>NC_135591.1:15987307-16618807 GCF_965152235.1 Eretmochelys imbricata | reverse complement strand
TTAGGTTCACTCCCTCTGGGGCACCTGGCATTGGCTGCTGTCGGCAGACGAGATACTGGGCTGGATGGACCTTTGGTCTGACTCAGTATGGCCATTCTTATGTTCTTAGGATCTTTAATGTCCATAAGCCTTCAAGGCCTTGGTCTTGTGTCTCATCCAAGAATCACAGTGAAGGCCAGCACGGTGCCCCCTAGCAGCATGCTCTGAGATTTCCCGTTAAGGCTTCACATTGGACCAAACTGTCCAGGACTTGGCTTCTGGGGACCCATTAACATGACACCTGGGCAGCTGGGACGGGGGTGATTCTTAAGAGCCAGGTGACTGCTGCCTTGTCAGTCCCTGCTGAGCTATGGGGCAAATTGACCCAACTCCCATCACTGTACCGTGCACTGCCTGATGGGGTTAGACACTTAGCACCTGAATGTGATGGCTGCTCTGGATCTCGTTCTGAACCTTTTCTCCAGTGGCCACAGTTCTGGCAGGGACTAGACACACTCCAAGGAGGAGGCAGGCCATGAGGCTGCTTATGCGACACCCTGGGGCCCCTAAAAGGGTAGCTGGGTGGGGATACCGTTGCTGGCTGATGTAGGCTCTCCTGTAGCGGGATCCAGCTGGCTCTTCACTCTCACCCCACCCCACCCAATCTGAGCAGAGTGCTACTCTCCAGAGCACGCCTCAACCACAGCAACCTCCGCTGGGGGAAAGACTGGGGGAGCGCTGGCATAGCTCCTACCCACTGTAACCGTCTGTGCTATCGCAGCTGTTGGCAGTTCATCAGATAAACACCAGCTTGTTTTCTGGGGGAGAATTAAACACGATCCAACCCAGCCCTTGGGGGAAGGGGCGGAGACCTCTCCTTGCAACCAGATGCAACCTTGAACCCAACACTCTTTGAATTTTGGAGCGTTTTGGATTGGAGGCCTCGCATTCAGAACCACCCCTCTGTAGCTGTGGTTTTAGGTTGGACCCAAAATCAAAAGGGGACTAATTTCTGGTTCTGCTTTGGTTGGGTCAGAAGACTTGTGCCAGCAAGGTGTGAGATCTCAGCACCCTTGAATCAGAGTTTTAGGGGCCAGATCCCCGGATGGTGCAAATCGCCATCGCTGCATTGGAGTTAATGGGTCCGAATCCCCAGCTGGTGTATAAACCAGCATCGCTCCATTGTAGTCAATGGGGCCAGATCCCCGGCTGGTGGGATGCTGCATCAGAGTCAGTGGCAATTTATATCAGCTGGCCCCCGTTTGGCCTCAAACCTTAACCCAGATCCAAGCCAACCCTATCCAGCACGAAGCTTGAGTGGCAGAACCATCATCTCTCATCAGTGAAGCAAGAACCCTCCCCAACCAGATCCCCCCCATGCTGAGTGAGTGCAGCTGCAAACCCCACAGGAGAGGAATATGCTGGGGGGGGGAGGAGGAGAACAACCATCCCTGCCGAGGGGAGCAAGATGTGGGGACCTCGGTCCCTGCCCTTGCCTCTGTGGGTGGATGGACTAGATGGGCACTCGCAGGGCTTGTCTGTGATCACTCTGCGTATTGCCAGCCAGTGGGAGGGGAGGTTACAGAGTCTGATACCATAGCTGGTTTAAAGGCAGGCTGGAGAGTTTTGTGGCCGTTGTCATGTGAACGGAGATGATGGGGTTTATCAGATCTCATGTTGGGGCACACACTGATTGCCAGTATGGGCTCAGGAAGGAATCTCCCACCACAATGCACCTGGTCAATTCCACAGTGCTGCAGATGCGTGAAGGAGGAAGGAGGCATGGGGGGTGAGAAGGTTCCGCTTTCTATGAAGCTGTGGTTCTCCAGTTCTTTCAGTCTCCGGAGACCCAGCTCCCCACTTCCAATCCCCCTCATCAGCCACCACCAGGATCTGAAAAGAACTGCCAGGAAGGGCTGTCACCACTGATGGTCCAAAGGAGAGGCTGCTCTGATGCCTCGTGTAGTGGCCTCTGCCACAGTAGATAGACCAATGTTCTGCTCCAGTGTGGCAAAGCCCCGTCTTCTCAGAAGCTGAACTCAGAACCAATCCAGCTGTGAACTCCCCTAGGATTGGTGAATTAAAGATGGGAAAGGCCAGCTGGGTCACAGCTTCTCATCCTCCCCTCAACTAGTGTAGGATTCTTCTCCTGGATGGTCTGGTGCTTTGCTTAGCAGCCTGAGATGTTCCCGGATCTGCCCAAGAGGGAAGAGCTCTCTGCAGCGCAAGGCTCAGGTGGGAGGGGACTCCCTCATTTCACTCAGCCCATTTGCCACAGATTTCTCATATGGGGCAGTCCATGTGAACTGACACCTTTGGTTTATGCCCAGAGGTGAACAGTTATCCCTCTCCAGCTATCAGCTCCCCTCCCGGGGTCTATGGCTTCCATCAGACTTCTCCTCTGTAGGGTTGTACCTCTGGAATGAGTCAGTTGCCCATGGAATGGAAGAGACATTTCTAGTGTAACACTGTGCCTCAACACGCTCCGCATTTAACAGCAACACTCTGCCCGTCTCCCTCTCGAACATCCCAACGTTTACAGACGTTAAGTAACTTGGTATTACAATGTTCCTGCTGTGTAGAGAACTGTTATCCGCATTTGCAGCTGCAGAAACTGAGGCAGAGAGAGGTGTTGAGATTTGCCTGAGGTCACACAGTCGGTGGCAAAACCAGAAATAGAACCCAAGAGTCCTACCACCCAGACCCCTGCTAACTCACTAGACCCCACTCAGAGCCAGGAACAGCACCCAGGAGTCCTGATTCCCAGTCCCGTGCTCTGACCAGAAGACCAGCCCTTCCTTCCCACAAAGAACCCATTTTGGATGAACCAGAAGAGCCAGAAGCCAGAAGATGGCCAGAAGAGCTCATGAAGCAGACAAACCTCTAGGTTCTTTTTTTCTGCCCATCCACCATAGGCAGGTCTGCTTTCTAGGTACTATTGTTCTCCCTGTAACCACACAACCCTGCGTTCTCTCCTGGAGAGCTTTCACCTGGGGCTCTTTCTGAAGAAGAGCCGCTGAGCACTGTTTTAAGCACTTGTCTCCATTTGGTGAGAGCTCTGCATTTTTTGATGGGGTAAAATACCAAAGACTTCAGTTGCACAAAGAAGGGGGGCATTCGAAGCCCTCCCCCCATCTAAGAAAAAACAACCTACTGCTTGGCCGTTTTTCCCACTTGCAAGGACACCTGTGAGATTCAGAAGAAGCCCTGATCAAAAAGCTTCTGCCAAAGACAGGCAACAGGTGGCAAAGAGATCAGGCTCTCAGCAATGTGCTGAGACATGGTGACCTTTACAAGGGAGTGTGTGTATGTGAGACCATCACAGCCACCAAGAGCCCCTCCCACACACACTTAGCTTTTGCTTTGCTTTTGCTTTCATCTCTGTAACTTCCACTAAGTGGTTCAGCCCTGACTTCACAGCAGCTCTAATGCCCACAGCTATCAACAGTACATGTCCAAAATTATTGTAGCAGCAATTAGAAAGCTCATTTGAGATCAGGGCCCCAGTGCTGCACAGAGACAGAATGAGAGACAGTCCATGCCCCAAAGAGCTCAGAGTCTGAAAAGACAAAGGAAGGGAGCATTGTTATCCATCTTTTACAAGTGGGGAACTGGGGCCAAGAGACATGCAGGGACTTGTCCAAGCTCACACAGAGAGTCAGTGGCAAAGCTGAGAATGGAATCTAGATCGGAGTCCCAGCCCAAGGCCTTAACCACAAGGCCATCCTGTGTCCTTCCTCTCTAGTTATTTTCACAGTACAGATATTAACTGTGTTATAGCAAGCTCAGCCCCAGAGTGGGGGCTCCCTGCTAAAGGGTACACTCCAGCTGTTTGTTAGGGCAAGATTTGAATTTCGGCTTTGGTCTGGATTCAGCATGAGTAACACGTGTGCAGCAAGCTGCTCCACAGATGCAGATCACAAAAGCAACCTTTGCTACATCACCCATCTCCAGGGCCACTGCTGAAATCCACAAGCTCACCTCCACTGCTTCTTGCAAGACGGAGAGTTTGACTATAGAGAACAGTGACCAAAGTGGAACCAGCAGAGGCACCATCACCGATTTAAAAAAATAAAAATAAATAAAAAACAACTGATTTTTCAAAACATACATTGGATTATTTAAAATTTAAAGTGCATATTTTTCCTTTTTAAAAATGATCCTATTTAAAATTAAATTTGAAGTTATGGCAATATATGTTAAGGCCTAAACGGACTGTAATCTATTAAAATAGTTTAAATTAAAACAAAACATTTAATATTAAACAATACAAGTTTGCTGCTAAAGTTTTAAAGAAAGTCAAACCACTGAACTGGTGGAAGACACTGGGCTCAGCACCTGCAACCAGAGTTTGTTGAAGTGCTAAGTGAGTTTATGACAGCAGTAGCTTCTTCTACAGGTGCAAAGAGAATATTTTCTTGATTTCAGTTTATTCAAATAGTTCAGTTCAATGACTAGTTCACTGAAAGTTAAGAAATCAATTGGGAGTTGAAAAAGGAGGAAAACTTGTTTACCTTTTCCAATCTATGAATAAAAACTAGATGTTAGAGGATGAGATCTGCTAGTTCTAAAATCTCGATGAGACAAGATGGGTTAGGTAATATCTTTTATTGGACCAACTACTGTTGGTGAGAAACAAGCTTTACATACGCTGTATATTAAAATCTTGAAGGACATGTTTACCAGAAGCAGTTACTCATTGTCAGATAATACTTTCTTTGTTCAATAAATAAATTAGTTTTAAATGAAAAATGTGTTTTGATTAATTTATTTTTCTTACGTATCCTGAACATTTAAGGTAGTTTTATTTAACTAATATTTAAAAAAAATATTTTTTTTTGGCACATTTTAAATTAGACTCCAGTTTCCATCCAAATAGAGCTTGACAAACTTCACAAATAAAAAAATCATGTAGTAAATAAATGCATCATTTACCATTTTATAACATTATAAAAAAGTAAACATTAAGACTCTGAATAATCTGAATGTTAAGCTCTATAACTGTGTAAATAAAAGTGTATAAATATAGTGTACCCTGCTGGTTAGAAAAATTAAGTTCCAAGTTTAGGGTAAAGCTTATAGTTTGGTGGAAATCAACATGTTTTAATGTTTAACAACCCATGAGAATCAACGCCTCTTTAGAACAATAACTAAAAAGTGCAAACACAAAATAAGATTAAAATCAATTATTTAAATCACTGATTTAAATCTATCCACCATAAGCCCTGTCCAAAGACCAAATATGGTCTTGTGGTTAAAGTGCTGAATTAGAACTCAGGAGATGTTGGTTCAAGTCCTAGCTCTACCAAATGCTTCTTGGGCACAGCTCTGTGCCTCAGTTTCCCCAGGTATAAAATGGGGCTATTAATCTTTCCTTTGCGTCATTAGAGTGTAAGCTCCAGGGCAGGGATTGTCTGTGCAGTGCCTGGCACTACATGGCCCCAATCTTAGTTGGGGTCTCTGGGTGCTACCCTAATACAAATATTACATTCTCTTGTTGCAGCTAAATGGCAGCTCCCTGAACATCTGGGATGCAGGATCCCAAGATGGCATCGTGTGGCTAAATCGTACCTAGCTAGATGTGCAGCTGCACTAGCATGGGCAGGCCTCGCTGCTATTTGCCCAAGGGTAAGCTGCACATCAGGGCTTACAGCTGCTTTGCCCATCTAGTCCAGGGGTTCCGGTAAGCAGGGCCAATCCCCAGGCCTGCATTTTTAGTGCCACCGGGCTCCCTGTGTCATGCTCCCACCCCAGCAGTGCCACCCTAGCCTGCTTCCTCACCTGTTGGTCCTGCAGCTGCCGGATGGTGCTCTGGGCCTTCTGCAGGTTCTCCGTGGCTGAGCTGCACTGCTGCTTCACCACCGCCAGCTCTCGCTTGATGATGTAATTCTCTTCGGCCTCCTGTGCGCGGGTGACTTGGCCCTGGGGGAGTTGGAGGGGGGAAGAGGAGAAGGAAAGAGGATGTCAAAGGAAACACCTTCAACATGCTCCATGTGCATCTGCATGGTAAACCTCTCTCTGGGCCACATGCAGTGGCTGGGATCACAGCCCAGTGGGATCAGATTTACCGGTCAGAAGCGAATTCCCCAAGGGGCCGCCTGTGCCTTAGACAGCTCTGTCGGCAGCTGCCCAACCTTCCGCTGCCAATGCTCCAGTGCCAGTTACCCCTTCTGAGTATAAAGGTACTACTTGCGACAGGGTCTTGCAGCTAAAGTATACAGAGCTGGGAGTCAGGACTCCTGGGTTGCATTTCTAGCTCTGGGAGAAGAGTGTGATCGAGTGAGATCAGAGGGATGGGACTCAGGACTCCTGGATTAGAGTCTCAGATCTTGATGGGGAGTGCGGTCTAGTGGTGAGAGTGGGGGAACCTCTGGGGTTCCACAACTGTGACCTTGGGACAAATGCTTGCCTGCTTTACAAGGAGGCATACAACATATTAACGCTCATCCCTTTCAGACCAGTTTTCATGCACAGGCCACACTGCTTTAGAGTAGTGAGTAAATGGGGGAAACAGATGGGGAAACTGAGGCACATAAAGGTGGGGGAAGTGACTTGCCTAAGCTCACATTAGTCAGTGGAAAGCCCAGGATTAGAATGTACAGGGGGCCTGACGCCTAGCACCCTGTCCTGTCCATTGGGCCACAATGTCTCATTTATTCACTGATGTGCTTGGACAAAACACCCCCTCCAAAAAAATCAGTTACTAATCAGACTGGCCTACAAACATCCTGCTAGCAAGAGGATGAGTGCCACCAGGGAGCCAGGACTCCTGGGTTCTATTCCCAGCACTGGGAGACAACGTCTCTATTGGTTAGAGCAGGGAACTAGATCACCTGACTTGTATTTATTGTACTCAAGGGGCAGCATAGTGGAGTGCTTAGAGCAGAGGGGAGGGATTTGGAATCAGGGGCTGCTGGCTCTCCCACTGACCCTCTCTCACCAGATTGGAGGATCCTCTATCCCAGAAATCCTAAGAATGAGCATCAGGCTCTGGTGACTTCCTGATGGGTGAGAAATTGAAAGGCCCTAGGATACTGTATTGGGCAGAGGGACTGGTGCAAAACTTGCACAAAAGGTCATTTACCCTGTGCATGGGTGCACATGTGCATACATGTGCACAGTGCCTCACCCAGTGCAGATCATAAAGCCTGTGTATGCATGTGCATGGGGCCATTTACTCTGTATGGTAATTTTTGGGTGTGTGCAGCACCTAGCACCCTGCCAATGGGGGTCATTTACTCTGCATGTGGGTGGGTGCAGTGCCTGGCAAAATAAGGCACCGATGTGATTGGGCTCCAGGTGCTATGACCATCTAAATGTTAAATTATCATCATAATGGTGCTGAGAGCTGGCAGTGCCCGCCACCCGGTGGATGAGCTCTGTTTCCTCCCTTGAAGCCTCTGTTCTCAGCTCCATAGGGTTGATTTAGCCCGGTCTCTCAGAGGGCAATCGGGTTCTCTCATGTTCACCAGGGTACAGACACAGGGTCCCATCTACTTGGTGAAGAGAACCACCACATTTTTCACCAACAGTGGGCTCAGTGACAGTTTCTAGACAAAATCTGCTCTCATCGCCCTTACGTGGCTACTAGCTACCTCTCTCCACCCCAGAGGTGGCTGCTCTTGCAGAGGAGCTGTCTGCAGCTGGCATGAGAAATGTTTTGCAATGTAAATATGAAGTATTAGTACTAACGAGATAACAGCTACATTAGACCTTATCACACCAGCTCTACAAACAATGCCAGCCTTCATGTCTCCTCCCACTCCCATCTCTGTATTCAGCAGTCCCTCCAGCCTGGTCCACCTACCCATTGCCCCTTCTCCTGGTTCAAACCTCTCCTCACAGCTCTGTGACATGGGTGTGTGGGACATGCAGGAAGGGGTGAAACCTCTTCTCTGGGCACAATGGAGGAAGCTGGCCTTGAAAGCCTGCCAGGGTAAAGAGCTGGGAGCTGTGGTTTGCTAGGAGGTGGCACTGATAGCTGGGCCTCCCAGGTGAGGGAAGTTATAGTGGTGTCCTCCAACCAAGGAGACTCCTGAGCAAGCCCTGGATGAGGCAGAGGACTTGGCATTGAGGAATGCACTGGGGCTGAGGGCTGTAATTCAAGAGGCATTCTGGTTAGGTTTCTTTTGTTTCATTGAGACCCACTGCTCAGGAAAACTGCCCTGGGACTTTTATCTTCCTCTGGCCAAGAGCCACACTTTTCATGATTTGACTTAAAGAGTCCATGACACTCCCTCCCCCCGAGGGTGGCCCAGTGGTGTCGCGACAGACTCCCCACTGCTGTGCTACACCCGAAGAGGGAGAGTTCTCAGCTAAGAAGAGCTAAGGGGGCTGACTCTGCTGAACACTGTGCTGGCAGCATGAAGTGAACACAATCAGTGGTGTAAAGGGGTGCTGGAGTAAATGAGAATGTGGCCCTAGCTGAGGCAGTCTACACAACCAAAATTGAGTGGGATCACTACAGCAAGCCCCTTTCTCCCCCCCTGCCCCCAAACTTGGGAGTTCTCCGTAAATACCCACAAAGCCACTGTCCTCTTTCAAACGCTCCTTTGCCACAATTCTACAAAACTCTGGATGCTTGGGAGACTGCTGGTGTGTTGAGTGCACTGCCGATCAGGCTGTCCAGTACTGTCTCACTGTTTTCTTGTACTGCTTTCGTTGGCTGATATTCATCTGCTGCCTCTTGTCTTAGATCTGAAGTCCCCAAACTCTGGGCTGTGCCCCTTAGGGGAGCAAGGAGGAATGTTCGTGAGGGCAAGGTGGACCAGGCCAGCCCTCACAGGGGGCAGGGAGGGAGTACCACCCAGCCCTGCCCCCAGCCCCGGCTCCCAGCCCCATGACTGCCCCCATCCCTGCCATTGCTCCACCCCCAACTGGGGGCCCAGCTGCGGCTCCACTCCCAGCTCCGCTCCTGGCCACAACTCTGGCCCTAGCCCCACTCCCAGCTGTTGCCCCAGCCTTAGCCCCCTTACCCCGTCTGCTTCCTCCTCCCCCCAGAGCTGCAGTCCTGCTCCTGGCCCTGGAGGGGCAGGAGGGTATGGACAGGGGGAAGGAGGGGCCTGACTCTCAGAAGTTTGGGGACTACTGTCTTAGATGGGGAGCTCTTTGGGGCAGGGACCATCATTCTGTTGGGTGTTTGTACAGCAACTAGCAAAATGAGGGTCTGAGCCATGACTGGGGCTCCAAGGTGTTATAATAACACAAATAATAAATCAAAGTAGCTGCTCAAGTGCAACCAGTAATGATATGCAGAACTGGTACTAACACAGGTGTTAATTACCAGATTAAGGTACACTGCATCTCAGAGGGGTGCAGTGATTTAATTACAGCAGTTTAGTTACACAAGGGTGAATTTCCTTAACACAGGCAGGGCTAGTTATTCCTGCCTTGTCCTTCCCCTGACTTTGCTTTCTCTCTTCAATTTGCATCTTCTACAGCACTAAGCAAATTGTTGGTGCTTAAAGAATAGCATGATGAACTCACAGCCATCAACCCCTGCTCCCAGAAGAGGAATGCACACCAGTGTGAACGCCTTCCTCAGTGTCCTCAACATTGCACCAGTTTAACTAAAGCCACTTTAGTTAAATCAGTACAAACCCGTTATGTAGCCACTCATAAAACTTCATTCAAACCCAATTTGTCAATGTAGCTTAAAATAGGAAGAAACAGACTTACGCTAAGTTGATACAAACCAGGTTTACATACATTTAAGTGCCTGCACAGGAGTTTGCATTGGTGTAACTTCACCCCTTCAGTTAAACTAGTGTGGAGACTAAGCTGTAGTAATTTAGCTTCGGCGACATACTTATGTACATAAGTGGTTGTGCTAATCCCACCGCTACTTTTAATGCTAGCGTGTTCTAGAGGCTCTCACTCCTGGCTCCTGTAGAAGCAGCAAAGCTGGGAGCTGCAATACAATCAGGAAGTTGGCCTCAGAAGCTTCATGCTGTTAGCCAGTGGCTTCCATTGCCCCATCTTTGTGGGCTTTGCACTGAAGACCCTGGCCCAGCTTTTAGATGGCAATGCAGACTTCCACAGTGACTGCAGGTGAGGTGGGCGTTTCCAACCCTGAATTTGTTTTGACTGAAGTGAGGCACAGCTGGGGTCCTTCCCATCTTCTAGTTCTAGGAGTCAGGGGCGATGGGTATCAAAGTTAGAGTCTTCCCCCACCCTCATCACACAGCACTGTGGGTCTCCTCTTCATCACACTGCCCCAGTGACCTCTTAACTAGAGTTGACTAGGACATATAGTAAAACAAGGCTCATTGCTCCTTCATGTCGGAGGCAGGGGAGAAGAAGGGCCATGCAAGGGCTGCTTATACTACATACACAAGAATTGACCCACCTTGCATAAGAACTGGGTCAGACCAAAGGTCCATCTAGCCTAGTATCCTGTCTTCCGACACTGGCCAATGCCAGGTCCCCCACAGGGAATGAACAGAACAGGTAAATCATCAAATGATCCATCCCGTTGCCCATTCCCAGCTCCTGGCAAACAGATGAGGGATACCATCCTTGCCCATCCTGGCTAATAGCCATTGATGGACCTATCCTCCATGAATTTATCTAGTTCTTTTTTGAACCCTGTGATAGTCTCGGCCTTCACACCATCCTCCTGCATGGAGTTCCACAGGCTGCCTGGGTGTTGTGTAAAGAAATACTTCCTTTTGCTTGTTTTAAACCCGTTGCTTATTAATTTCATTTGGTAACCCCTAGTTGTTGTTATTTATGCTTCATAACACAAGACTTCCTTATTTACTTTCTCTACACCAGTTTTGAATTTATAGACCTCTCCCTCTTAAAGTCCCAGTCTTAAGCTGTTCCATACCCCTCATCATTTTTGTTGCTCTTTTCCAATTCCAATATATCTTGTTTTGAGATGGGGTGACCACATCTGCACACAGGATTCAAGATCTGGGCATACCAAGGATTTATACAGAGGCAATTGGAGGCGGAACCACCTGCCCCTGCAGGGCACTTTGGAGCTTACTGTGCTAGTGGTATAGTTACAGTGGTAAGTCCTGCAGGAACCACAGTTATAGTAGGGACCCACTTTGCTCAGGTTTGCTACACTAGATCACGGGATGCGCTCCCCACACCCAACCTTGTGCCCCAGTGGTTAAAGGGACCCTCCTGTGCTTTACAGCAGCTGGGCATTTCTGGAATCCTCCAGCCAGGTATAGCAGACAGGGCTGCCCACCCACACCTCACCCTGGCTCCTGCCTGATGTGGAGGGGCCAGCTCTGTGGCTGTCAGAATTACCTTCTCTGCCCTAGTCGGTGCTTGGCCGAAGACTGGCAACACGCATACCTGACAGCGTGGTGTCATTTAAGCAGCAAGAATGGTCTTGCAGCTGAAGCACAAGCCTCGGAAGGTCTGGATGCCAATTCCCACCCCAGCCCCATGCTCACTGTGGAACCCTGGGCAAGTCACTTCACCGAGTTTCCCAGCTGCAAAACAAGAATAATCCTTTCCACACACACTTTGCCTGCCTTGGCTAGTCAGTCAAAGCCAGGGGTGGGTGGGCGGGCAATAATTTTTGCAGGGGGGGCCGCTCCACAAATGTCTGCCTAAAGATCAAGGGCCAGATCCTCAGCTAGTGTAAACCAAAAGTGCTCTAGTGAAGTCAACAACACTATGTCAATTTACACCCACTGGGGATCCGGCCCTTTTATTTTAATAGCGCTTTGCTGATTTATAGCAACTGAGGCTCTGGCCTGAAAATCTTTTTCGAGTACTTGTTTAAGAAGTCCCCTCTCCCACCAAAGACCGCTGAAACTTTGTGATAAAGGAAGGATGCACTTGCAGCCCTTTGAATCTGGCATAGGAGTGCTGCTATGACCTTGTATAAAGACAGGTGAAGCAAATGCAAATCATACACAGAGTGGGTGCAGCTGTTTTGTTTCTGGACTGAAATGTAAAACCAAGAAAGGAGAGATGAAAGTAAAGGTTTTACAGTACCTGGATCAGTCTGTCTGCCAAGGCAGCGCTCTCCTAGGGGAGATCCAGACAGGGAAGGAAAGATGGAGCAGGAAAGAAAAAAAAAAAAAAAAAAGACATGACAATAACAAAGTCATTGCACAAGCGCTCCAACCACAGCTAGAAGCACAGAGGACAGCAAGACTTAGCAGCAGGAGGAGGAGAACCCAGCAGAGCCCAGTGAGATAGTGCACCCAAGGCGAGAAGTCTTCCAGAGCAGCTAGGACACGGGAGTCCAAACTTTTTCACCTAACTACCTTTTGTTGCAAACAGTGGCAGCCTGCCAGGAGCCACCCCAAACCTGTACTGGAATTTGTCCAACAAGTGTCTCCCTTGATAGAAGGCTAGCTGCTCATTGCATTCACCAGCAATAAACCTGCCATTGATTAGCTGGGTCTGAACCCTTCAGTTCCAGGGGGATAGAGAGCTGCTATGGACAGCCTTTAGGGCCAAGATCTGCAGGCAGCATGTGAAGATGTTCTCAGTGATGTCCTACAAAATTGTAGTAATTAGCAATGGAAAGTCCATGAGAGCCGGAGTCCTTGACAGAGGACATACCACCTGAAAAGATTATATTAAATACTTGATCTTGGCAAGTGCTGTCAGGGAGAGGACCTAGCATCGTGAGCCTGCTTTTACCGAGGTGCTGAATGCCCACATTTACCTACTGAGGTGGATGGGAGCTGCAGGTGCTCAACATCTCTGAAGATCAGGACTTTCGTGCCAGAATGCAGGACAGCAGTGCGGATTGGCTATTTTGTGTCTTTTTTTTTAAAAAAAAAAACAAGAACTAAGTAGTGTGAGGTATTTTACAGTGTGAGGCTGAGTGACAGAATTAGAGGCTGAGGTACACAACTCAATAGTAGGGCAATCAAATCCATTTCAGGCCAGGATAAATAGGTTTTAAAAGCCACACTACAGTATGGTCAATGCCACATGGGAAAAGAAACCAGGCACTCTGGTCAGTTCCAGAGATACGCTTTTACAAGTGACCTCGGCGTATCTGCAGGCTCTATACATTTTATTCTGCAGTTGAAGATTTAAAAAACCAAAACAACCAAACAACAATCTAAGCATCGGTTCAGTGACCTGGCAAGTAAGATTTAAAGTGCTTTAGCATCTCATCCAAATTGCAAGACGTTTGAACACATAAGCATCACTTTAATAGTCACCCTGAGAGTACATCTAGTTCCTGCCCTTTGACCTGGCTCCAAAGACATCCTTTAGGAGCCATCACTATTGTTGACAGTGCATTAGACTGACATGCCAGGCAGTGGTGTGAGCTTATGATGCAGCCTACATGGCCTGGGCTAATGGTTGCCTTTCCTGGGCACGTTTATAGTGAGCTGGGACAGGCGGCTGTGCAAGGCCTCGTTTTTGGAAGCCAAGCTAGTCTGGAAGTGGAGAAGGTGGATTCGCACACGGCCCGGCATGCCTCTCACCTTCTCCAGGGTCTCGATCCGCTGCTTCAGGAGGCGGTTCTCAGTCCGGAGCCTCTACAGAGGAAGAAGTGAGACATCAACAGGAGCTTCCTGTACACAAGCCTGGCCTTAAATAGGTTGGGTCTGCCCTCTACTGGGAAATAATTGAAATCACAGCAAGTGATGGACCAGAGACCTAAAGAGAACTTCTGGGGTGCAGAAAACCCTTTGCCAGTGCTTTGGGGTAGGCACCAAATTCAGCCATAAGAATGAAGTAGGAGTAATCTCTTACATTTATATAGTGCCTTTCATATCCTATGAACCCAGACAGTATATATAGGGATCACCATGCTCATCTCTGAAGAGCAACTGTCTCTGGGGTGGAACATGGCAGCTGTTTAATAGCATGCAGCACCACCGTATAGGAAACGAAGGGGGCATCCGACTGAAGCTGCTGGGGGAATTTCAGTACCCAAGTGCAGTTAGCTACACAAATGTGAAAGGCCAGATGGAAGCGGGAAGCATCTGTGTTATGCTTATAAAAAGCACATGGGATCTTTTTCAGGGGAAAAAGGTCTGTAAAGCTGTAATCTCTGTCCCTACAGGTCTAGTTTTGGATAACGGTGCTGGAGCACCAATCAGAAGCATTAGAGGCAGTGATCTGATGAGCTCTCGGAGTTAAACTCAGGTGGCTCCCATAACCTTTCCCTCGGTGTGCTGCTGTGCTTCAGACAACACTAGAGCAAGGAGGGCATGGAGCAAAGGAAGGACTTACTTTGATCTCAATCTGTTCCTCCATCTCTTTGTTTTTGATTGCAGCATATTCCTTCTCCAGCCTGAGACAGACATGCAAGCCAGGTTGGATCAAATCTGCTTCAGACACCCCCACCCACTCCCCTACCCTCAGCAGAGTGCTCAGGGTCAGTGGGTACACCTGCAATAGACAGGAGCTAACAATTTAGGCTGACCCCAGCTCCCCTGCAGTGCCTTGTGCTGAGGCCCATGCAGCAACAGGCCACACATATTGACGCTTCTGGGTACGATGGGGCAAATTAGTGAACCTGGATTGGGGGTTTTACATATATGCTGGTTTTTACAAACACACTGCCCCACCCAAGTATTATATTTTTAAGTCCCCTAGCTGAATGGCTGAGGTCTTACACACTCGTAATCAACTTAAAGACCTACCACTGACACTAGTCCTTTAACTGAACTATAAGGAAAATTGGAATATCTCAATTTTGCCTGATCTTTATCTTTCCATCTTTTGCACCCTCCTTCACACCAAATGTCAGGATGACTGTCCCCACTTAAGAGATTCAAAATGCAGGCTTCTAAATTCTATATTTATATATAATTCTATATTCCAGGAGAGGAAGGCAGGAGGTCATAGCATCTCCTGCTTGCACAGCAGGAGATGGAAGTTTGGGGCAGGAGCTATACCCACTTCCTTGGATACACAAAATCATCCCCCCCTCAACTCCTAGCAAAGCCAGAGTCCCTGCCAAGGCCAAGCAGCTCTGCTGCCATCAGCCTGCCTGGTCTCTATATTGTAGAAAAGCTTTCATGGCCTCCCACAAACCCATCAGACCTGCTGTCAGAGAAGGCAGTAATTCCCTTATTAGGGAGTCCTTCCGCACAGCACTCACTCATCTCTTCTCTATTTTCACTGCTGCTTGCTGTGTGGCTCTAATGAATAACTAGAGGATCCCGCGATGCACGCTCCCTTTCCATTCCCTATCCTCCTGCTTACGTCTAACACAGGATCCTTGGAACAGCACAGCCCAGGGAGGGGTTTTTCTGCCAGTCGCCTGTCTAGGATCTTTCACAGGGTGAGGGAGCGAACTTACCTCTTCATTTTCTTGGGGTTGTATTTGACCTGATATGCCTTCAGGATCAACTTGTCCGGGCAACTGTCGAACTGATGAGGAATCACCTTCTGGAAATACTGTGAGAAGGGAGCAGAGGGCAGGATGCATTTCTCTGAGCCCCTTTTGAGCACTCTAATAAATTCTACCCACTCTTCCCAAATCTCCTCCCATCCTCTTCATTCAGTACTTGCTTCCCCTCTCAAGCCAGAACAGGCAGTGCAGCAACTTGCCTTCCCTGTGCTACCTGGGCTCTACTGGTTCCTGACCCTCTTGAACAATCACTAGAAGTCTCTTAGTGTTTCAAGTGCACCTGTGGAATGTGGGACTCTTCCTGAGCAGCACTTGGGAATGTTCAGTATCTGGAAAGTCTCCAAAGTTCCAGCTTCAGCAGCCAGGGAAAAGTGTGGGGAGCAAAGCTACATGAGAAGAAGCTGGATGGCTGGAGTCAGTAAGGGGAGCCGGGGAGGAAGAGAAACAGGAGGGTATTTCTAGGAATTCTGGAGGGGATTACACCCTTACCCCAATTAATGGCCCAGGATCATGGACAGGCTCCTGCTGACAGGGCAGCATGGACACTGCACCACTCTTGGCATTTTTATAGTTCTTATCTTCAAGCCTTATCTTAACACCAGAGGGGTGAGTTAGGAGAACGGAGGGACAGGCAGGTGACATGACTTGTAGGATCTGAGCTCCTGCACAAGGCAGGCACAAGAAGCTTATCTAATACTGTCAGCTCCAAACACACAGAGGATGTTCATGTGTTTGGTCTCAGGACATCTCAAATCCAACAGGACAACTGAAAGTTACGCCTCATAGTGCCCCGTGCCCAGGCTGCAGGGGGACTGAAAGGAAAAATCACTCTGCAACCTCAGCAGGCCTGAAAGTGCTTCTTCACCTTCTGTCTGGTGCACGACACGGACAGCACAGCGAGTTAGAGCTGTAACTGCTGTTGGGCCAGGCTCACAAAGCCCAATTGTATTTAACACAGTAATGCATTCTCTTGTGATGTAATTGTTCTATTCACCCTTCCCACCAATTGCTTGACTCATCAGTGGGTCCCACACAGCCAAGATGTTGGTACTGCATCATCTGCAGTCTAAGCAGAACAAGAGCTACAGATTACAGGGTTGTAAGATTAACCCTGTGTATGGCACTGCTGGGATAAACCGTACACATTGCAGGCAACTATTTCGCTGTCTGGAGAGTGAGAATATCTAGTGATTCTTTCACATCTCACCTTTGAAACTGTGCCTAAGGAAAAAGGAAACTGCCTGTAGAAGTTGCTTAAACTCACTTTTCACAAAGATCTGGATTCAGGTTTTGAGCTAGACTGGGACTAGAGGGCGGCAGGACGTAAGAGAGGCTGCTCAGACTCCTGGCCCATTGAGTTTCAGAAGCATGACAGGATGAGCCTCTTCATGGCTGGAAGCACAGCACCGTTACACCAAAAGAGCTCCAGGCAACTCTGCGCTGATGCCTGGGCCAGTCACTAGGAAATGGGCTGACCTTGGGCGTTATACGGGGCATCTTCTATTTATACACTGGACATGTGTCAGGGCGTGTGCGGGAGTCAGGGCCCTGCACCCCTCTTCCTGGGTTTCAACGTCACTCTCAGCCAGCCAGCAAAACAGAAGGTTTATTGGACAATAGGAATACAGTCTAAAACAGAGCTTGTAGGTACAACCAGGACCCCTCAGTCAAGTCCTTCTGGGGGGCAGGGAGCTTAGACCCCAGCCTTGGGGTTCCCCTGCTTTCCAGCACAAAACTGAAACCAAAAACCCCTCCCGTAGGCTCTCTCCTCTAGCCTTTGTCCAGTTTCCCAGGAAAAGGTGTCATTTGGCCCCACCCCCTTCCTGGCTCAGGTTACAGGCCCATCCCCTGCTATCCCACCCCCAATGCAGACAGTCCCAGTAGAATTAGATGACATTCCCTGTCAATCCACCCCTCTCCCTACTGCGTCACAGCATGGCCAGCCAATCAGAGCTCAACAGGATTATGGGTAGGACCCTACCAAATTCACGGCCATGAAAAAAGCGACAGACCCGTGAAATCTGGTCTTGTGTGCTTTTAACTTCTACTATACAGATTTCACTGAGGAGGCCAGCATTTCTCAAACGGGGGGGTCCTGACCCAAAAGGGAGTTGTAGGGGCACTGCAAGGTAATTTTTTTTAGGGGGCGGGGCGTGTCACAGTATTGCCACCCTTACTTCCGCACAGCCTTCAGAGCTGGGCAGCTGGAGAGTGGCAGCGGTTGGCCAAGTGCCCAGCTCTGAAGGAAGCCCCCCCGCCAGCAGCAGCATGGAAGTGAGGGTGGCAATACCATACCATGTCACCCTTATTTCTGCGCTGCTGCCTTCAGAGCTGGGTGGCAGGAGAGTGGCGGCTGCTGACTGAGGGCCCACCTCATGCTATCCTTACTACAGCGCGGCTGCTGGCGGCGGTGCGGCCTTCAGAGCTGGGGTCCTGGCCAGCAGCCGCCACTCTCCAGCTGCCCAGCTCTGAAGGCAGCACCATCAGCAGCAGCAGCGCAGAAGTAAGGGTAGCAGTATCACAACGCCCCCCCTACAATAACCTTGTGACACCCCCTCCACACAACTCCTTTTTGCGTCAAGACCCCTACAATTAGAACACCATGACATTTCAGATTTAAATCACTGAAATTATCAAATTTACAATTTCTAAAATCTTATGATTGTGAAATTGACAAAAATGGACCATGAATTTGGTAGAGCCCTAATTATGGGCTTCTTTCTACCACAACTGCATGGCTGAAGTATAAACCCCTCCCGAGAGGGCAGTTCGAGTGCAATGCAGAGCTGCTCTGACCTGCGACATCCCCTCCATATCCAGCTGCATCAGCTCTGCCTGGTTGAACTGCAGGAGGGCCATCCCCACACGAAAGATGATCTCCAGCCCCTATGGCAAAGCACAGAGAGGTTTCAGCCCCAGACACAAGGCTCATGTGGCATTTGAGAGTGCAATAAAAAGTTAGGTGCCTAAGCTCAGAGATGTAGAGAGGAGGACGACAGGGAAAGGCACTCAAGGCCTGATTCTCATTTACAACCAGGCCCGGACATCACTATGGCAATAAAAAGAACCTTAAAGTAAATGTAATTTATGCCCACACTAAGCTCCCTTTAACCTGCCAGAGCAATGACGACACAGGAACTTCACTGCCAGAGCCACATAGCAGAACTGAGAAATAGGCCCTGAATTTCTAGTGGGTCACGCAAAAGCCTCACTGGGGGAAAACTGTCAGTTTCCTCAGGATCGGCTACAAGTTAAAGCTTACATCTCATATTTGCACATACTGTGTGGGGAACCCGAACTCTGACCAGCTCAATGGTTCCTAAAGGCAACTTGCCAGGCTTAGGGAGGGCAAACTAACTTGCGGAAAATGGGCATATGCAAATACCTCATCCTGAGTGTGCGTCTGGTCAGCCATGCCCCTCGGATCAAGAAGGCTGACTACGACTTAGAGTAGCAGCCATGTTAGTCTGTATTCGCAAAAAGAACAGGAGGACTTGTGGCACCTTAGACACTAACAAATTTATTTGAGCATAAGCTTTCGTGAGCTACAGCTCACTTCATCACTTGATGAAGAGTGATCAGGTAAGGTGAGCTATTACCAGCAGGAGAGCGGGGGGTGACAATTTTGTAGTGATAATCAAGGTGGGCCATTTCCAGCAGTTGACAAGAACGTCTGAGGAACAGTGGGGGGTGGGTGGGGAGAATAAACCAGGGGAAATAGTTTTACTTTGCGTAATGACCCATCCACTTCCAGTCTCTATTCAAGCCTAAGTTAATTGTATCCAGTTTGCAAATTAATTCCAATTCAGCAGTCTCTCGTTGGAGTACGTTTTTGAAGTTTTTTTGTTGAAGAATTGCCACTTTTAGGTCTGTAATCGAGTGACCAAAGAGATTGAAGTGTTCTCCGACTGGTTTTTGAATGTTATAATTCTTGACGTCTGATTTGTGTCCATTTATTGTTTTACGTAGAGACTGTCCAGTTTGACCAATGTACATGGCAGAGGGGCATTGCTGGCACATGATGGCATATATCACATTGGTAGATGTGCAGGTGAACGAGCCTCTGATAGTGTGGCTGATGTGATTAGGCCCTATGATGGTGTCCCCTGAATAGATATGTGGACACAGTTGGCAAAGGGCTTTGTTGCAAGGATAGGTTCCTGGGTTAGTGGTTCTGTTGTGTGGTGTGTGGTTGCTGGTGAATATTTGCTTCAGGTTGGGGGGCTGTCTGTAAGCAAGGACGGGCCGTCTCCCAAGATCTGAGAGAGTGATGGGTCGTCCTTCAAAAGAAACTACAACATTTGCTCAAGAAACTCCCTGAAAAAGCACAAGAACAAATCCGCACAGACACACCCCTGGAACCCCGACCTTTGGGGTATTCTATCTGCTACCCAAGATCCATAAAACTGGAAATCCTGGACGCCCCATCATCTCAGGCATTGGCACCCTGACAGCAGGATTGTCTGGCTATGTAGACTCCCTCCTCAGGCCCTACGCTACCAGCACTCCCAGCTATCTTCGAGATACCACTGATTTCCTGAGGAAACTACAATCCATTGGTGATCTTCCTGAAAACACCATCCTGGCCACTCTGGATGTAGAAGCCCTCTGCACCAACATTCCACACAAAGATGGACTACAAGCCATCAGGAACACTGTCCCTGATAATGTCACGGCAAACTTGATGGCTGAACTTTGTGACTTTGTCCTCACCCATAACTATTTCACATTTGGGGAAAATATATACCTTCAAATCAGCAGCATTGCTATGCGTACCTGCATGGCCCCACAGTATGCCAACATTTTTATGGCTGACTTAGAACAACGCTTCCTCAGCTCTCATCCCCTAATGCCCCTACTCTACTTGCGCTACATTGATGACATCTTCATCATCTGGACCCATGGAAAAGAAGCCCTTGAGGAATTCCACCATGATTTCAACAATTTCCATCCCATCATCAACCTCAGCCTGGACCAGTCCACACAAGAGATCCACTTCCTGGACACTATGGTGCTAATAAGCGATGGTCACATAAACACCACCCTATACTGGAAACCTACTGATCATTATCCTTACCTACATGCCTCCAGTTTTCATCCAGACCACACCACACGATCCATTTTCTACAGCCAAGCTCTACGATACAACCGCATTTGCTCCAACCCCTCAGACAGAGGCAAACGCCTACATCTCTATCAAGCATTCTATCAAGCATCTCTATCAAGATCTCTATCAAGCATTCTTACAACTACAATACCCACCTGCTGAAGTGAAGAAAGACTGACAGAGCCAGAAGAGTACCCAGAAGTCACCTACTACAGGACAGGCCTAACAAAGAAAATAAACAGAACGCCACTAGCCATCACCTTCAGCCCCCAACTAAAACCTCTCCAATGCATCATTAAGGATCTACAGCCTATCCTGAAGGACGACCCACCACCCTCACAGATCTTGGGAGACAGGCCAGTCCTTGCTTACAGACAGCCCCCCAACCTGAAGCAAATACTCACCAGCAACCACACACCACACAACAGAACCACTAACCCAGGAACCTATCCTTGCAACAAAGCCCTTTGCCAACTGTGTCCACATATCTATTCAGGGGACACCATCATAGGGCCTAATCACATCAGCCACACTATCAGAGGCTCGTTCACCTGCACATCTACCAATGTGATATATGCCATCATGTGCCAGCAATGCCCCTCTGCCATGTACATTGGTCAAACTGGACAGTCTCTACATAAAACAATAAATGGACACAAATCAGACGTCAAGAATTATAACATTCAAAAACCAGTCGGAGAACACTTCAATCTCTTTGGTCACTCGATTACAGACCTAAAAGTGGCAATTCTTCAACAAAAAAACTTCAAAAACGTACTCCAACGAGAGACTGCTGAATTGGAATTAATTTGCAAACTGGATACAATTAATTTAGGCTTGAATAGAGACTGGAAGTGGATGGGTCATTACGCAAAGTAAAACTATTTCCCCTGGTTTATTCTCCCCACCCACCCCCCACTGTTCCTCAGACGTTCTTGTCAACTGCTGGAAATGGCCCACCTTGATTATCACTACAAAAGGTTGCCCCCCACCCCCCACTGGTAATAGCTCACCTTAAGTGATCACTCATTACAGTGCGTATGGTGACACCCATTGTTTCATGTTCTCTGTGTATATAAATCTCCCCACGTTATTTTCCACTGAATGCATCCGATGAAGTGAGCTGTAGCTCACGAAAGCTTATGCTCAAATAAATCTGATAGTCTCTAAGGTGCCACAAGTACTCCTTTTCTTTTTGACTAGGACTTGTCTCCCCAGAACTCCATGTGTTGCAGTTTAGCCACCGCTAACATAGAAATGACTCCAATTTACAGACACAACAGCTAATGGCCCAAGGATACTTCTGTTAACATGGCCAGACGCAGTGGGGAGGGGTGAAGTGCAGTACAGATGAGTCTCAACTTATGCTGGGGTTATGTTCCACAGTCAGCACGTAAAGTGAAAATCGCGTACAGTCAAAATTACTTTGAGTGTAATGGCAGGCGGAATCGCCCGCACTACAGGTATAGTATTTAAATTGTTATTTTTCTCTTTTGTTTTTTTTGTTTTTGCCTACCGCGCAAAGCTGAATTTGCGCATGTTAAATGCGCGTAAGATGAGACTCACCTTATAACCTGTATAGGGCTCCTGCCACTAAGCTGCTCCCCTTGCTAGTCCATCAGGGCTAATCATTGCTGATTTTCAGCGTAATCTCATCTAGTCACCCAGGAATGAAAGATTCAATGGGAGTTTGGGGTGCTCAGTGTCATTGGAAAAAAGGAAAACCAGGACACAGGTTTTGAAAACACTTGAAGCACTGTGTAGCCAGGAAACTCCTTTCTTATTTTACAAGCCAGCCCAAGCAAGACCTAATGAGGTCCTTCTATTCAAGCAGAAAATTCAGCTGTGTTTTTTAAAAATGATTTATCTTGTTCTCAATTAATCCATCCCAGACGCTGGCATCATTGCCTTTGAACACTGCACTGAGAAAAGCAGCTGCTCCCACTGAGTATCAGAAATCCCTCTGAGCCCATGATCATGCCCCCAGTCATCCTGGTATGAAGCACTTTACCTCATACATGAAGATGTCAAACACTCGGGTGGCCACAGGCAGAGGGAAGGTTGTGAGGAAGAGTGTGAGAAACCAGGATGAGGAGTACATGGAGGTGAGGAAACTCTGGGAGCGGAAGTGGATGTTCAGCTCAGGCAGCTGCTCCTGAATATGAGAAAGACACAGCAGCAGTAGTAAAATGCCTGCTAATTACAGCCAACTGGGTTCCGCCATCCCCTCTGGGATGCTCTTGGCCAGAGGAGGCTCTGAACAATCAGAGCTAAGGACTTTATTGCCGGAACCAATTCCATTAGCCGCTCTGGTCTTCTCTGACATTCCCAGGGGAATCTGGAAAGGAGCCAGACTTCTCCAGCTTGGATTCACAGACCATTATGTGCACAAAGAAACCACTGGCCAGTTCCTCATAGTTAGCCTGCTACTACTCTGGATCACATGGCCTCATTGTCTAAGCTACTATCACCCTGGTCTCCTCACTGTATTTACCTGCAGCATGTACTCAAACTGGTAGATGCAGAGGCCTAGCTCGGCCATGCTGGGTTTGAATAGCTCTCGTAATCGATATTCCTGCATCAGTCGCACAAATACACAGAAAGCCTCTTCTTCAGGCATCTATGGGTTCAAAACGAGACAAATCCCACATTAGTCTCTCAACAGAACCCGGCACAGAACTGACCCAGAACGATGCTCTAACGTAGATCATACAAACACTTGTTACAAGAGGTGGAGCAGCTTTACATAGAACAACGCTTTACATTTGGGTTTGATTCCTGACACTTCTGGGCAGCGATCACATGGAAGCAGCAGGAAAATAGAGTGGCCAGCGACTGCTCAGATAAAACACATTCCCAGCGGAGAATGTAATCCCACTCGCAAACTGAATAGTACCTTGCCATGCTGGGCCCTCTTCTCCCCAGTAGGTCTGTATTGATTTTACATGTCATTTGTACAGAGCATACCATAAATTTATGCTGGACTTTACGAACAGATTAGTCTGATCTAGAGAGGTTCTAAAAAGGTAAAGGGGAGGCCCAATGACTTTTCTCCCCCCACTTCCTTTCATTCCTGGTTTTAGGGATCACTGGTGTGAGATAAGGGTCAAAACAGGCGATGAGGAAACAAAGGAATATTCAAAACATTTTCCAAGTGGTTTGCTGATTATGAGAGGAAACATCTAAATTCCTGGCCAGATGCAAGTGTGTCGATTCACCTGCGAAGTGTTTGAGAGGCATTTCCAGCACCGGTTCATGACAAAACAAGTACTGTATTAGCTTTTCACCTTTAAAAGTCCCTCCTTAAAACGCTCCACGGTGTTTCACAGGGCGAGGTAGTGGATTTGGGCTTTTAAAAGGCTTTGCTTTGTTACACAAATGCAGGAAGAATGCCATATTTTATGCTCAATGTCAATGGAAAATTCCTGTTCCCTAAAAAAGGCACTCCAGTACCCAAGCGAGGACACGTTCCAGAAATGGCAGAAAACCAGAAACAAGTCAGCACAGCTCAAGCTGGCTGCATTCACAGTCCAGAAGGTCACTAACTCTGGTCCCCGGATTTGCATTTGTACTGACAGTGCAGTAAGCGTCAGGGGTCCTTTGAGTGAGCCATTAAACCAAGTCCCTTCTGCCAAGTCTCAGGGGGAAGTTAAAGATCCTGTAGCATTTCCACAGCAATTAACTGAACTGGGAAGAGCTTTGGGCTAGCAACTTTGGTGGGACCGATGCTGCATATTCTCCTGTTATATGATCTCCACTCATACCAACCTGCATTAGCAGCAATCCCACGATGAATGCGCTGCCCTGACAATATCCAACCTCACGGTCCACTAGGGAATAGGCCTGGAAGAGAGAGTGCTTGAGTGTGATGCAGACAGGGATACCATCTCTAGAGTCCTGCAGGGGAGCTACAGAGCTCCGACGGAACATACTGAGACACAAGTGATAATTACTTAGAAGAGAACAAAAGGGCAAGGAGTAAGGCAACAAAACCAAGGGTCATTGGGGTTGGAGATCAGAGGAAGGAACTTGGAAAAGGATACTTCGTTTTAGGACCAGGAAGTAGCTTAAGTATTTCTATGCAACCCACCCTGCCCCCCCACCCACATGCAGAGAAACATATCTTAGATGATATTATGCCTACAATGTGCTCTCCTGTGCCCCAGGATTGCAGCCAGCAAATGTAGTGCTTTAAATACCACAAAGCTACATTACTGTCTACAGCAGGGTCTGATAAGAAACAGAACTTAAATCAACATCCAGTTACTGTCAGAAAAGCAACTAGGTAGAAAGCATCCGACGTAGTGGGTATTTACCCACGAAGGCTTATGCTCCAGTACGTCTGTTAGTCTATAAGGTGCCACAGGACTCTTTGCCGCTTTTAGGTAGAAAGAGTGCACTTGCCAAACACACATGGGACACGTAACAGAGTCTAATATGCCCTCACCGCAGCCATATTTATTCCAATGAGATTCCAGCCACAGAACCATAGCACAAATAGGTCTCGCTCATCTCTCTCTGCAAGTGCATAAAAATTGATTTCTTGGAATGTAATGAAGTTATCACTACAAATTTAAATTAAATCCACAGAAAACTTCAATGGGAGGGTGGGGACAATCTGTGCCTTTCCCACAACATTTATTCAGAGATGAGAAAAACTAAATAGAAAAGAACATACAAACTGAAGGCCATAATCAGAGATTAGATCCCACTAACGTTTAAAGGATTCCGTTCTCTCCTTAAGCCAGGACCCTAACAGCCACTGATGAGAATGAGGAGTTATGTCCCAATAAGGGAAGAAACCTGCCTGCATAGCAAAGCAGCTCAAAGTCCAACTCTCAACCTGAAAGCTGAAGAGAATCGCTGTGAAATGCACATGGAGACAAAGCTTTATATTACTAGCATATCTAAGATGCCCCCTGGTGATGGTCAGTATGTTTGTGACTAAGGTGTCATTTGTGATACCAAAAAGAAAAGGAGTACTTGTAGCACCTTAGAGACTAACCAATTTATTTGAGCATAAGCTTTCGTGAGCTACAAATAAATTGGTTAGACTCTAAGGTGCCACAAGTACTCCTTTTCTTTTTGCGAATACAGACTAACATGGCTGTTACTCTGAAATTTGTGATACCACTAATGCAAGGCAGCCACTGGGAGGTAGGGCTGAAAGAAATGGCTACTAAAAAACAGAAAGAAGAGGGTACATTATAAATGTGAGATGCTGTATTTATTGTCCCTCAAGGGCTCCCAGATCACAACTGCTCAATTCCCAGCACTAAGTTTATTAAGATTTCTGTAACCACCAGTGCTTGCAAACTCTCACTGGGAGGTCATATTCAAGTGGGTTCTCCCTGCCTCCACCCTCGGCCCCAGTAACAGAGATTTTACAGTTGGAATTTACCAAACAATACTGTTGACGCATAATCCAGCTTGTTCTCCAATAGCTGGATTGGCTACTTCAGGACTCTGATGTTTCCACAGAAGTCTCAGATTGGTGTCGAGGCCACATGAAATGAGTTTGTGGGCTCAACTGGTTTGTCGTAGACTACCGAGCACCCAGAAACCATCATTGCAATCGGCCTTCTGATTGGGAGCCTCGGAGCCAACCACTGAATGAGCTATGGAGACTGGAGAACCCTGAAGTCCTTCGAGAGCCTTTCTAGAACAAGGCAGCATATTGGCAGGGGAAGTTTGTATGGTGGCTGCCCATGGGGCGTACCTGTTCTTGGTGAGACAATATCTAGCTCTTACACAGCACTTTTCATCATAGATCTCAAAGTGCTTTAGGAGACTTCAAACTCCAACACCTTTACATTCCAGAGGAATGGATGTGCTTTCATCCATTGTTTAATAATTGAGACACTTTGCTGATGTATCACCAAAAGCATAATTTCACCAGAGAAAACTGAAGAGCTTTAAACCACTGTATACAGCTCTCCATTGTATTTATGCAACAAGAGATAAGAATTGACACCCAGGCTGTGGCAAAGGTCCTGACATTGCAATGGGACCTTAAAGGGAAATTGTCTCTCATTTCTCAGGTGCTTTATTAGCCCCCCTCTTTCTAAGCCCATTTTCCTTATTTGACAGGCAAAAAACACACTCCGTGTTTTAAGGGGAAAGCATGCTGCAGTGATTTGCAGTCGATAGGGTGTTTTCATTTAATACGCCTTTACAGCTAGAAGAACAACTTGGTATACATGGTCCCTTCTTACACCATCTCCCTAAGTCAGATGAAACTGACAAGTTACCAGGTTCCTGTTAGCCCTGCAAGACCCATAAAGTTACAGCAGAACGATCTGGATATTAGTCTTCCTCATCCTGTCAGACATCATCATTGGGGATGATATGAGGGGCGGGAGGAAGAGAGTTCCCTGGCTGAAGTTGTCACCAGCTTCTCACTGATGGGTCAGGACATAATGAAAATGATGGGGAAGACAGATGGAGGAGGATACTGTTAGGATATAGATATTCAGGCCCGTCTGTAAAGGCCTATACTCTAAGAATTTAGGTGTATTCTTATCACTTGGCTAGTTGTAGAGGTATAAAAGAAAGAATCAAAATCACTGTCTGCCAGTGTAAGGTCCTTCTCTTACTGTGACAGTCTGAGGCCCTGTCCTTAGGCTAAGGCCTTTGGCTAAGCAGCAGAAACAGTCATAAGTTGGGAAGCGACCGGTCACCTCCTCACATTCCAAACTAGTCACATTGAAATAAGGTGTTATTGGGCTGTTAGGAACACAATCCTGTCCTGATAATGCCTATCACCTCCAGAGAAAGGGAAGGGCCTAGAAGATGTAAAAGGAAACTTAGTTTGATAGCATCCTGTCTGGCAAGAACTCACTTATCAATAGCTGGGATGTGAAATCCTCATTTCTGTTTTCAGAGTAGCAGCCGTGTTAGTCTGTATTCGCAAAAAGAAAAAGGAGTACTTGTGGCACCTTAGAGACTAACAAATTTATTTCTGTGTTTGTTCTATCACTGTAGTCCCCATTTCCCCATTGTTTGTCTGTATAATCTCTGTCTGGTTCTGTGATTGTTTCTGTCTGCTGTATAATTAATTTTGCTGGGTGTAAACTAATTAAGGTGGTGGGATATAACTGGTTAAATAATCATGTTACAATATGTTGGGATTGGTTAGTTAATTTCAGTAAAATGATTGGTTAAGGTATAGCTAAGCAGAACTCAAGTTTCATATATAGTTTGCAGTCAATCAGGAAGTGGGTGGGTGGGGGAAATGGGAACAGGAAATGGAGGTGGGGAAATTGGAATCATGTTTGGCTAAGGGCAGGAATGGGAACAGGAACACAGGTGTAAGGCTCTGTGGTGTCAGAGCTGGGAAGGGGGACACTAAGGAAGGAAACTGGAATCATGCTTGCTGGAAGTTCACCCCAATAAACATTGAATTGTTTGCACCTTTGGACTCTGGGTATTGTTGCTCTCTGTTATCTGCGAGAAGGACCAGGGAAGTAAGTGGGTGAAGGAAAAAGCCCCCTAACAGATACTCTCTGGAGAATGTTCTGTAGCCTAGTACCCTTGAAGTATTTAGTAATATCATGCCCCAACATCTTTGGTACACAGTCAATACAGGCTTCACGCAAGAGAACCTCTCCAACCCCTTAATTTGTACATACCCACAGGTTTAATCTTCCCAGATCCTTCAGATAGCATCCCCTGCCTGGCATAGGCGCCGACTCCGTGGGTGCTCCGGGGCTGGAGCACCCACTGGCAGCTCCCCGTCCCAGCTCACCTCTGCCTCTCTCCTGAGCACGCCGCAGCTCCGCTTCTCCCCCTGGCTCCCAGCTCTTGTGCTGCAAAATAGCTGTTTTGGGCGGTAAGCACTGGGAGGGAAAGGGGAAATGCAACACGCTCGGCGAAGAGGCAGGGCTGGGGCAGGGATTTGGGGAGGAGTCCAAGGGAGCAGGAAGGGGGCTGAGTCAGGGGGGTGCAAGCACCCACCGGCGCCGAGGAAAGTTGGTGCCTGGGCTGCCTGGTATTATTCCTCTGAGCATTCCCTTAGCAAGCAGCCCTTTCTCTGACGCGGGCTCTCCCTCCTCCTGACTAGGAAGTACCTGTACTTTTTAGGGCCCAGACTCCTGACTCCCAGCATGCTTTGCTAAAGACTACTAATAGCCAGGGCTCCCTCCCCTGTTCTAACAGTGAGTGAAATCAGCTGGATCACACCCTAACTTGAGGTAGGCACAAACTCTCTTCAGATTACTTCCTGGTAAGACGTGCTTCTTACAGGGCTTGGGGTTTTCACGCCCCCTCTCGCCCCATATGAGAGTTTACTCTGTCACAGACCTGTCATTCAAGACCGTGAAATGGAACTTATGTAGCTTCCACTGAGTCACTTTTCTGACTGTACGCTCACTCAGAGAGTGCAGTGCTTGCATCATGTGCTGCCATGGCTCACATACACAATCTGCTCATATGCTAGATACTGCCCTCCAACGTGACCATTACAGGTGGCTCCTTCTTACCTTCATGACATTGAAAAGGACCTCTTGGCCTAGGCTGTCCTGTCCCTTGAAGAACTCATGCTCAGGATATGTGCGGGCTATGTCCCTCCGGATCAGCTTCTCGCAGGGGGAAGACATCTTCAGCAGCTCTGAATACTGGTTCTTGACAGGCATATCTGTGGCACTGCATAGAAGCTGCCATACAATGGCTCGGAAGTGGTGTGGGATTCCTTTCCGTATAAGCTCCTGGTGAAAAGCAAGGTATGGCAGATCATGAGCCAGCATGGGAGAACGTTCCAAAATCCTGGTATTTTGTGTGGCCCCTCTTTGTGCCACAAGGGGTGAGTGGGGTTCAATCCTGATGCACTTGCTGGCAAGGGTTTGGGATGCTGCAGAGGGCTCTGAAGAGGGCCCATCCTTTCTCACTTGTGATTGAGATGGATAGACATGGGGGTGAGTAGAGAAAGAATGTTTGTGGCAAGTCCTAGGACAGGGTTAGAGCCACAGAGGAAATCAAACCACCTTTGATCCTGAAAAGAATCTCAGATTTTGTTGGGAATGAGCATGGGGAGTGGGGGATGTCTGTGCTATCAGCCTCTCAATTTCTCGCTAACCTGCCCTCTTTCCTCACCTTCAGCAGTTTCTCTTTCTTCTTCCGCCATTCATCCCATTCATTGACAATCCTCCCCCATAGGATCCAGGTGTCCTCCTCGAGGTGGCTCAGGTTTGAGGAGGCTGAGGAGCTGGAGACTAAGGAGGAGCCGCTGTTCCTGCGGGAGCCATTCATGGAGCGCATGGACTTGGAATCTGCTTCCAGCAGCCTGCAAGAGATGCCATCACCATGGTGAGACCAGAGCTACTGCCACCCCTTCCCAGATTCCACGTAGCAAAGCCACAAGGGCAACAACCAAGCAACCATACAAGCCACGTAGCAAGACCACCGAAGCAAGTCTGTCCCTCTGGTGCTCTGCATCACATGCATGGAGCTAACACTCCTCATCCAAAGAGAAAGCGCTCCTGCAGGAAGAAGGGATATTAAAGTAACCAACCTCTGCAGCAAAAGCAGAAACAGGAGGGAGAGTTTAATGTGTTACTACATTACTTTTAAAAATAAAAGTTCAAGTTTGTGTGTTTCAGGAAGCGATTCGGACTCAAAGATTCCATCATGGGACACGGATTTTTTTGTCGAGGTATCTTTTAAGAACAAAAGTTTAACTAGACTTGCAAAAGGACTTTTTGAGAGGGAATTTACACCAGGTGTTATTCCTGGGGGAATTCTGCGCCAAAAAATTAAAGATTCTGCAAAATTTATTGGCAAAATAACACTATATAATCATGCCAGTTTCAATTATTTCGAATACCTGTAACAATACAGACAAAAATTTCCCCAGGAGTAGAGAGTTAAAGAAACCCCTAAAACAACACAGTTCCTATTTCTCTACCCCCCCCCTCGCCCCCCAGAGTCCAGCCAGATGGGCCAGGCACCTCTTCTCCCCCCAGAGCCCAGCCATGTCCCACCCGAGCCCAGACACTCACTCCCCCCCGCATAGCCCTGCTGCAACCCCCGCTCCACCCCGCCTAGACACTCACACCCTCTCCCCTCCAGAGCCCAGTTGCAAGCCCCCCGCCCTGACAGACACACTGCCTACCCCCCGATATGCCAGCTGTGGGCGCCCCGGCCTGGCCCAGGCATTCACATCTTCTACCCCTAGAGCGCAGGGATCCAGAGGGATAAACAGTCTGATGCTGGGTCCTGGGCTTGCACAGTTTCCTGCGTACCGCTGCCTCCTTCCTTCAGGGCTTGCTGGGAACTGCAGCTGACTGGAACCCTCCAGTTCCCTCCCACTGCCCTGTCTTTTATTTGTGAGCTAGGCTCTGCTGGGTCCAGCAGCCCCTAGTGGCAGCTAGCAGCACTGCAGCCCATTACTGGGGGGGGAAGAGAAAGAAAATTCTGTGCACACAACATTAATTTCTGCAAAATTCTGCATTGTGCAATGGTGTGGAATTCCCCCAGGAGTAAGGAGTGCAACCAGAGGCCAGGACAAACCCTCTGTACTGCTGTGGGAGGATCTTAGGATCTGTCAATTTCCAATTTAAGCTCTTTAACCCTTCTTGTCTTCTGTTTCAAAGGAAGATACCAACCTTTAAATACAGTCAGAATTAATGGGCAAGATGAACTCCATCTTGTCACCTTTTGGAAGTCACTTTAATAATCTGTTTTGATACCCCTCTTAATCTGGCTATGGGGAGTGTGTGGTGGGGGGGTGCTATTCAGCACATTACTACCTTTAAAAATAGATTAAATGTAAACCTTAATGTTATGTTGTTAGAACACAACACTTTAAAGTTTACATTTCATGAGGAAAAGAATAACTGACATCAGCCTATGTACAACACAGCCAAGTTCACTTATTCCTGGGCCCTTGATCTCACAACCCTAATGCTAGGGGCCTTTGCATTTAATTGTCTAGGAAAAACAGAAGTCTGGAGTTAATCAGTGCACATACTTTCCAAGCTCCTCTGTGGGTTTACGTATTCTTGCTCCACTGTTGAACTCTCATGCCCTGGCCTGAAGGCATTCTGATCAAACTTAAAAAAAAAAAAACTTTAAAAAATTGCCTTTGGGCAGAGACCAAACTAGAAGGTATCAGATTAAAAGGTGAATGATTCAGAAAGTGATGACCCTGGACTACAGGGTGTTATAACTAAAGATGTCTGGAGACCTTATATAGGAGATATTAGCAAGAAGCAAATTAGAATAAGAATCACAGCCCCTTTCGCTCTGTGTGTCTATGGCACTTAACATCATTGGGCCCCAACCCTGGCTGGGGCTTACTGTAGCACTACATTGTTATTCCCTTATGATGCCACCACGTGGACATTTAAAATAATTGCAGGCTACGTGATGTACATCAGCATAGCTCTACTGAAGTCAATAGAAATAGGGCATTTAAATCAGCTGAAATTCTGCCCCTACATTTCAGGATACCAAAGTGCTTTATAAAGAAACTGTATGCATTGTTGTAGTCGTGTAAGTCCCAGGAGATTAGAGAGACAAAGTGGGTGAGATAATAAGACCAACTTGTGTTGATGAGAGAGACAAGCTTTGGAGCGTACACAGAGCTCTTATTTAGGTCTGGGAAATTTAAGCAAATCCATAACTTTGCTAGACACTAAAAATCATGGATTGAACGGTCACTGGATTTATGGTTTATTACAACTCCTGTCCCCCATCACTGGAGAGGTGTTAACAGGCTACTTCACCTTGAATGGTCCCTTGAAAGGTGTTAACTGCTTATGCTAAACGATCTGTTCCACCTTGTATTTAGCTGTGACACCCTGAATACATTTCCCAGACCTAAAGAAGAACTCTGTGTAAGCTCGAAAGCTTCTCTCTCACCAACACAAGTTGGTCTTACCACCTCACCCACCTTGTCTTTCTTACAAAGGAAATTAAAAGGCAAAGCAAGAGAAGAGTTCTTCACCTTTCAGTGAAATGCTACCACCTCTGGGATGGGACACAGCACGTATTTAACAGCACACAGCAACACTGTGCTACAGTTTAGAACAGGAAATGAAGATGAGCTACAAATTAAACTGCACAGGGAGTTTTAACCATGCAAGATATAGTAACCCAATACCTAATTTGTAACCTGGCCAAGACAGAGGTATCACCCCCACTCTTGCTAGAAGTACCATTATCTTCAGCCACCACAAGCAGGCAGCACCTTTGCTTTCCATTTCATCTGAAGACAAATCATTGTTCAAAGCTGCTGAACCCTTACCAGGATTCTGCATTTTTCCTCCAGTCACTCAGACAATAGAGCTTAGAGCTGGTTGTGTTTCCTTTTAAACATTCAGCAACTAAGAAATCAGATGTGCTCAGGGACACCCAAGTGCACCCCCTCAGAGCAATCAGAGAGGGAAGGAAATCTACAACTGAGCTACAGAGTCAGATGCCTATTGGGGCAGAAATGAGCAATGAAAGTGGCTTTTGTTATCTGCAGCACAAGCTAGGGCCGTGCAGAGTGACTTCCTGATTTGAGACTAATAATTACTCTTAATATAGTATTAAACTCAGCAATGAAGCTGAACAGAAAAGGAGTCTCCCTTTCCAGAAATTCTCAGCGTCACTTTAAGAAAAATCACCTTCTTGATTAAAAGAACGTGGCACATTATAGAGCTGAGTGGGACACAGAGAGAAGCAGAATGGAGGCAGTTTCAGTGCACAGAGGATACAGTATAGTTTCAGGGGACATTCTAAAAGATGGGAAAGGGTACTGAATCTGGTGCCTTTCTGAATATCAGTTCATCCTACCAACAGCTGCATCTTTCTGCTTTCAAGTTCAGCTGGCAAGGTTGGCTGCCATTTTTTGACTCAGAGTCATCAAATTAGAGACTGATTGATTGGCTGCTGAGGAACAGGGAGAGGAAAGTATGAGGAAACAGGATGATCACTACCTGGCAAGGTCAGTGTCCCCCATCCTCTTCCTCACACTGTGTAATTCCTCCCCTTCCCCACCACAAACTGCATCCCCGAGACGTCAACCTGTTGATAGGAACCTCCTCCAGCAGCGTCCTTGCCATAGCACAATCAGAGATCTAGGAGAAGCATTTGCTTTTGTGGCCTGGATTCTTTAAAGACAGATGGACAGAGAATCATAGATTGAATGGTTTGCTAGAGTCCTCTCCTGCTACAGGGGGAAGGTTAGCCTCCCACTCATGATGGGAGGAAGGAAAATGGCATTTATAGAGTCATGGCTGGAACTATGCAAAGCCAACAGACACAGATTCCAAGGCCAAAAGGGACCATTGTGATCATCTAATCTGACCTCCTGTAGAACACCGGTCATAGAACTTCCTCAAATCAAATCTGGTGCCCTCAGAATGGTTTTTCCAGAATAGACATCACTAGAGAAACCATTCATTTTACACTCAGAAAAAAAAACATCTTACCTGGAGAATGAGAAGAGGCCTGGGGATCGAACTCAGGTTCGCAATGTGGCCATTGCGTTGCGTTGATACTAAGTGCACATATTGGGATTCACATTTGCTCTCGTGGGGTGTGGTGCTGGGCCCTTGGCCAGAACCTCCTGTTAGCAGGATATGCTTCTTGCCAAGGCAGAGTAGAAGATAATTACTTGATTAACTCATCTCCACTACAAGTTTAACAGTGGAGATCAAAGTTTAAAAATAATTTGTTTTAAACTTTGAAAATTGCACTTAAGCACAGGAGACGGGATTTCTTTCTTTCTTTTTTTTTTTTTTTTTAAAAGCAAGAATTATCCAGACCATCTTTTACCAGGGTAAGATGCAGCACATGATGCTATTTCAAATGGTCCTTTTCAGACACTTTAATGAAATAACTTTATTAATGTCTTCAACAGATCCTCTCTCTCGGTTTTTCCCCACACGGTGGATCACAACCCTCCAATGGGTCACGAGAAGATTGTTGCCAGTTCAGAGAGGAGGCCCCAGGGGGCTGTGGAGGAGAATGGGAGAATGAGCCCATCTTGTGCTCACCCCATAGCAGCTCCTGTCCCATGGGGGTGAGCCTGGCTCCCTGCTCTGGGAGTTGTGAGTTAGTGCATGGGGTTGCAGTGCCACTCAGGTTTGGCCTGGCTGCGGGGTGAGTGTGGGCGGCCTTCCACTCCGACCCAACCCTGCCTTTGGGGGCCTCCCCTCTGCATCTGACTGGGATTAGGGTTGCAGTGCCCTGATGGAGAGTGTTGCTGAAGGTGGTCAGTGTCCACTCAGTGGGGCAAGGAGGAGGAGAAGCTGGCAGAGGAGTAGAAGAATGCTGGCCTATGATTTTGCCCCCCCATCCCCGAATTTGGATCCTGTGTGGGTCACAGGAAAAAAGACAAGATGCAGTTAGTGGGTCATCTTAGTTACAAGTTAGGATCAGGAGTTCCCAAACGCCTTCTGTCTCCAACTAGGGATGTAAAATAGTAAACAGTTAACCGGTAAGCACTAGTCTTACCGATTAACTGCCCTAGCCATTAACCCCAGCTGTGCTGGCCAGAGCAACCTCAGCCCAGGGCCAGCCAGAGCAGCCCCAGCCCCAGCAGTTAACCGGTTAAACAATATAATTAGGGGTGCCAATTAAATCGCAGTTAACTCACACGATTAACTCAAAAAAAATAATCATGATTAATCGTACTTATAACAATACCAACTGAAAATTTATTAAATATTTTTGGATTTTTTCCACATTTTCAAAATTGATTTCAATTACAACACAGAATACAAACAACACAGTGCGCACTTTATATTATTTTTATTACAAATATATGAACTGTAAAACTAAAAAACAAAATAAGTGATATTTTTCAATTCACCTCATATAAGTACTGAAGTGCAATCTCTGTCATGAAAGTGTAACTTACAAATGCAGATTCTTTTGGTTACATAACTGCATTCAAAAACAAAACAGTGTAAAACTTTAGCACCTACGAAGTCCACTCAGTCCTACTTCTTATTCTGCCAATCGCTAAGACAAACAAGTTTGTTTACATTGAGGGGAGATACTGCTGCCTGCTTCTTATTTACAGTGTCACCTGAAAGTGAGAACAGGCATTTGCATGGCACTTTTGTAGCCGACGTTGCAAAGTATTTACATGCCAGATATGCTAAACATTCGCATGCCCCTTCCATTCTTCAGCCACCATTCCAGAGGACATGCTTCAATGCTGATGCTTGTTAAAAATATAAAATAAAAGTGTGTCATTTAAATTTGTGACTGGACTCCTTGGGGGGAGAATTGTAGGTCTCCTGCTCTGTTTTACCCGCATTCTGCTTATATTTAATCTTATAGCATTCTCGGATGATGACCCAGCATATGTTCGTTTTAAGAACACTTTCACAGCAGATTTGACAAAACGCAAAGAAGGTACCAATGTGAGATTTCTAAAAATAGCTATAGCACTCGACCCAAGGTTTAAGAATCTGAAGTGCCGTCCAAAATCAGAGGGACGAGGTGAGGAGCATGCTTTCAGAAGTCTTAAAAGAGCAACACTCCAATGCAGAAACTACAGAATGCGAACCACCAAAAAAGAAAATCAACCTTCTGCTGGTAGTGTCTGACTCAGATTATGAAAATGAACATGCGTCAGTCCACACTGCTTTGGATCATTATCAAGCAGAACCCATCATAAGCATGGAAGCATGTCCTCTGGAATGGTGGTTGAAGCATAAAGGGACATATGAATCTTTAGCGCATCTGGCACTTAAATATCTTGCAACGCCAGCTACAACAGTGCCATGCGAATGCCTGTTCTCACTTTCAGGTGACACTGTAAACAAGAAGCAGGCAGCATTATCTCCTGCAAATTGTAACCAACCTTGTTAGTCTGAATGATTGGCTGACCAAGAAGTAGGACCGAGTGTACTTGTAGGATCTAAAGTTTTACAGTGTTTTATTTATGAATGCAGGGTTGGTTGTCTTTTTTTTTAAAAAACATAATTCTACATTTTTAAGTTCAACTTTCATGATAAAGATATTGCACTACAATACCTGTATGAGGTGAACTGAAAAATACAATTTTTTGTTGTTTTACACTGTAAAATATTTGTAATAAAAAATATAAAGTGAGCACTGTACTTTGTATTCTGTGTTGTAATTGAAATTAATATATTTGAAAATAATGTAAATCCAAAAATATGTAATCCAAATATATTTAAAATAAATAGTATTCTATTGTTTAATCGCATGATTAATCACAATTAATTTTTGTAATTGCTTGACAGCCCTAGATACAATTTTAATTGTTTACACGGTTAACTTTTTAAAACAATATTTCCATCCCTATCTCCAACAGGCTAGAGATCACAAGGTCTCAGCAACATTCTTGTACTTTGTTAAAATGCAGCTATTTGCTTGGTTTCCCAGAGAATCATTAACAACTGTCTGTATGGACAGATGACAAAAGAAGTTCCAGCTGCCATGAGCTAAATTACCATGAATGTAAACACTAAAATTGCCCCATTCTAAAAAAGAACAAGCTGTGGAAACACCCACGTCTCACAGGGAAGTTGGTGCCTTCCCTTACCCCTTTATTTTGCAAACTTGAGCTGCACAAGGCTCTTTACACTTCCAGTGTCCAGACCTCTCGTGTTTGGGTCAGATGTTAAAGAGAACACGTTCACTTGTATTCTAAAAACAACACAAAACCAACAAGGGAATCATTTTTCCCCATCAGAAACTGCAGATGAGGCAGATACTAAATTCATCAGGAGATAGGCTGCCATTGCCTTTATCCTTCCAGAGATCTTTTGTCCCAGGACAAATGCTACAGGCCAGTTTTTCTCCTTGGATGCTCAGAGGTAACATCTGCCAATGTTAAGGGGACTCAGGTGCATGTCTCCAAGGGCAGAATTTGGCCCAGACTAATTAAGCCTCACAACCCCTCTTTGGGGAAGGTAAGTATTATTATCCTCCATTTTAAAGATGGAGGAAACAAGGCACAGAATGGTGAAATGACTTGCCTCAGGCTACAGATTAAGAGGCAGAGTGGGAAAAGATGTCCAGCACCCAGTTTTGCAGACCAGATAATTGGTCTGTTACTGTGGACACTATGCACTGTGGTAGGTGGATGTTTTCTGTAAACAGCTACCCAGCTGGAACTATACCTACTATGGAGCAAGTGGCAGGTACCTCAAGAATGAGATCTGCTGGACAGAGTAACTCAAGTGATTGGCTGAAATATATGGCGCCTTTCACCTCTAGATCACTGAAGCAAAAGTGACCTAGTTTAGTTAAAAACCCTTGGTCACTACCATTCATCTTCTGGCTGCAGGGGGATCTCTGAAGTGAGCTGTTGGTGGGGAGAAGGAAGCTTGCATACACTTGCCACTAGCACAAGACTGTCAGACACAACTGAGGTCTTGCTGATAGGCAGGAGTGAGGCAAAGGACTGTATGGGCCTTACAGGCCAAGCTGTCCTTTCACCTAAAGAGGCAATCCCCCCAGGTCAGGCTGACACACATTGCTGGAGCACTTAAGCAGCACTGTTCTTTGGTGGTTTCACGCTACGGTTCAGATACAGGTGATGACACATTGCACAATACAACATAGAGAGACTCCTTGGATTATAAATTACCTCCCATCGGCCTTGGCCTCCTCAGCAACAAGGACACACTAGAACTTTAAGCTTCCCTCACCTGTTCTGTTCCTCCAGCTTTGCCAACAGCTCCAGCTCATCTGGGCTTAGGTTCTCTGAATCTGAGGTGGGGGAGCATGCTGGCGCAGAGTTGACAGAAGAAAGAGCCTCATGGGAGGAAGAGTCTGGGCTGACTGCCGGACTTGCCATCTCAGGAAGGCTGAGGGTATCAGGGATGTTCATTCGCAAAATCCACAGGAACACCCTTCAGGAAAGTCAAAGTTTCATCTGGAAGTGAAGAAGCAGCATCAATACACATGGACAGCACCAGAATCTATAGCTCCTTTATTTTAGACCTTTTCTTACCCACACTGTGTCAGTTTCAGCAGCCACTGGCTCCCCTATGGAAAACTGAATTATGCTAAATAGGGCTGTTGCTTAATCACAGTTAACTCACGCAATTAATTAAAAAAAATTGTGATTAATCGCAGTTTTAAAATCGCACTGTTAAACAACAGAATATCAACTGAAATTTATTAAATATTTTGGATGTTTTTCTATATTCATATATATTGTATTCTGTATTTCAGTGAAATCAAGTATATTTTTTATTACAAATATCTGCTCTGTAAAAATGAAAAGAAATAGTAATTTTCAATTCACCTCATACAAGTACTGCAGTGCAATCTCCTTTTGTGAAAGTGAAAATTACAAATTGTTTTGTTTTTGAATGCAGTTATGTAACAAAAAAAAATCTATGTAAAACTTCAGCGCCTATAAGTCCACTCAGTCCTACCTCTTGTTCAGCCAATTGCTAAGACAAAACAAGTTGTTTCCATTTACAGGATATAATGCCTCCCTCTTCTTATTTACAATGTCACCAGAAAGTAAGTACAGGCATTTGCATGGCACTTTTGTAGTCGGCATTGCAAGGTATTTACGTGCCAGATATGCTAAACATTTGCATGCCCCTTCATGCTTCAGACGCCATTCCAGAAGACATGCTTCCATGCTGATGACTCATTAAAAAAAATAATGTGAGCTACAGCATCCGATACAGTTGCATCCGATGAAGTGAGCTGTAGCTCACGAAAGCTTATGCTCAAATAAATTGGTTAGTCTCTAAGGTGCCACAAGTACTCCTTTTCTTTTTGCGAATATAGACTAACATGGCTGTCACTCTGAAACCTGTCATTTTAAGAACACTTTCACTACAGATTTCACAAAATGCATAGAAGGTACCAATGTGAGATTTCTAAAGATAGCTATCGCACTGGACCCAAGGTTTAAGAATCTGAAGTGTCTTCCAAGATCTGAGAGGGAAGAGGTGTGGAACATGCTTTCAGAAGTCTTAAAAGAGCAACACTCCAATGCAGAAACTACAGAATCCGAACCACCAAAAAAGAAAATCAACCTTCTGCTGGTGGTGTCTGACTCAGATTACGAAAATGAACATGCGTCGGTCTGTACTGCTTTGGATTGTTATCGAGCAGAACCCGTCATCAGCATGGAAGCAGGTCCTCTGGAATGGTGGTTGAAGCATGAAGGGATATATGAATCTTTAGTGCATCTGGCACATAAATATCTAGCGACACCGGCTACAACAGTGCAATGAGAAAACCTGTTCTCACACTCAGGTGACACTGTAAACAAGAAGCAGGCAGCATTATCTCCAGCAAATGTAAACAAACTTGTTTGTCTGAGCGAATGGCTGAACAAGAAGGGCTGAGTGGACTTTCAGGCTCTAAAATTTTACATTGTTTTATTTTTGAATACAGGTTTTTTGTGCATAATTCTACATTTGTAAATTCAACTTTAATGACAAAGAGATGCACTACAGTACTTGTATTATTAGGTGAACTGAAAAATACTAGTTCTTTGGTTTTTATGGTGCAAATACTTGTAATCAAAAATAAAGTGAGCACTGTACAAGTTGTATTCTGGGTTGTAACTGAAATCAATATATTTGCAAGTGTAGAAAACATCAAAAAATATTTAAACAAACAGTATTCTATTATTGTTTAACAGTGTGATTAATCGCATGATTAAGTTTTTTAATCGCTTGACAGCCCTAATGCTAAACCAACAGGGTATTGACTGAAATGTAGATAACCTTCAACTCAGCACTCTCAGTCTAATCTCATGCCCCTTCGTTTCCATTAGGAACCGCTCAACTACCCAGTGCAGAGATTCATGTCCATGTTGGCCTCATCCAATGCCTTCTGTCATGGTCTCTCCCAGGCCCAAGACTCCAGACTTTGCACCCATTGTTTGCAGTCTGTCACCATAAGGGAGCTTTTAGGGTGAGTTGAAAGGACCACATCTCTAGCAACAAACTGCCCCTTTATACAGGTTTAATTTTATGCCGTTTAAAAACCAATTTAAATAAATTGATCCAAAAGTCACAATTAAATTTAAGTCAGTTTAAAGGCTTGTCCACACAAGGAGTTATTCTGAAGTATTTATTCCTGATTAACTCCATGTGTGGACACCCTTATTCTGGAATAGGAGTACCTGATTCCGAATTAGTTTCTCTGAATTGGATTAAGCTAACTTGGAATTAGGCAGTTTTACTCCAGAGTAACAATATCCACACATGGAGTTAACCAGGAATAGCTGATCTGCTTTACATTCTCACCCTATTTCATTCTAGATTATCTTTAATAAATAGATAAATCCGGAGATTTAAGAGTATCAACTCTTGATGGCACTGGTTAAACTAAATCAGTTTTAAAAAATCATACCTATAGCTAATCTGGTGCAACTTTGAATATGGACAATGCTTTAGCACCCAGGTAGGATGTGGACTCAGAGGGGTCAGCACCTCTACTGGTGGACCTAAAGCACAATGGGTTTTTCATAGATGGCTTACACCCAAATACTAACCAGGCCTGACTCCCATTACTTGCAAGATCTGACAAGATCACAGCCCAAATTCACGTATGGCTGCAGACTATACTATCTATTTTAGGTACTTAGATGGCTCCCATTACCATAATATCTGAGTGCCCCTCAACAGTTAGCATATTTATCCTCACAACACTTCTGTGATGTAGGATAGTGTTTGCAAGCCAATTTGAATTATGTTTTTCAAGACAGAGGGAAGTCACATGCAGCTAGTTTATACTTACCCACAGCATTCCTTCCATCTATGGATTTTGTAAATTTAACCTTTTAAAAACCTCAGTCAAGTTTCTCAGAGATGATTTGTTGGATGATGACAGACATAACAGCAGCCTTAGCTATGAATTAATTTATGGTTGGTGTCAGCCTTCAGGTTACTAAAACGTGGTTTAGTTTATGTATTAATACAATATTTTACAGAGGAATTCCTCCCAGGGAGGGCAAGACTAGAGTGATTGAGACAGAGCAGTCCACAGAGTCTACTTTGTGCGTCACAGCAGGAGAGTGGGGTGGGAGGAGGTATTTTTTCATGCTTTGTGTGTATATAAAAAGATCTACACTTTCCACAGTATGCATCCGATGAAGTGAGCTGTAGCTCACGAAAGCTTATGCTCAAATAAATTGGTTAGTCTCTAAGGTGCCACAAGTACTCCTTTTCTTTTTGCGAATACAGACTAACACAGCTGTTACTCTGAAACAAACATTAGTAGCATGCAGAAGGATATTTCCTCATGCACGCATACCGTTTCTTAAGTTTGATCTCAAGCTGGCAGAGCACTGCACTTTCCAGGGACACAAACAAGGGTCACCTATCCCTTCAACTTGGACCCACTGCTCAGGTATATTTTTAAACCCTTTGTGCTGCTCTTCTTATTCTAACAAGCTTGCATCAATGTCTCCTGAGTTAACCATTGAGGGCATCCCACACAGGAACCAAGTAAGGTGCTTTGACCACAGAGTGATTGACACAGGTTTCCAAAGCTGCTCCAATAAGTCTCCCTCACATGAAATCTAAAAGAGTACACTCCACATGTAGTCAACTAACTAAGTGGCCTTTCCTCATGGCATACAGAACATGGGGTTGGGATGGTTGGAAGGCAGGTGTGTTCGCAAGTCAAAGTGGTCTGCTGAATGAAAGAGCTGGAGGACCAGTGTACTAGTCACCACTGGGATAGATGGGGGAAGATCAGAGAACAAGGCTCTGACAGACAAATGTACCTCTCTCTGACCACTTCTAACAGTCAAGTCTTTGGCAGCCCTGACATTACAATTCCCCTGTCACTTCCTACACTTTTTTTAGGAGAAGAATACTCCTGTATCAACACTTTGTACATCCAGTACCTGTCTTAAATTTATGGCAAAAGGTACTTGCTGAAACAGGCATTGAAAACCACACATGAAGATCCAAGTTGTTACACTCGGACAGAACTGCATAAGGAATGCGAGAGGGTCTCATTCTGCCCTTCCCTAACCTGCAATTTGGCTACCTCTGCCCAATTAGTAGGGTGAACATACGTCCCATTTTGGCTGAGACAAACCATTTTTAAGCCCTATCCTGGTTGTTCCAATTTTTCTGGCAAAACTTGGCATTTATCCTGTTTGCTCTTGCCAACTGATCATCAGTTTTGCCAAAAAAGTGGGGTGCGACCTCTAGTGGGGTGCAGAGGAATGTGCGGGGGCTGGGGGGAGGGGGAGAAGAGGAGTGACAACACCAGCCCCTTGCAGGAGGAGGGCTCAGGAGAGCACCTTAACCTGGGCCGGCCCTGCACGAGCAAGTGGCAGGGAGTCTTGGGCCAGCCCCGGGCACACGGGGAAAGAAGGCCTCAGGCTGGTCCTGCACGGGGAAGCGTGTGGATGGGGTTCCCTCAGGCCGGCCTGTGGTATGTCCTGTTTTCCCTTTGGGAAAATATGGTCACCCTACCAATTAGGGTGAAGAGTCTGGCATACTGAACTCAACTTGAGAAGACCAATAGAGTATACCGATACCTCAGGAAAGACAGACATCACAATACTGAAAAGTTTTAGTAAGTACAGTGGGTTCATAATAGAACTTAGAGTACAGAAGGCAACAAAGGTGCCCAGTATATTGTTTTCATACTGGGGATAAAGCACTGAAATAAGACCAAGGAGGCTGGTATATTACACTGAAGCATCAGGTCTGTAGCACTGAGATACACCTAAAACAGTGGCAGACCCTGGCGGGCAGAGGGGACCTAAGCATCAATTTCTGCTGAGCACAAACACTCATTAAAAACAAACAACACACACACACACACACACACATCCCTCTGATTTGCACAGGTGCTGTGCAGCCACAGCTCCCACGGAGTTCAGTGAAAGCTGCAGCTGCTCAGTGCTTCTGAAAATCAGGTCACAAGGCTTTTAGCTTGCATTTATTGCTGAGAACCTTCCAAAAGTGAACCCATACAGGGCTGTTTCCCTGAGACTACAGGCAGAGATTTGGTACCTCTCTCGCTCCCCATTGCTTTCTAAACAAGTGAAATTAACAAGACTCATCCTAGTTTCACCATAGTTGTTCTAGGCAGCCAGGAAACTGACAAGAATGTCAAGTTAAAACTTAGGCTGCTGTAGCTGCAAGCAGTGATACTATTTGTGACGGACAACCATCCCCCTTCACCCCCACCCAGAAAAACCCAACACCACAGAGGCTGGAGGAAGGATAGAATAGGAGACCCCCTCCACCCCTGTATTTAGGAGGCTTTGGAGTGTGGGTGGAAGGGGAAAGAGTTCATCTCTTCCAGGAGCTTGGGATCTGTGCAGAGAAGAGAAGCAAGAGGCTTCAAAAACTGGTATATCTATCATCCAAGGGCAATGAAAAATAAAGATGTATAAAAACAATAAATAAAAAGAGTCTGGGGGGTCACCTTGGAAGGAACTCCCCTCCAGTAGCTGGAAGTGGTGGAGTAGAGCTTCTCAGTTAGACACTGATTCTGGACTTAACTGGTGCCTCGATCTTTTGTAACAACCTCTGTCCAGTAACGTGTAGTCCTCTAGAAATCCACCATGCCTTGTCCTAGTTATGATAATAGGGCTGATTAATCAATGTGATAAATGATTATGCAGGCTTCTACTAATTTTATAGCTATTTGTCAGCTGCAAACATGTAACATGTGCTTCAATTTCTCCCCCGTTCCCTTAATACAGGAAGGGTATGACATGTTCTTATAAATCTCAGCCTCATTTATTTGCTGACACCAGCAGGGCATTACTGTAAAATTACAACTATTATCCACAGACTGGAAGCACCATGTCTGAAAAATGCAGCAAAGTTAATTTTACCACTGTGAACAATGCAGCTAGCTCTGCCTGTTTTAACAGACCCAGACACTTTTAAAAGGGAACATTTTCTAGTGCTTATTAATAAGTGATCCCTTATGCTTCCTGGATTAATTGAGCATTATTTTACTCCCAGCTCTTCTGAGCATCCCTGTTACAACAGGCAACTGGCAGCTAAGTGCAGGTTTGGATCCAAGGAAGAGGCACTGACAGGGTACACTGTAGCAATCAGTGCCACAATCCTGCTTCTCATTCGTAGATCTACAAAGGTTTCACTGCAAACACGCTTGCTGGGTGTGATGTGTTTGATCATCTCTTCTCTGTCACTATGCAAAAATGCCTGTGCCATTGTACATTTCTCAGTCTTCTTCCGGGGAGGAGCTCAAGGAGCAAATCTGGTTTAACAGCTCCTAATAACAATGGAAATTATACAGGACATGAAAAACTCTTCATAAAATTGTACCCACTCATGTTTGTAATCAATTGAACATGTTTCCATATGAACTCTGAATAATAATGATCACTACACAATTCACTGCTATAAAAATGGGCATTATGCAAGGAGTATGATTAGCTGATAGATTCTAGCACAGCACGTAGCTGGTTATAAATCAGAGGTCAGGACTCATTAGCTAATTGTTTATAACATTAATAAAGTATGTTTTGTTACAAGTAACAACGCTTTGAGAAGGACAGGTATAAGCAGATACCTGCACTGCTCAAGAGGTGTGGTTGAAAAGGCTTCACCTTCAGCCTTACAGGATAGTATAAGGCCATAAGAAAACAGGAACACATGACAAAGGCAACCTGAAAACCAAATCAATCATGACATTTCAAAAGCTTCAGGGCTACATTGGGAATGGCACTGAGCTTGCAGGGCCCTAATTTGATTCCTGGCACAAGAGGGTGCCTATTGCTAATAAGACAACCTGCAGTAACTATCAGTGAACAAAACAGTAACAAATGTTATGAACAGCTCTGAGATGAGAGGAAAAACAACCAAACCACCCTGAGAAACAGGGTTTTGGAAGACAAAATATTTTTAGTAATTAACATTCCTTATTTACCTGCATCAAGTTTAATTCAATCTCAATGCAAACCAGATGCCATCAGAATAAGTGACTGCCTATTGTGAAAGATGCTTGCTTAGGTCTACTTCAAGAAGGATTAAGCTGTGCTATAATTTTAAGTTGTCAGAAAACTGACTATCCTAGTAGGGAGCAGCATTTCATACAGCTTCCATCCCTTCATCAGAAGGAAAGTGGGCACACTAAAAAGACTAAAAACCTGGAACAGCCAGACAGAAAGAGTGGATAAGACAGACAACACCTGATAATAACTTAAAGTTATTTCAGTTTGGAATATCGTGTTAACATGCCGTTAGGTTAATAGTTCTGAAGTTCAGCAAAGTTTAACCAAAACATTCAAGTCTAAAGGGCATAGCTACTCGGCCCTAGGAGGAAGATGGGAATTAAATTGTTAACAGAAGTGGCTGCATTAAAAGGGACTGGTTAGTGAGTAGCTTTTTTTTTTTTTTTTTTTTTTTTTAAAAAGGAAAAAATCCCAAGACCTAGATTAAGGTTGAGCAATTCTGCTTCCAACTCCATGATCTGCTTCCAACTGGTGCCGTACAACTGACACTAGTCTTGCCCCATTGCACCGTTAAGATTTTCTGTGAATTATTACATTCTATCATCAAAAATAATTTAAGCAGAAGTGCCATATTGAAGACTTCACAGACCTCTCTGTGAAGTCTTCAATATCATTTACAGGGAAAAGATCACTTCACTACCATCTGTGGTTCTGTGATGCTTAAGAAATAATAGTCTTGAAGTAAACTTTCATAGATTCAGCCAGCCTATAAGATCTTTCTCAAATTGTCTTGAGCAGATCTTATTTTTATATCTATAGGGAACAAAACACACATTTTCAGAAGCAAGTATCGCCTATACTGGGACTGTAATTTTAAACTCACATCCTCCTTGCTCTTAATATCACCAGCAGAAACCTTTGCTGAAACCTTAAGGAATGTCCCAAATTTTGCTTCATTCTGAAACAAAACCAAGGTTCTATTTTAAAATCATTAACATTTTTTGGAAGGGATAAACATTTAGCAGCTTTCCAAAAAGCAATTGGAAGCAAAAACCAGCATTATCCTTAACATAAGACATAGCCTTGTTTTATTTTACACACACCCACACCTTTCTGATAACATGCTTAAAATTCACTGTAATGCTTAGAGTTCTACAGTGGAGTAATGACATCTACTAAAAACATGAGTCCAGTGGACTAGTATACAGCTGCCAAGATACAGTATTTATCATATAGACTTTTTCACCTTTTGTACAAAAGAAATTTCCCTCTAATTTTCCACCATGGGACAGGGAAGGACATCAGAACTCTATAGCTTGGGGTATGCCAAGATTAAAAGGCTACTGGTTTATTCATACCAGTGCAGTTAACCATTAGGAGCGAATCACCCACAATTGCAGCAGTTAATTCAGTACCTGGCTGAGTTATCACATGTTCAGGCAAGGAGGAGGATAAGAAAGAAATTAATATAATAAACCCTTCATTTTAGTAGGACTGTCCAATCCACATATCTAACATTGCCACAAGTGCTCGAAGATTAAAAAACCACTTTGTTCTTCCTAGCTCTGAAGTTTACAGGGTCTTAATTTAGCAGCTCTACATCATCCAAGATGTAGGCTCCTCTAGTTCGCTGGTTCAAATCCATTTCTGAGGGTGGTGGGAGTTTTAGAAGCACCATGGGATTCAGACAGGTAGTTTGAGGACTCGTGACATTCTCATTTGGGGGTGTGAATCTGGTTTCTGACCCAGGGGAAAGACAACTCATGTTTGTCATTCACTAGAGTCATTCCACTTTTTAATGAGCCTCAAAATAATATCTAAACAATGGGGCAATCTTAAATGCTATATTAAAATCTATATTTCTGCAGAGGGATACGATGGCAGCCCTAGGTCTGAGTTTTCTTGCTTTTATTAGTTTAACTGAGACTGTATCCAGTGTTAAACAGCTCATGCAACAATGCTGATATCAGACACAGAAGCAGCTCTAGTAATATGACTAAATGTTAGCATTATGACTATGTTAGACTTTCCAGGCAAAAACTCAATGACCTCTACGGTGCAAGAATCTTCTTCACTTCAGTGGGAGTTCTGAGTAACAACATGCCAAAAAGTATAGGGGGAAAAAAAAAAAAATCAGAACACACCATCAGTGTCATCATTCAAAGCCTTACCATTGCACAGGAGCCTTGCAAGGTGCTAAAATACCACAGTTCAGACACAGTAGAATTATATAGCTAGGACAGCTACTCTGATGGCATAATCCCTATTAATCAAATTGCCATCAATGCCCCCAAACCTCCCAAGTTGTAGGAGGTCTTAGAGGACTGAGTGAGCAACAGGTCTTGAACTCTAAAGCTCAAAGGTTTTCTCTTCAGGGCAGCTGCAAGATGCATTGGTGCAAACAGCATGTGGTGAAACTAAATTGAATTGGTGCTGTAAAAACTGTCCTTTAAGACAACCACCTAAGTAGCCAATGAACAGTCTACCACCTAACACACTGAATCAAAAGTCTTCCCTTCCCAATTTCATTTTGCACGATGTATTTTCAACACAGATCATCAGTCTTTGTATGTATGCAAATATCTCGTTGTGCTAAGCATCTCACAAGTATAGGCAATCCAATTTCAATAACTTTCCTGGCATGACAAATCATAGAAGTGTTGCTAGAGTCAATATATCTGGACTCCAGATATAGGTCAGTTTAAAAAGAACACCTTTAAATATACATTTTATAACATTAGAATGATGTAATGTTGCTAATATACTTCAGAAAAACTTCAAGGTCATAAGAAACCCTTAGTTCTCAGTCTTTGGCTGCCAGTATTTACCAAAGAATCTATTACTCCCAAGCACACCTATAAAGTCCCATTGAGATCAATGTCACAGGCAACCCAGGGCTTTATTACTTTATTACTGAATGTTAAAGTAAATATTGCTTTAAAGGGCAAGTGTCAAGTTTGTTAGGTCTGAAATTATATTGGCCAATTGTCCTGGATCTTGCATGATGAACCCACACATGTACATGTCACATCTCCTCTTCTGAGAGCCATAGCAAGCCACTAGGGCCCTATAATTTCAAAGAATCTTGCACTCTAATGTGGACAGCAGAGAAGGACGGATGGTAAAACTCATGCCTACAAGCCAGAGCAAGTTCAATGCTCTAGGATTTTTTGAAGTCGGCTACCCAACAGAGAAACTGGGTTTCATCCCAACTTGTGGCTCTTCTTTTGGATGGTAATAAAAGTATTGGAGAGCACTGGCTATTTCCCCACCCATCCCCAAATTAAATTTTTGTAGACTGACATGTTCAAAGGCATTTCAGGGTTTTAAGCAACCGAATCCTTGTCAGTGGGAATTGGGTACCAAGCCTCTTTAGCCTCCTTTACAAATCTGAAACTTAAATGTTATTGGGTTTTTCTGGAGGGTCGGGGATGTTTTTTGATACATGAAATTTTCAGCACACTTTTCTAAAGTTTCCTAAAACAAAAATGTTGCCATAGGAGAAATTCACAAATGGACATAAGATTCAACTACTAAGCGGAAAAAGAATTTTGTTTCAAATATAAAGTTGTTTTTCCATTGGATATCCCAACTGCAAAACCAGGTCCATTGATAATTTACAATTGGAAAGGTCTTTGTCAACAGTATGTATGTCATGTATTAGATTGATGGGACTTCATATCTTGGCTGTTTCACATTAATATACTTCTTGATACTTAGAGTGTAAGAAATAAAGCATGGTTAAGAGAAACTCCACAACCATGGATCAAAAATTTTCCCTCTTCTGCTCACTAGTTCAGGAAGGATATCTGGAAGCATTAACTGATCCTGGAAACCGTGATACCAGTTGACCAAAAAAAGTCATATCGTTCAAATGATCTTTTTTTTCCACTTCAATTTTGACATGATTTCAGCAGCTGACATCTCAGTCTCCAATGTCAGCGGGTCACAGTTATACTACTTGAAGGCTGAGACACCAAGCTACTTCCAAATGGTAAATGACACCAGTTTCTAACTGTTAAGGCCCCATCTATTTTACAGAAGTTAGTACTCATTTTTTTGGAACTGTGTATGAATTAGCGTAGACTAGCTTCTGGCACTTTTACTATATCAGCTAATCTTGCTGGAGGTGTCTGTATTATGGAAAAGATACTTTAGGCCTTGTCTACAAGAACAATTAGCTGAAATGGCACGCTAGTGGCCTAAAGCACTCTAACCAACTACTAACAAGCATCAGCAGGATGTATGCTGACAGACTGCGGCAGGCTAGCGTGGGACAGATTCATACCCCATTTTACCACAAACAAATTGTTTGTGTAGACGAGCTCTTAGTGTAAATAGCCTGCCAGTTGCCAACACCATTTTATGCATTCTGTTCATGAGACCTGCCCACAGCAAGTCTGAGCAATAGTTTTCAAAGCCATGCTGGCAGCGGAGGGTTGTCTACACTAGAGCGTTTAACATGATTAGCACTGATGGAGATGAACTTCCAATGTCATAGTCAAAGTTCACAGTGTGCATTTATGAAAGAGTAGTAAAATTACTTAAAGCCCCATCTACCCAAATGCTTGTGTCACTGCTGAAAAATGGGTATCAGTTTTCCAAGTGCAGAAGCACCCTAGTTGCTCCTGAGACAGTGGCTGCTAAAATCCTATCTAAAGTCAAGTGGAAAACGACAACACAGGATGGTGATCAAAATAATTTGATTTTTTAAAAGGTGCCAATAAGTTGCAACTTGGGCTGACAACAAAGGTTTTATATTCTTGAGAAGTTTTCCATTGGTACCTAGTCTGGTGATGTGCAAGAATCTCAGACTAGCAGTGCTTTCTTTGCATTGATCCAGGACTGACTAAAGCAAGTCCCAGGGACACCAAAAATCAACCTAATTTTCATTCCCTGCAAGCAACCTACTAAGCAGTTAACAAACATCTGGGCCATTTTGAGGCATTTTCTTTCTACAAGCAAATCAGTCACAGCAGAGATCCTCCTCTTCGTAATTTAGCCATTTTGGGCATACTGAATAGGCAAAAATTAAACCCGAAGATTGGAGCATTTAACACCATTTTGGCAATCTTTCATTCGAAGACAGTCAGTTGGCAGTGTATTTTTTAAAAGTTATCTCAAGAGGGACAAGCTGTGTCCAAGGTTTCTACCCCGGTTACTAAACCCCACTAAAAATGAACACAATGGGCACAATAACAAACCTTCAGCTATAGCACAATTCAGTGGATGCTGCCACTACACTTGCCAAGTGATATCCAGTTAGACCAGAGGTTCTCAAAATTTTTTTTTTAGCTCCCCTCCCAACATACTATAAAAACGCCATGGCCCACTTGTGCCACAATAACTGTTTTTTCTGCATATAAAAGCCAGGGACGGTGTTAGGGGGTAGCAGGCAGGGCAATTGCCTGGGGCCCCATGCCACAGGGGTTCCCACAAAGCCACATTGTTCAGGCTTCAGCCCCATGCGGTGGGGCTTTGGTGTTCTGTCCTTGGTCCCAGCGAGTCTAATGCTAGCCCTGCTTGGAGGCCCCCCTGAAATCTGCTCGAGGCACCCTAGGGGGCCCTGGACCCTTGGTTAAGAACTACTGAGTTAGACCTTGAGACAATCCTCATGTCTGCGCTGGGTTCAGCAAAGCCATCAACTAAGGGATTTTGGATACTGGCCTAACAACAGGCCAAAAAAGGAGCAAGGCCCACGCAAGAGCTAGAACTGGGGAGTGAATATCTCAGTTTCAGCAGCAGATACCATTTCAGAAAAGGAGGCAAAGGGAGGGCTCCTTCTAGAACAGACTAGGATATCACTTGGCAGGTGTAGTGGCAGCATCCGTTGAATTGTGCTATAACTGAAGGTTTGATTCCCTGGCCTAGATTTCACATTTTTTTAACCCAGAAGAAGATGGTAGCTGCTGGGATTGGGACACAGAGAGACACAGCTTCAGTGGCCAGGAGCTGGTGATGTGCCAGTGCGTGCTGAAGGCAGATGTGCCAGCTTCTACCATCTTTCCCCTGGAAAGAGAGGGGATCTGGCACTCTCCCTTCCCTATGCCCATCTCACAGGGATATGAGGGGCTGTGGGACGGGGGTAACACTGCGCAGGGGCTGTGGGACGGGGGTAACACTGCGCCTGGGGGAATAGGGCATATGTGAAATCCTCCTGGCGGTTGGGGGAAAAGGAGGGCACTAGGGGAACAGGGAATATCCACGCCTCTGGGCAAGAGACCAGGCACTCCCTAGAGGGGAGGGGGGTTACAGATGCCACTCACCGAGCTGGGAGAGGAGGGGGAGCCCAAGGCAGGAGGGGTTTGGTTTGGGGGTCAGGGTGAATCACTCCTATCCCAGGGCAGGCTGGGCGAAGGAGCAGTTGGTTGGGAGGGGGCTCGCCGTGGCTGGGGGTGGCAGGCGGAGTCTGGGAGCAGACGCCCCCCCTCCATCTTTCTGACAGGGATTCGGGGGGAGGGGGGGAGGGTAGCCGGACCCAACCAGGCTGGAGCGGGGAGGGGGGAGCAGGCACCCCGCCGGGGAGGGTGGGCCCCACCACCCCGCACACACGGGGATCAGGGTGTCTGGATGGGGGAAGGGCACTGGGAACCAGCCGTCCCCGGGCTGGGGGGAGGCCCCCGGCTGCTCCTCCTACCTGCGCGGCGCTGCCATAGCGGCTCCCCAGCCTCCTCCTCAGGGGGGCGGGGGACCGAACCCCGCGGGCGCGGGCCCGGCCTCCTCTCCCCAAGTCACCGCATGAACGGGGGCGGGGGCGCCGGGCTCCGCAGCGGCCATGGAACCGCCACCTCCCCCGCCGGCTGCCCGGACCAGGCGGGCGGACGGACAGACTGACTGACTGACTGACAGGCAGCTCCGCCCTCCGCCCTCCGCCCTCCTCCCCGCCCCCTCGCCCCGCTACCCAATCCCGCCCCGAGAAGGTACACTCTGAGCCCGCCTACCGAGCCACATCCTCCAATCGGAGCTCAGGGCTGGGAACAGACCCGTATCCACACCCACCAGCAGTCGGAGAGGGAATGAACTGCGGTTCCGAGAGGAGAAGGGTGGAGTGGGGGCGGGGATATAAGCCACGCCTATTAAACGATTAACCAATAGCCACCGAGAATAGTTAATAGACAAGACTTCCCACCCATTACGTTGAAAAAGACGTTGAGTGGCAGGACACAGGGGGCAGGACTCTCCTTGTTGCAGAGACCAATAGAAATCGCAAGAGGTATTGATAGACAGGTCTCTTCACCTATCAAGTGCAGAAAAGCTTTGGCGTGACATGCTTTGTGATGGAAGACAATAATCCCCACCTCTTGCTCCCAGGGCCAATAGGTTAGCAGTCTAGCTTTGATTGACAGGTAACTAAACGGATCAGTTACAGGAAGGTTTCGCAGTGGCAGCTCGGCAAACCAATGGATTGTGAAGACCGAGCTGTCCAGGTCTGTCGCGGCCCTCTGAGCTGGAGAAGAGTTCTAATTGGTAGAGAGCAGGAGACGGACAAGGCTCTCAACCTATGGGGCGTCGAGTAGCTGGAGTCGCGTTACTGAAGGGAATTTTGCCTTGCTTTAGTTACCTTTCACCAGGCGGAGCCAAGCGCAGGAAGTGGGGGGAGAGGCTGGAGGAGAAACGTTGAGGGAGGGGTCCATGGGGGGTTGCCAGGGGGTTCCCAGGGAGAACTGGGGGAGGGGGCCTGAGGGGTTGCCAGGGGGTTAGGGAGCATTGGGAGAGGTGGGCCTTGCGGGGTTGCCACGGGGTTCCCAGGGAGCCCTGGGGGAGGGGGCCTGAAGGGTTGCCGGGGGGTTAGGGAGCATTGGGAGAGGGGGCCTGAGGGGTGGCAGGGGGTTCCCAGGGAGCTTTGGTGGAGGGGGCACTTAGGGGTGGCAGGGGGTTAGGGAGCATTGGGGGAGGGGCCCCCGAGGGGTTGGTAGGAGGTTCCCAGAGAGCATGGGGGATCCCCAAGGAGCCCATAGGGGATTGGCTCAGGAGTGTCAGGCCCCCAAGTATTTCCTCAGCCCTTTCTCTCCTGACACAACCTTATTTCTGCCCTTTAACTAGCAACAGTTGGTCAGTTGTGAAGCATGCTATGTATGAGCTTAAATTGCACCCCATTCCATTGCCCTGAAACTTCACAGCCCCTTAGCCCCATCCCTGGCCCCCTTTTGGCTCATTATGTCTCAGCCCATCAGCAGAACATGTCCCCAAAGGAATGGTGCAATATGGAGCACACTAAGATTCTGCTGCTCTGGATGAATGGACAGGACTCCTGATTTTGTGTGGAGGTGGACACAGAGACAGTGACACTGGCAGCAGGGCTGAGAGCCAGGTAACATTGCAAAATTAGAGGGAAAAAAGTGTGGTGTGACCAAGGCAATAGAGTCCTGGATTCACTTCCTGGCTTTGCCACCATCTTCTTCTGTCACCTTGAATAAGTGTCTTATTTCTTCACATGGCTCAATTGCTCATCGAAACTTTGGGATGATCGTGGTACTTCTGTAGCTCCCCAAAGTGTTGTGATACTTATCATAGTGTTACAGATGGACAATTAAGACACAGGGAGAATAAGTAAAACTGGGTTCTCTGATTTCACACGTGATGAACGATGGAATTTTGGGTTTTTTTTAATGATTCCTATGTGTGCCTTCATTTCCTTTTATGCTTTGCATTGCTGTGCATGGAATATGTAAAGGGTTAAAAGCTGCTCTTCGGTCAAAGGAGGACACATGAGGCATTTGTATAACTGTCGGGGTTGGTATGAATGGGTTGTTAAAGGACTGGTTGAAACCAGCCCCTATCGATGGAGAATCCAGAAAGACAGTGGGAAAGGGAACCCCAAGGACTGAACAGTGGATACCTATCCCTGGGAAAATCCTGCAAGGAGAACATGTGAACTCATCATGGGTCTGCAGGAGGAAGACAATGGACCAAGATATGACAGGAGGACAGGATAAGAGCTGGCCTTTGGGAGAAATACGGCAGCTCTCACCTAGGACTGAAAGAGAAAGAGAGACAAAGGGACAGAGAGATAGATAGAGAGGAAACCAAGATTGTTCCTTCACTAGCATGACTCAAGCGAGCACTGGCTTGGCCAGTATGAACTGTGTCTTAATCTTTGCTTTTCTTTACTAACCTAAGGACTTCTCCATGCTGTGTTCCAGCTAACTAATAAACTTTATTCTGTTTTGAAAAGGCTGCCTAGTGTCACTGCAAATACTTGCTGAGGTATATTGACCCCTGTAGAGGACAAAATGTCTTAGCACGGGAATCTATCTCAGTTGGATTCACTGGGGTCCACAGGCTCAGTCTCAGAGGCTGTGAGACTGCATGGCCTACCCTTAAGGAAGAGTTGGACTCTTCAAGGCCTGACACACTGATGGGGCTCCTCCAAGGGACTGTTGAAAAGATAGGACATAGCACAGACCTTGTGGATCCATGACAACGCAATCAAAGATTTACTTTAGTACAGTGGTTCTCATCTACAGTCTTTTCCATACCAGGATGCCTTATTCCAAACAAAGACACACCTCACCACAGAACCCCTCCCCAGTCTTGGTGGGATCCTCTACCTTTCACCAGTATGGGAAAGACAGAGTGACAGCTATCTCACGGTTAAGAACAGTTGCCCTACTAACTTAAGTTTTTAGAGAGCCCTTATTACAATAGTATCTGAGCACCATACAATCTTTAATTATGCTTATTCCATAACTTCCACAGCTGTGGTAAGGAGACATTAATTAATGATTCATTGGGTCTGAAGGGAGCCGGTGTGGTCTCCCTCCGAACCAGAGGGTGAGGAGTCACTCTCTCAGCCTGAGTGGGCAGAGCCAGGCCAAGTGTACTTCACCTCCCGGAAGGGGAGGGGTAGAACAGGAAGTACAAAAGGCGGGGCCCTTAGCCCAGTCAGGGGAGCACCAGGGAAGGAGACAGACATAGGCTGCTCCCTATGGACCCTGCTGCCTAGCCAGGGGATGCCCTGGACCTGGGGAAACCTGACCCAGAGGAATGACTTGGGTTACCAGGACTGACGGTATCCCGAGGAGCTGGACAGTGACCCAAGCCCGATGCTGAGGGCGAGCTGGGGCTACCGGCAGCTGAATACCCAGATGAGTTGGAGGAACCAGAGGTACCCACTCGAGAGACCGGGTAGGAAGTAGCCCAGGAGCAGAACTGGACAGTGTGGTGAGTTGGTGTTTGGCCAGCATGTTGCGGATAGATCCCCACTGACCCAATGGCAGGATTTCCCCTCTCCCTCCCCCCCGCCACTGTCAGGGCCCTGGGCTGGAATTCAGTGGAGTCGCGTGGGCCTGTATTCCCCTACCCCTGCTACCCCGCCTCTGGGTGGCAGTGTTGGACTAGATTGATAACTAGTATATTTCTGATATGGGAAATGTAAGAAAGAGTGACTCCACAGCAGACCCCAGAATTTGGCCTGGCCATTAGAAAGAAATATGTTTCTCAGCCACCCTGCTGAGTCTGTGTTGATTGAAATTGCCTGTCAGTTTTACAAGGTCAGTGTTAATGGTAGAAGCACAACCAGAGACAAAAGTAACAAGATGACAGCTGTCCTTTATGGCTGGTACAACTTTGTTTTCCTAAACTCCAGAATAAGATTTGTGAACCCCCCACTCTTGCATGCTTATCTTGTTTGTTTCCTTTTAGATGTAACAAGTGGGATGAATAGACTTCTTGAAGTCTCCATGTCCCACTGATTTTAGAATTGTTATGTTAAAGGATAGGTGGGTGATTAAGTTCAGATGTGACAGGATATACGTTGGAGTGTGATTGTATGTATGATTAAATGAGGAATGACAGATTAAAGATTGAGGTGCCAGCCTTAAAATGAGACCGTTTGGCTGAAGAATACAGTGGACAAGATAGCCCAATAACCCTGAGGGCATACTTGCCCCAAGGACAGGAGGGCCGAAGAACAAGATAACAACACACTGTCATTCTGTCATCGCTGTTCCATCTGCATGATTGCATATCACTTCATACGTGAGAACAGTCATTGATTACCACTTCAAACATGAGAACAGCATGACAAGGCAATTACATGAGGATGGATCCCTATAAGAACAGATCCTGAAGACTGAGGACTTTGAATATGATTCTACAAACCAACTTCCAGGAGCATCAGATGCGCATCTGACAAGGCCCTGCTCCCTCCTCTTGTCCAGGCTACCTGGCCAGTGGCTTGGCACGAGCAACTCTAAGGCTGGTAACTATGATAACAACCTTGCAGAACCTGTGTGTGTATGAATGAATGTGTGAATGAATGTGAAATTCAATGGAATGTTATAGCTATAACTGACTGCTTACTATGATTCTTTCTGTATTCACAATAAATGTGGCATTTGGCCTTATCCCCTTTAATAAGATCTGCTGGTTTTTATTTTATTGTTATAACACGTGTCAAAGTTTGACTCAGGCTCACAATTTATCAGACCACTCTGTTTTATTAGCACAGCTGCTCTGCTAATACATTTAGAAGTGAGCCCCCCGAGTGGGGCTTGTGTCTCTTAATTTATACAGTTTTTTGGAGAACAAGTTACAGAGAAGTTACAGACAAAAGAAGAAAAAGATTTTAGTCACCACCCTTCGAGATCCCTGAGACCAGTCACATATCTTCAATTACCTGCCACCCTTTACAATCTCCTTTAACAGCTTCCAGTTAACTTAACTAATTGCCCTTCACACCTTCCATTCTGATGCCTGCTTCTTAGACGTGCTGGCTCTATCTTAATTGCTTCGCCATTCAAAAGCTAACTGTCCCTATGTGTGCTCCCTCAGATACTTTGTAACATGTTTTGGCATGCCCTCTCATATACAATGTATCCAGCATGTCTCCTTATACAACGTTATACTTATACAATGTTATACTTCCACACACGGAACCGAAAAAGTGCTAAGGACTCTTGCTGGCTCTCCCTCTGCCTGAGGGGCGCGCCATGGACCTTTGTTGTTACTCCCCTGCTGGAGGGGTGTGCCACGGACTCTTGCCGCTACTCCCGTGTTGCGCCAATTGCAACATCACACCTCCCTCTGCTAATTTCTCATTGACAGAGGGGTGACCCAGGCCTTTTAGCAAGGCAGTAGCTCCCTGCCGCACTCCAGCCGCTTGGCAGACCAACTGAGACCGTGCTACACATGGTGGAGAATGTGGGCAGCTGACCCTATCCCTGTGGTAAGGGATTAGAATGAGGTGGCCTCTGAAGCTCCCCTAATCGAAGCATGGAGATGGATAAGCTTCTCAAGTTCCTTGCTGAGATCCAGCAACAGCAGCAGCAACAACTAGTACAGCAGCTGGGTGTCCAACAGCAGCAGTTGCTTCAGACCTTGGGGGCCCAGCACTGTGAACAACAACGACAGCCCCCATGGAAGTCGCAGGGACTCACGTTACTGGCCTAGTTGATGCGGGCTGTGGGCAGACCCTTGTCCACCAGGCACTCATCCCAGACGCGAACAGACCATTGCGGAGGTCCAGATCCAGTACATCCATAGAGATGTGAAATCGTACCCCCCGACCGCTCAGGTCCCTCTCATGGTAAATGGGGCGACCCAGTTAATGACCGTGGCGCTGGCAAGGGCAAATCATGCCTGACTAATCTAATTGCCTTCTATGATGAGATAACTGGCTCTGTGGATGAAGGGAAAGCAGTGGATGTGTTATTCCTTGACTTTAGCAAAGCTTTTGATACGGTTGTCACGGGTTGGATCACAGAAACCCCCTTGGGAGCTACCACCTGATGTGCCAAGACTACTTCTGCCCCTGCTTTCCTGCCCAGTCATCTTAGGACTTCAGTACCGTGCCTAGTTTGAGCCAGACCCGCTAGCCTGCTGCAAACCCAGACCCAGGTCTGTACCATGCCCCCTACCAGCTGTAGGCTTAACTGAAAGCAGCTTACAGAAGTGTCCCTGTCTTTAACACTCAGATGCCCAACTCCCAATGGGTTCCAAACCCCAAATAAATCCGTTTTATCCTGTATAAAGCTTATACAGAATAAAATCATAAATTGTTCGCCCTCTATAATACTGATAGAGATGCACAGCTGTTTGCCCCCCCAAGTATTAATACATACTCTGGGTTAATTAATAAGTAAATTGATTTTATTAAATACAGAAAGTAGGATTTAAGTGGTTCCAAGTAGTAACAGACAGAACAAAGTGAATTACTAAGCAAAATAAAATAAAACCTGCAAGTCTATGTCTAATAAAACTGAATACAGACAAAATCTTACCAGTTCCAGTAAGCTTCCTTTTACAGACTAATCTCCTTCTAGTCCAGGTCCAGCAATCACTCACACCCCCGTAGTTACTGTCTTTTATTCCAGTTTCTTTCAGGTATCCTTGGGGGTGGAGAGGCTATCTCCTTAGCCAGCTAAAGACCAAATGGAGGGGTCTCCCACGGGCTTAAATAGACTTTCTGTCGTGGGTGGAGACCCCCTCTTCTCTCCTATGCAAAGTCCAGCTCCAAGATAGAGTTCCCAGACTGCTGCGCTGGACATCACAGCATGGGGAGTAGATGGCCAGCCCTCTGTGGAGAAAGAGGTGGTTAGGGACTATTTAGAAAAGCTGGACGTGCACAAGTCCATGGGGCTGGACAAGTTGCATCCGAGAGTGCTAAGGAATTGGCGGCTGTGATTGCAGAGCCATTGGCCATTATCTTTGAAAACTCGTGGCAAACGGGGGAAGTCCCAGATGACTGGAAAAAGGCTAATGTAGTGCCAATCTTTAAAAAAGGGAAGAAGGAGGACTACAGGCCAGTCAGCCTCACCTCAGTCCCCGGAAAAATCATGGAGCAGGTCCTCAAAGAATCAATCCTGAAGCACTTACATGAGAGGAAAGTGATCAGGAACAGTCAGCATGGATTCACCAAGGGAAGGTCATGCCTGACTAATCTAATCGCCTTCTATGATGAGATTACTAGTTCTGTGGATGAAGGGAAAGAAGTGGATGTATTGTTTCTTGACTTTAGCAAAGCTTTTGACACGGTCTCCCACAGTATTCTTGTCAGCAAGTTAAAGAAGTATGGGCTGGATGAATGCACTATAAGGTGGGTAGAAAGTTGGCTAGATTGTCGGGCTCAACGGGTAGTGATCAATGGCTCCATGTCTAGTTGGCAGCCGGTGTCAAGTGGAGTGCCCCAAGGGTCAGTCCTGGGGCCGGTTTTATTCAATATCTTCATAAATGATCTGGAGGATGGTGTGGATTGCACTCTCAGCAAATTTGCGGATGATACTAAACTAGGAGGAGTGGTAGATACGCTGCAGGGCAGGGATAGGATACAGAGGGACCTAGACAAATTGGAGGATTGGGCCAAAAGAAATCTGATGAGGTTCAATAAGGATAAGTGCAGGGTCCTGCACTTAGGATGGAAGAACCCAATGCACCGCTACAGAGTAGGGACCGAATGGCTAGGCAGCAGTTCTGTGGAAAAGGACCTAGGGGTGACAGTGGACGAGAAGCTGGATATGAGTCAGCAGTGTGCCCTTGTTGCCAAGAAGGCCAATGGCATTTTGGGATGTATAAGTAGGGGCATAGTGAGCAGATCGAGGGACGTGATCGTTCCCCTCTATTCGACATTGGTGAGGCCTCATCTGGAGTACTGTGTCCAGTTTTGGGCCCCACACTACAAGAAGGATGTGGATAAATTGGAGAGAGTCCAGCGAAGGGCAACAAAAATGATTAGGGGTCTGGAACACATGACTTATGAGGAGAGGCTGAGGGAACTGGGATTGTTTAGTCTGCAGAAGAGAAGAATGAGGGGGGATTTGATAGCTGCTTTCAACTACCTGAGGGGTGGTTCCAGAGAGGATGGTTCTAGACTATTCTCAGTGGTAGAAGAGGACAGGACAAGGAGTAATGGTCTCAAGTTGCAGTGGGGGAGGTTTAGGTTGGATATTAGGAAAAACTTTTTCACTAGGAGGGTGGTGAAACACTGGAATGCGTTGCCTAGGGAGGTGGTAGAATCTCCTTCCTTAGAAGTTTTTAAGGTCAGGCTTGACAAAGCCCTGGCTGGGATGATTTAATTGGGGATTGGTCCTGCTTTGAGCAGGGGGTTGGACTAGATGACCTCCTGAGGTCCCTTCCAACCCTGATATTCTATGATTCTTGGCATACACAGTTATTCTGGGCCGTGACTGGCCGAACTTCATTGAGGTAGTCTGATCCCTACCAACAGAAGAGGCATTCGAGGGAACTCCACCCAAGACAGAGGTAGCCCCGGACATTATGTCTGACCCCGGAGTCGCCCCAGCTCCCACACCTGATGGGAAGCGCCCGGAGACTGCTGGCCCCTCTCCCGGCCTTGCAGACTTTAGTTGAGACCAAAGGGAAGACCGTACACTGCGGTTTGCCTATGAGCCGCTGGCCCAGGTGGATGGTGAGGTCATTGAGGCCCAGCACGTGACCCAATGGCCTAGGTTCGAACTGAATCACGATTGGCTCTATTCATTGACTGAGACCTCCACATCCAAGAAGTCAGGACAAAACGAGCTCCTCGTCAGACTGTCCTGAAACTTGCACATGAATCTTGCCGAATCTCCCCTGCCTGAGTTGCTTGCCCCAGACGCTTGCTGGCGCTCCCCTGCAGGAAGGGCTTGCCACAGACTCTTGCCGGTACTCCTGTGTTGCACCCACTGTGATGTCACACCTCCCTCCACTAATTCCCAGTCAACAGAGAGGTGTGACCAGGGTCTTTCGGCGAGGAAGTAGCTTCCCACCGCCCCCCAGCAGCTTGGCGGACCAACTGAGACCATGCTACAGGGTCAAAGTTGAAGATAATTCTCACAGGGCAGCTGGTAGGCATTCAGAGCAGATGACCATGGCACCTTAGAGAGTGTTGAGTGATAGTTTGAAAGAGTGGGACTATCAGAGCCAGGTCATGGGCAGCCAGACCAAATAGTCAGCGCCAGGGTCCACAGTCACAGGATGGGAGTCAAGAGTCAGCCAGGTCAGGATACCAGGAGATCAGAAACAGCAAACAAACTTGAAGCAGTAATCAGGCTGGGTTGGAATATCAGGGGGTCAGAGGCAGGAGACAAACCAGAGGTTGGAATGGCAAGCTGGATGCCAGAAAGTCAAGCCCAGGGCACAGGAGCAGGAAGCACATAGAGCAGGATGAATCCCAGTTGCATGGACAGCTTCCTGGTCCTGTGCTAGGTTTACATAGCAGCTGTGGACAAATCAGGACCCCCAGCAGTCTGCCAATCAGGTTCTAGGACTGGAGTCCTCTGTCAGGGTTCAACTTCTACCCTCACAACTGTGAGCAGGTCCCTGGGTGGCACTTACAAGCACCTAAGAGTCCAGTGGACCTCCGTTCAAGACCCAAGGATCCTGACATCACCCTCTCCCCAAGAGGTACCCTCAGAGTAATGAGGGACCAGGTTTTTCAGGGCGATTCTTATGGAACGCCTGTACAAGGAGCATGTACATTTTCCGCACGCTCATAGGTGCATTCCTCAGGACCACACCCTTTCCAGTCATCAGGATACCAAAGCCTGCCACATTTGTCTTTGGAGTCCAAGATCTCATGAATCACATATTCTTTGTGGCCCTGTACTTGTACCGGTGGAGAAGGTGGCTGGGTCCTGTGAGGTAAAGGGTTTTCTGTGTAGAGTTTCAAAAGTGAAACATGGGGTGAATCTTGGAGAAGGGGGTAGTTGGAATTCAACAGTAACTGTATTAACCTGTTGCAGGTTCTTAAAAGGGCCAAGGAACCAAAAGTCCAGCTTGCGAGCAGGCCTGTCTGTGCGGAGGTGCTCTGTGGAGAGCCATACTTGTCCTACTGCATAGGTGAGGCCATGCTACCAATGCTGGTCCGCAAGCCACTTATAGTTTGGTTTTGCCTTTTCCAGGTGCTTCTTCACTTCTTCCAAGGCCTGACAAATCTGCTGCACCAGGTCTGAGGCAGCTGGGTTGGGCAAGGGTGCAGGTAATTGTGGGTGAAATTGTGGGTGTATCCACAGTAGGTTAAAAACGGGGCTCTGACCATAGATGCATTGTCTGAATTGTTGTAGGCAATAAGGCAGAAGTGAGGACCAATCGTCTTAGTGATGATTGATGTAGCATTCCAGATACTGCTTGAGAACCTGGTTGCCCCTTTCCATCTGGCTGTTGGACTGTGAATGGTAAGCAGAGGAAGACATCAGTTTCCCAGCAGGTGCATGGCCTTGTGCCAGAACCAGACCATGAACTGTGACCCGGATAGGAGATTATGGGCTTTGGAAGGTCATGGAGGTGGACTCTCTCTTCAGCAGGAGAGACCTGTGCAAGGGATAAAGTGGGCCATTTTGGTAAAGTGGTCCACTATTGTTAAAATTGTCATAACTTTGTTGAACTTTGGTAATTCTAGGATAACATCTATAGCAATGCCTGGAGGAGACCACAAGGCTTGTGGTGTGGGGTTATGAAATGGACACAAACATCACAGGAGGCAATGAATGACTGTATGGTTTGGTGCATCCAGAGCCACCAAAAGGAGCAGGATATTAGTCTTTGGGTCTTGAAGTACCCCAAGTGTCCTGCTAGGGGAAAATTGTGGCATAGTTGCAGGACTGTGACCCTTGCAAGTACTGGGGGCACACAGACACAGTCCCTTATGTATGACGGGTTTCAGAGTAGCAGCCATGTTAGTCTGTATCCATAAAAAGAAAAGGAGTACTTGTGGCACCTTAGAGACTAACAAATGTATTAGAGCATAAGCTTTCGTGAGCTACGGCTCACTTCATCGGATGCATACAGTGGAAAATATAGTGTATATTGTGTATATTATCCCTTCCCAGGAGTCATGTGGCTGCTTGTCAATAATAGCTTCACCAGGTGGAATTCCTGAGGCAAAGGCAGTGCGTATCTATCTGAGTATATCCTGGTGATAAGCTGCACTGAGAAAGTTATGGGATGTGTTCCTGGTTGGGGGTCTTGTGGAGTGGTATCATTTCTTTGGGACAGGGCATCTGCCTTGGCATTTTTGGATCCTGGGTGGTAGGTGATAATGAAATCAAATCATGAAAAACAGATGTTTTTTGGGCAGAAAGAGAACCTGAACAAGCAAGGGAAAGGCTGCAGAGCTCTCCAGGCAGTGGAGAAGCCTGAGGCTTATAGCAGGAGGAGCTGCTACTGGAGATTGTTATGTGGGCTCTGGGGTAAACCTGGGTAAAACCGAGCCTGTAAACGTACAAGTGCTCCTTTCAGAAGGCTTTATTAAAGGGAGAGATAATGCTGTAAAGAAGAGCTCTTAGCTTCTCCTTGATGGAACATTTTAAGTGATCTCAGTGTTACCCCATTAAGGGGAGGACCTGAGGCAGGCCACAGCAGAGCCACATTCAGCAAAAGGGGGTGCTCTGGAAGCAGTTGTGCCCCTTCTGTGGAGTCAGTATTCTGACCTATGGAACCAAACAAGCAAACAAAATTTCAGAAAACTAAGAAATGCACAGGGCAACCACAAAACCTTATTTCTGCCCTGGTGATGATGGCAATATACTTCAAACATTACTATCCAGATTACAACCTTCAAATTCAGGAACGTTCTGGTCTGGGATTTTGGCTCAACCATGCTGTGGTTCATACTTAGTTTGTGTGGTGTGAGTAAAGCAGAATGATCTGTGGATCATCAGTTCACTGACATCTTGACATATTGGGACAGTGACTGGATGATAAAAACACAAAGAGTCAGCCTATATTATATCCCTGCTCTAGATTCAGCCAGCACCAGAGGGAAGCAAAGGAGTGTTTAGAGATAGCTTAAATTAGGTTTCTGTTCCCTGTGTACAGCATTGTGCATATAACATAGAGGGACTGGCATTTTTCCCCTTCAGAATGAATCTTTTCTTCCCTTCACAAGGCTGCAGTTGTAGAGAGGTCAGCTGTAAAAATTGTGATGTATTGTACTCTACTATGGGCTCCACACAAGGAGGATTATTATAGTTTTGTCTTTTCTGCATGCAAAGTTGCATAGAAATGGGGTAATGTGACTTGTACACTCAAATATTTATGGTTAGATGCCCAAGTTTCATCTAGGATTAAATTCACAGACCCCAATTCTCTTATGCTTGTTTTACACCAGTATAACTCTACTGAAATCAGTGGAGTTACTGAAGTGAAAGGAGAATCGGGTGTAATGTGCAAGATACTACTCAGTTATACCAGTGTAAATCCAGAGTGACTCTGGAATGCAGTAAAGTTACTCCAGATTTATACTAGTATAAATCAGAGCAGGATCTGGTCTGACAGAATTACATGAGTGTACACCTGGTGTGAGATCAGAATCAGGCCTACAATGGCTGTTTCTAAGGAACAAAGAATTGTCTTGAAGTTGAGATACAGGCCTAGAAGGTAGAAGACTTGCATTCTATTCCTCATTCTCCTTTCACACCAGTTTATACCAATATAACTCCACTGGTTTCATTAGTTACTTCTGATTCTCGCCAGTATGCGGGGAGAATGAGGCCCACAGCCTTTCTCTATAACTGGAGGCAAGTCACTTAAGGATTAAATTCTAATAACAGTTACAGAGGTGTAAATTAGGAGGCACTCCACTGCTGTTAGTGGATTTAAAATGAAGTAACTGAGAATAAGTATTTGCCGGCATTGTAAGCTAGTATTGCTGCAGCACACTGAGAGGGTCTTAGTCTCCCCTTACTCAGGTTTTACATCAGTGCAACTGCATTGGGCTAGATCCTCATCTGATGTAAATTGGCATAGCTCTGTTGAAGTTAATGGAGATATACTGATTTACATCAGCTAAGTGTGATTGACTGGCCCATTGACTTCATGGAGTTACTTCTGATTTACACTGGGATAAGTGGGAGGAGAACCAGACCTTGTTAAATCCTTGCATGTATAAGTGCAAAGTTTTATAATTTTGTAAATGAACATACAACTAATCTGCTACTCTCCTAATAATGATCTTGATAAGGAAAAGAAACACTGAGGATATGATGATTAATGTCTTGCTTAACAGTTTCTTTGACCCTGTACTTTTTAACATTTTTATCAATGACCTGAAAGAAAACATAAGATCATCACTGATAAAGTTTGCTGATGACCCAAAAATTGGGGGAGTGGTCAATAATGAAGAGAATAGGTCACTGATTCAGCATAATCTGGATCTCTTGGTAAACTGGGTGCAAGCAAATAATATGCATTTGAATATGGCTAAATGTATACATCTAGGAACAAAGACTAGGCCATACTTACAGGATGGGGGACTCTATCCTGGGAAGTAGTGACTCTGGAGAAGATTTGAGGGTCATGGTAGATAATCACCTGAACATGAGCTCCCAATTTGACACTGTAGCCAAAACAGCTCATGAGATCCTGGGATGCTTAAACAAGGGAATCTCAAGTAGGATTAGAGAGGTTATTTTACCTCTATATTAGGTACTGGTGTGACCACTGCTGGAATCTTGTGTTCAGTTCTGGTGCCCACAATTCAAGAAGGATGATGATAAATTAGAGGGGGTTTGGAGAAGAGAAGGTTAAGGGGTGACTTGATTATAGTCTAAGTAACTACATGGGGAACAAATATTTAATAATGGGATCTTCAGTCTCTCAGAGAAAGGAATAACACAATTCAATGGTTGGAAGTTGAAGCTAGGCAAATTCAAACAAGAAATAAAGTATAAATGTTTAACAATGAGGGCAATTAACCATTGGGACAATTTACAAAGTGTTGTCATAGATTCTCCAACACTGACTATTTGTAAATCAAGTTTGGACTTTTTTCTAAAAGATATGCTGTAGAAATTATTTGTTGTATGGCCTCTATTACATAGGAGGTCAGACTAGAATATGATCAGAATGGTCCCTTCTGGCCTCGGCATCTATGAATCTGTGAGGAGCAGGAATTGTGTGTCACAACCAACACTTTGAAATCAAAAGAAAGATACCTGAAAATGAGATAAATATTAGAAGTTGTCTGCAGCCTAAACAGCTTCTGTGACCAAATGTGGTGTTAGGAACTATTGTACTTTTGGAGATGATGTGCCTGCTTGCCCTGGATGCTGAAGAGCCTAGTTATGACTCTGCGGAGACAGCTTTTTCTGATCTGCAACAAGCAAGAAAAAATCCAGGACATTTCTTCACATTTAAAAAATCCACCTGGATGGAGATCAGAGGACCAAAAAAGAGGTCATGTCCAGGAAATCCCGGACATATGGTAACCCTATAATTACGGGAAACTCACCTGTGTGGGAACAGATGAGATTTATATAAAGACAGGAAATTGGAAGCAGAGGAGGCTGCAGGAAGGTGTCTGCAATCGCTCCCTGGGAAAAGAGTTGAGAGACTGGCAAACCAGTGTAGCTGCACCTGTGCCGCTGTGGTACTGATAGTGTAGACATACCCTTGGTGTTTGAGTGTCAGCCAGGTGGAGACCTCCCCTATTTGCTACATCTGACCTAAACCCTAATTCTAAACTCTTAAATAAATAACTTTTTCAATATTGCTTCCCCCTAGAGTCAGTGGACGCCATGCCCTAACTCAGATAAATACCAAGTGACTGAGATCAGTTGGGGAACAATTAGAGTCACGTTGAGCAATAAAAGAAGAATGAGTTAATTTTGTAAAATGCTAGTTTTGGGGGTCTGTCTCTTGAGAACCCCATGCTCAAATGACCCCAAATTTGGTCCTCTAATACTACCCAGCACCCTTACGATGCACAGCCAATTTCAAGACAATCCAAGTTAGAGCACTTAGAACAGTCCACCTTTAAACAAAAGCAATGCTCAATCTTCTCTTTAGCAGAGAAGCATATATGATGTGCATTGGGAAGTTCCTTCTTAAAACCAGCATGACACCAGAGTACTCAGATACTCTGGTAGTTGGTACATTATAATCTATATAGATGCATACATATAATGATAATTAGATAAACTTCTGGATGCTGTCAGGGATTGTTAATAGAATATTGAAACTTTCAGTTCTATCTGATTTATATAGCCTTCTATACCGTACTCAGCAGAATGGTATACAAATGCCTTAGTAACTTCTAGTTTTGTGGTCTGAGTTCAGCCTAGGTTATTGCAACAGAGTTGTTCATATCCAGTTGTAAGGCATCCACCTTACAGAACCCATCCTCACACCTGGCACTGCTGGCAACCTTAACAGAGAGACCAAGAACTGAATAGGCCACAAAAATTGAATTATTGTCATATACCCAGAAATTGGATCCTCCATGCCAGGCTTGAGACACAGTGGATAAATGTGGTGTATGGAAAATATGTACAGCTGTTGCCAGTGCTTCTCTGTGGAAAAATAGAGGAGCAAAGACCTATGATGTGTTGTGTCCTCAGTTCCTATGGGCCTCGGAGCATCTCAGCAACACACAGGATCAAGCCCCAGTTTGCCAGTCCTATACTTTCACCAGCATGAAATTCACACATAGGATTAATTAATTAAGAAGAAAAGAAAGAAAATAATCAAGGACAGGCACTGTACTCGTATAGTTCTGGATGAGAGTCTGATCTCATTTACACCTGTGATAACTCAGCTAGTGTTGATGGAATTACTCCAGATTTACACCAATATGACTGAAATCAGTGTCTGTTCTAATTAGTTTAACTTAGTTTCTAAGGCCATGTCTACACTACGAAAGTACTCCCATTTTACAGAAGTCGATTTTTGGGAACAGATTGTATAAAGTCGAGTGCATGCATCCACACTAAGCACATTAATTCGGCAGTGTGCGTCCACAGTACCTTGGCAAGCGTTGACATTCTGAGCAGTGCACTGTGGGTATCTGTCCCACAGTTCCTGCAGTCCCCTCTGCCCATTGGAATTCTGGGCTGAGCTCCCAATGCCTGATGGGGCCAAAAATTTGTCACAGGTGGTTATGGGTAAATGTCATCAGTCAACCCTCCCTCCTTCCATGAAAGCAACAGCAGACAATCGTTTTGCACCCTTTTCCCTGGATTGCCCGAGCAGACGCCATAGCACAGCAAGCATGGAGCCCGTTCTGCTCACTGCAGCAGTTCTGACCACTGTAAACACCTCGCACATTATTGTGCAGTTTATGCAGAACCAATACCTGAAAAACCAGGCGAGGAGGCGACGGAAGCGCGGTGATGAGGACATGAACACGGATTTCTCTAAAACTGCGATCCCCAGCAATTTGGAGATCATGGTGTTACTGGGGCAGGCTCATGCCGTGGAATGCCAATTCTGGGCCCGGGAAACAAGCACAGAGTGGTGGGACCGCATAGTGTTGCAGGTTTGGGATGATTCCCAGTGGCTCTGAAACTTTTGCATGCGCACTTTCATGGTACTTTGTGACTTGCATTCCCCTGCCCTGAAGTGCAAGAATACCAAGATGAGAGCAGCCCTCACAGTTCGCAAGCGAATTGCAATAGCCCTGTGGAAGCTTGTAACACCAGACAGCTACCGGTCAGTCAGTAATCAATTTGGAGTGGGCAAATCTACTGTGGGGGTTGCTGTGATGCAAGTAGCCAACGCAATCCTTGAGTTGCTGCTATCAAAGGTAGTGACTCTGGGAAATGTGCAGGTCATACTAGATGGCTTTGCTGCAATGGGATTCCCTAACTGTGGTGGGGCTATAGACGGAACGCATATCCCTATCTTGGGACCGGACCACCAGGGCAGCCAGTACATAAACTGCAAGGGGTACTTTTCAATGGTGCTGCAAGTACTGGTGGATCACAAGGGACTTTTCACCAACATCAATGTGGGATGGCAGGGAAAGGTTCATGACACTCACGTCTTCAGGAACTCTGGTCTGTTTAAATGGCTGCAGGAAGGGATTTACTTCCCAGACCAGAAAATAACTGTTGGGGAATGTTGAAATGCCTATAGTTATCCTTGGGGACCCAGCCTACCCCTTAATGCCCTGGCTCATGAAGCCGTATACAGGCACCCCGGACAGTAGTAAGGAGCTGTTCAACTATAGGCTAAGCAAGTGCAGAATGATGGTAGAGTGCGCATTTGGACGTTTAAAGGGTTGCTGGCGCAGTTTACTGAATTGCTCAGACCTCAGCGAAACCAGAATTCCCATTGTTATTGCTGCTTGCTGTGTGCTCCACAATCTCTGTGAGAATAAGGGGGAGACGTTTATGGCGGGGTGGGAGGTTGATGCAAGTCGCCTGGCCGCTGAATAAGCGCAGTCAGACACCAGGGTGGTTAGAAGAGCACAGCAGGAAGCGCTGCGCATCAGAGAAGCTTTGAAAACCAGTTTCATAACTGGCTAGGGTATTGTGTGACACTTCTGTTTGTTTCTCCTTGATGAAAACCCGCCCCCTTGGTTGCGTCTAAATTCCCTGTAAGCCACCCGCCTTCCCCCCTTCGATCACAGCTTCCTTGCAAAGGAAATAAAGTCACTATCATTTTAAAAACATGTATTCTTTATTAATTGATTATAAAAATAGGGAGATAACTCACAAGGTAGCCTGGGTGGGGTGTGGGAGGAGGGTAGGAGGGAAGGCAAAGGCCACATTAAAACTTCTTGAATGACAGCCTTCTGTTGCTTGGGCTGTCCACTGGGGTGGAGTGGTTGTGTGCCCGGAGCCTCCCCCCGCCTTCTTGGGCATCTGGGTGAGGAGGCTATGGAACTTGGGGAGGAGGGAGAGTGGTTGGGGAGGAGGGAGGGCGGTTAAACAGGGGCTTCAGCTGCAGTCTGTGATCCTGCTGCCGTTCATGAACCTCCACCTGATGCTGGAGCGTGTCCATTTGATCCCGTAGTAGCCCCAGCCTTGCCTCATGCCTCCTCTGATCTTCCTGCTGCCACCTCTCCTCATGTTCATCAGCCACTTTCCTGTACTCTGCTATTGTGTCCCTCCACACATTCTGCTGAGCTCTGTCAGTGCCAGACGTCATGAGCTCAGAGAACATTTCATCGCGCGTGTGTTTTTTCGCCGCCTTATCTGAGATAGTCTTTGGGATGGAGGAGGGAGGCTTGAAACATTTGCAGCTGCTGGAGGAAAAAAAAGGGAGTGAAGTATTTTAAAAGATACATTTTACAGAACAATGGCTATATTCTTTCATGGTGAACAACACTGTTCACATTACATAGCACATGTGATTTTTGGTACAAGGTCGCATTTTGCATCTTATATTGAGTGCCTGTGGCTTTGGTGTTAGAGATCACACACGCAGTGCCGGGCAACAGAATTTGGCTTGCAGGCAGCCATGGTAAGCCATAGTCTTTCGGCTTCTGCAACCTTCATAATAGCAGTGCCCTCCTCTCCCATACCAAGCAAAGCACATTGAGTTGGCCATTTAGTGCTGCGGTTTTCCTGTTAAAGCAGAAACCAAACTAACTCCCACCCCCCAACCAATTCTCTGGGATGATCGCTTTACCCCTCCCCCCACCGCGTGGCTGGTATCAGGGAAGATCCCTGCTAGCCAAACGCGAACAGCTCAGTGCTAATGCCCCCCTCCCCGCCCCCACCACGTGGCTAACTGCGGGGAGGATTTCTTTTCAGCCATAGGCAAACAGCCCAATAGGAATGGCCACCTCTGAATGTCCCCTTAATTAAATTCCCCTATTTCAACCAGGTTATCATGAACGATATCACTCTCCTGACGATAACACAGAGAGATAAAGAACGGATGTTACTTGAATGCCAGCAAACACCGGGACCATACGCTGCCAGGCTTTGTCATGCAATGATACCAGATTACTTGCTACTAGCATGGCGTGGTAAAGTGTCCTACCATGGAGGACGGAATAAGGCTGCTCTCCCCAGAAACCTTCTGCAAAGGCTTTTAGAGTACCTCCAGGAGAGCTTCATGGAGATGTCCCTGGAGGATTTCTGCTCCTTCCCCAGACATGTTAACAGACTTTTCCAGTAGCTGTACTAGCCACGAATGCATCCCAAGTCCTCAGGGCTACTTAATCATTAAAAAACACTTGCTTTTATAACATGTATTATATTTTAAAAGGAACACTCACCAGAGATCCCTTCTCCTGCTTTGTTGGGTTGGGAGGGTATTTCAGTCAGGGTGATAAAAAGATCCTGGCTGTTGGGAGAATGGTGTACTGTGTGCTCTCCTCAAGCTCGTCCTCCTCCTCATCTTCCCCATACGCAAAATCCTCAGGCATGGCAGAGAGTAGCCCATCATCACAGACCACGGACAGGGGTGGGGTAGTGGTGGCGCCCACCCCTAGAATTGCATGCAGCTCAGCGTAGAAACATCATGTATGGGGTTCTGTCCCAGAGCATCCGTTTGATTCTTTGGTTTTCTGGTATGCTTGTCTGAGCTCCTTAAGTTTCACGCAGCACGTGTTGCGTCCCTGCTGTAGCCTCTGTCCCTCATGGCCTCTGAGATTTTTTGAAATGTTTTGGCATTTCGTCTTTTGGAATGTAGTTCTGATAGTATGGATTCCTCTCCCCATACAACGATCAGATCCAGTACCTCCTGTTTGGACCATGCTGGAGCTCTTTTTCGATTCTGGGACTGCATGGTTACCTGTGCTGATGAGCTCTGCATGATCACCTGTGCTGATGAGCTCGCCTGGCCAAACAGGAAATGAAATTCAAAAGTTCCCAGGGCTTTTCTTGTACATCTGGCCAGTGCATCCGAGTTCAGAGTGCTGTCCAGAGTGGTCACAATGGTGCATTGTGGAATAGCTCCCGGAGGCCTTCGAATTGTGTCCACACTAACCCTAATTCGAAACTGTGATGTCGATTTCAGCGCTAATCCCCTCGTTGGGGAGGAGTACAGAAATCGGTTTTAAGAGCCCTTTATGTTGAAAAAAATGGCTTCGTTGTATGGACGGGTGCAGGGTTAATTTGATAACGCTGCTAAATCTGACATAAAATCGTAGTGTAGACCAGGCCTCAAAAATCCAATCTTCCTATAAATCCAAAGGGCCAAATTCACACTAGTGGAGTCAATGGAATTATACGAGAGATGAATTTGTCCCAAATGCTTTATTTAAAGGCTGTCTCTTTATTTTTCTTGATTTGTTAGAATGCAGTGGCCATTGTCCCAGGAAAGCAGCGTGAATAGAAACATTTAAACAGATGAACTATTGTCCCCTGACTTGCTAGAATAGTTTCCTCTTAAGAAACTAGCTGGCATTAGACAGTAGGTGGTGCAGTGCCTTTTCTGGACTTTATGCTACAAGTTTGAAGGCATTTTCTGGAAGCGACTAGCATCGTTTCATCAGAACCTATAGCAGTGGTGGGCAACCTGCGGCCCACGGCCCGTCAGGGTAATCCACTGGCAGGATGCAAGACAGTTTGTTTACATCAGTGGTTCTAAAACTTTTGTACTGGTGACCCCTTTCACACAGGAAGCCTCTGAGTGTGACCCCCCCTTTTAAATTAAAAACACTTAAATATATTTAACACCATTATAAACGCTGGAGGCAAAGCAGGGTTTGGGATGGAGGCCGGCAGCTCACAACCCCCTCATGTAATAACCTCGCGACCCCCTGAGGGATCCTGATCCCCAGTTTGAGAACCCCTGGTTTACATTGACTGTCCACAGGTACAGCCGCCCACAGCTCCCAGTGGTTGCAGTTAGCTGTTCCCAGCCAATGGGAGCTGTGGGAAGCAGTAGCCAGCACATCCCTGATTGTCCTTGCTTCTTCCTGCAGCTCCCATTGGCCAGGAATGGCGAACCGCGGCCATTGGGAGCTGCGGGTGGCCATGCCTGCCAACGGTCAATGTAAACAAACTGTTTTGTGGCCCACTGGTGGATTACCCTGACGGGCCACGTGTGACCCATGTGCCGCAGGTTGCCCTCTGCTGACCTATAGGATCAGGTGCTACCTTCAGTTATGCTGAATTAAATCTAGAATAATTTCCCTGAAATCAGTGGTGTAAATGGTAACTGAATCTAGCCAAGTGAAGTTATTTCAGATTTACAAGAGGGTAAATGAGAGAAGAATCCAGTCTAATGTAGTAACTGCAGATTTATACAGGTGTAACTGAGAACACAATCTGATCCAATGAAAGTACTCCAGTTTTACACTGTGTAACTAGAAAAGAATGTGACCCAGCTGGCCAGATCCTCAGCTGGTGTAAATAGGCATAGATGCATTGAAGTAAATGGAGCTATAACAATTTATACCAGCTGAAGATTTGGCCCACTGTCTTTAAGGAACTTCCAGGCTGTTCCAAATCTGTCAGTCATTTATACCAGGATAAATTCAGAGCAACTCCATTTGCTGAAGAATCTTTTGTCTTACTAATAAGTATTCTGGTGGGAGTCTGATTCTGATCATCTCACACCAGCACAAATCATGAGTAACTCAACTGAAAAATGGAGTCACATAGGTGTAGAGCAGATCAGAATCAGGTGTGGTATCTAGTCGTTAGTGTGTGGGAGTGAGTGAGCATGTGTTAACTAGAGATCAACATGTCTTAACTAGAGATCAATGGCTCAATGTCTAGTTGGCAGCCGGTATCAAACGGAGTGCCCCAGGGGTCAGTCTTGGGGCCGGTTTTGTTCAACATCTTCATTAATGATCTGGATGATGGGATGGATTGCACTCTCAGCAACGTTGTGGATAACAGTAATCTGGGGGGAGAGGTAGATATGCTGAAGGGTAGGGATAGGGTCCAGAGTGACCTAGACAAATTGGAGGATTGGGCCAAAAGAAATCTGATGAGGTTCAACAAGGACAAGTGCAGAGTCCTGCACTTTGAATGGAACAATCCCATGCACTGCTACAGTCTGGGGACCAACTGGCTAAGCAGCAGTTCTGCAGAAAAGGACCTGGGGATTACAGTGGACAAGAAGATGGATATGAGTCAACAGTGTGCCCTTGCTGTCAAGAAGGCTAACGGCACATTGCGCTGCATTAGTAGGAGCATTGCCAGCAGATCAAGGAAAGTGATTATTCCCCTCTACTTGGCACTGTTGAGGCCACATCTGGAATATTGAGTCCAGTTTTGGGCCCCTACTACAGAAAGGACATGGACAAATTGGAGAGAGTCCGGCGGAGGGCAACAAAAATGATTAGGGGAGTGGGGCACATGACTTACGAGGAGAGGCTGAGGGAACTGGTCTTATTTAGTCTGCAGAAGAGAAGAGTGAGCGGGGATTTGACAGCAGCCTTCAACTACCTGAAAGGGGGTTCCAAAGAGGATGGAGCTCGGCTGTTCTCAGTGGTGGCAGATGACAGAACATAAAGCAATGCAGTTGGGGAGGTGTAGGTTGGATATTAAAAAACACTATTTCACTAGGATGGTGGTGAAGCATTGGAATGGGTTACCTAGGGAGGTGGTGGAATGTCCACCCTTAGAGGGTTTTAAGGGCTGGCTTGACAAAGCTCTGGCTGGGATGATTTAGTTGGGGTTGGTCCTACTTTGAGCAGGGGATTGGACTAGATGACCTTCTGAGGTCTCTTCCAACCCTAATCTTCTATGATTATATAATTCTATGACAGATTAAAGTTTATTTACAACTTCTTCCCTGTCCCACCGGTGGTGTAAGTTGGATGAAAAGACATGTACTATTACTGAAGCTTTAGGACACTCCAGGGTGTGTTATTGTGTTACTGCAATGAGCAACCAACTAGCATACAATATGTGCTTTGTTTGGCTTTGTGCCTCAGACCTCCTCCATGCATGGTTGCTACACAATATTTGCCCCAGCATGCCTGGTTACAACTATAAATTGCTTTTTAATTATTAGAAACAATATAAAACCAGGAACAACTTCTTAAAGTACTGGGCCATATTCTTCCCAGTGTTAGGGCAGCGTATGCTGCTCTTCCACAAATTTGTCCTAGAGGGTGCTGTGCCACAAGAAGTGTGAGTGACTCATAGTAGATGAATTTCTGGTGTGGCAATTCCTATTTACAAAGCCCCATACCATGGTTAAGACCCAAGACCATTTTAAATTGCTTGTGTGTAGCTGAAAAGTTCTTGCAAATCCAGGAACTTTATTTTAATCCCTTGACGACTGAGCAAACAAAGAAAAGAAAAGGTAGTTTCACTGAAGGAATTCAAAGCTTTGATCTCAGCCTCTCTGAGTCAGATGACTTAGCAAGTCCTGGATGTTATCACTGTGAGAGGTTAGATCACAGGCTCTTGTGACTCATCCTAGTGATTATCCAGACATAATCAGTTCAGTGTTTTAAATAAATCATGAAGCTGCTCAGCCTAGGAAACTTCCATTAACTTCTGAAAAGCAGGGACTGAATTCTGATTTTCAAGGGAAGATGGTAAATCTGACCTGTCCTGTTTCTCAGGTCTGGGATGAGGGACTGTCTTATTCTGAACCTTCGCCTGTGGGCCTCGGGTGGCAGCAACTCTAATGCCAGCCCCGGTGACCCAATTAAAACAGGGTCACAACCCACTTTGGCGTCCTGACCCACAGTTTGAGAATTGCTGATCTAGCTAGATCAGGGGTGGGCAAACTACAGCCGGTGGGCTGCATCCGGACCTCCAGCCAGTTTAATCCATCCCTCGAGCTCCCGCTGGGGAGCAGGGTCTGGAGATTGCCCCACTCCAGGGTTCCAGCTGGGGAGCGGGGTCAGAGGCCGCACCATGTGCCAAGGCTCCCAGAAGCAGCAGCATGTGCCCTCTCCAGCTCCTACGTTTAGGGGAAGCTAGGGGACTCTGTGCACTGCCCCCGCCCCAAGTGCCACCCCCGCAGCTCCCATTGGCCAGTAACTGCGGCTAATGGGAGCTGCAGGGGTGGCACCTGCGGACGGGGATCAACATGTTACATGTTTGGTTACATGTTACCAAAGCCCTGTCTATCACCAGCCTGGGGGAAAACACCCCCTTCTCTGTCAGTTGGGTCATTTGTAGTCCAGCAAATGACCCCCTAGCAATTTCCTGGTCCCAACTCCTCGGTTATCATGGACATTGGAGCTGCATCTTGATTTAAAGAGACACAGTTACTTTCCAAAAACGTATCAGAAATAGCATCCTGAAAAACAGGGACCTGGATTGGGGTCCCCTCCGCCACCCCTTTCTCTGTCCCTGAGAAGTCAGCTGTGTGACTGCTCCCCTCCAGGAGGTCAGTTACACAGTTCCTTCTCAAAACCTGGGTCACAGGTTGAGTGCCTGGGTTCACAGGTGCTGACCCAGCCATCCTCCTAGTGTCCTGGGCATCCTGCCCTGAGTGACTAGTGAGAAGACATTCCTTCCCCAGTTTCCTCCTCTGGACCCCCTCCTAAGACACATTTCTCTGTGTTCCCTATAAAGGGTTCAGTCTGTTGTTCAGCTGCAATATTGTGCCAGCTAAAAACTGGGACAGTTTCCTTAATCACTGACAACACCTCTCCTGCCCTGCGCCTGAAGAAAGGAGAGCAGCAGAATACAGACCCTGGACTTCAGAAAAGCAGACTTTGACTCCCTCAGGGAACTGATGGGCAGGATCCCCTGTGAGAATAACATGAGGGGGAAAGGAGTCCAGGAGAGCTGGCTGTATTTTAAAGAATCCTTATTAAGGTTGCAGGAACAAACCACCTTGATGTGTAGAAAGAATAGTAAATATGGCAGGCGATCAGCTTGGCTTAACAGTGAAATAAATCCTTGCTGATCTTGAACACAAAAAAGAAGCTTACAAGAAGTGGACGATTGGACAAATGACCAGGGAGGAGTATAAAAATATTGCTCAGGCATGCAGGAGTGAAATCAGGAAGGTCAAATCACAATTGGAGTTGCAGCAAGCAAGGGATGTTAAGAGTAACAAGAAGGATTTCTACAGGTATGTTAGCAACAAGAAGGTGGTCAGGGAAAGTGTGGACCCCTTACTGAATGGGGGAGGCAACCTAGTGACAGGGGATATGGAAAAAGCTAATGTACTCAATGCATTATTTGCCTCTCTCTTCATGAACAAGGTCAGCTCCCAGACTACTGCACTGGGCAGCACAGCATGGGGAGGAGGTGACCGGCCCTCTGTGGAGAAGGAAGTGGTTCCAGACTATTTAGAAAAGCTGGATGAGCACAAGTCCATGGGGCCGGATGCACTGCATCCAATGGTGCTAAAGGAGTTGGCTGATGTGATTGCAGAACCATTGGCCATTATCTTTGAAAACACATGGTGATTGTGGGAGGTCCCGGATGACTGGAAAAAGGCTAATGTAGTGCCCATCTTTAAAAAAGGGAAGGAGGAGGATCCTGGGAACTACAGGCCAGTCAGCCTCACCCAGTCCCTGGAAAAATCAATTTTGAAGCACTTAGAGGAGAGGAAAGTGATCAGGAACCATCAGCATGGATTCACCAACGGCAAGTCATGCCTGACTAACCTAATTGCCTTCTATGATGAGATAACTGAGTCTGTGGATGAGGGGAAAGCAGTGGACATGTTATTCCTTGACTTTAGCAAAGCTTTTGACAGGGTCTCCCACAGTATTCTTGCCAGCAAGTTAAAGAAGTATGGGCTGCATGAATGGACTATAAGGAGGATAGAAAGCTGGCTAGATCATCGGGCTCAACGGGTAGTGATCAATGGCTCCATATCTAGTTGGCAACCGGTATCAAGCGGAGTGCCCCAAGGGTCGGTCCTGGGGCTGGTTTTGTTCAATATCTTCATAAATGATCCGGAGGATGGTGTGGATTGCACCCTCAGCAAGTTTGCAGATGACACTAAACTGGGAGGAGTGGTAGATACGCTGGAGAGTAGGGATAGTATACAGAGGGACCTAGACAAATTAGAGGATTGAGCCAAAAGAAATTTGATGAGATTCAACAAGGACAAGTGCAGAGTCCTGCACTTAGGACGGAAGAATTGCATGCACTGCTACAGACTAGGGATAGAGTGGCTAGGCAGCAGTTCTCCAGAAAAGGACCTGGGGTTACGAGAAGCTGGATATAAGTCAACAGTATGCCCTTGTTGCCAAAAAGGCTAACGGCATTTTGAGCTGTATAAGTAAGAGCATTGCCAGCAGATAGAGGGACGTGATCATTCCCATCTATTCGACATTGGTGAGGCCTCATCTGGAGTACTGTGTCCAGTTTTGGACCCCACACTACAAGAAGGATGTGGAAAAATTGGAAAGCGTCCAGCGGAGGGCAACAAAAATGATTAGAGGGCTGGAACACATGACTTATGAGGAGAGGCTGAGGGAACTGGGATTATTTAGTCTGCAGAAGAGAAGAATGAGGGGGGATTTGATAGCTGCTTTCAACTACCTGAAAGGGGGTTCCAAAGAGGATGGATGTAGACTGTTCTCAGTGGTACCAGATGACAGAACAAGAAGTAAGGGTCTCAAGTTGCAGTGGGGGAGGTTTAGGTTGGATATTAGGAAAAACTTTTTCACTGGGAGGGTGGTGAAGCAGTGGAATGAGTTACCTACGGAGGTGGTGGAATCTCCTTCCTTAGAGGTTTTTAAGATCAGGCTTGACAAAGCCCTGCCTGGGATGATTTACTTGGGGATTGGTCTTGCTTTGAGCAGGGGGTTGGACTAGATGACCTCCTGAGGTCCCTTCAAACCCTGATATTCTATGATTCTGCTGGAAAGGAGCTAATCTCAGCCCCTCCCATACTTGGAAGCACCCTGCTTCCCTGTGTTACAGAGTCACAAGAATCCTCACCCACCTCAGTGGTTTCTGAGACCCCCTGCCCCTTCTCTGGCCTCTCCTCTGGGACACATTGCTTTATGCTCCCTAGAGCCGGGTTTTGCCTCTGGTTCAGACTCTCTCCCATTCTCTCAGCAGTTCCTGAGACCTAACGTTTTCCCTAGGGTGTTCCAGCATAAAACTCCCTCCTGCTGCAAGCAAATACTTTAATCTGAGCTAAACGGAAAAAATCATTATCAAGAAGCAGGTCGACTAGGTGGTGTTCCATTACCCCCACAGTCAAAACACTTTCCAAACCTTCCCACACCACATGGCTTTTAGCTAGTGGTATGAGGAATCTGCTTTCACCCACCCTCACAATCTCTGCCATTTGGCCAGGTAGCATACTGGCCTTTGGGACCACTGCTTAACCAGAGAGATCTGGACCCTGTATCCCTCTGTCCCAAGTATTCCCTGCCATCAATTTGGACAGCCTTAACATGCTCCATATCTGGTTCTGCAGAGGCTAACCTCACAGAACCAATATGATAGGTTTCAATTGCTTGGGAGGTTTCTGTGTTGAGGGCAGCAGAACTAACATGAGCTATTGGTTGCCTGCTACCTCCTAGCACAGGGCATTTATTCCTCAGGTGATCAGTGGAATTACCCTGATAGCACCTTTTGGGCTCTTCTGCTTTTACATGAGATTTGGGATAGGCATTACCAGTAGAGGAATGTTTCTGGGTAAGAGAATGTTTAGGCTCCCATCCCCCTTCTGTCTTCTCAGGGGCAAAATGGGATCATCCCTTCCCACCCCTCTTTAAACCCCTCTTTCTGTGGCCTGCTGTCAATAGACACCTGAGTCTGTTCGAAGGCATCAGCTAAAAAAGCCATCTCGTCTACAGACTTGGCATCTTTGTCCCATACACACTGCTTTACATCAGCCTTACATATGCTTAGGAAATGCTCTTGAGCAACAAGATCAAACATTCCTTGAAAACTTGCCACCTCTTTACCCCTCACCCATTTTCCGAACAAATCTTTCATTTGGTTTACATATTCCCCATTACTCATACCAATATCGCTCTTAAGATTCCTAAATTTAACTCTATATGTTTCGGGGTAATCTGAAAACTTTGCAAAAAAGTATCTTTACATTTACAATAGTCTAAAGCATCTTCAGTAGGCATTCCACTGAATACATTTTGAGCTTTACCAGTTAATTTTGCAATCAGGGTATAAGTTCTCTTATCATCAGGGATTTCATTTATTACACACAGCCTTTTGAAGGTAGTCAGATATTCAGCAATATCATCACTCTCACTGTATGCAGGACATAAGTGTTCCCATTTGTGGATTTTTGGAGTGATGGGAGTAGTTGAGGTTGGGGGCCTCTGGCTCTGCTTCTCTAACAGGTCCAGTTGGTGTTTTCGTGCTCTCTCTTTTTCTTCTATCCCCAGTTCTTTCAGTTGCAATAATCTCTGGTGCTTCCTCTCCTTTTCTGCAGACTGCAGCCTAACAAGCTCCTACCTCGCAATTGCTTCACTGCTTTCACTCATTTTCCTGCTTTTCTGTTCCTATTTCCCTTTCCCGAAATAAGTAAACAGAAAATAACAAAACTGTGACCTCCTCCTTACTGTTCTTAGCCACTGCACTTAAGAGTCACTTAAAATCACAAATATCAGTGCTTAAAGTGTGAACTTCACTTGGAGTAACAAGCTGTACATACACCCTGCTCACTGTGCCACTGTGACGTTCCCTTCTCGTGTTATACGGACTGGTGATCTGCTTGGTCATTCCAATCCTTGACTCTGGGAGCCAGCCTTACCCTGCTCTGCTGTGCGAACTCACACTCCTGGGCTGTTCACGCACAGCCTCTGGCATGTAAGCTACTCCTTGGATTGTGCAACCGAATGACACTAGCCAATATCTCTGGTCTCAGACACAACCCTAGGAACCTCATCTTGTAGCATCCAGTTATGGCTGCTGGATGCTGCAAGCTTATATGAGTTTGTCAATTTAACAAAGAAATTGATATGTACCAGGCTTGTTATCCCAAGGGGAGACTCTGACATGCTTCAAATCAAATGCACTGCTTCAGGTAGAATAAACAAGCAGATTTATTAACTACAAAGATAGATTTTAAGTGAGTATAAGTCAAAGCATAACAAGTCAGATTTGGTGAAATTAAATAAAAGCAAAACATTCTTAGCTGATCTTAACACTTTCAATGTCCTTACAAACTTAGATGCTTCTCACTATGGGCTGGCTGGTTGCTCCTCAGCCAGGCTCTCCCCTTTGGTCAGCGCTTCAGTCACTTGGTGTGGTGTCTGTAGATGTAGGTGGAAGAGAGTGAGAGCATAGCAAACATCTCTCCCTTTTATAATGTTCTTTCTTCCCTCTTGGCTTTGTCCCCCCCACACTCGCTCTTCAGAGTCACGTGAGCATTATGTCATCGCAGTCCCAAACTGGCCAAAGGCAGCAGGGTGACTCACTCGAGAGTTCAACAGATCTTTTCGTTGCTGCCTAGGCCAGAGTCCTTTGTTCCTGCGAGGCTGGGCTGGGTTCATCCCATACATGCACTGATGAGGTGTGAACTGCCTCTCTGCTCTTGGAGAGTTTTTGCCTGGGCTTATTTTAAGCTGTGAGGATACATTTTCAGCCTCATAACTACATACATGAAATTATAACCTATAACATTACTGTAACAACAATGCTCAGTGCATCACGAGCCTTCCAAGACACCCGACGTGACAAACTTTGCATTGGATACCACCCAATTATTTTACAAGGATGTACATGGGGGTGCTGGGTGTTCCACCAAAGTACAGAGCAAAGAGAATCTGCCAGAGAATCTGTCCCTAGGTTAGTTTTTAGTTGTAGAGTCATGGCTCCATAATCCATTGAGTTTGTCCCATGTACCTGAAGAGAATACAAGGCTTCCCCCGTGGAGGCTCAGGGCCTATCAGAAGAGGACGAGTTTTGGAATTCTAAGCCTTGCAGCCACCTTGTTAGTGAGAAATTAAAAAGGAAACCAAGCAGACAAGGGGCGCTGTTGTGTCATAAGATCCTATCAGCTGAAACTGAAAACAGGAAAAGGCTTTCTTCTCAGAATACCCTGCGTCTTCTCGTTTATCTTGACACCAATTTCTTCCTTTCTCACTGGACCTCACAGCCCCCTCTGTCTTGAGAAATCGAACCTGAAATTCGCTGTCAAAATTGCACATCTAGGCATAGCCATGATCAAGAGATAATGTGTTGGCTGCATAGCAACAGGAGTAGCCGTGAGGGGTATCCTGCTTCAATAGGCTTTTCTCCAGTTTCATACTGGAGCTCTGAGCAATCATACCACTCTCTTACATACAGTGGAACTCCTCCACCTTTCCTCCCCTGCCTGTTCTTCGTGAACAGTTTATACCCATCCATGACAGTGCTCAAGTCATGTGAGCTACCCCACCAAGTCTCTGTTATTCCAATCACATCATAGTTCTTTGACTGTGCCAGGACTTCCAGTTCTTCCTGCTTGTTTCCCAGGCTTCTTGCATTCATGTACCTGCACCTAAGATAACTAGCCAATTGCCTTGCAACCGTCTCCTTGTGTTTCCTCACGACAGATCCTTTGTAGCTGCCTATGCCAGTGTCCTTTGTTCCTGTGAGGCTGGGCAGGGTTTGTCCCATACATGCCCTGATGAGGGGTGAACTGCCCCTCTGTTCTTGGAGAGTTTTGCCTGGGCCTGTTTTAAGGTATGAGGACACATTTGCAGCGTCATAACTATATCCATGAAATTACAACCTATAACGTTACTATAACATTACTGTAATAGCAATTACTATAACATCATTTTCCCAACAATGCTCAGGGATCATGAGCCTTCCAAAGACACCCAACAAGACAAACTTTGCATTGGATTCTGCACAATTATAAGGATGAACATGGGGGTGCAGAATGTTCCCCGGAGGTAGAGAACATCACACCTCCCCCCTTAGTTTACTGCAAGAGGGTTGGTCACTGACTAGCTTGAAGGCAGATTGTGTTATAGTTCTCTTGGCACCCAGCCATCAGGGCCATCAGGTGGTGTGCCTCAGTTTCCTCATTCACCCACAGCAAACCAGGTTTGTTATGGTTTCTCTGCTGTGATAAGCTTTAAGCCTATTTACAGGTATTAATTGAAAAGTAGCATCATCATAAGATTTAACATCCATGTCAAAATTCTTGTCTCCCGTCATAAATATAAAGGGAAGGGTAACCACCTTTCTGTATACAGTGCTATAAAATCCCTCCTGGTTAGAGGCAAAGTCCTTTTACCTATAAAGGGTTAAAAAACTCAGGTAACCTGGCTAGCACCTGACCCAAAATGACCAATGAGGGGACAAGATACTTTCAAATCTGGAGGGGGGGGGGAAAAGGGTTTTGTCTGTCTGTGTGATACCTTTGCCGGGAACAGATCGAAGATGCAAGCCCTCCAACTCCTGTAAAGTTAGTAAGTAATCTAGCTAGAAAATGTGTTAGGTTTTCTTTGTTTTGGCTTGTGAAATTTGCTGTGCTGGAGGAAATGTGTATTCCTGTTTTTGTGTCTTTTTGTAACTTAAGGTTTTGCCTAGAGGGATTCTCTATGTTTTGAATCTGGCTGCCTGTAAGATTATCTTCCATTCTGATCTTACAGAGTTGTTCTCTTATCTTTTTTTTTTGTTCTTCTAGTAAAGTTCTGTTTTTTAAGAATCTGATTGGGTTTTTTGGGTCTTAAAAATCCAAGGCTGGTTTGTGGTCATCTTGTTTATTCTCAAGCCTCCCCAGGAAAGGGGGTATAAGGGCTTGGGGGAATATTTTGGGGAAATAGGAACTCCAAGTGGTCTTTTCCCTGATTGTTAAATCACTTGGTGGTGGCAACGTTTATCTCATCCAAGGGCAGAGACTTTGTGCCTTGGGAAAGTTTTAATCTAAGCTGATAGAAATAAGCTGCAGGGGTCTTTCATGTGGGTCCCCACATCTGTACCCTAGAGTTCAGAGTGGGGAAGGAACCCTGACATCTCCAAAACTTAACATTAGTACCAATATTTTTATTTCAGATGTTCATTTACAAGTACCTTTATGATATCACAGCCCCTGTTCAGATATTCTAGTTTGAGGTTAGGTTGTTCATTACCCATGAAAAGAAAAGGAGTACTTGTGGCACCTTAGAGACTAACCAATTTATTTGAGCATGAGCTTTCGTGAGCTACAGCTCACTTCATCGGATGCATACCGTGGAAACTGCAGCAGACTTTATATATACACAGAGAATATGAAACAATACCTCCTCCCACCCCACTGTCCTGCTGGTAATAGCTTATCTAAAGTGATCATCAGGTTAGGCCATTTCCAGCACAAATCCAGGTTTTCTCACCCTCCACCCCCACACACAAATTCACTCTCCTGCTGGTGATAGCCCATCCAAAGTGACAACTCTTTACACAATGTGCATGATAATCAAATTGGGCCATTTCCTGCACAAATCCAGGTTCTCTCACTCCCTCACCCCCCTCCAAAAACCCACCCCCATACACACACAAACTCACTCTCCTGCTGGTAATAGCTCATCCAAACTGACCACTCTCCAAGTTTAAATCCAAGTTAAACCAGAACATCTGGGGGGGGGGGGTAGGAAAAAACAAGAGGAAATAGGCTACCTTGCATAATGACTTAGCCACTCCCAGTCTCTATTTAAGCCTAAATTAATAGTATCCAATTTGCAAATGAATTCCAATTCAGCAGTTTCTCGCTGGAGTCTGGATTTGAAGTTTTTTTGTTTTAAGATAGCGACCTTCATGTCTGTGATTGCGTAACCAGAGAGATTGAAGTGTTCTCTGACTGGTTTATGAATGTTATAATTCTTGACATCTGATTTGTGTCCATTTATTCTTTTACGTAGAGACTGTCCAGTTTGACCAATGTACATGGCAGAGGGGCATTGCTGGCACATGATGGCATATATCACATTGGTGGATGTGCAGGTGAACGAGCCTCTGATAGTGTGGCTGATGTTATTAGGCCCTGTGATGGTGTCCCCTGAATAGATATGTGGGCACAATTGGCAACGGGCTTTGTTGCAAGGATAAGTTCCTGGGTTAGTGGTTCTGTTGTGTGGTATGTGGTTGTTGGTGAGTATTTGCTTCAGGTTGCGGGGCTGTCTGTAGGCAAGGACTGGCCTGTCTCCCAAGATTTGTGAGAGTGTTGGGTCATCCTTTAGGATAGGTTGTAGATCCTTAATAATGCGTTGGAGGGGTTTTAGTTGGGGGCTGAAGGTGACGGCTAGTGGCGTTCTGTTATTTTCTTTGTTAGGCCTGTCCTGTAGTAGGTAACTTCTGGGAACTCTTCTGGCTCTATCAATCTGTTTCTTTACTTCTGCAGGTGGGTATTGTAGTTGTAAGAAAGCTTGATAGAGATCTTGTAGGTGTTTGTCTCTGTCTGAGGGGTTGGAGCAAATGTGGTTGTATCGCAGAGCTTGGCTGTAGACGATGGATCGTGTGGTGTGGTCAGGGTGAAAGCTGGAGGCATGCAGGTAGGAATAGCGGTCAGTAGGTTTCCGGTATAGGGTGGTGTTTATGTGACCATTGTTTATTAGCACTGTAGTTTCCAGGAAGTGGATCTCTTGTGCGGACTGGACCAGGCTGAGGTTGGTGGTGGGATGGAAATTGTTGAAATCATGGTGGAATTCCTCAACGGCTTCTTTTCCATGGGTCCAGATGATGAAGATGTCATCAATATAGCGCAAGTAGAGTAGGGGCTTTAGGGGACGAGAGCTGAGGAAGCATTGTTCTAAATCAGCCATAAAAATGTTGGCATACTGTGGGGCCATGCGGGTACCCATAGCAGTGCCGCTGATCTGAAGGTATACATTGTCCCCAAATGTGAAATAGTTATAGGTAAGGACAAAGTCACAAAGTTCAGCCACCAGGTTAGCCGTGACATTATCGGGGATAGTGTTCCTGACGGCTTGTAGTCCATCTTTGTGTGGAATGTTGGTGTAGAGGGCTTCTACATCCACTTCCTGGACACTACAGTGCTAATAAACAATGGTCACATAAACACCACCCTATACCGGAAACCTACTGACCGCTATTCCTACCTGCATGCCTCCAGCTTTCACCCTGACCACACCACACGATCCATCGTCTGCAGCCAAGCTCTGCGATACAACCGCATTTGCTCCAACCCCTCAGACAGAGACAAACACCTACAAGATCTCTATCAAGCTTTCTTACAACTACAATACCCACCTGCAGAAGTAAAGAAACAGATTGATAGAGCCAGAAGAGTTCCCAGAAGTTACCTACTACAGGACAGGCCTAACAAAGAAAATAACAGAACGCCACTAGCCGTCACCTTCAGCCCCCAACTAAAACCCCTCCAACGCATTATTAAGGATCTACAACCTATCCTAAAGGATGACCCAACACTCTCACAAATCTTGGGAGACAGGCCAGTCCTTGCCTACAGACAGCCCCGCAACCTGAAGCAAATACTCACCAACAACCACATACCACACAACAGAACCACTAACCCAGGAACTTATCCTTGCAACAAAGCCCGTTGCCAATTGTGCCCACATATCTATTCAGGGGACACCATCACAGGGCCTAATAACATCAGCCACACTATCAGAGGCTCGTTCACCTGCACATCCACCAATGTGATATATGCCATCATGTGCCAGCAATGCCCCTCTGCCATGTACATTGGTCAAACTGGACAGTCTCTATGTAAAAGAATAAATGGACACAAATCAGATGTCAAGAATTATAACATTCATAAACCAGTCGGAGAACACTTCAATCTCTCTGGTCACGCAATCACAGACATGAAGGTCGCTATCTTAAAACAAAAAAACTTCAAATCCAGACTCCAGCGAGAAACTGCTGAATTGGAATTCATTTGCAAATTAGATACTATTAATTTAGGCTTAAATAGAGACTGGGAGTGGCTAAGTCATTATGCAAGGTAGCCTATTTCCTCTTGTTTTTACCTCCCCCCCCCCCCCAGATGTTCTGGTTTAACTTGGATTTAAACTTGGAGAGTGGTCAGTTTGGATGAGCTATTACCAGCAGGAGAGTGAGTTTGTGTGTGTATGGGGGTGGGGTGTGAGGGAGTGAGAGAACCTGGATTTGTGCAGGAAATGGCCCAATTTGATTATCATGCACATTGTGTAAAGAGTTGTCACTTTGGATGGGCTATCACCAGCAGGAGAGTGAATTTGTGTGGGGGGGTGGAGGGTGAGAAAACCTGGATTTGTGCTGGAAATGGCCTAACCTGATGATCACTTTAGATAAACTATTACCAGCAGGACAGTGGGGTGGGAGGAGGTATTGTTTCATATTCTCTGTGTATATATAAAGTCTGCTGCAGTTTCCACGGTATGCATCCGATGAAGTGAGCTGTAGCTCACGAAAGCTCATGCTCAAATAAATTGGTTAGTCTCTAAGGTGCCACAAGTACTCCTTTTCTTTTTGCGAATACAGACTAACACGGCTGTTACTCTGAAACCTGTCATTACCCATGGTGTCCTTTGACTCTCTCCCATGTAATCAGTCACTGGCCTTTCTTTCCCTCCAGTGTTCCCCTCTGTGTGGCTTCTTAATTTAATCATGTTTCTGGAATTTTCATCCCTCAGGGTGTCAGGGTTCCCGCCCCACTCTCAACTCTGGGGTACAGATGTGGTGACCAGCATGAAAGACGCCCTAAGCTTATTTTTACCAGCTTAGGTTAAAAACTTCCCCAAGGCACAAATCCTTTCCTTGTCCTTGGATGATATTGCTGCCACCACCAAGTGATTTAGACAAAGACTCAGGAAAAGGATCACTTGGAGTTCCTATTTCCCTAAAATATCCCCCCAAACCCCTTCACCCCCTTTTCTGGGGAGGTTTGAGAATAATATACCAACCAATTGTCTTTAATAAAAGTACAGACCAGACCCTTGGGTTTTTAGGACACTAAAAACCAATCAGGTTCTTAGAAGAAGAAATTTATTATAAAGAAAAAAGTAAAAGAAACACCTCTGTAAAATCAGGATGGAAGGTAATTTTACAGGGTAATAAAAAGATTTAAAACACAGAGGATTCCCCTCTAGGCTCAACTTCAAAGTTACAAACAGGAATAAACCTCCCTCTTAGCATAGGGAAAATTCACAAGCTAAAACAAAAGATAATCTAACGCATTTCCTTGTTATTACTTACAATTTGTGTAAAATTAGATGTATCATTCAGTAGGAGCTGGGTTACCTGCTTGATCTCTCTCTCTAACCAGAGGGAACAACACAAAGAGAGCACAAACAAAACCTCCCTCCCCTCGATTTGAAAGTATCTTCTTTCCTTATTGGTCCTTTTGGTCAGGTGCCAACCAGATTATTTGAGCTTCTTAACCCCTTACAGGTAAAGGAGGGATTTTATGCTACCCTTAGTTGTATGTTTATGAGACAGGGTCTGGCAAGGTAGGTGTGCAGGGGGATCCTGCACATTGGCTGGCCCTTTGGGGAGTAGTCTCCCAACTCCAGGACTGTACATATGCAGAAAATCCAGCTCTCCTTTTGGAGTTACTTTGTGTTTCCCTGTGGCAGTTAAGTTTTAATAGAACCCCCTTATATTTTTTTAGTAAATTTGACTAAATTGTTTATAGTCAAATGATTTTAATTAGATAGTTTTTTTGCCTGGATTATTTACAGACTTTTTTTTGGAAAAGGGCCCATTTTTTCTTCAGAATGGCTGCAAAGAAACCAAGAATTTTCTTTCTATAATACTTTTCCTTTTTAACACTGTTACAGTGTTTAACTGCTTAATTCCCTCCGGCCTTCGCAGAGTTAACTTCTCACTCTCTTTCCTTAAATCACTTGCTTATCTCCCAAAATGACACCTTCATTAACTTAGATTTTACCTTTCCAAGTACTATTTTAGGGATTTGAATTTTCCATGCCTGTTCGTACTGCTTTTTTTACTCCTGCCACTATGCCCTCAAGGCTTCCAACCTATTTTCCAATTTCTTTATTTGCTGCCTGCCTGCTTGTTTGGGCCCGATCTTGCTTTTCTTGCCTAACCGTTTCTTTCCATGGGTACATTGTTTCATTTCCAATTTAGCAAGGAGGGTGGGCTCCTTAACTAGCCCCCAACCCTCGTAGTCCCTTTCCTTAAACATTTGTTTTAAAATTGTGAATTCACCACAATATTACTTACAAGAAATACTACACTCTCCAAACTTCTATATCCTTCAGAGTTTGGTTTAACAGAGCAAGATTTGTTTAAAAGGAGTAATTTTTTGAACCAAGTACTATTTTTTGATTGCTTTTCTTTAAACATTTTTTTACACAGGTGCTACCACTATTTGCCCACACTCCTACATTTTTCAGAGTTGGGTTTTACATAGAAAATACCACCTGAATATTTTTTTATGAATTTTTTTTACCTTTATAACTTTTTTGTTACAATTTATTAGTACAGCTCTTAAGGTCTTTTTAGTCACTTTAGATTTTACGCTGCCCACGACGGCGCTGGGGCTTACAACGTTCCCCCTCCCCGGGCCAGAGGGAGAGATGCTAAGCCTCCCTCCGTATTACTCCCTCCATATTACTAATACCACCGAGGGTCCATACACCAAACAAAAACCTTCTCGGGCACAGCGAGATACCGTAAGTTCTCCTCATCAACTTAGGTATGCTACGGTTGAGGGTGTATGCACCAAGGATTGTTTGCTTGTAGCGAGAATCTCTAACTCCTACTCCTATTACCTGGGACTTCTACAACCGGGGGTATACATACCTGCACCTTTCCTCCACCAACTGGGGTGGAGAGAGGAATGCTAAACCTCTATCCAGTTCTCAGGCATACTATGGCTGAGAGTGGGCACACCTTTATCAAAATATCCTCAACATGAAATACCAACAGGGCCAGACAGAACAAACATGAAATACCAAGGGCAGAACTGGTGTGCTCTCCAGGACCCACTCCCCCACAATTCTCCACCAAAACTGTGACAGATTTCTGTTACCAATCTGCCTGAGGCGTCAGGTGATTAGGTTGAGGCCAAAGGACTGTTAGGGGAGGAGATGACAGAGCACACCAAGTAAGAGTTTTAAAGCTTTATTGATAAAATAATAAAATAACAGCGGAGAGTGCTGGGGGGGTTCCCCATGTCACTCAGAGGAAGGAAGAAAGTGTTAGTGCCCCAAGCCCTAACCCACTTTCATACTTACACCTGCACTACCCGAGGCTGGCCAAGCCTGGGTGTAACATAAGAAGAAGAGGGGTGGGAAGGGTGGACGGGAGTTCTGTCCCATGCACGGGTCGTTCAGGGTCCACTGTTGATTTTCGATGTGCCTTAGCTCCCGTGAGGGTTTTAAGTCTAGGGGGCTCTTGGGGGCATCTCCTTCAGGGACCTTTAACCCATTCCTTTCTTCTTTCCTCCCCCTTCAGCCTTTTGCCGCCTGCAAAAAAACCCTTTTGCTCCACACTCATACCTTTAACCCTTCCTGAGACCCTTTCCAATACATACAAAAGCAGTAGCAATATATGGGGCTGGTGTTTACCCAGGGCACACCCTGGGGGGGGGCAGCTATATTGCAACATCCCCCTCCCAGCACTGAGTCCTTCCCTGCCCCCTAGAGGGCTGTGATCTGTGCTCTCTGGGCTAGGTATGCTTACCCTTTGATCAGATGCACCTTTTCTCAGCAGCTTTCCCATAACTGCTCCCTGTCTCTCACTAGCCCAGGGGAAAAATACCCCTTCTCTGTCAGTTGGGTCATTTGTATTCCGGCAAACTACCACCTGGCAATTTCCTGGTCCCAACTCCTCTGTAATCATGGACATTGGAGCTGCATCTTGATTTAAAGAGACACAGTTACTTTCCAAAAACGTATCAGAAATAGCATCCTGAAAAACAGGGACCTGGATTGCGGTCCCCTCCGCCACCCCTTTCTCTGTCCCTGAGAAGTCAGCTGTGTGACTGCTCCCCTCCAGGAGGTCAGTTACACAGTTGCTTCTCAAAACCTGGGTCACAGGCTGAGTGCCTGGGTGCATAGATGCTGACCTAGTCATCCTCCTAGTGCCCTGGGCATCCTGCCCCAAGTGACTAGTGAGGAGACATTCCTGTACCCCCATTATTCCTTCCCCAGTTTCCCCCTCTGGGCCCCCTCCTAAGACACATTTCTCTGTGCTCCCTATGAAGGGTTCTATCTGTTGTTCAGCTGCAATACTCTGCCAGCTAAAAACCGGGACAATTTCCTTAATCACTGACAACACCCCTCCTGCCCCTGAAGGCATGTTGCCTTCTGCTGAAAAGGAACTAGTCTCAGCCTCTCCCATACTTGTAAGCACACTGCTTCACTGTGTTACAGAGTCACTGGAATCCTCATCCACCTCAGTGGTTTCTGAGATTCTCCGCTCCTTCTCTGGGCTCTCCTCTGGGACACATTTCTCTCTGCTCCCTTGAGCTGGGTCTATCTCTGGTTCAGCTGCAACCTGCTGGCAGCTCACAACCTGGACAGTTCTCTCCCTGGCAGGCATTACACCCCCATTCCTTCCTGATGTGGTGTTGCCTCCAGCTGCAGTGTAGGAGTTGGTCTCAACCACCCTCCCACTTAGAAGCATATGGCTTCCCCCTGCTGCAGAAGAACCAAGGAGACTCTCTCCCATTCCCTGAGCAGTTCCTGAGACCTTACCCTTTCCCTCTGGGGTCTCAGCATAAAACTCCTTCCTGCTGCAGGCAAATACTTTAGCCTGAGCTACACGGTAAAGATCATGACCAAGAAGCAGGTTGACTAGGAGGTGTTCTATTACCCCACAGTCAAAACACTTTCCAAACCTTCCCACACCACATGGCTTTTAGCTAGTGGTATGAGGAATCTGCTTTCACCCACCCTCACAATCTCTGCCATTTGGCCAGGTAGCATACTGGCCTTTGGGACCACACTCTGCTTAACCAGAGAGATCTGGACCCCGTATCCCTCTGTCCCAAGTATTCCCTGCCATCAATTTGGACAGCCTTAACATGCTCCATATCTGGTTCTGAAGAGGCTAACCTCACAGAACCAATATGATAGGTTTCAATTGCTTGGAAGATTTCTGTGTTGAGGACAGCAGAACTAACATGAGCTATTGGTTGCCTGCTACCTCCTAGCACAGGGCATTTATTCCTCAGGTGATCAGTGGAATTACCCTGATAGCACCTTTTGGGCTCTTCTGCTTTTACAGGAGATTTGGGTGATGGTTAGAGGAATGTTTCTGGGTAAGAGAACATTTAGGCTCCTAACCTCCTTGTATCTTCCCAGGGACAAAATGGGATCTTCCCTTCCCACCAGCTTTAAACCCCTCTGTTGCAGGACAGAGATATAAAACCTTTGGATACCCTGCTAAAGACCCGGCTTCCCCCTGCTTCCCTGTAGGGTGGCCAGGTACATGGGCCAAGACCCTTAGCTGGGAGCCCAGCTGCAGGCCCTAATGAGGGCAGGCTCAGTGTAATCTGCTGAGCCAAGTGGAACCAGCTGGGTTGCTGACTGGGAAGAAATATAAACCCAGGGAAGAGCTTAGTGGGGCAGGGTGGGGGATGCTAACTAGGCAGGAGGATAGGGGCTCTGTCTTTGCTGGCTGACATAAGCCTCAAAGACCAGAGGACCTGGTGAGGGGTTGGAGTGAGGATCAGTGTTGGGGGAAGGGGACTGTACAGCCACTGTAAATAAAAGAACACAGGTGAAGCACCTGTAAGAGGTGTCTGAGACCCTTTCTTTTGCCAGCCCAAGCGCAGGGACAAGCCATCTCATCCACAGTCTTTACATCTTTGTCCCATAGACACTGATTTACTTCAGCCTTATAGATGCTTAAGAAATGCTCTTGAGCAAAAAGATCAAACATTCCTTCAAAACTTGCCACCTCTTTACCCCTCACCCATTTTCTCAACAAATCTTTCATTTTGTTTACATATTCCCCATTACTCATTCCAATATTCCTCTTAAGATCCCCTAATTTAACTCTGTAGGTTTCCGGGGTAATCTGTAAACTTTGCAAAACAGTACCTTTAAATTTACAATAGTCTAAAGCATCTTCAATAGGCCTTCCATTGAATACATTTTGAGCTTTACCAGTTAAGAGAGTTCCTACCCTGATTGCAAAATTATCAGGGATTTCATGTATTACACACAGCCTTTTGAAGGTAGTCAGATATTCAGCAATATCATCCTCTTCACTGTATGCAGGACATGTGTTCCCGTTTGTGGATTTTTGGAGTGATGGGAGTCTTTGGAGTCAGGGGGGTTCTGGTTCCGCTTCTCCAGAAGGTTCAGCTGATGTTTTTGCATGGTCTCTCTCTCTCTCTCTTTTTCTTCCATGGCCCTTCTGTGTGCAGCCTCCTCTCTGGCTGCCTCTGCTTCCATAGTTTCCCTGGCTGTAGCTGCTGCTTTGAGCCTCATTTCTTCCTGCTTCATTTGAGGCTTGCGGTCCTTTTCCTTCTCTGTCACTTCCAGTCTGGCCAGCTCTAGCTTTTTAGCTGCCTCACTGGGAGTCATTTTCCTGCTTTTCTGTTCCAACTTCCCTTTCCCTAAATAAGTAAACAGAAAATAACAGAACTGTGACCTCCTCCTGACTGTTCTTAGCCACTGCTCTTAAGACTCACTTAAAATCACAAATGTCAGTGCTTCAGGTGTGAACTCCACTTTGAGTAACAAGCTGTGATGTTCCCCTCTGGTGTTATCTGGACTGGTGATCTGCTAGATCACTTCAATTCTTGACTCTGGGAGCCAGCCTTACCCTGCTCTGCTGTGAGAACCCCCACTCCGGGACTGTTCACGCACAGCCTCTGGCATGTAAGCTGCTCCTTGGATTGTACAACTGAATGATACTCGCCAATATCTCCAGCCCCAGACACAACCCCAGGAATCTCTTTCTTGCAGTGTCCAGTTATGACCAATTTAACAAAGAAATTGATATGTACCAGGCTTGTTATCCCAAGGGGAGTCTCTGACATGCTTCAAACCAAACACACTGCATCAGGTAGAATAAACAAAGAGATTTATTAACTACAAAGATAGATTTTAAGTGATTATAAGTCAAAGCATAACAAGTTAGATTTGGTCAAATGAAATAAAAGCAAAACGCATTCTAAGATCTTAAAACTTTCAATGGCCTTACAAACTTAGATGCTTCTCACCACAGGCGGGCTGGTTGCCCATCAGCCATGATCTGCCCTTTGATCAGCGGTTCAGTCAGTTGGTGGTGATGTCTCTAGATGGAAGTGGAAGAGAGAGGAAGAGCATGGCAAATGTCTCTTCCTTTTATCACGTTCTTTCTTCCCTCTTGGCTTTGCCCCCCTCTTTCAGAGTCAGGTGAGCATTACTTCATCGCAATCCCAAACGGACCAAAGGAAGGGGGGTGACTCACTCGAGAATCATAGAACCATAAAAGATTAGGGTTGGAAGAGATGTCAGGAAGTCATCTAGTCCAACCCCCTGCTCAAAGCAGGGCCAACACCAATTAAATCATCCCAGCCAGGGCTTTGTCAAGCTGGGCCTTAAAAACCTCTAAGGAGATTCTACAACCTCCCTAGGTAACACATTCCAGTGCTTCACCAGCCTGCAAGGGAAATAGTGTTTCCTAATATCCAACCTAGACCTCCCACACTGCAACTTGAGACCATTGCTCCTTGTTCTCTCATCTGCCACCACTGAGAACAGTTGAGCTCCATTTTCTTTGGAACTCCCCTTCAGGTAGTTGAAGACTGCTATCCAATCCCCCCCTCACTCTTCTCTTCTGCAGACTAAACAAGCCCAGTTCCCTCAGCTTCTCCTCGTAAGTCATGTGTTCCAGATCCCTTATCATTTTCATTGCCTTCTGCTGGACTCTCTCCAATTTGTCCACATCCTTTCTACAGTGGGGGCCCCAAAACTGGACACAGTACTCCAGATGTGGCCTCACCAGTGCCGAATAGAGGGGAATAATCACTTCCCTCAATCTGCTGTCAATGCTCCTACTAATGAAGCCCAATATGCCATTAGCCTTCTTGGCAACAAGGGCACACTGCTGGCTCATATCCAGCTTCTTATCCACTGTAATCCCCAGGTCCTTTTCTGCAGACCTGCTGCTTAGCCAGTCAGTCCTCAGCCTGTAATGATGCATGAGATTCTTCCGTCCTAAGTGCAGGACTCTGCACTTGTCCTTTATGAACCTAATCAGGTTTCTTATGGCCCAATCCTCCAATTTGTCTAGGTCACTCAGGACCCTATCCCTACCCTCCAGCGTACCTACCCCTCCCTCCAGCTTAGTGTCACCTGCAAACTTGCTGAGGATGCAATCCATCCCATCATTTAGATCATTAATAAAGATATTGAACAAAACCAGCCCCAGGACCGACCCTTGGACCACTCAGCTTGATACCGGCTGCCAACTAGACATTGAGCCATTGATCACTACCTGTTGAGCCCGACAATCTAGCCAGTTTTCTATCCACCTTGTAGTCCATTCATCCAATCCATGCTTTTTTAACTTGCTGGCAAGAATACTGTGGGAGACCGTATCAAAAGCTTTGCTAAAGTCAAAATATATCATGTCTACTGCTTTCCCCGTATCCACAGAGCCAGTTATCTCATCATAGAAGGCAATCAGGTTGGTCAGGCATGACTTGCCCTTGGTGAATCCATGTTGACTGTTCCTGATCACCTTCCTCTCCTCCAAGCGCTTCAAAATGGTTTCCTTGAGGAACTGCTCCATGATTTTTCCAGGGACTGAGGTGAGGTTGTAGTTCCCCAAGTTCTTCTTCGCTTTTTAAAAGATGGCACTATATTTTCCTTTTTCCAATCATCTGGGACCTCCCCCGACCACTATGAGTTTTCAAAGATAATGGCCAATGGCTCTGCAATCACATCCACCAATTCCCTCTGCATTCTTGGATGCATTAGATCTTGACCCATGGACTTGTGCATGTCCAGCTTTTCTAAATAGTCCTTAACCTGTTCTTTAACCCCTGAGGGCTGCTCACCTCCTCCCCATACTGTGTTGCCCAGGACAGCAGTGTGGAAGATGACCTTGTTTGTGAAGATCGAGGCAAAAAAAGCATTGAGTACTTCAGCTTTTTCCACATTCTCTGTCACTAGGTTGCCTCCCCCATTCAGTAAGGGTCCCACACTTTCCCTGACCTTTTTCTTGTTGCTAACATACCTGTAGAAACCCTTCTTGTTCCCCTTCACATCGCTTGCTAGCTGCAACTCCAGTTGTTGTTTAGCCTTCCTGATTACACCCCTGCATGCTCGAGCAATATTTTTATACTCCTCTCTAGTCATCTGTCCAAGTTTCCACCTCTTCTAAGCTTCCTTTTTGTGCTTAAGCTCACCAAAGATTTCACTGTTAAGCCAAGCTGGTCGCCTGCCATATTTGCTATTCTTTCTGCACATTGGGATGGTTTGTTCCTGCGCCCTCAATAGGGCTCCTTTAAAATCCTCCATTAAAAAAGGGGGATACAACTCCAGATTTCCTGAACTCCTTTCCCCCTCATATTAGCCTCCCAGGGGATCCTGCCCATCAGTTCCCTAAGGGAGTCTAAGTCTGCTTTTCTGAATTCCAGGGTCTGTATTTTGCTACTGTCCTTTCTTCAGGATCCTGAACTCAACCATCTCATGGTCACTGCTGCCCAGGTTGCCACCCACTTCTACTTCCCCTACCGATTCTTCACTGTTTGAAAGCAGCAGGCAAGAGGAGAACGGCCCCTGGTTCATTCCTCCAGTAGTTGCACCGGGAAGTTGTCCCCAGACTCTCCAAAAACTTCCTGGATTGTCTGTGCACTGGTGTATTGCTCTCTCAGCAGAGGTCAGGGTGATTAAAGTCCCCCATTAGAACCAGGGCCTGTGATCTGGAAACTTCAGTTAATTGTCCGAAGAAAGCCTCGTCTACCTCATCCTCCTGGTCCGGTGGTTTATAGCACACGCCCACCATGACATCACCCTTGTTGCTCTCACTTCTAAACTTAACCCAAAGACTCTTAACAGGCTTTTTTCCAGTTTCATACTGGAGCTCTGAGCAATCATACTGCTCTCTTACATACAGGGGAACTCCTCCACCTTTCCTCCCTTGCCTGTCCTTCCTAAACAGTTTATACCCATCCATGCCATGCTCCAGTTATGTGAGCTACCCCACCAAGTCTCTGTTATTCCAATCACATCATAGTTCTTTGGCTGTGCCAGGACTTCCAATTCTGCCTGCTTGTTCCCATGCTTCTTGCATTCGTGTACATGCAACCAAGATAACTAGCCGATTGCCCTGCTTTCTCAGTATGAATCAGGAGGCCCCCTCTCCCCCAGTTGCACCCGCCTCCTTGTGTTTCCTCCCAACAGATCCTTTGTTGCTGCCTATGCCAGTGTCCTTTGTTCCTGTGAGGCTGGGCTGGGTTTGTCACATACTTGCCCTGATGAGGTGTGAACTGCCTCTCTGCTCTTGAAGAGTTTTGCCTGGGCTGCTTTAAGTCATGAGGACACATTTTCAGCCTCATAACTATATACATGAAATTACAACCTATAACATTACTGTAACAACAATTACTATAACATCACTATAACAAAAATTCTCAGTGCATCATGAGCCTTCTGAAGACACCCGACATGACAAACTTTGCATTGGATACCACACAATCATTTTATAAGGATGAACATGGGGGTGCGGAGTGTTCCCCCGAGGTACAGAATGTCACACTGCCTTTACAGCCCTAGAAGCCTCTGAAGTCAGAAGTGATGAATCATAGAAATGTAGGACTTGAAGGGACCTCAAGAGGTCTTCTAGTCCATTCCCCTGCACTAAGGTAGGACTAAATATTATCTAGACCATCCCTGACAGGTGTTTGTCTAACCTCTTCTTAAAAACATCCAGTGATGGAAATCCCACAGCTCCCTAGGTAATTAGTTCCAGTGCTTAACTAACCTTACAGCAAGGGAGTTTTTCCTCATGTCCAGCTAAATCTACCTTGCTGCAATTTAAGCCTATTGCTTCTTGCCCTGTCCTTAGTAGTTAAGAAGAACAATTTATCACCCTCCTATTTATGTACTTGAAGACTGTTATCATGTGTGTCTCCCCCCATTCTCCCCTCCTCTCAGTCTTCTCCAGACTAGACAACCCCAATTTTTTCAATCTTTTCTCACAGGTCATGTTTTCTAGACCTTTAATCATTTTTATTGTTCTCTTCTGGATTTTCTCCAGTTTGTTCACATCTTTCCTGAAATGTGGTGCCCAGAATTGGACACACTACTCCAGTTGAGGCCTTATCAGTGTTGAGTAGAGTGGAAGAATTACTTCTCATGTCATGTCTTGCTTACAATTCTTCTGTTAATATATCCCAGAATTATGTTTGGTTGTTGTTTTTTTTTTTTTTTTGCAACAGTAGTACATTGTTGATTCAGATTTTTGTTTGTGATCCACTATAACCTCCAGATCCTTTTCTGTGGAAAAGGCAGTCATTCATCCTTTCTAGGCACTCATTTTCCATTTTGTACATGTGAAATAAGACTCCTTCTGAGACAGGGCTGTGTGTGTTCCTGCTGTGTGTGTGTGTGAGAGAGAGAGAGAGGTGGCTGTTGGGTTGCAGTGTGGAGTGAATTTAGCTATTTATCCACTGTGTGTCATCAGCAGGGATTGTACCGAGAATCTTTTGCACTAAAAGCATGAGCCTTGTACCTTTTTATCTAAAGGATGTGCTTCTCTAGTGTGCAGCAGTAGTAGATTCTTATTCTCTTATGTGAAAATAACTAGAAAGCTGCATTTCCCTAGTGTGGGTTACTTGAGGGTAGAAAGTGGTTGGAGTGGGGGGACTTTGAAAGAGCTGGGGAGGAAGTGGACACGTGTTACAGATAAGTAACGGTCTGATCTTAGTTTTGTAACCCTTGTTTGCTTATCTTATTTAAGCATCAATTGTATACAACTCTTACCTGGTGTGTCAGATCTCCCATGAGAGTGTAAACTGCAGCATAAGGACTGTCTGGTTCCCTGTTGCCCTGTGAGGGCACCTAGCACACTGCAGGGGTGAGGGAAGTTAATAAAGGGCCCACCCCCTTAGTGGGATCAGTTACTGACTTCAGTGAGGTGAACTTGGCCCAAAGCCTCTGTTTTCAGACAACAGAGATAAGGGGACTAAAGAGGAAGATGCTGTGACTGAGTGTGTGTTGGTTTTGCTTTGGGTCTTGTTTCTGGTTAATAAGGAAGCTGTAAGAGTCAGAATCCTAGAGCTTGTCTTCTGAGCAGCCATGGGACACCAAAGCTTCACGTTTTGTTAAGGAAAGTTAGCATATGTGACTCCATTTTGGTTTGGGGCCCACCATTGTCTAAAAGCAAGCACATCATGCACCAGGAGGAGTGTTCCTTAGATACTGCATTCCTGTGAAAGCCCCCCCGCCCCCGTCTCCAGCCTGTCTCGACTCCCGGTTTCTGTTCTTTGTCTGTTCCTAACTCCCTGCCTTCTGGCCTTGTGATGTGGGCCTCCCATCCTGATAAGAAAGGTTACTGATGCATTGCTTTAGGACCATGTTGTGTAGTTGAAGTAATAGATTAGCACGGGGAATGTACCTAGCAGAGATAGCTGGTAGATAAGGAAAGGGTTTGTCTATTGGCTAAGGTTTCCGATGCACGAGGGCAACATGCTTTGCTAAAAGTTATATAATCTTTGTATAACCTGCATTTGGGGTCCCCTTCTGACTAGCAGGGGGGCACCACGCTCGAGCGTAATAAACTTAATATCTTTGGGAACTCTGCAGTTGTGGACTTTGTTTGTGTGCCTCAGCCTAGATTCAAACTGCGCATGACCTATCAGGTATAATTCGCAACAGTTCTTGGCAATCCAGATGGGACTCTAGGCTTGCCCCAACAAGCGAGACTGCACTCCTCCTCTCGGACAGCTCCAGCTGGCACAGGGTGAGTTCACCTTTAGAACTCCGAGGAGTGGGAGTGTGGGTTGTCGCTTAGGCGATAAGGTGACACATTTGGTGTCCTTTATGGTAGCCCATTATGGGTTCTGGGCAGAGTAAGTAAGGGGACTCCTTTGGCTGAAATTCTTGAGAATTGGAGGAATATTTCTGGGTCCCATGGGTTAGGTAAAAAGAAAGCTGTAATCTTGGGCAAGGTTGAGTGGCCAGCACTAACAACTCAAACACCTTTCGAATGGCCACTGGATGGGTCCTTTGCTGGGGAAAAATTAACAGTACTTAGGAAAAGGCTGGATGACAAAGCTCCAGCCCAGATGGATTATTGGTATGTATGGGACAACTGGGCTTATTCACAACATGCGAAAGGAAGTCCTCTTTCGTCCTCCTTTTCTTATTTATCTCAGGGGTCTCCAGCCCCGCTCTGTGCTATGCCTGCTTCTGCCCCTTCTCCGGCTTACCCTCAGCTTTCTGACTTATGCCCGTCACCTCCTTGCTTGCCACCACCGAACCCGTACAGGCCCACTATTGACCCACTGGTTGCTCTGCAAGCTCCCGTCGTTCAACAACCCCTTTGTAGCCATGGTGTGGACGGCGGTGAACGGCTAGTCTTCCCCCATGTTCACCGCCCCTTCGGCCCAGGCAATTTAGTAACCTGGCAACAGCAGATGCCCCACCTGCAGGACCACCCAGAGAAGGTTCTGCAGACCATTCGGTCTGTATTTACTGCGTTCAATCCTACATGGGGAGATGTTCAGGTAATCCTGGACACACTTTTCACCCCTGATGAGAAATATTCCATTCTGGATGCCAATCGGCGCTGGGCAAGGGAGGATAATACCCAGACTCCTTGGCCCCTGACTGATCCCGATTGGAATCCCAATATGACCAACCAAATGGGCCTTTTAAAGCCTGGTAAAAATGGCCTTTTGGAGGCTATATGCAAAGCTGGTAGTAAAACGGCTAATTGGTCTAAAATTTGTGAATGCCAGCAGGAGCTTAATGAGCACCCCTCCGCCTTTTTGGCTCGGTTGTCCAAACAGGTTCGTGTATATGGGAGCGGTATAAACTCTGAGGCAGAGGAAAACCGTCCTATGCTGGTCTCCTTTTATGTCGATCAAGCAACATCAGATATAAAAAAAAATATTTCTCTAAACATGTTCCCGATTGGCCGGGAAAGCCCTTACACGAAGTTGTGTGCCTGGCCACTTTTGTGTTCAATAGTAGAGATGAGGAAAAGGCAAAAGAAAAGCGTAAACAGAAGAAGGAAGAGGTTGGTATGCTGGCAGCAGCATTGTAGGTACCCTTTGGCAACCAGCCCTGGCAGGGTCGGGACAGTTCAGGAGGGAGGGGTCGTGGGTGAGGAACAGATTGGGGAGGAGCATGGAACGGGGGAAGGAAAGGGAACTGCAACTATTGCAAACAACCGGGCCACTGGAAAAGAGAGTGCCCCCTGCTTCCCCGAGGGGCTCCTTGGAAAAGTCAGGTAGAGACTAATTCTTCCTTTCCACCTAACGCTTCCCAGGACCTTGTTGACCCCTAGTGACTAGAGGCGGAGATTTTGGGAACCTTGGGAGAGTTGGAATGGGATTTGGGGTTACAGTCGCAAATTTATCTAAAAGTTGGGGAACAGCTTGTGCCTTTTTTAGTAGATACTGGTGCCACCCTCTCCACTTTAACTTTTGTTCAGGGCTCTCTTTCCAAAATCAAAGTTTGGATGCAGGGTATAGAGGGCAATCCGTGCCCGGCTTCCCTATCCTACCCTGTCCCTGTTGAGCTTGGTTCTTTAACGCTCCCCAGGCCTTTGGGGAACTGGTCAAACCCCTAGTCCAGGCCACCACAACATCGACCCCTGATCCTGTCTCCTGGACCCCGGAAATGGAAGCCGCTTTTGAATCCACCAAGAGGGCTCTGATCTCTGTGCCTGCCTTGGGATTCCCAGATTACGGTAAACCATTTTCTCTTTTCGCTCACAAACACCAGGGGGTGGCCAGCGGCATCCTTTTGCAATACCTGGGGGATCGCCCACGCCCCGTAGCCTATCGCTCAGTGCAGCTGGACACTGTCATTCAGGGCTCTGTCTCCTGTGTGCAATCGATTGCTGCTGTCATGGTTGAACAGCCACGACCTATTGTTTTGGGGCACCCTCTGACTGTCTGGGTCCCTCACGAGGTTGAGGTTCTCTTAAAACAACATTCTACACAGGCATTGTCTCCACAGCGGGCTTATAAATATGAACTAATCCTGTTGGCTGCTGACAACGTTACTTTACGCCGCTGCAACGTCCTCAATCCAGCCACGATGCTACCCCTCCTGGAGGACGGTACCCCTCACCCTGTATGTATGGATGTCGTAGTGCAGGATGGTAAGCCTCGGCCGGATTTAGCTGACTCCCCTTTGACCAAGCCCGATTTACTCCTTTTCACCAATGGGTCCTCATACTATTTAGATGGCCACCGGGTCTCAGGCTTGACAAAGCCCTGGCTGGGATGATTTAATTGGGGTTTGGTCCTGCTTTGAGCAGGGGGTTGGACTAGATGACCTCCTGAGGTCCCTTCCAACCCTGATATTCTATGATTCTATGACTCTCCCATCCACTCCTCATTGCTCAGTGGGGGAGCACAAAGATTTCTATTAGGGATCAGGAAGACATCTTACCTCTAGTTGTCTTCTATGGGGAAAGAAGACCTTAAAACTCTTCTCTCCTTGTATTTTCAGGAGATGACTGCTAGCCCACTCCCAAGTTTGCAGCTTCTGGTCTCCTGCACTCCATACCGTATGTCTTTGTGAGGAACATCTGCTCGGCCAATAACCCTTCAAACCCTCCTGCCTGCACCCCTCTTTCTATAGGAGCATAGCTAGAAACACTGCCAGGTCCTGCTCCTGCTGCATATGGGTCCTGTGACATTCAGGGAATGTCTACACTGCATTCAGGAGATAAAAGCTAGCTTGAGTAACAATAGCAGTGTCATCGCTGCATTGGGTAGCTCTAATATGGACAGGGCAGTACAGAAAGAAAGTTTAAGGTGAAAATTGGAGAATACCGGCAGACAATAGAGCTGGCTGACTTTTTTCAAAGTTTTGACAAAAATGCTGTCAAGGCTGATTCCACACTCTGGTACTGCAAGTGTAGAAGGTGGGGCCTGCTAGGATTTTAAAAATTAATACTTGCCACTCCATGCTTGTATTAAACTCCCAAAGTTACAGTTCCTCTCTGACCTTGGCTTGGGAAACACTTCCACCACCCAAATGCAAAACCCCTTTTGGAACCCAGGAAGACACACTTGGGAATTCCTTCCTGTGGGGTACCCTCAAGCCCTTTCACCTCTTCCCCCCTCTGGGAAGAGCTGAGAAAGAAAACAAAGGAAATTAGCTGTTGCTACCAGCTAATTAAACAACATATGCACAAACCTCTTAGGACACCAAAAATCCAACCCTGTTCTTTAAAACAGGTAAATAGTATTAAAAACAGAAAAGAAAGAAAAATGCATCTGTAATTTAGGCATTTGCTAGATTCCAAAAATTAAGCACCCAAACTAGCTTTCTTGAGGGTTCAGCTTAAAGGTGACAAGCAAACAAAAGCATCTGGGGTTAGCACAGAGGAGTCCATTAGCCATAAGAAATAAACAGAAATAACCCTAATTGGGTCTTTCTAAACATTCCTGATCTACTTACACATTTGGGAGTCCCAAATAAGTAGTTCTAGGTATGATCTGATGATTTATGATCATACCTGTCTTAAAGCTTCTCATAGCATAACTGCTCCCTGTTCCCCTCTTTCGCAGAGCAACAACAACAGAGACACAAAGGGGAAGTTTTTTCCCCATTTTAAAAAGTTCTAGCCTTCCCATTGGCTCTTTTGGTCAGGTGCCCACTCCCTTTTCTTCACCTAGGGGAGTTTGTTAACCCTTTACAGGTAAAGCATGCAGAGAACAGCCACCAAAAGGGACTTTGTAGCTAATTGGCTGGCTGGGTGTCCATAAAAGAGAGCTACCCGCCCCCCCCCCCCCCGCCCTTCATTTATCACAAACGCATTGAAACCATAAACTTTAACCAAAAAAAGGAGTGGGGGAAGAAATAAGAACATTTTGAATTTCAACAAAAGGGGGACGGGGGAGAATGTAGGGAGGAAAAATGTCAAAGTTTTTATAGTTTTTGAGCAACTATGCAGCTGGTTGAAATTTTTTATATTTCAAAATTTCATTGAATAAGTACAGACAATTTTTCAACAATTTTGTTGTTGCATCTTCCCCCACCCCTCACAGCTTTAGTGGGAAGTGACTATCAAAATAGTAACTGTAGGGGACTTAGGCACCAGAATTTAAGAGTTTGAAATAAGACTGGGTGATTTAATTAAATTAAAATCAATTAAAACAGCTTGAGAACTGAACATCGAATAAGTCATTCAGCAAAATTATTCCATGGATAATGTTGAACAATGACTATATTCAAGGGAATTGATTTCAGAGGGGTAGCTGTTTTAGTCTGTATCAGCAAAAACAACAAGGAGTCCTTGTGGCACCTTAGACACTAACAGATTTATTTCGACATAAGCTTTTGTGGGCTATAACCCACTTCATCAGATGCATCAGATGCATGAAAGCTTATGCCCAAATAAATGTGTTAGTCCCTAAGGTGACACAAGGATTCCTTGTTGTTTTTATTCAAGGGAATTGCAATGCATTTGGGGGAAATTTTCAAACAGGCAAAGTTAAGTTAGGGCCAGATTCTATAACTCGTTTAGGCTCCCAAGCCCCTTCTCTCTTCCCAGGGGCAAAATGGGATCCTCCCTTCCCACCAGTTTTAAACCCTGCTCTGCTGTGAGAACCCACACTCCTGGGCTGTTCACGCACAGCCTCTGGCATGTAAGCTGCTCCTTGGATTGTGCAACCGAATGATACTGGCCAATATCTCCAGCCCCAGACACAACTCCAGGAACCTCTTTCTTGCAGTGTCCAGTTATGACCACTGGACGCTGCAAGCTTATATGAGTTTGTCAATTTAACAAAAAAATTGGTATGTACCAGGCTTGTTATTCCAAGGAGAGTCTCTGACACGCTTCAAACCAAACACACTGCTTCAGTAGAATAAACAAAGAGATTTATTAACTACAAAGATAGATTTTAAGTGATTATAAGTCAAAGCAAAACAAGTTGGATTTGGTCAAATGAAATAGAAACAAAACACATTCTAAGCTGATCTTAACACTTTCAGTGTCCTTACATATTTAGCTGCTTCTCACCACAGGCTGGCTGGTTGCCCTTCAGCCAGGCTCTCCACTTTGATCAGTGCTTCAGTCGCTTAGTGGTGATGTCTGTAGATGGAAGTGGAAGAGAGAGGAAGACCATGGCAAACATCTCTCCCTTTTATCATGTTCTTTCTTCCCTCTTGGCTTTGCCCCCCTCTTTCAGACTCAGGTGAGCATTACCACATCGCAGTCCCAAACTGACCAAAGGAAGTGGGGTGACTCACTCAAGAGTCCAACAGACCCTTTGTTGCTGCCTAGGCAAGTGTCCTTTGTTCCTTTGAGGCTGGGCTGGGTTTGTCCCATACATGCCCTGATGCGGTGTGAACTGCCCCTCTGCCCTTGGAGAGTTTTGCCTGGGCCTATTTTAAGCCATGAGGACACATTGTCATCCTCATAACTATATATATGAATTTACAGCCCATAACATTACTATACCATTACTGTAACAACAATTACTATAACATCACTATAACAACAATGCTCAGTGCATCATGAGCCTTCCGAAGACTCCCGATATGACAAACTTTGCATTGGATACCACACAGTCATATTATAAGGATGAACATGGGGGTGCAGAGTGTTCCCCCGAGGTACAGAACGTCACACCTCCCCCATTAGCTTACTGCAAGAGGGTTAGTCACTGACTAGTTCAAAGGTAGTTTGTGTTATAGTTCTCTTGGCACCCAGCCATCAAGGTCATCAGACGGTGTGCCTCAATTTCCTCATTCACATACAGCAAACCAGGTTTTTTATGGTTTCTCTGCTGTGATAAGCTTTAAACCTGTTTACAGGTATTAACTGAAAAGTAGCATTATCATAAGGTTTAACATCCATGTCAAAATTCTTATCCCAAAACTTAACATTAATACAAAATTTTTATCTCAGATGTACATTTACCAGTATCTTTATGATAACACGCCCTCTTTTCAGATAGCGTAGTGTAAGGTTAGTTTGTTCATTACCCATGCTGTCCTTTGACTCTCTCCCGTGTAATCAGTCACTGGATTGCTGGCACCCAAAGGCCTAGTTTTGGAGGCCACGGGTCTGCCCCTGTGGAACTGTGTAGGTCCTTGGGGCCCAGCACACTACAGGGATCTCTCCAAAGGGACTGGTTACAGGCTGTGGCATAGACCAGACTCTGTGACTCCATGACACCCTGCCTCAGGCCACTGAGAAGCTACTCAGACTCCAGCGTCCCAGCTGCCTCCTACAGGGCATCAGAGGATGAGACTAGAATGGAAAAATCCAGTGTCTACCTTCCATTCTCTCCACATCAATGAGGTCCAATGCCCTGATCCTATTTCTGATCTCCTAAGTCCCAGGATAAATCCAGGCTAATGCCAATAAAAGTAAATCAATGGAGTCATTCCAAATTGACACCAGTGTAACGGAGATTAGGGTCAGACTCATGCGAAGGTGCTTAGACTCCTTTATTTAGTAATGTCTCCCTGTGTTGTTTATTGCCATATCTTAGATTTTAAACAAATTTTGTTCATCTTCTCTCAAGTGTTTTTCCTCCTTGGACTGTTCTGGTTTCTACCACCAGCAAGCACCCAGATGACAAACAGAACTGATAAATTCTCAGGTTAGTGAAACATAATGCCTTGTGTAACGTTTCTGTGTACATAATAAGTGAGTATCATATAGAGTGTCTGCCATGAAATTGGTATTGGCTTGGCAGCTCTCAACAGCATTATCTGGACTCTAATGTGGGGGTTCACTGCATCTGGGTCATTAGGAGCAGCAGAATGCCCAGAGGGGTGAGTCCACCTCAGGTTCTAAACAGACCCTGAAGGGAAAACCCAGAATTTTGAGAACAGGGAAGACTGGGTGTCAGGGATAATTCCTCCTTCTCTGTGTTCGTTTATTCATTCACTCCCTCTTTCTCCCTCTGTCACTCCTTAGGGTATTCTAGTTTTAGTCTGCTCACACTCTGTCCCATGGTGGACAAGAACCTCTTTCTGCTGCCATGTCCCACTGAGAGGTCTTTTAATAGTGTCACTAGGCCATACTGAAAAGCCAGAGGTGGGCCCAGAAAGCAGTAGCTGGTGACTTCCTATACTGGACTGCAGTCCCTGGAAGTCTGTCAGAAAGGAGCGAGGGAGAATGAAGTAGCAGTAACTCTGGATCTGTCGTTTTGGCAGCTTCCTCTTTAAGGAGCTGTGAGTATTACAGAATTGCAAATGAAAATTGAGATCCTGATCTATTTCATGTAGAAACTAGAAGCACGGGGAAATTCTTATTGCCAAGAAGGCCAGTGGCACATTGGGCTGTATTAGTGGGAGCATTGCCAGCAGATTGAGCGAAGTGATTATTCCCCTCTATTCAGCACTGGTGAGGCCACACATAGAATCATAGAATATCAGGGTTGGAAGGGACCTCAGGAGGTCATCTAGTCCAATGTCCTGCTCAAAGCAGGACTGAATCCCCAACTAACTCATCCCAGCCAGGGCTTTGTCAAGCCTGACCTTAAAAATCTCTAAGGAAGGAGATTCCACCACCTCTCTAGGTAACACATTGCAAGGCTTCACCATTCTCCTAGTGAAACAGTGTTTCCTAATATCCAACCTACACCTCCCCCACTGCAACCTGAGACCATTACTCCTCATTCTGTCATCTGGTACCACTGAGAACAGTCTAGATCCATCCTCTTTGGAACCCCCTTTCAGGTAGTTGAAAGCAAATCCCCCCTCATTCTTCTCTTCTGCAGACTAAATAATCCCAGTTCCCTCAGCCTCTTCTCATAAATCACGTGCTCCAGCCCCCTAATCATCTTTGTTGCCCTCTGCTGGACTCTTCCCAATTTTTCCACATCCTTCTTGTAGTGTGGGGTCCAAACTGGACACAGTACTCCAGATGAGGTCTCACCAATGCCGAATCGAGGGGAACGAACACGTTCCTTGATCTGCTGGCAATGCTCCTACTTATATAGCCCAAAATGCCATTAGCCGTCTTGGCAACAAGGGCACACTGTTGACTCTTATAAAGCTTCTCATTCACCGTAACCCCTCAGTCCTTTTCTGCAGAAATGCTGCCTAGCCGCTTGGTCCCTAGTCTGTAGCGGTGCATGGGATTCTTCCGTCCTAAGTGCAGGACTCTGCACTTTTCCTTGTTGAACCTCATCAGATTTCTTTTGGCCCAATCCTCTAATTTGTCTAGGTCCCTCTGTATCCTATCCCTGCCATCCAGTGCATCTTTCCAATGTGTGTGCAGACTGGCAGCCGATGGCTTGCAGACCAGCGCTGGTCCATGGACCACCACTTTGAGTAGCACTGGTCTAGATGACCTCCTGAGGTCTCTTCCAACCCTAATATTCTATGATTCTATGATCCTACAAATGGAGCCAAATCCTGAGAGGCATTGAAGACTGGCAGCCAGGGCCGGCCCTAGACCAAATGGTGTGCACCCCCTTCCATTTGTTAAACCTTTATATACCTTATTTTTGATTGCATTTGTAGTCCATTTCATGACTTTGATGCATGATTTGTATGCATGATTTATCCCTGTCTCATGAGATTAACGGTTGATACTAGGGTTGCCAGGCATCCGGTTTTCAACTGAAACGCCCAGTCGAAAATGGGCCCTGGCGGCTCCAGACAGCACCACTCACTGCGCCATTAAAAGTTAGGTCAGTGGTGCAGTGAGGCTATGGCAGGCTCCCTGCCTGCCCTGGCTTTGCATAGCTCCCTGAAGCAGCCAGCACGTCCGGCCCCTAGGCTCAGCGGTGATCAGAGAAGCTCCAAGTGCTGCCGCTGCTCCCAGGGCCAGCTCTGCAGCTCCCATTGGCTGGGAACTGTGGCCAATGGGAGCTGTGGAAGCAGTGCCTGTGGGCATGGGCAGTGCACACTGCACAGAGCCACCTGGCTGCACCTCTGCCTAGGGGGTAGAACATGCCGGCCACTTCTGGGAGAAATGTGGAGCCAGGGCAGGAAGGGAGCCTGCCTTAGCCCCGCTGCGCCACCGACTGGGAGCTGCCTGAGGTAAGTGCCGCCCAGCTAGAGCCCCCACCCTGAACCCCCTACCCTAGGTTGGAACCGCATCCTGCACCCAAACTCCCTCCCAGACCCCACGCCCCTACCTGCACTCCAACCCCCTGCCACAGGTCAGAACCCAATTCTGCACCCTAATTCACTCCCAGACCCTGCACTCTCACCTGCATCCCAAATCCTTGCCCCAGGTTGGAACCCCCTCCCATACCCAAACTCCATCCCAGAGCCTGCACCCCCAGATGGAGCCCTCACCCCTTCCCACAACTCAACCCTCTGCCCCAGCCTAGTGAAAGTGAGTGAGGGTGGCAGACAGTGACCAATGGAGGGAGGGAGGCTGAAGTGAGTGGGGGACAGGGCCTTGGGGAAGTGGCAGGGCCTTGGGGAAGAGGGCAGGGGCCAGGGTGTTTGGTTTTATGAAAAATGAATCCACATACGGAATACCTGAAATATTTTACTTCAAACATTTTGTTTTCCGTTTTCCCCTGTTTTCCCTTTTGTTGCTAACAACAAAAACAGCACCCCGGGCCCGGCGCCCCCCAAACCTGGCACCACCGGTGGTTGCCTGGGTCACCTGCCCCTAAATCCAGCCCTGCCGCCAGCTCCCATTCAGGCTAAGAATGATGGGCCTCATTCTCTTCTCACGTACATCAATGTAAATCAGGAGAAATGCACTGAAATCAATGGCGGTCATATGGTGTAAGGGACAGGAGAAGGAAGCCCAGCATTTCACAATATCTCCCCTCACTGATCGTATTAAAGGGCCTGAAGCTAGACAGTCAGATTCTCAGCTAGTGGAAATTTGAGAAGCTATATTACATTTGGCCTTAATTTTCTCTCCACTCAGGACAGAGAGAGAGCTCTGGGAGTGAGGATAAAATGTTTATTGGGAGATACAATGTTTCTGGATCTCTCGATAAAGAGCCAAGTGGGATGTCAGCTGGGAGGTGATGGGCAGAATCCTCCTCTGTTGTAAATCAGCAAAGATCTGTTGTAGTCAGTGGTGCTACACTGATTTACACTGTCTGAAGATCTGGCCCTATATAGCTAAAAGGGAAATAAAGGAAACTGATTAAATGAAACTTTTATTGAACTTTTTAAATTGTAATTTTATTAATCTGTTTCTTATGTGTGTTTAATGAAAGGTTCTCTCTCTCTCTCTCTCTCTTTCTGTATATATATATTTAACGGTGGTGGTCACAACAGGAGATGGTGCCAGCGATAACTTGACACAAGACCCAAACCACACTTATGGGTTTAATGCTGTAACAGTACAAAAGGGTTTTATTATCACCTGAGCCAAATAGGCCCAAGGCACCTACCCTTCTCAACACAACAGACTACAGTTCTATAGGTTTTCACACTTAGAGCACAAGAGACTGAGATTAGGAAACCTGGGTTCTATTCTTAGTTCTACTGCTGATTTGTGGGGTTACTTTGAGCAAGCTCCTAATCCTCTCTGCCCCTTAGTTTTCCGCTCAGTGCAATGGGGACAGTAATATTGACCCATCTCCTGGTGGGACTGAGAATTATTGAATGTCTGTCTGTAAAGTGTTTGGAGCTTAGACAGGAGGTGCTAGGGAAGGGGAAACAATTATTCTTAGAGCTGCGTCCAAATCATTAAGTGTGCATCTGGATCTGACATTGTTCTGTGTTTCCATGAGTGTTTGGATCCAGGATTCTGGTTCTCAACAATTGTAGAGATCAGGGACAATCATGGAGTTCTGGTCCAGATTGGAACATTCCCCGAAGTCATGTTTGGTTCCAAAGTCTTTGTCGGGTTCTAAGCTGTCTAAGTTGTCCTTGTTCATTATTTAAAATAATGTGTACTATTAATAAAAATTATTTTCATTTAGATTAAAAATATAATGGGAAAAATTTCTAGCTGCATTAAGATTTTCAAGCTCTGTTTCTTTTTACTGGGTCTTAATTTTTGACCTGAACAAAGTTGATCCAGTCCCTTTTACTCTATCCACCTCTTGACAGTGTCTCTCTCTACCTCCAATGTTTTATTGCTATTTTTTCTTGCAGGCACATGCCAGACTGAGACTCTGGGAAGAGAATTCATCACCTCCTACATGGAGGGCTGTGGGAACTCGAGTCAATTTGAAGTGCAAATTACTGGCTACTTTGCCTTCACTTCAGTGTCTGTTTCCATCTCCAATTACCTGTTTCACAGAGCAAGGTTTGAGAATAAGACTATGGTAAATCAGGGAGAGATGGTGCGGGTCAGGCTACCAGAGTCAGTGAGAGTTAAGGGCAGTGACGTGGTCTCCAAGGTGGTCCTAGTCAAGGCTGACAAAGATATCTCGGTAGTGTCTGTCAGCAACAAACATGTGAGCCCTGAGACCACTGTGCTGTATCCTGTCTCCAGCTTGGGAAATGAACACTATGTAGTGACTCCCTCTACGGAATCCTTCGATAGTTACCCAGAGTTCTCTGTTATAACGTACCAGGAGCCCAACTACGTGGAGGTCCATGTGAAAGGCAAGTTACGTTACCTAACACAGGTCCACACCACTGGCAGCAAACTGAATTTTAAGCTCTTCAGTTTTGAAGGCATCCAGTTACAAGGCATAGAAGATCTGTCTGGCACAAGGATTGTCTCAGAAAAGCTAGTGGCCGTCTTGGTTGGCCAGGTGTGTTTTTGTAATAGCACAAAATGCAACCACGTCTTTGAGCAGCTCCTACCAGTCTGCAGCTGGGGAACAACATACATCATTCCTCCCTTACCCTGGCAGAAAGTAGATGACATAGTCTATATCATTGCTTCCCAGAGCACGACTGTGTTGTATCAACAAGGAGAACAGCAAGAGAATGTTACTCTAACAGGAGGCGATGTACTCCAACTTCCTGTCAAGCCCTCAATCCCACTCTACATCTCTGCTAACGTGAGCATCCAGGTGGTGTTCTACAGCCTGGGCGCAGCTATCCCTAATTCCTCCCATGCCTTCCTGATGAATGTTCCAGATGTTGCCAGTTACTGCCTGATGTATTCTATAAATGAGCAGGAGGGCTTTGAGAACTTTGCCTTGATGGTGGCCAATACATCAGAGACTCGCGCCATCATCTTAGACAATCAGCCTCTAAGGGATGTGGAGTGGAACCGAGTCCCTGGCACTGAGTTCGTTTGGGGCATGCATACGCTTGAACCTGCCATGAGATCCCATGCTGTGGAACATGCCAGCTCTCCATTCGCACTCCTGAGTGTTGGCACTGCTGCCATGGACAGCTATGGGATTCCGGGTTCCTGCAGGAAGGGTGAGTAGCCTGGGTTTTAAATCTATTTTGACCACGTTTTCTGTGCATGCTGCAAAGAAAACAGTGTCACAACCAGGGAGGCAACCATGGGCCTGGTGTAAATTCTGTTGATTTTGATGGGGCTCCATTGAGTTACACCAGCTGAGAATTTGGTCCAGCATGCCATCCTAGGCCACCACTAGCCACAGTTACTCAGGCTATGTCCTTACTACAGAAGCTACAGCAGCAGGTACGGCGCTGCAGATGTGCCTCTGAAGCACTGTCGTGTAGACACTTGGTCCAGCGATGGAAGGGGTTTTTCTGTCGCTGTAGTTAATCCACCCTGCCGAGAGATGGTATCTGGGTTGACGGAAGAATTCTTTTGTCAACCTAGTGGTGTTGACACTGGGTTTTGGACGCCTTAACTTCGTCTCTCAGGGGTGTAAATTTTTCACACCGCTGAGTGACATAGCTAGATCTACCTAAGTTTTAGGCGTAGTCCAGGCCTAAGATTGTACCTGTGTTGTTAGCTGCACTCAACTAGTTTCCGCCCAGCTCATGCAGTTAGGCAGCTGCTCGCCAGCTGGTCTGAATTGGTTTAAGGACCATTTCACTTTTCCTCCTACACTTGGTTGTGATGCCCTCTGGGTACCCAAGGGAATTTTGTGCCTGATTCTTACTTATGCCACTCCTGTGCTTGCACCAGGGAACAGAAATGGTGGAGGAACAGGTCACTTTGAGCCACCTTTGTGCTCTGTGCATTCTGGGACCATGCAGCGTTGCTGTAATTTACCCTCTGCTTCCCATGGCCCCTGAGAACCAGAAAGTAGCTGTAGCATGGTATGTTCTGACCACATCCTTGATCTGCCTTGCAGATGAAGCCAAGATCATGTAAAGGCCCTTATACCAGTTCCACACTCGCTGTGGAGGGTCCCTCCACAGGGAACATTCTTAGGAGCCTTTTCCAGCCACTTGAACCGCCTTTTCCAGGCCAGAGCAACGTAAGGCTTTTAGTGTAACTGAGGCCTGCTCAACACCTAAAACTTCAGTCAATCATAAGGCAGCCTAAGCCTCAAGGTAGGCAACACAAGTTCAACAGAAGACTTCTTCTCTTGTCCTAGCTACCACCTCTGAGAGGCGGATTTACTACAGCAATGGAAGAACTCTTCCATCACCATCGTCAGTGTCTACACTACAGTGGCACGGCTGCAGCTGCACCACTTTAGCGTTCCTAGTGTAGACATACCTTGATGAGACTCAGGCCTTTTAGAAGTACAAGAGCAGGGTTAGAACAGTTCTTGGGAAGGGAAAATTCTCGAGTATTGATGAAACAACTGTCAACTTGGTAATCCCCAAGGATCAAACCCAGGACCTTGTAACTCCAGGACCTACTCCTGGTTGAGCTAAGGGACGAACTCCCATAGCTAGGAGCTGTAGCAGAACCAGAACCTTGGTAGAGCAGCCCCAGAGGACACATAAGACACACTGATCTCTGAGACACACAGGCAAAGCTTAAGTGAGTATTAACCAGGTGGTGTGTGGACATACACCGGGCTTTTAGGGCTGACTGTATTGCTAACTGATTATAGACTCAGTTGAAAGTTGTCAAACAGGGCTTAAGAGATCAATGGAGTTAAAGGGAGAAAACACCTGCTGGGTTTCAGGAGATCATCAACTTTGTATTCTGGAAGGAAGAAAGGATGGCCCTTGTGGCTAAAATGCTAGGCTAGGACTCAAGCGATCAAGCTTCCATTCCCAGCTCCGTCATAGAGTCCGTGCGAGTGTGGTCTTAGGTGTGTCACTTTGGCCAAGATTTTCAAAATCGCCTTGTGATTTTGGTTGCTTAACCTGAGACCTTAAAGGGGCCTGATTTTCAGAGGGTGAGTGCTCAGCAGTTTTGAAAGTCAGGGCCCTTTTAAGATGTCTGAAATCACGAGACACTTTTGAAAACCTTAGCCCTGCAGATGTTGACTTGATGTAATTGTCCGTGCCTCTCCTTCTGTTGCTAGATGTTACCTTTAAATGCCAGACTGAGACTCAACAGATAAGAGAGCAGTTGAAGATGTGCAAAGATGTCTTTCAGCAGGTATGTGTAAGGGGTTTATTTGGGCTTTGAGGGTTTTCACAAAGAGTACACAGAAAACTTTGAGCCTGAGGATTCTCTGCTTATCCAAGGTTTACCACTGACTTCAGTGGGAGCAGAATCAGTCCAACACAAAGTGCTTTTGAAAACTCAACCTTCAATACTTGTCTGTGGGCTTCAGCACACTTAGCCTTAACATGTCTTAATCTGTGGGCATAGTAGTGGGACAGCCAGCCAACCATAGGTCAAAGCGAGATCACAATGAGGAACCATTTACCTTAATTTTGGGTGGCCTTTCCATGCTTGTAGAAATAACCCATTTCCTCTGATTGTTCTGCAGGGCAGCACCAGTGAATTTTGCTCCTTCATGAACTCAACCTTAGTGAATTTGGAGACTATGTGTGCAGAGGACAGAGCAGCATCGCTGGAGGTTAGAGGTTCTGCCCCTACGTGGGTGGGCGCTCTATGGCCAAATGCCCTGCGCATTGGTATAGCCCTCTCACTTTGGGGGAAATTGTAGCTGCTCTTCAGAAAAGGGGTGTGTGCGCATGTGCATGATCTCTAGCTGAAGGGGCAGGGGATCTGGGTTCTGTCCCCACTGCTCCTAGGAAGATCCAAATTGCTTCTGGGGGCAACACAGAGAGAACCGAGATGTCTGCTGATTGGTTGTAATGTTCTCTGGCACCTACACTGAAGGGACCAGGGATGAGGAGCGAATGACACACGGTGTTAGACGTACCCTGGCTTCAGGTTACTGTGAAGTCCTGAGCAAGCCTCAGTAGCCTCACTTGCTCAGTAAAGGGCTCCCTCTTGGAGAATGGTGCAGTCCCTCTGAGTGGGAAGGTCACTATGAACCCATATGTCCCTAAGAAGGTCATTGTTCCCCTGGGAGTCTGAAGAATGTGGCTCATGAACCACTGAAATCCTCCGTCCTTCTCAGGGTGTTTCCTTTCCCAATCCCAGGAAATTGCTCTCCTCCCCTTTGGTTCCTTCCTGAATAGCTCCATCCTCAGTGCTGGTGGGACTGAGAGCAAGAGGGAGGTGGCCTCCGCCGTGACCTTCCTCCTGCAGAGTGTGGAATTGGCTGCACTGACGGTTGCTTTGCGGTCTCCGGAGAAGAAGACCCAGAATGTGACAACAGAGTTTATGGGTGAGGAGGATGAGAGGCTCCCACATCGCCTCGTGGCAGCTGTGAGATGGGAGTTATACTCTCTTCAGTGCAGAACACCACTGCAGCCTCACTGCCCCTCTCTCAGGGTTTAAAACCCAGCCATGGGCGGCAGGTGAATGAGCCACTGAGAGAGGTTAACCATTGAGAGAAACTAGCCCCAGGCCCCTCCCTCTCTGCCCAAGGCCCATCCCCTCCTCTTCCATCCCCCATCTTCCACTAGAGCCCAGAGAAACCTGCCTCGCACCCCACACTACCCCAGACCTGGAGCATCAGATGGGTAGTGCAGCCGGAGCACCCCCAGCCCTAGAGTGCTGGGCAGCCGGAGCATCCCCAACTCCAGCGCCGGGCAGATGGGCAGACAGCGTGACGTGGTATGGCCCCAGCCCCAGCGCCCCCAGCTCTGGGCCTTGTGAGCACCTGCCTGCCCCAGCCTGCCTGCCCCAGCCTCTCAGCCATGGAAGAGTCGGAAGGGAACTGGAAGCAGGCAGGAGGGAGCCTGGGGGCAAAGCATGGGTGGGGCCATGCCAGGCTGTTTGGGGAGGCACAGCCTTCCCCAGCCTATGCTACCCGCCACCCATAAACCCAGCCCTGGGGCTTTGCAGCAATGGCAGCTGCCTGAGAGGGGTTTAAAAGCAATGCCAATCTCCTGTCGCCACAGGCAGCTGCCATTACTTACTCCTGTCACTCCCTGCCCCAGCAATACCCCTTCTTGCTGCTTCCCCTGCTACAGCGCAGAGGTGAGGCAACAGGGAGAAGTTGCCTTCTGCCTCTTGGCACAGTGGCATCTTCATGGGGATGCAGGCATGATGGATCACAGAAGGTCAGCCAGAGGGGCTCAGGGAAACGCAGAGAGATGGAGGTGAGGAGGAAGGGGGAGGGGTGGTGGGATTCAGAGATAGTGGAGCTCCAAACCTGCCTTGCCCTTGCAGCAAGAGGCGTTGCCATTTCCCTCCACAGCTATCAAGACGCTCCTCGTCCAAGCTGCAGGTCGCTGTGATGAGGTCTTCAGGCTGAGAGGTCAGGAGGAGACAATGGACATTCACTGCAATGCCGTCGCCAGAGCAGCCACAGAAGGTACCATCCTGGTGCTTCCCAGGTACTCACCCCTTTAGACACCAAACCCCGGCCCTAGTTCTCCCCTTCCTCTCGCCCCACGCTGGCTTGCTTGCCTTTGTTATCCTGACACTACTGTGGACCTTGTTGGCTGAGCCAGTGTTTCTCAGGCTGTTGAGCTCTGCAGAGCCCTTCATTCCTGGCTGTCCCGCAGCATGAAAACCAACCCATGTGGGGCAGGGAGGAGAGAGAAGCTTTGATGGGCATATGAATTGGTCCAGAGAATGGAAAGATCAGAGATCCGTTGGCCCAACACATGATGTCCTGATGATGAGCCCAGCTAGGCCCCAGGTTGACATGTGTGACTTCCTGTAATGGAACCAGGATAATATTGACCAATTTTACTCCAATTTTCAGGCCAGTATGATGTAACTGGGACTGGTTCTTAATTCTTTAGCCCCAGGGAAAGCTCCTCACTAACCAACCCCGCTGCCTCTCCTAACTAAAAAAAACTATGGCTTCACCTCAGTGCCTTTCACCTTGGGCTGTGTACCGAGCTGGATAAGGTGCAGTATGGGGGTATGATTTCTAAAGAGCACTAACTAACTGTGCATTAATTGGTCCATATAGACCCTACTAGTGTGCACTAAAGGTTCCCTAGTGTGCTTTAATGTACGTTAGTGCACTTTAGGAGTCACTTTAGGAATCACACTGCATCTGCATGCCAGACGTTTCCAACACAGAAGTGCTTCTGTGGAAGAAGTGGGAGGAGGCAACATATTCGAGTGGTTAAAGCTCAAAATGCTAGCCAGGACTCCTGGGTTCTTTTCCCAGCTCTGCCCCAGACTCGCTGTGACCTTTGGCACCTGGCTTGCTCTTTCTTTGTCTCAGTGTCCCTGTCTCTATGATGAGGCATCATTTCATGTTTTCAGATCCTTGGGCTGTTGCTTTTATTTCTTACTCCACCCTGGACTCCATCATTAACACGACATTACTTGATGAGGGAGATCTAATAGCTGATGAGAAATTGAGGAATTTTCACCTGAATTCCAGGGTGGTGAGTGGGGCTATCGGAGATGGGAGGCCCATGAACCTCTCCAAACCTGTGAATTTCACCCTGCGCCATAGACAGGTGAGTGTAGATCCTTTTACTTTGCTGTGTGCCTGGGACTCCAGCTGGTCACTTGAAAGGTGTGTCTCTTGCAGGGCATTTGAGTTCTGCTGCCTTTCTGGACTGAGAAACAGTTATCTGAGAAAGAGAGGGAGCTTCTTCAGTCCTGACGCTGGGGAGGACATTACATAGCTTTCACACCAGGCCTGATTGGGTTATGATTAATCATGTAAAATGCTCAGGAATAACAATTGTGCCTGGCTCACCCCTTAGAGCAGGAATAAATGGAAGGCAATTCCCTATAGCAGTGGTCCCCAAAGTTTTGAGGGTCGCACCCCACCTGACCCCATTCACAGCCCTCCCCCTGAGCCAGGGCCGGGAGTGGGGCCATGGCTCGGGGGCAGGAGGAAGTGACACAGACAGGGGTAAGGGGGCCAAGGCTGGGACTGCAGCTGGTGGTGGGTCTGGGTCTGGAAGCAGGGCCAGAGCCGTGGCCGGGAGCTGAGGCTGGGAGCAGGAATGGAGCAGGAGCCAGGCTGCGGTGGGGGCTAGCAGCTGAGTCCATGGCGAGGTGCGGCTCCACTCCCAGCCCTGCCCCTTCCCCCAGCCTGGGCCGGGAATGGAGCTGCAAGAGGCTGGGGCTGGGAGTGGAGCCATGCTGAAGCTGGGGACGGTGCCAGACATGGGGCTGGAAGTCAGGGATGCGACTACTGGTGGGACCAGAGCAGAGCTCAGGGTGGGGAGGGGCTGGGTGGTGCTCCCTCTCTGCCCCCCATGGGGGCTGACCCAGGACCTGTCATGTCCCTCCAAAGGGGGGCGCACCCCACAGTTTGGGGACCTCTGCCCTATAGATAGAAGAGTTCAGGGAAACGGCATGAGATGGTGCCGTCTTTGACAAAGTAATGAACTTGCTAGAGTGCATGTGGGTATTTGTGGGCGGGTGTGTGAATGCCTTTTAACGGCTCAAATCAAAACTTCACAATTGTGTGTCATAGACCCCACAGTGCCCAGAGTTAAGGGAATTACCACTTTAGCTCTGGGGTCAGGGACTTGTGCTATTGGAGCGGGAGGATCTCGCTTGTATTTCCACTGCCAATGGGAAGTCCCAAATGGCTGTTACGTGCAGCACAATGAGAGTCATGAAGCCGTTGATGATTTCAGGTTTATTATTGTCTATTAGAAACGTGTGACAAAAGAAACAGTATTCTCCCCATGACCCAGTGAGGACGATGATGGGGTGTTCTGGTTTCCAGGCAAAGAAAGAGGAGGAAGAGGCTCGCTGCGTTCACTGGAAATTTATCGCTGAGAAAGGCACCTGGGCTGTGGATGGCTGCAAAAGTCTCCAGACGAACAGCACTCACACCATCTGCAGCTGTGACCATCTCTCCAGCTTCGCACTCCTGATGGGTCCCACCGGAGTGGAGGTATCTCAGTGTCAGACTCAGATCAAAGGTCTGGACTCTGAGCTCCTTAGTTGGACAAAATCAGTAGGAATTTTGCCTGAATGACCGCTGAGTAGGAACCTCAGGGTATAATCTGTGGCCATACAGGATGGGTGGGGTTTTGATCTGAGGTGCCTAGAGTAGCCCACACTGAAAATGCCACGGTCACGGCAGGCTGCAAAAAGGAGAGCAGATTTCCCCAAAACTGCTGGTTAACACTGTAGTTAGAATCACCAACCAGTCACAATCTGTGCTCCAGATCCCCAACACTGGTTATTGAGAAGCTGAAAAAAAGAAATCACACAGCCCCCTTTATTGCATTCCAGTCTCTGGCTCCCAATCAGCAGATAGGGCCAGTAAAGTGAGAAGTTACTTAAAACTCTATTCACTTAACAAAATGTTCTTCTGATCTCCCAAGGGGCAGCCACATTGCCAGGTCAATATTAGTTTGGCTCTTACCCAAAATACCATGCTGCCAGTCAATCCTTTAGTATCTAAAACTAAAGGTTTTTGTTATAAATAAAAAGACAAGAAAAAGAAGAGAGTTGTTAAATGATCAAAGCAATCCAATACATATGACTTCAAAGTCCATATATCAGGTTCTTAGCAGCGTTAGTGAGTTTGCTGGCTTGTAAAGTCCCTCTGGAACACATCCAAAGCGTAGATGGGTCTATCAGACCTTTGTTCAAAGCTTCAGTTTGTCGAGAAGTTACTTCAGAGGTGAGAAGCAGGATTGAAGACAAAATGGAGGTGATGCAGCTGCCTTTTTCTATCCTTTTCCATGTGGCTTGTACTTCCTCTGTCCCAAAGAGAAGATCACAGCACATGGGCATGGAAAGGTACTTGGAGTCCCCTGTTCATAGGCATGTCCCTACATGTCCTGCTGACTCTTGGGCATAGCCCCTGGCTTCTCTCAATGCGTTCATTCTAGAGCTCTGTGATTCTCAAACTTTAGGAACCTGAGGACCCCCATTTTAATTTAAAATTTTTTGCAGACCCCCAACCCCCTGCTCAGCCCCAGGCCCCACCCCCATTCCATCTATTCCCCTTAGGCCCCACCCCACCTCTTCCCGCCCCCCGTCCACCCCTGCTCCTCCTCTTCCCTGTGTCTTTCTGCCTCCTCCCCTGAGCGCCCCCCATGTCCACTCCTTCCCCTCCCTCCCAGTGCCTCCAGCATGCTGCTGAACAGCTGTTCTCCGGCATGCAGAAGGCACTGGGAGGGAGGTGGAGGACTTGGTCAGCAGGGTCTTTGGACCCCCTGGAGTGTCCTTGCGGACCCCTGTTTGAGAAACGCTGGTATGTTACACTAATAAAAATGATACCAACAGGATCTTGTGAGAGGGACAAGGCAAATTGCCATGTTTATTGTAAATACAACAAAATATTCCTATATGCAATTTCTATATAGATCCATTCACACACACATTCACACACAGGTTCTACATAAAGGTTGTTATAGTTACCAGCCTAGATGTTGCTCGTGCCAAGTCACTGGCCAGGTGGCCTGGACACGAGAGTGGAGCCGAGTCGTTGTCAGATGCGCATCCGATGCTCCTGGAGGGTGGTCGTAGAACCAGACTCAAAGAACACAGTCCCTGGACCCAATTTTTATAGGTCTCTGGTTCAATACAAGTCTATGGAAGTTGCTTCATCATGCTGAATTTACAATTGAGATGGCCATCAATCAGCTCAATCAGCAGGTGGTACATCCATGACGGCTCGGCGTTATCTTCTTGCTTTTTCTTGATGTGTTTTGGGTGGATTCCGGTTCGCCCTCCAGGGGTCACCCGGTTATCTCCACTTTGCATATTTTCGGGCCACAGATATCAAGGTTGAAATTCTTAGGATTAGGCTGGCACCATTTACTAACCAATTATTTCCCTGCTTCAGGCTCTCAATTCCGTGCACTCATCATTCATTCTTTTACTTAACAACACAATCTATGACTCTTGATTCATTTAACAAGTTTTATCCCACTATCTATTTTTCCCTCTTTGGATACCAAGATTTACATAGGCATGACAAGGAGCCCCTGCGGGGGAAGAGCACCAGGGTGTTGTTTTAAAGAACAGCATTTGTTTCCTCAATGTTCTTATCACTTTCCAGCACAGACTCTTTGTCCTGTACTGGCCTGAAATAATTAGCACTTTGGCCTTGCATTTGTTACAGAGTGAAATTCAACAGCATGGAACTGATGTTCATACCTTTTTACAATACCTATATACTCTTTTGCCTATCTTTATTTCTACTACTACATAATTATAATTCTATCCTACTTATATAGCTTTGAGGGCAACCCAACAGGTATAGCTGATTACCCTTGATGGGCCATCAAACAAACTGGATAGTGCTGATGCCAATCTGTCTGGGGGTGTCACCCAGAAACACAGCACAGACATATCACACATTTATAACTCACGATGCAAAGATGATACATACATATAAACAAGATGTTCATACTTACAAATCGTAACTTTTCGACTGATACCTTACATGGTAAGGTAAGATTCATTGAAATTTTGTAATATTGTTATACATATAAATGATCACCCATATTCCATAGAATCATAGAACCGGAAGGGACCTCAAGAAGTTATTTAGTCCAGTCCCCTGCACTCAAGGCAGAACTAAGTATTTTCTAGACCATCCCTGACAGCTGTTAGTCCAACCTGCTCTTAAAAATAATGATGGAGATTCCACAACTTCCCTAAGCACTTTATTCCAGTGCTTAACCACCCTGACAGTTAGGAAGTTTTTCCTAATGTCCAACCTAAACCGCCCTTGCTGCAATTTAAGCCCATTGCTTCTTGTCCTATCCTCAGAGGTTAAGAACAATTTTTCTCTCTCCTCCTAGTAACAAACTTTTATGTATTTGAAAACTGTTATTATGTCCCCTCTCAGTCTTCTCTTCTCCAGACTGGACAAACCCATTGTTTTCACTCTTCATGCATAGGTCACATTTTCTAGACCTTTAATCATTTTTGTTGCTGTTCTCTGGACTTTCTCCAATTTATCCACATCTTTCCTGAAAGTTGGTGCCCAGAACTGGACACAATTTTCCAGTTGAGGCCTAATCAGTGTGGAATAGAGCGGAACAATTACTTCTCATGTCTTGCTTACAGTACTCCTGCTAATACATCCCAGAATGATGTTTGCTTTTTTTGCAACAGCGTTACACTGTTCACTCATATTTAGCTTGTGATCCACTCAGGGCCGTCCTTAGGCATACGTAGCTGCACATGTGGCTGTGTAGGGCACCTGAAAATTTGGGGCACTTCTGAATGATAATCAAATGGCCCACCTTGTAATCATACACATTGTAAGGAGAGTGATCACTTTACATAAGCTATCCCCACTCTCCTGCTGGTAATAGCTTATGTAAAGTGATCACTCTCCTTACAATGTGTATGATAATCAAATGGCCCACCTTGTAATCATACACATTGTAAGTAGAGTAGGATCACTTTACATAAGCTATTACCAGCAGGAGAGTGGGGTGGGGGAGAGAAAACCTTTTGTAGTGATAATCACCCATTTTTTCATGGTTTGTGTGTATAAAAACGTCTTCTGTACTTTCCACAGTATGCATCCGATGAAGTGAGCTGTAGCTCACGAAAGCTTATGCTCAGATAAATTGGTTAGTCTCTCAGGTGCCACAAGTACTCCTTTTCTTTTTGTTAAAGAGCCATTCAAGTGGTAATGAAGCCATTTAACAGGCATTTGCCAACCCCTAGGTATATACTGTCAGTTTCTGAATTTACTGACAAAAACAGTTGTGCATTACTGTAATATTTACTCAGAACATGTTGGTCTACAGGACCTTAGTTTAAAATTTGCCTTACAAATATTTCATTACAAGATTGCTGAAGATCATAAAATCACATCTCTAAAGAATCCTTGCATAGATTTTAAGATCCCCAATCTGAATATTCATCTTTAACTTTAAATGCTTGGATCATCAGACATCTAGTTTTTTAAATAAATCCTTCAAACAACCACTTTTATCTAAAATACACATTTTAATTTTAATTACTATAGTACAAAAAACTTACTTCCAAAGTCTTCCTGTCCATCCCTTTCTCCCCCAACCCCCATTGAAGAGAGGCTAGCTCTTAAAGGGACAACCCTCCCTTCCTTCCAGATAGCTGGACAAACGAGTTTCCCTTTCTTTACTTCTGACTATTTGATGAACTAGTTTTAAGAGAACCCTCCAGCAAAATCAGTACCTTAGTAAGATATAAAATCCTTTGTTATGCCTAAAATCTTTGGAAACATATTTTTTACAGTTCGTGAAATTTCATAAACGTGTCTGTTGTTATGGAGATCACACAAAGTAAATTAGTTTTCCCTTTCTCTAAAAGCAATGAATATTGTTATGAACACACTAAAACTCTGTGACTGATTAATTTAAAATAATGTCTTTGTTTCAGTGATTTAAATATGTAGTCATCTGGAATGATTACTTTATGAAGGCTTAAGAGTACAGTTAAAAAATAAAACAAGCGTATAAATACTGATTAAGAAAATGTAAAACAGAGAAGAGCTGCATCATGTATTCCATAATATTTAATGTTGTATTCGGCAGGACAGCTGACTTGCCCTTACTACAAAGATTTTTCAAATAAATCTTTGACAAACTTCAGGGTATATCAAAATACCTGAGACTGACATTTTTTATTCCTAAATTTAGTGCTTTTAATTAGGTACCTTCTGCATGTCCAGTCTTCACCTTCTGGCATGCAGTGGAAAACATGCTCCATTTTCTTTGGAAAAAAAACCCCCCACTCTTCTGCAATTTCTTTCTAATGTCATTTGCTTCTTTTGGGTTCAGGGATTTGGCTGGAAGGGGATGAGGAGGGAGTGGAGTGGAAGAGCGGAGGGAGACAGTGGGGAGGGGCGGGGCCTGGACAGAGTGGGGGAGGGGCCTGGGGTGGAGCAGGGGTGAAGTATGGGCGGGGCCACAGGCAGAAGAGGTGGGCTGGGGAGCTATCCTGGGAAAGTACCAGATTAAATCGGGGAAAGTATCAGATTTAAGATGGATTCCAGTATCATGTGACATGGTCACATGTCCTGTGAGACCCCCTAGTCTCCATTCCTCCAGGGCTGGCCCACACGTACCGGGAAGGTTTGCAAGTAAACAGAGCCATTTACAGGTGATTGATTCTGAAGCACCCTTAATGGCTTCCACGTAACATGTGCACATCAGTATACAAGTTTATATCTTATTCTCCTAACTCCAAACATAGAAATAATACATGCAAACAAATGGGATGAACACACTCAGTAGATCCTAAGCTTTGTAATGATACCTTACAAGAGACCTTTTGCGTAAAGCATATTTCAGAAACATCATAGTTACACTCATAAGCATATTTTCATAAAACATTATGGAGTGCAACGTCACGCGCACATTCTGCGTAGGGAGAGGGTACTGGGGTCTCTGTGGGGAACTGTGACTCTCCACCTCTGTGAGGCGGGCCGGGTGGCTCAGTATCCTTGCTGCCTCGTCCTTCTCCCCCCACCCACAGCTTGACTATGAACCACGGATAACTAATCTCTGGGAACGATTTTCCAACCAGTTATGCACCCACCTAAAAGTGGCTCCATCTAGGTTGTATTTGCCTAGTTTGTTTATGGGAAGTCTCAGAAGCCTTAGGGTTTGTCTACACTGGCAATTTACGGCGCTGAAACTTTCTTGCTCAGGGGTGTGAAAAAACACCCCCTGGAACACAGCAAGTTTCAGCGCTATAAAGCGCCAGTGAAGCAGTGCACCAGGTAGCTACGCCTCTCGTGGAGGTGGGTTTTTTAAAGTGCTGGGAGAACTCTCTCCCAGCGCTCTGCTGCGACTACACAAGCCGCGGTAAAGCGCCGCGATGGCAGCACTTTAGCATTGCCAGTGTAGACGAGCCCTTACTAAAGTCAAGAAATACCACATCTACCTTGTCACCACCATCCACAAGGCTTGTTACCCTGTCAAAGAAAGCTATTAGGCTGGCTTGACATGATTTATTCTTGACAAATCCATGCTGACTGTTATTTATCACCTTTTTATCTTCTAGGTGTTTGTAAACTGATTGCTTAATTATTTGCTCCATTATCTTTCCGGATACGGAAGTTAAGCTGACCGGTCTGTAATTCCCCGGGGTGTCCTTACTTCCCTTTATTTCCCATGTAGCATCTCAGCGCTCACTGGTGAGTCTCCCTTTGCTGTGTTACAGGAGAGTTATCCACTGACCTCGTCACCTACGTGGGACTGACCTTCTCCCTGCTGTGCCTCCTCCTCGCCATCCTCACCTTCCTCCTTTGCCGCTCCATCCGCAATGTCAGCACCTCCCTCCACCTGCAGCTCTGCCTCTGCCTCTTCCTGGCCGACCTGCTCTTCCTCACCACGGTGACCCGCACCCGCAGTCGGGTCTGTTACCCACTTTTATTCTTGGTTTAAAATTGAGCTGTGTCCAGATCCTCTGTCAGCATTTCTAAAGCTCCCCTCACTCCAGCAGCTTTTTATACCCTCAGCTGGATGGTAACATTTATTCCATGCTCTTTAGTCCCGCAGAAATAATTATTTACTCCCCTCCAAAAGAAATCTCTCTGGGTGAAACCAGTCCTTCCCTTTCCCTTGTGGGCTCCATCCTTCATCAGACAAAGGAACCTCGATTTCCAGGGTCACAGTCCCCTGCCTGTCCTCTCTCCCTCCACACTGATGGGCAGATGCAAGGCACCTATATCTTGAAGCAGATACAGAGAAGAGAACCTACACCCTCCAGGTCTCTCCCTATTATGAGGACCGGGAACTTGTTTATGTCCCTGCTCCCTATCCTAGGATTCCTCACAGTATCCAACAATTTCCACGATTCATTTGGGAACTACAACCCCCAGAAACCATCTTTGCTGAGTGGAGATCAGGACAAGCTTGGACTCTGAATGATTGAAAGGGCCAGCCAGCTTGCCCTTAGACAAGCCCTCGTAGACTGAAGAATGTATTTTCTCTTGGGAGAGAGCCGTAACTGGAGAGATGTGTTAATAAAGAGCCCTATATGATCCTCACAAAAGTCCCCCCACCTCCAAATTCAGTGTTTCCCTTCCCAGAAGCAGTGTCCCAGAGCTCTCTCTCGTCCTGCCCTCAGGTGGTGTGTGCTGTCATTGCTGGCTTCCTACACTACCTCTTCCTGGCCGGCTTCACCTGGATGTTCCTGGAGGGGCTGCACCTCTTCCTCACCGTCCGGAACCTGAAGGTCGTGAATTACACCAGCGCCAGCCGGTTCAAGAAGAGATTTATGTACCCGTTTGGCTACGGATTCCCAGCCCTGGTGGTGGCTATTTCTGCAGCAGTGAATCCTGGAGGCTACGGAACTTCCAACCAGTAAGTGCAGTGCCCATCCCGAAGGGGAGCTGGGATGTGGCTTCCATGTGGTTGTCTGGCTCATCCCAGGACTGACTTGAACCGAGATTTCCCTGCCTGGGAGCTGACTGTGACACTGACCTGCCCTGAGCGCTGTAGTTGAGTTGCCCACCTGTCAGACATCTACACTCCTCGCCCCACTGATGATGCGGAAGAACAAGCCAGAAAGATCCCAGCTTGACTTCCAGCTCCCAGGCTGGGTTTGTGGCATTGGTGGGTAGGAAACAAATGCACCTTCTTACTGTGGGCAAATCCCTGAGGATCCCCTCTCTCAAGTGAGCAACTCCACTAAAACAGGGCATGGCAGGTTCTAGACACCCCAGGCTAGATCCTCAGCTGGTGTAAATCAGGGTAGCTTCACTTCCTTCAGTGCAGCTAGGCACATATACATCCGCTGCATGTCTGGCCCTCCCTCAATACTGTGCTCATCCACCAGAAAGGGTCATTTGAGGAGGTGGAAGAGGAAGTGGAGGCTGAAAGCAGGAGCTGCTGAGGTAGATGGGGAGAGCTGTTAGCCTGCAGTCAGCAGGAGAGTCGGCCATGTCACAGGCTGGCTCAGATCCATCTTGCTTTCGAGAGCCAGCTGCCCTGTGACACCCTCTCTCTGCCCGCGGTGCTGAAAAAGGGTCATAATCCCATTAAAGTCACCTTCTTCTTGCTCCCTGCCTGTAGCTGCTGGCTCAGCCTGGAGAGAGGATTTCATTGGAGCTTCCTGGGACCAGTCTGTGCCATAATCCTGGTGGGTACCTCACAGAGCCATAGGGCCCCATTCTCCTCTCTCCTCTGCGACCCTGTGGAGTCCAGTGGAGCCAAGAGAGGAATATCTCCCAGAGAATTTAAGATGAAAGAGTCCTAGAAGATCCCATTTCATTCATCCCTCTTTGGCCAGTGCAGGATTTCCCAGTAACAGAATAGCCTACGTTCTATGGAGGCAGTCCGGGCGAATGGGTCGGGCACTGGGTTGCGAGTCAGGGGACCTGACTCTGCCACTGGCCTGCTGTGTTAACTTGGGAAGTAGCTTCCCCTTGCTGTACCTCTGTTTCTCCTCCCACCCTTTGTCTGTCTTGCCCACAGGCACCGAAAAAAATAGCGGATGCTCAGCACCCACTGGCAGCCAGCTCCCCACTGCCGGCGGCCGTGCCGATCAACTCCTCCCGCTCCATCCCAGTGCCTCCCGCAGTCAACTGTTCTGTGGTGTGCAGGACACGCGGTGGGGGAGGGGGCGGAACTGGGTTGGAAGAGGTGGGCTGAGGGTGGGAAGAGGCAGGTGTCACGGAGTCCCCGGGCGATGCTCTGGAACTGCTCCCTAAAAAGCCAGGCAGGACTCTGGGGAAGTCTCCTTTTTGGGAGCAGACTATCTTCAGGACACACAGCTCACACAGCTTCCACCTTCCTGGGTCTGACCTCAGAGCATTCAGCATCCTCTGCCCCTCCGTGCGCTTCCCACAGCGAGTCCACCCAGGCAGGGCTCCTGGAGAAGTCAGAGGGTCAACTCCGCAGTCAGACGTGACTCTCAGCCAGCCAGTAAAACAGAAGGTTTATTAGACGACTGGAACATCGTCTAACACAGAGCTTGTAGGTAGAGAGAACAGGACCCTTCAGCTGGGTTCATTTTGGGGGGCAGTGAGCCAGACAACCATGTCTGCACTTCACTCCATGTCCCCAGCCAGCCCCAAACTGAAACTCTCTCCAACCCCTCCTCCCCTGGGTTTTGTCCCTTTCCCGGGCCAGGAGGTCACCTGATCTCTTTGTCTCCAACCCTTTAGCTCTCACCTTGCAGGGGGGAAGGGCCCAGGCCATCAGGTGCCAGGAAACAGGGTGTTGGCCATTCTCTGTGTCCAGACCCCTGCACACACCTGCCCTCCAGGGCTCTTCAATGATCATACACCCTTATCCCACCATCTAGATACTTAAGAACTGCATAGGGGAAACTGAGGCACCCCCACAATATTCAGAGGAAACATTAAGAACAGTTCCACTTCGTCACATCTCTCCCCCCTTCGAGACCGAACTGAGTGGGGTCACTTTAGCCAGTGACCTGGGGAAGTTCGAACCCACCAACGTTCCCATAGACGCCCCAGCATCTCTTGGAGAAGGAGTGGGGTGGGGGCGGGGTGTGGGGTGGGGTGGGGTGGGCGGTTGAGTGGCCCAGAGGAAGCCAGTCCCTGTGGTCTTGCCTAGTTATTTTGCAAACAAATGCTCCAGGACAGGGGCTGCCCCTTTCTAGGTGTGAGAACAGAACCCAGTGCAGTCTCAGTTGGAGCCTCTGGGTGCTACCACAATATGATTAATATAATATGTCATTACTCATGCAATGCTGCCATGGAAGCAAGTGGGACCTCTGCCGGAATGAGGATAGTTTTGTCCCGTGCCTTGTACAGCCTGGCTGGTAAATAACCCAAGTGATGGGGGAAGGGAAGGTGGCTGCAGTGTGGGGAGTTTGGGGAAGGAAGGGAACATGTGTTGTAAGAGATAAAGGTAGCAAATGTCCTTGGAGATTCCTCCCCATCTCAGGCAGCGAGTTAAGAATTAATTTCAGTCTCAGAATTGAAGGGAATCCTCTATAGACAGGACCTAGAAGCTTTGGGCCAAATCACACAGCTCTAAATCTGGAATCAGTGGAGTCACTCCAGATTCAGATAAGAGCAGAATGTGGCCCTCTGGCTGTATGATCACATGTGATGCATTGCAGCCCTGCCTTTGCCAACTGTTCCCTGCATGGCCTGGGACCAAGATCTGGTAGCGAATGGTATATGACCCACCTTGACGAGCAGTCACTGGTCTGCAGCAGTCTGATCCCATAGGATTGTTCTGTGCCTCAGGCAGAGAGACTGGCCTTGGCTAGCATGTTTTACAAGGAATATTTCATGCTGTTTCCACAGATAAATTTAACATTTTTTATTGTAACCCTCTGGATCCTGAGAGACAAACTCTCCTCCCTTAATGAAGATGTGTCCACTCTCAAAGACACCAGGTAGGACAGCACTATATCTACTAGAACAGGGGTGGGCAAACTTTTAGGCTCGAGGGCCACGTCTGGGTGGGGAAATTGCATGCAGGGCCATGAAAGTAGGGCTGGGACAGAGGTTGGGGTGCGGGAGGGAGTGTGGGGTGTGGGAGGGGATTCGGTGTGCAGTAAGGGGTTCAGGGCAAGGGGTTGGGGTGGAGGAGGGTGTGAGGTGTATGATGGGGCTCAGGGCAGGGGGTTGGGGTGCAGGATGGAGTGCAGAGTGGGGGAAAGGGCTCAGGGCAGGGGTGCAGGGAGGGGTCCGGAGTGCGGGAGGGGGCTCAGGAAAGGGAGTCGAGATTTGGGTTACAGGAGGGGTTCGGGGTGCAGGCTCCGGCCCGGCGCCACTTACTAGGAGTGGCTCCGGGGTGGCAGCGGGGCTCAGGCAGGCTCCCTGCCTGCCTGCCCTGGCCCTGCATCGCTCCTGGAAGTGGCCGGCACCAAGTCCCTGCGGCCCCTGGAGGGGAGGGGACAGAGGGCACCATGCGCTGCCCTCGTCTGCGGGTACTTCCCCCAAAGCTCCCATTGGCCATGGTTCCTTGTTCCTGGCCAAGGGGAGCTGCAGGGGGGCAGGGGTAGAGGAGCGGTGTCGGCAGGTGAGGGCAGCGTGCGGAGCCCTCTCCTCTCCCCTTCCCCCAGGGGCTGCAGGGATGTGGTGCCGGCTGCTTCTGGGAGTGGTGCGGGGCCCACGGCACCACAGGGGTGACAATTCGCAGGCTGGATCCAAAGCCGTGATGAGCCAGATCTGGCTCGCGGGCCGTAGTTTGCCCACCCCTGTACTAGAAGGGTCCAGTGAGCCTCCTGTATGGGAATTCCTGTGGGATTCCCCACAGAGTGCTGCTAGAATACAGCTGAGCACATGCCACTGTAGGGTTTCCAGGTTATCTTGGTGACCTTCTGCTTGATGAGAGAGTAACAGTCTCACTGACCAAGGAGCTGATAAACCCTAACTCACATCAGCAGTCCCTTACTCATGAGTCCTAAAGTTGTCCATGGGACCATCTGCCAAAATAAGGACAATTTTGCATGAGTAAGGGTATGCTGGATCAGACCTTAAATTAGACACACCATAGCCAGGGTGGCAAAGGAAGGGTCAGGTTAGGAGAGAGGAGAGGTCTATGGCAGAAAAGGATCATCATGGGAATTACTTTTCTGCCATGTGTATCATCTTCGTCCCTGGATGGATTTTGAGATGACAGTTGCAGTCTGTTCCGAAGCCTGCTGAAGTCAGTGGAAGTATTGGTACGGAAGAGACTGCTAGATCAGAAAGGCTCTTGCAGTAAGTCCTGTGGCACATTCAGATTGTGGCATGCAAATTGTCTTTCAATTAGCTCATTTTGAAATCTGTTCGTTAGGGAGGAACAAGATCAGGGCCGCCAGCTGGGAGTGCTGGGTGGAGACATGAGAGGGGAAAAAGATTTTGGAACCAGTTCAGAATGTTGAGGCTTCAGAAAGCCATGGTGTTACTGCACGTGCGTAGTGCTGTGTAAGGAGAAATGCAAGTCTGTGCTGATAGTGAGAGCTGGGCCGTGTGCTACTTAGGGAGGAAACTCATCTCTTTTCCCTGTGGTTGTGGATACTGTCGAGGTAAAGTGCCATCCATTGAGGAGGAAGGCAAGTGTGGCTTACTGTTGCTCTGTAGCAACCCCTCTGTCTATCTATGGACCAACATAGATGGGTTCCCGAGAGCCCAATATCCTGTTCCCTCTTGATTGTCACATTGCCAGGGCCTGATGTGAAGGGATTAAAAACAAAACATGTGAAGAGATTAAAAATAAAACCGTAATGAGAGGTTGAACCATTGGCTTTGGAAGAGCCACCTGTGGGAGGTTAAGGTGTGTGTGTGGGGGGGGAGATGGTTGGGCACAATATTGTATTTTGGATTCATAGGCGTAAGTTGCCGTTGTGTTCATCTTGACAGTACCCCTAAGTCACAGTAAAGCGGGTGCCAGCTGTTTCGTCCCACACAGCCTGCAGGGAGCCTTCATCTTCCTGGTGCATTGTCTCCTCAATCGCCAGGTAACGCCCATGGTGTGTCATCAGCCACCCAGTGACTTCACGGGACTAGCAGTGGCCTATCTGAGGGTGTTAGTAACATGATGTAGTGACCATGTCCCTTATTCTCCAGGTGAGAGAGGAGTACAGGAGATGGATTAAAGGAACAAGAAAACCCAGCCCCACAACTCAAATGTTTAGTCCGTCTGTGTCCACTGTCACTACCAACACCAAGGTGGTAAGAGATCCTCTATTCTGTTCCAATACTAGCATCCAAAATCACCTCTCCAACCAACGATGTTTATCATACAGCTGGCTTTGCTGTGCCAGCGGGGCAGTTGCCGGTTCTTCATCCCAACTACATACAAAACCTGGAAGGGGAAGTGGGATTGGACAAAATCCTCTCTCTAATCCAAATCCAAAACTCCTACTGAATTCAAAGGCCACCCTAGTGTTTTAGCTGCTTGTGTCTCCCAGATTTAAAGGGCCAGATCCCAGGTCAGAGAGCAGTTATTTCTTAGGGAAAGCACAACATGTGGGGGAGTTGGGGGGTGGGAGGCGATTTGCAGAGGCCTCGCGTGCTGTGTGTGTGAGCTAGCTCTGCTGTTTCACTGTAATGCGTAAATAATAAAATAACCTGCTTATGGACCTTGGTTGGTTCTTTGGTTTGAGGGTTTGCTGTCAGGTTCTGCCTGTCCTGGAAACCTAGGGCCCAGTTCTAAAGCCTCTTTATGCCAATCTGGCTTAAAGGTGTAAAGGGACTTTAAAGTGGGCAGCAATGGCCCTGTGATTAGTCCTCCTGGGCAGGAATCCTTCCTGGCTGCTGTGGAACTGGCATAAAATCTCTCCATTAGCCCTGCTCCCAGCCCCTGGCATGGGGGTTGTGACTGGTGGGGTGGAGGTGCTGCTGAGGGCATGGCTGAAGCACACTGCTTCGTGGCTATTGTCTGCTTCCCAAGGCCCCGAAGGACCCTTGGAAATGCACGAGTTTACACCAGCTGAGGACCTGGCCTGTAACCGCGTTTCAGCTTCAGCGATGTCACTGCACCACTAAATGCTCTTGACGTTACCTGGCGATTGAGGAGACACTGCACCCAGGAAGATGAAGGCTCCCTGCAGGCTGTTGACGATGGGGACTGCTGGGCCGACTTGGAGGAGACCAAAGCTCCATGTGCAGCCCAGAAGGAAGAGCTGGGCAATAGCTTTAAAGGTCAGTAACCTGGATACAGGCAGATGGAGAGATCCCGTTACAATAACCCTATGGAGAGCAATTGGGTCAGGAGGATCTGGGCAGAGTGGCGTGGAGCTACCAGCCCCTGCTTCCTGTGTGGGACAGGGCTACTGTCAATGAGAACACATTGGGAATTTGTTCCCATGGATCCTAGATATGCTGTTCCCCTCCTGCAATCCCTCACACCCTCCGCATGCCAAGGACCTTCCAAACCAAGGCATTTGACCCACCAGGGTTGCTTTGTTGCCTTCTCAACTGTGGTCTCCGAGATTGGACACATCTGCGCCGAGGGAGGAGAGTCTGTTTCTCAAGATCCACTGGGTCGGGGTAAAGAACGTCGCATTTATCTGTGGAAACAGCTGAAAATATTTCTTATGAAACGTTTCATCCGGGGCCAATGACTTGAGCTGAGGCAGAGAACGATCCCAGGGGACAGATCTGAACACTGCAGAACCAGGGACCATTGATCCCCTCTTCTGTAATATCCTCTGGCAGCTCTCGGTCCCTCCCCATGCACAGAGCTGATGGCACAGCCAGGGCTGAGATGGATCAATGGGATCACAGAGGCCAGATTCTGCTTAGAGTTAAAAATGAAGTGACTCCAGCGGGCTCAGTTTACGCCAGTGTAACTGAGAGCAGGATCTGAGTCAGTTTCCAGCGCCTGTCTTTAGGCTCTTCCCTGCCACTTTCAGGCTGCAACTAATCTCCCCATCCCGGGCTCTGGGAAGAAACCGCATGGACTTTTGTCATCTTCACTCCACCCAATGTAGATCCTTTCCCCCACCAAACACTTGCATGGTGCAGCCCCTCCCTTCCTCATTCCTTGCATCAGTAACTGGATTAGACCAAACTCTTGCTGTCCTCAAGGTAAGCTCCCACTGGTTTCTGGGATTATGGCACAGACTGGACCCAGGAAGCTCCAATGACAGGCTCTCTACAGGCTGAGCCAGCAGGTACAGGCAGGGAGGAAGAAGAAGCGCATTATCCCAGCTGAGTGACATTAATATGAGTCTATTACCCCTTTTCAGCCACTGGAGCAGAGATGGGGTGTGACGGGTTGGGTCACAGAAACCCCTTTGGGAACTGCCACCTGATGTGCTGTGATTACCTCTGAGCTGGTTTTCCTTGGCATCTTGGGACTTCAATGCCTTGCTTGGTTGTGCCAGACACACTAGCCTGCTACAAACACAGACCCAGGTCCAAACCACATCCCCCAAAAGCTGCAGGCTTTACTGAAAACAGCTTAAGAAGTGCTCCTGTCTCCAACACCCAGATACCCAGTTCCCAATGGGATCGAAACCCCGAATAAATCCGTTTTACTCCGTACAAAGCTTATACAGGGTAAACTCATAAATTGTTCGCCCTCTGTAACACTGATAGAGAGAGATGCACAGCTGTATGCCCTCCCAAGTATTAATACATACTCTGGGTTAATTAATAAGTAAAAAGTGATTTTAGTAAATATAAAAAAGTAGGATTAAGTGGTTCCAAGTAATGACAGACAGAACAAAGTGAATTACCAAGCAAAATAAAACAGAAACTCACAAGTATAAGCCTAATACAGTAGGAAACTAAATGCAGGTAAATCTCACTCTCAGAGATGTTCCAATAAGCTTCTTTGACAGACTAGACTCCTTCCTAGTCTGGGTCCAGCAATCACTCATACCCCTGTAGTTACTGTCCTTTGTTCCAGTTTCTTTCAGGGTGGAGAAGCTCTCTCTTGAGCCAGATGAAGACAAAATGGAGGGGTTTCCAAGGGTCTTACATAGTCTCTTTTATGGGTGGAAACCCCTTGCGTTTTACTATGCAGAATCACAGCTACAAGATGGAGTTTTGGAGTCACATGGGCAAGTCACATGTCCACGCATGACTCAGTTCTTTACCGGCCGACACCATTGACTACATGTTAGTTTGAACGTTCCCAGGAAACTCAGCTGTGGATTGGCATCTTTCAGTGTTCGTTGTTAGTTAAGTACTCCTAATTAATAAGTAATTAATAAGTGGAATAAGTAATACAAGCAACAGCCGTGAAACCTGTTGGAACAGGAGATGATACCTCATTCTGGACATAGGGATGCTGAAGTTGAAGAAAGAGCCAGCCAGGTGCAGCTAACAGGGAATTTCAGAGAGCATAGCTGCAGAGCCTATGGTTGGAGTTAGAGGGACTTGGTGAGCTGTTCGGTGGTGGTTTGTCTCCATGTAGCTGGAATTTGGGGCCCCTGGAGATGTCGGGTGAGAGAAGTCTGTTCTTGTCTCTGTGGGGGGCAGAAGAACCACCAACATCTGGAAGCTGAAGCCAGACAAATTGAAACTGGAAATCAGACACCACAGCAAGAGCAATTAACCATTGGAACAAACTCCCAAGGGAAGTAGTGGATTCTCCACCCCATGCTGTCTTCAAATCCAGACCGACTGCCCTTCTGGAAGGCACCAGGCAATTTAGACAAACGCAAGTTATTGGGCTCAATTCACGGGGCCAGTTCTATGCAGAAGGTCAGACCAGATGATCCAATGGTTCCTTCTGGCCTTAAACTCTATGAGACACCCAATGACCAGTGAGACTGTGGCAGAAATGGGCATCGAACTCAGGAGTCCTGCCTAATCACTGGAGCAGGCTACCTCCCCGGTCTGAGGCCAGAGAAGCATTCCATCTTGGAAACATTAAGCTGCAGAAAGCCGAGGCGAAGACATGACTTCTCAGTGAAGACAAGCAGAGAAGTTGGTCAGGGAGGAGCTTTCCCTGGTGCTGGAGGATTCGGGAGCAGTATCAGGACTTGTCTACTCTGCAAGTTACTGTGCTGCAAGCAAGGTGGAGAATCTATGGCGCACCAGCTTGCTGAGCAATAACATCCCTTGCAGGCACTGCTGTAGCACGCTGAACTGCAGCAATGCTGACAGGGGATTTTACTGACCCGCAAGCTGGTACGCTGGAGATTCACAACCTGGCTTGCAGTGCAGCATCTTGCCATGTAGACAAACTCTCAGTTAGGTCGTATGAGCCTGAAAGTGGGAGTTGAGGGGAAATGTTATTCTGGTTCCCACCAAGGGAGATGCTCATCTCCAGCCTGGGGTTTAGCTGGCTAAGAATCCCCTCCCCTTTCCATTCATACCACAGAGGCCCTCTGCTGAGCCATCTCCCCTCGGAGCCCCCACCTCTGTGAGACAAGCAGAAATGAAGGCGTCTGCACAGTCCCATGGCCAACAGCCTGAGAACCACTGGCACAGTCAGCAAGGTCCCCACTAGTGCTGGAGCCAGAGACGAGGCTCCTGGCCTGGGGATCCACGGGGACAGAGCAAGAATAGAACCAGGACGGGGGTTTGGTGCCTGGGAATCGCTCTGTGCTGCAGTTTGGTCCCTGGGCATCTCCATCTCCTGGATGGTACCTTGTGTGGTTGCCATGGTGACTGTATCACAGGGAATGTCCATCGTCTCCTCCTGAGCTCTCAGCCTGAGGCCCCGCTGTCTGCACTGCAGTTCCCTGTGACACGCGAGTCTCAGTACCTTGTGGGAGGGGAGGGGGGAGAGGAAGTGACAGAGCTTCCCACACTGAAACCACTTCCCCAGGAATCTGTCCATTCTTGCCCAGATCCTTACCCCTCTCCCACTCTGCCTGGGGTGTGAAGGTTTTTGGGGTTCTTCCCTGTTGGGGAAGGGGATGGTTTGGGGCTCCCCCTCTCTGCCTCCCCTTGGCCCATCTCCACGTATCCCCTCCCCACTTGCTGGCTGTATCTCCCTGGGGGTTCTGCATCCCCTCTGCACTCACCCAGCTGGTGGAGTGGCGTTTGGGGTGGGGGCAGAATGGGGGGAGAAGTGCCTGGCTCAGCATAGCTGACCCTAGGGGCAGACTGCAAGTATTGCATTGAAAACCTCAGGCATTTTCTGATACACCTCAGGGCACTGGCTGGGCTGGATTAAAATTCCTGGGGCAGGGGGCAGTGCTGTTCTGTATCTGTTTTAAATGCACTGTATAATCTTCTATCCCCCAGCAGCTGAGAGCCAGATGGCCCCTTCACCTGTAGATCCTGTCCTCCCGTTCTGAGTCTTCATCTCTGGAGACCGGAGCAGAGTGGCCAGCATGGCCTGTTTCACGGCCTGCATCAGGAGCGTCACAGCCGATGCCACCTCTCCCTTGCTGGCACCGGCCCGGAGGGAGCTGCTGTTCAGGAGGGAGTCGAAAGGGCGAGTTGCTTCCTAGTGATGGGGCAAGACACACCTTGTGAGTGAGGAATCTGGGGGCTCCAGTGCCACATCCCGTGTGGGGACAGTGACGTTGCTTGGGGACACTGGGGGTCAGACTGGCCTTTCCCAGCTAGGGGTGCTGCACGCAGATGGACACTCACCACTAGAGCATGCATGCACACACATCCCCAGTGGAAGGCATAGATATTTTCTGAAGAGTATCTATCTGCACCTCTTCCTGCTGTGAGACCCCTACATGAACTAAGGGGTCACTGGGCTCTGGGGCACACCCAGGGCAGACCCTCTCACCTGTAATGGTAACGCCACACTCCACATGTGGATATGAAAATCTTTACAGTTGAATTCATGAAAGAGTAAAAACCCCACAGCTGCTGCTGCTCATCTCTCCCTGCAGAGAGACCCAGGGCAAAGGGTGAGTTCTGCAGGCACTGGAGGGCAGTGCAGAACTGAGGCAGGTGTCTCCTCATTGCCATTTGGCATAGACACATGCAGAGGCCTGATCCTGCCAACCCTAACTGTAGGCATAGAGCTTTTCAGGATTGGGCCCCAGCTATGAAAGGTACAAACAAAAAGGCAAGATTGGTGATTTGGCGTCACTGGAAGGGCAGAGTTAAGCTTGTTGGTGCCTGAGCTGTGCATTTCTGGCCTTTCTGATAAGTAGGTTTCCTTTCAGTTTAGTCGGGTCTGGCCCATGCTGAAGGACAATGGCTTTGGGGGTAAGGCACAGGACTGGTACTCAGGAGATCTGGGTTCAGCTCCTGGCTCTGATGTTGACTCTGGGTGCTCCTGGGCCGATCCCATAATCTCTCTGCACCTCAGTTTCCTCTTAAGCAAAGCATGGATAATCATCCTTCCTCTATTTGGTTTGCAAGCGCTTGAGGACAAGAAGTGTCTGTGACTCGCTCTTTGGAAGGGCCTAGCACAATGGGGAGCTGATCTTGGCTGGTGCTTCTAGGCACTACCGTAATACAAACACCAAAGCTTTTAGTCTCAACGTTTCTGTAGTGTTGGCAGAAACACTGAGCAAAACACCCAACAAATGAATGATCAGTTCAAAGGTACCTGCAGAGAGAAGTTCCTGCACCTCTCTAGGGTCCCCCTCTGTCTCCCCAGCTGCTCACCGCACCCAGCTCCAGACTGCTCCAGCCCCAGTTCCACCACTCGGTCTCTGCACTGCTGCTGCTCTGCCTCCAGCTCCCTGGGCTGCTTCTCTGGCCCCTCTGGCTCTGGTTGCTGCAGCTCTGCTCCCAGGACAAGTCTGCTCTGCAGGCTGCTTCTGTGACTCTGCTCCCAGCACTGACCTGCTTCGTGGGCTAATTTTCTGGCCCCTCTGGCTCTGGTTGCTGCAGCTCTCCTCCCAGGACAGGTCTGCTCTCTCTGGGCTGTGCCTCTGGCTTGGGGCTGCAGCTCTGCTCCCAGGACAGGGTCTGCTCTCTCTGGGCTGCTTTTCTGGTCCCTCTGGATCTGGCACAGCTCTGCTCCCCAGCTTACCTTGGGCCCCTGCTTTCTCCTTAGCTCGGCCCCACTCTGTCCGACCCAGGCAATTCCAGCTCACGAGGAGGATGGGACCTCCCTGGCCTCCTGACTCCCTGATTAGCCTGCTCGCCCTGTCATTCAGGCTGACCTGGAGCATTGGCCTCTCCCCATTGTTCCTGGGGACTGTCAGTCTCAGGGTCCTGATTCCCCATCAACCCTTCCCCCTTTTTAGTACTGGGAGCTAGCAACTAAAACACCCCCATTGAATGTTGGTAAGGGGGCAACAGTCCTCTTACACAAGCACAAAGACATTCCCTTTTATAGCCCAGCTGCACTGACCTGGGACATGGAACCCAGGTGTCCAGGGCCCTGAGAAGTCAGTTAGAAAGGACCCAGAGGGGCTTTCCGGTGAGCTGGAGACAGTGAAACCAGCTGGAAACCCGGGGAGGTGGAGCCAGTGCAGAGGGTTTGCACAGGAAGCAGGATGCCTGGGGGGACACGGCTTTGGGATTCAGGATCCTGGGCTCCCGGGCAGGTGTCAGCCTCTTTCTGCTGCTGCAGTTGGAGGGAGGGGGGTTGCAGGGTGTGATGGGATGAAATCCATGTTGATGAGTGACCCCGGTCGGAGCAGAGATCTCTCCAGTCTATCATGAGCCAACTCCTCAGGTCAGGAGTCTCTGTGGGGCTGGAGAACAGGGATGGGGACCTGAGGGGCTCTTCTTTTGCCCCATCACCTTGGATGGTGTCTGCTATCATCAGGTGCTAATGGACGCAGCATCACATTGGGCCCCATTCTTCTCTCACTGTTGATCTCAGCCAAGTCAATGGAAAGCAGAAGTGTCATGGCCTCACTCTCCCGAAAGCTCCTGAATCAAAAGGGTTGTGAAGTGATGCAAGAATAGTCACATCTGTTTTTTGCTATACTTGCCCAAGGCTAGCCCTACCCTGAGAGGGGCCAGTCACCTCCAGGAGGCACTGGTGAGCAACCTCAATTCCTTCTGAGTGAAGGAAACTCCGCGTTTCCCAGAGGACACTCAGAACCTCACAAACTTTCTAGCAAACACATGGAACTTGGAGTTTGGAGGAGTCTCATAGACTTTAAGGTCAGAAGGGACCATTATGATCATCTAATCTGATGACCTGCACAACGCAGGCCACAGAATCTCACCCATCCACTCCTGTAACAAACCTCTGACCTAACTTTGAGCTATTGAAGTCCTCAAATCATGGTTTAAAGACTTCAAGGTGCAGAGAATCCTCCAGCAAGTGACCCGTACTCCACACTGCAGAGGAAGGCGAAAACCCCCCAGGGCCTCTGCCAATCTGCTCTGGAGGAAAATTCTTTCCCGACCCCAAATATGGCTAAACCCTGAGCATGTGGGCAAGACTGAGCAGCCAGACACCCAGGAAAGAATTCTCTGTAGTAACTCGGATCCCACTCTATCCAGTGTCCCATCACAGGCCATTGGGCATATTTACCGCTAATAGTCAAACATCAATTAATTGCTAAATTAGGCTACCCCATCCTACCATCCCCTCCATAAATTTATCAAGCTTAGTCTTGAAGCCAGATATGTCTTTTGCCTCCACTGCTCCCCTTGGAAGGCTATTCCAGAACTTCACTCCTCTGATGGTTAGAAACCTTCATCTAATTTCAAGTCTAAACTTCCTGATGGCCAGTTATTCTTGTGTCCACATTGGTACTGAGCTTAAATAATTCCTCTCCCTCCCTGATATTTATCCCACTGATTTATAGAGAGCAATCATATCTCCCCTCAACCTTCTTTTGGTCAGGCTAAACAAGCCAAGCTCTTTGTGTCTCCTTTCATAAGACAGGTTTTCCATGCCTCGGATCATCTTAGTAGCCCTTCTCTGTACCTGTTCCAGTTTGAATTCATCCTTCTCAAACATGGGAGACCAGAACTGCACACAATATTCCAGATGAGGCCTCACCAGTGCCTTGTATAACGGTACTAACACCTCCTGATCTCTTCTGGAAATACGTCAACTGATGCATCCCAGGACCGCATTAGCTTTTTTCATGGCCACATCACATTGGCGACTCATAGTCATCCTGTGGTCAACCAATACTCCGAGGTTCTTCTCCTCCTCTGTTACTTCCAAGTGATGCGTCTCCAGTTTAGAACAAAAATTCTTGTTATTAATCTCTAAATGCATGACCTTGCACTTTTCACTATTAAATTTCATCCTATTACTATTAGTCCAGTTTACAAGGTCATCCAGATCTTCCTGTAGGATATCCCAGTCCCCCTCTGTATTGGCAATACCTCCCAGCTTTGTGTCATCCGCAAACTTTATTAGCACATTCCCACTTCTTGTGCCAAGGTCAGTAATAAAAAGATTAAATAAGATTGATCCCCAAACCGATCCCTGAGGATCTCCACTAGTAACTTCCTTCCAGCCTGACAGTTCACCTTTCAGTTTGACCCGTTGTAGTCTCCCCTTTAAACAGTTCCTTATCCACTTTTCAATTTTCATATTGATCCTCATCTTTTCCAGTATAGCTAATAATTCTCCATGTGGGACCGTATCAAATGCCTTACTGAAATTGAGGTGAATTAGATCCACTGCGTTTCCTTTGTCTAACAAATCTGTTACCTTCTGAAAGGAGAAGATCAGGTTGGTTTGGCACAATCTACCTTTTGTAAAACCATGTTGTATTTTGTCCTAATTACCATTGACCTCAATGTCCTTAACTACTTTCTCCTTCCAGGCACCTGGAAGTCAGTCTGTGCGCACATGGCTGGAATTCTAGCTGTGGTGGTCACACATCTGAAATAGTTGTCTTGATAAAAAAGCAGTTTAGTTTTACAAGCATGGAATCCTCTCCTGTTATTACCCAACATGCAGAAAAAACAAAGCAGCACCTAGAAACGGAGCAAACAGCCACTAAACCAATTCCTGCTCCAGGGCTGGCTACTTCACAAGGAGTAAGTACCACAGGCACTCACTCCCAACCAACAGGTGAGGGACTGAGCAGTGATCCCAGGTGTGAGTAGGAGCAGGGAGGCGATTTCACCTTTGCATATGGCATTGAGGAGGCACAAACTGGAATACTGCCTCCCATTCTGAGGTCCACATTTGGAAAAGGATGTTGAACAATTGGAAAGGGTGCAGAAAAGAGCTACAAAAATGATTGAAGAGCTGAAGAAATGCCTGACAGTGAGAGCTCAATCTGTTTAGCATATCAAAATGAAGATCAAGAGGGGAATTTGCCAGCTCCTGAGTCTTCAAATCCAGACTGGCTGCCTTTCTGGAAGATGCTTTACTCAAGCACCTCTTTCTGGGCTGAATAGAGGGTAACTGGATGAAATTCTATTGTCTGTGTTACACAGGAGAGGAGACTTGATGATCTAATGATCCTTTTTGGCCTTAAAATCTGTGACTCTGAACAATTCCTCTTGGCACAGACACACCAGAGAATCTAGGCCGGTGAATCTAAGGTTTCACTGTCAGGACAGTATCTCAGTTGGTGGAACATTCATATTGGAGGGACCAGAAGTAATTGTATATTACATCGACTTAGACCCTTCTGGACTCTCCTAATCCATCCCTGAATTCATCCCACTGACTTCATTCCACTCACTGGACAGAGTCCTGTCACCTCGGCTTCCCACGGCGACTCAGAGGCTATCAGGAAAGGACGAGCGCTGAGGCTTCTGAGCTTTGCAGATCCCTTATCTCAGAAAAACAACACAGGAAGCCAACCTGATGCACATCTTGTTACATGCCATCATATCAGCCAAAAGTATTGCAGACAGGAAAGAGCTATCTTCCCACCCTGCCTTGCTCACACTTCCTGCTGCCCCACCTCACCGCCCAGCCTGGGCACCTCATAATCATTTGCTTCCCCAAGTAACTTATTCCTCATGGGTGAAATTTACCACAGTGCAGAGGGCTCAGCACCATTTGAGTCCTGGCCTCAACGGAACGTACGTACTGCCCAGACTGAGCATTGCTTACCATCAGAATGGACTGAGATTTCAGTGTCTTGGTGTCTTTAACTATTCATCCTAAGGCAGTACAAATATAATGCTTAGGTCACTTATATACACTCTCCTAAACCCAGGAATACACTTTCTGGAACATAACATATCTTAATAAAAAGCCAGACCTTCATCCAGATGGCAGTGTGGCTCCTTATCAGTGAGAAGGTGTGGGTTCTAGCTCACATCTGCAACTGTCTCCTTCAAGAAGCAGATTGTCAATGCGCCAGATCCCCAGCTGGTGTAAACCAGCATCACTCCACTGGAGTCAACGGGGCCAGATCCCCAGCTGGTGTAAACCAGCATCACTCCATTGGAGTCAACAAGGCCAGATCCCCAGCTGGTGTAAATGGGCAAAGCTCCATTGGAGTCAACGGGGCCAGATCCCCAGCTGGTGTAAACCAGCATCGCTCCATTGGAGTCAATGGGGCCAGATCCCCAGCTGGTGTAAATGGGCAAAGCTCCATTGGAGTCAACACATCCATTCTCACCCTCTGAGGATCTGGCCCTGTATGATGAGCTTCCACACACTCGGGCGTAGGATCATGTCCAGAACTAGTGCAGGGATGAGATGGGGTGATTAACGAGAATGAGGAAGCTCTTGAAAAGTGTTCTATGTCTAACCTGGGGGAGTTAAACTCAGGCTCAGCACAGAGGCTGTTTGAGCCAAAACACTGAGCTGGTGTAGGAGACCAAGCCCAGACTGAAAGGGCTAGTGAGGCTCCCAGCATAGGCTGAGCTACACGTCCCCCACACAACGTGGACCATGCATTCTAACTGTCCCCGCGCCAGAGCAGTTCTTCCCCAGCAGCACTAGTGTTGTGGATGTTCGATGCAGTGGCTGGTTGTGTCGGGAGCACTGAGTGCACCCAGCTGATGAAAGGCTGGCGTTTCGGGGGGGGCTTGTGGGGCACGGAAGCTGTGGTAATGACACAGTGTGACTGTGCTGGAGAAGTTGGAGCCATGTCATGGGAACTGGCTGTGCTTTTTATTTCCTTTCTTTTGTGGGTTTCATTGTGAACGTGTTTCAATGTAACAGCCATGATGAAGTGAGCTGTAGCTCACAAAAGCTCATGCTCAAATAAATTGGTTAGTCTCTAAGGTGCCACAAGTACTCCTTTTCTTTTTGTGTTTCAATGTGTATCATTACAAAGCTTATAATCTACTGTGTGTTCATCCTATTTCTATGTATTATTCTTGTATCTAAAACTAGAAATATGAAGTATAATTCTGAATAATTCCAATGGGACTTCAAAGTGTGGGCCATTAATTATGGCTTGGAATCTTGATGGCTCCCATTAATTAGAACAATTGACTGTAGATGGCTCTGTTTACCTGCAAGCCTGGTGACATTGTAACTAGGTTGCATCCAGTTAAAGATGCAAACAGAACAAAGGGATCCCAGTCATGTGGAATCCCCTGCTTTTCACATAAGATGCCTGCTGGAACTAACAAGGTCTATACTGGGGGAAGGATTGGGCCCAGACTAAGAAGGAGTCTAGTCTGTGAAAGAAGCTTATTGGAACATCTCTGTGGGTGAGATTTACCTGTATTAAGGTTCTTAAATGTATTAGGCTTAGATTTGCATGTTTTGTTTTATTTTGTTTGGTCACTTACTTTGTTCTGTCTGTTATTACTTGAAACCACTTGCATCCTACTTTTTATACTTAATAAAATCACTTGTGTTTATTAATCTGTGCCTAGATGATCCTTGACCTCCACTCCATCCTCAGTGTTTAGATTTTTTCTTTGTTTTCTTCTTACTTATATGGCTATAGAACCTTTTACTATTGGTTTTAATTCCCTTTGCAAGGTCCAACTCTACTTGACTTTTAGCCTGTCTCACTTTATCCCTACATGTTCTGACCCCAATAAGGTAGCTTTCCTTGCTGATCCCTCCCATCTTCCACTCCCTGTATGCTTTCTGCTTTTTCTTAATCACCTCTCTGAGATGCTTGCTCATCCAGCTTGGTCTACAACTCCTGCCTGTGAATTTTTTCCCCGTTCTTGGGATGCAGGCTTCCGATAGCTTCTGCAGCTTTGATTTAAAGTAATCCCAGGCCTCCTCCTAGTTGCAGATTCATTTTTGTTAATCATTCCGTTCAGTTTGAACTGAATTAGCTCATGATCACTTGAACCAAGATTGTCCCCTACAACGATTTCTTCCATGGGGTCCTCACTACTCACCAAAACCAAATCTAAAATGGCATCCCCTCTAGTCAGTTCAGCAGCTACTTGATGAAGGAATCCATCAGCTATCGCATCTAGGAAAATCTGAGCCCTATTATTATTACTAGCACTTGTCCCCCAGTCTATATCTGGAAAGTTAAAGTCTCCCATGATCACTCAGTTTCCATTAGTATTTACTTCATTAAAAATATTAAAGAGGGCTCTATCCATATCCAAATTAGATCCCGGCGGTCTATAGCACACCCCAAATGCTATCCCAGGGGAGGCTCTAGTAGTTTTCTTCCCCCATGTAATTTTTGCCCAGAGTGACTCCGTCTTATCCATTCCTTTGCTTCTTATTGCTTTACATTCTACCTCATCATTGATATACAATGCTACAACTCCACCTTTATCTTACCTTTATTTCGATCTTTCCTAACAGCACATACCCTTCAATACCTGTAGTCCAGTCCTGACTACTATTCCACCATGTTTCTGTTATCCCTATAATATCTGGTTTCACTTCCTGAACCAGTAGATCTAGTTCCTCCATTTTGTTACTTAGGCTCCTCGCATTGGTGTACAAACATCTTAATTTTTGCCGTTTGGCCTCGCTCACATTCTGTACTCTATTAGGCACGGTCATTCTACAGCCAGTATAACCTATTAGACTGGTATCCACACTGCCCTTCCTCCTTATGCCCATTCTCCTACCCACGGCTGTATCCTTTCTTACTTCGTTTTCTTCCCCCTCAATGCTAAAATCCAGCATAGAGATTACCTGGACATCTCCCAACCATCTCCCCCAAATTCCTAGTTTAAAGCTGTCTTAATCAGTTGTCTCAGCCTCCATCCTCAAAGTCTATTTCCTTCCTTACTCAGATGAAGTCCATCCCAAGAGAACTGTCCTCTGTCCATGAATGCCTTCCTGTGGCCATACATCCCAAAGCCCTCCTTATAGCACCACTGCCTAATCCATCTGTTGATAGTCATAATCTTGTCACACCTTTGTTGCCCTTCTCTAGGAACAGTCAGAATCCCACTAAAGATCACCTGAGCCTCGATTTCCTTAAGCATCTTCCCCAGCCTAGCATAGTCTCTCTTAATACTCTTCTATTCTCTGGATCAGCTCTAGTTACAGGCCTGTCTATTCTTCTCAGTAGAGTCGATCACATAGACCTGCCTTTTCCTGGTGACGGTGCTATTCTCCAGTCTATCCCCTGTTCCCTCTGGCTGCAAGTTCTTCCCATTCCTATTCTCCCTTGTAATCCTCTTCAACCCATCCTGTATCCTCCTGGGGCTCATATTTGGTGTTGTCTCCATTGACTCTTCCCCTTTTCCTAGCCACTCTTCTCTTCTTTCTTCGCCCTTCCACCTTCAGTGACTACCTGCTGAGCCCCTTCTTCATTTTCCAACTCTGCAAACCTGTTCTTGAGCTCTATTTCTCCTTCACTAGCCCATCTTTTCCTCTGCCTGGTTCTTTTAGTCACATGCTTCCACTGACCACTTTCCTCACCCAGCAGTCTCCTCTCAGAATTCCTCAGTCCTGCTTCCATCTGCAAGTCTGAGCTTTTCCCTTCAGATACCTCATGTCTTTGCTCCATAATCTGCTCGAACTCCTTTCTAAACTCAACCAGACTTTCCACCTGCATCTCCAAACCTCAGATCTTTTCCTCCATCAGCTCTCTCAGATGGCATTTCATGCAGACAAAAACTCTTACCAGGTACTCCCTCCAGGACCATGTACATACCGCAGCTTCCCACATCCAGTCATCTTCATTGTGTCTTCCACTGCCTGGGTCACTCCCACTGCTGCTTCTGTGTCTGTCATCGCCTTCCTACCTAAATCCTGTTAATCTGGGAAACACAAACCACACCAAAACACCACCCCCCACAGCAAAAACAAACCCCAAACAAGCACCACAAACACAAACTACCCTTACAAACTCCCCCTGAAACTCCCCTGTTTACAGCTCTGTTTGCTGGCTCCCGTGCCGCTACAGGAGTCTGTATCTTTAAATATTCATGGTAAACAGGCCCAATGGCCTGTGAGGGGATGTTAGATGGGGTGGGATCCGAGTTACTGCAGAAAATTCTTTCCTGGGTATCTGGCTGGTGAATCTTGCCTATATGCTCAGGGTTCAGCTGATCGCCATATCTGGGGTCGGGAAGGAATTTTTCTCCAGGGCAGATTGGAAGGGGCCCTGGAGGTTTTTCGTCTTCCTCTGTAGCATGGGGCACGGGTGACTTGCTGAAGGATTCTCTGCTCCTTGAAGTCTTTAAACCATGATTTGAGGACTTCAATAGCTCAGACATAGGTGAGAGGTTTATCGCAGGAATGGGTAGGTGAGATTTTGTGGCCTGCGTAGTGCAGGAGGTCAGACTAGATGATCATAATGGTCCCTTCTGACCTTAGTATCGATGAATCTATGAATTAACCCAGAGTAAGTAATTAATGCCTGGGGGAGTAAACAGCTGTGCATATCTCTGTCAGTGTTATAGAGGGTGGACAATTTATGAGTTTACTCTGTATAAGCTTTATACAGATTAAAAACAGATTTATTTGGGGTTTGGATGCCATTGGGAGCTGGGTGTCTGGGTGCTGGAGACAGGAGCACTTCTTAAGCTATTTTCAGTTAAGTCTGCAGCTTTGGGGGCGTGGTTCAGACCCTGGGTCTGTGTTGCAGCAGGCTTGCATATCTGTCTCAACAAGGCAGGGTCATGAAGGCATACTGCGGCAAGGTGAGATACCATCTCATCAGCTGTGTGTTGGCAGTTTTCATGTTGCCCAACCACCCTAAGGGCTCATGATCGGTTATCAGAATGAAGGGTTTCCCAAAAAGATAGTATCTAAGGACCTCAATCACCCATTTGATGGTGAGGGTCTCCTTTTCTATAAATCGCATTGTGGCATTCTCTGGGGAAGAGCTTCCGGCTAATGTAGAGGACAGGGTGCTCCTCCCCATCCACCTCCTGGGACAAGACCGCCCCCAGCCCCACCTCCAAAGCATCCGTCTGGACCAGGAACTCTTGGTCAAAATTGGGGCTAAATAGTACAGGTTCCTGACACAGGCTCTCCTTGAAGGTTTGGAATGCCTCTTCGCATTCCACAGACCAATGTACTCGACGTGGGCTGTCCTTAGTTAAAAGAACCGTGATGGATGTGAACTGGGAGATGAAGCGTCAATAGTATCCTGCTACGCCCAAACACTGCTGTACCTGCCATTTTGTAGTTGGCACTGGGCAGGCCTGCAGGGCTTGAACTTTCCCTACGAGGGGCAGTACGAGGCCTCACCCTAGGGTATAACCCAGGTAGGTAGTTTCCTGCCATCCAATCCAACATTTCTTCGGGTTGGCCATGAGGCCTGCTTTCTGAATGGTCTGCAGGACAGCTGCTACCCAGGCTAAGTGTTCTTCCCAGTGGGGACTATTGATAACAATGTTGTCTAGGTAAGCAGCTGCTTAGGTATGCAGAGTCAGGAGGTGATCCATCATGCTCTGAAAGGGAGCCGGGGCCCCATGGAGGCCGAAGGGCATCCAGACAAATTGATACAGCCCCGTTCGGGTGGCGAACACTGTCTTCTCTCTGGAACACAAAGGTCCAGGGAGATCTGCCAATACCCTTTTGTGAGATCAAGTGTGGTGATGTAATTCACAGTTCCCAGATGGTCGAGGAGCTCATCAATCCGGGGCATTGGATAGGCGTCAAACATCGAGACTGCATTTACCTTCTGAAAGTCGATACGGAGGTGATGGCTCCCATCAGGTTTTGGGACCAGTACAATGGGGCTGCGCCACTCAATGACTCCCAATTCTACCATTGTTTGGACTTCCTTCTCCATGATCTCTTGCATCTGCCATGGGAGGGGGCGGGCCGCTTCCCGGACCACCTGTCCCGGGGTTGACTGGATTGTGTGCCGTACGATGGTGGTCTGGCCAGGCTGTGTGGTGCAAGTCTTCTGGAAGGCTTCCAGGAGGCACTGAGCTTCTTTCCGTTGATCAGCTGATATCGTGTCACCCAACTGGGGCTCCTCCATTTGTTCAACTCAGGCACTTGGGGCTGGTTCTGGTGGGTAGGGGGCGATGAGCAATCCTTCCCAGGCATGCCAGGGTTTCAAGAGGTTCATGTGGTACACCTGTTTCTTCTTCCGCCAGTGGTGCTGGTGAACCTCATAGGTGACAGGCCCTACCTGATGGACAATTTTGTATGGGCCTTGCCACCGGCCCAGGAGTTTTGACTCTTCTGATGGGAGGAGTAGAAGTACCTGGTCCCTGGGTGCAAAGCTTCTTGATCGGACCCCGTGGCTATAGCACCGCTCCTGGGTCCCTTGGGCCACCTGAAGATTTTCTCGGGAGTGGGTCCTGGCTCGGTCAAGCTGGTCTCACAATTGCAGTACATATTGGTGAATCCCCATGATAGATGAGGGGGTGTACTCCCAGGCCTCTCTCCTCAGATCCAATACCTCACGGGGCTGGTGTCCATACAAGAGTTCAAAGTGGGAGAACTTGGTGGATGACTGGGGTACTTCGTGGATGGCCAGGAGCAACGGTGGAACTAGCTAGTCCTACCGTCACAGTTCTTGAGGAGGAAACTTCCTCAGCATTGTCCTGAGCATTTTATTAAAGCGCTCGATGAGCCCATCCATCTGCGAATGGTATATAGACATTTGCAGCTTCCGAAGGCCGAGCAGGGCGTACACTTGACGGAGTAACTGGGATGTGAAATTGGTCCCCTGGTCAGTGAGGAGCTCTCTGGGAAAACGTTCACCAGCTCAGCCGCGATAGTGTGGGGCTGGAGTTCCACAGCGGGATGGGCTCAGGGAAGCCGGTGGCATAGTCCAGGACGACAAGGATATGATGGAACCCAGCCTTGATCTTGGACAGGGGCCTGATCAGGTCCGTGGCAACTCGCTCAAAGGGCACTGCCACCACAGGCAAGGGAACAAAGGGTCCCTTTGACACCCCAGGGTTGGTGGCCAACTGGCAGTCTGGCCATGAGTGGCAATAGTCCCTTACATCCCAGTGAACTCCCGGACAATAGAAGCGGGATAAGACCCAAGCCAGGGTCTTTTCTTGTCCCAGGTGGCCGGCCACAGGGATGTCGTGAGTGAGCTTCAGAACACTTCTCCTATGGCACTGGGGAACGACCAGCTGGGTCTGGACCTCCTGGGTCTGGGGGTCCCGCTCTACCCAAGAGAGGCGATCGGCTGTGAGCTCAAACTGTGGCAACTGTAGTGCTCTCTGGGGGTTTACTACAGTCCCATTGACGTGGGACACTTGGTTATAGGCATGTTCAAGGGTGGGGTCATCCCATTAGTCTTGAGGGAAGTCGGGTAGGGAGGTTCTCGGAGGGTGTTCCCCCCACTGGATCTGGGGGCCAGGTTTGGGTCCGGGACTCATCAGGGTTTTCTTCTCCCTGTTCCTCTTCCTCTGGTTCACGGTGTTGCTCTTAATTGGCCTCAAGATCCTGGTCTGCTACTACATCTTCCCCTAGAGCTGTCAGAGGAAGAGTCCCCCGAAGGCTGGCCTCCCAGAGAAGGTCATTAAAGCCCAGCCAGTTCCGGCCAAGAATGACGGGACAGGCAAGGGCGGGGGCCAACTCTACCATCATCTCCTCGGTCACCCCATTTATCGTTAAAAGTACCTGGACCCGTGGGTACACTTTATGTCTCCGTGACCATACTGGAGTCAAATCTCTCCGTCGGTCCTTTTTGGGTTCGGGATGACTCCCTGCCATATGAAGGTGTGCCCACATCCTGAATCCAGGAGGGCCGTGACTGGCTTGGGGCCTACTTCCACTGGCGTTGTCAGCTTCGGGGAGGATGGCTTGCGGGTCTGGGATTCCCTGGCGCAGACCTGGCCAAAGCTACAATCCATCTCAGGACATTAGTGCTGTAAGTGCCCGAAATGGCCACACGTGAAGCAGGGCCCCATGTCTGAGTGTGCTGGCAGAGACACTGCTTCTAGAGGTAGGCTCCGATGATAGTCTGGGCCCACCAGGCTCAAGGCTCCCCGAGAAGCGTGCCCTGTGGATGATTGGGTGGGGAGTTACAGGTGCGGTTCTCTGAGTTGCGGGCACCTGGGTGCTGCTCAGGTCTGGGTTCGGGTGTTTGGGTTGATACTGGCTGCCAACTAGACATCGAACCGTTGATCACTACCCATTGAGCCCGACAATCTAGCCAGCTTTCTATTCACCTTATAGTCCGTCCATACAATCCATACTTCTTTAACTTTCTGGCAAGAATACTGTATCAAAAGCTTTGCTAAGGTCAAGATATATCACATCCACTGCTTTCCCCATATCCACAGAGCCAGTTATCTCATCATAGAAGGCAATTAGGTTGGTCAGGCATGACTTGCCCTTGGTGAATCCATGTTGACGGTTCCTGGTCACTTTCCTCTCCTCCAAGTGCTTCAAAATGGATTCCTTGAGGACCTGCTCCATGATTTTGCTGGGGACTGAAGTGAGGCTGACCAGTCTGTAGTTCCCTGGGTTCTCTTTCTTCCCTTTTTAAAATATGGGCATTATATTTGCCTGTTTCCAATTGTCCGGGACCTCCCCCCATTAACCACAAATTTTCAAAGATAATGGCCAATGTCTCTGCAATCACATCAGCCAACTCCCTCAGCACTTTTGGAGCCATTAGATCTGGACCCATGGACTTGTGCATGTCCAGCTTTTCTAAATAGTCCTTAACCTGTTCTTTCACCACTGAGGGCTGCTCACCTTCTCCCCATACTGTGCTGCCCAGTGCAGCAGTCTGGGAGCTGACCTTGTCTGTGAAGACCGAGGCCAAAAAAACCCCCAAACCCAAACCCAAAACCAAAAAAAAAACAACCCAAAAAACCCGACAACCACATTGAGAACTTCTGCTTTTTCCACATCCTCTGTCACTAGGTTGCCTCCCCCATTCAGTAACGTTCCCTGACCACCTTCTTGTTGCTAACATACCTGTAGAAACCCTTCTTGTTACCCTTCACATCCCTGGCTCGCTGCAACTCCAATTGTATTTTAGCCTTCCTGATTACACCCCTGCATGCTCGAGCAATATTTTTATACTCCTCCCAAGTCATCTGTCCAAATATCCACTTCTTGTAAGCTTCCTTTATGTGTTTAAGCTCACCGAAGATTTCTCTGTTAAGCTAAACTGGTTGCCTGCCCTATTTGCTATTCTTACTGCACTTCGGGATGATTTGTTCCTGCCCCCTCAATAAGGCTTTTTTAAAATACAGCCAGCTCTCATGGACTCCTTGCCCCCACATATTAGCCTCCCAGGGGATATTGCCCATCAGTTCCCTAAGGGAGTTTAAGTCTGCTTTCCTGAAGTCCAGGGTCTGTATTTTGCTACTCTCCTTTCTTCCTTTTTTCAGGATCCTGAACTCAACCATCTCATGGTCACTGCTGCCCAGGTTGCCACCCACTTCTACTTCCCCTATCAATTCTTCACTGTTTGAAAGCAGCAGGTGAAAAGGAACATGGCTGCATGTCGGTTCTTCCAGCACTTGTACCAGGAAGTTGTCCCCAACACTCTCCAAAAACTTCCTGGATTGTCTGTGCACTGCTGTATTGCTCTCCCAGCAGATGTCGGGGTGATTGAAGTCCCCCATTAGAACCAGGGCCTGTGATCTGGAAACTTGTCATAGTTGTCTGAAGAAAGCCTCGTCTATCTCATCCTTCTGATCCGGTGGTCTATAGCACACGCCCACCACCACACCACTCTTGTTGCTCTAGCCTCTAAACTTAATGCAAAGACTCTCAACAGGCTTTTCTCCAGTTTTAAACTGGAGCTCTGAGCAATCACACTGCTTTCTTACGTACAATGCAAGTCCTCCACCTTTCCTCCCATACCTGTCCTTCCTGAACTGTTTATACCCATCCATGACAGCGCTCCAGTCATGTGAACTGCCCCACCAAGTTTCTGTTATTCCAACCACATCATAGTTCCTTGAGTGTGCCAGGACTTCCTATTCTTCCTGCTTGTTTCCCAGGCTTCTTGCGTTCATGTACATGCACCTAAGAAAACTAGCTGATTGCCCCTACTTTCTCAGTATGAATCAGGAGGCTTCCCATCATGTACACTCCTCCTTGTGTTTCGTCCTGGTATCCCACTCCTCCACTTACCTCTGGGCTCAGGTCACCATCCCCCGCTGAACCTAGTTTAAAGCCCTCCTCACTAGGTTAGCAAGCCTGCCTGCAAAGATGCTCTTCCCTTTCTTCGTTAGGTGGATCCCATCTCTTCCTAGCAATCCTTCTTCCCAGAACAACATCCCATGGTCTAAAAATCCAAAGTCCTGTCTCCGATACCACCTGCGTAACCACACATTCACCTCCACAATTTGACAGTCCCTACCTGGGCCTATTCCCCAGCCCCACCCCAGAGCCTGAACCCCCAGCCAAAGCCCTCAGCCCCCGACCCCAGCCCAGAACTCCTTCCTGCACCCCAAACCACTCATCCCTGGCCCCACCCCAGAGCTTTCATCTCCAGCTGGAGTTCCCACCCCTTCCTGCACCCAACCGCTTGGCCCAGCCTAGAGCTCCCTCCCGCACCCTGAACCCCTCATTTCTGGCCCCGTCCCAGAGCCGACACCCCCAGCTGGAGCCCTCACCCCCTCCTGCCCCCCAACTCCCTGCCCCAGCCTGGTGAAAATGAGCGAGTGAGTGAGGGTGGGGGAGAGCGAGCGACAGAGAGAGGGGGGATGGAGCGAATGAGAGGCAGGGCCTTGGAGAAGGGGCGGGACAGGGGCAGCGCCTCGGGGCAGGGGCAGGGCAGGGGATAGGGCTAGGGTGTTCGGTTTTGTGCTATTAGAACTTTGGCAGCCCTAACTACATACTATCAGTACCATTCTAAGGTGCCTGACGGGTTCTTTAAAATAGTTATACCAGCAAACCCTTCCTAGTGTAGACAAGGCCTTAGTTCCAATCAGTTAGATTTGCGCAAAACTTTTGAAGACAATGGGGTTGCTCCGGTGTCACTGAGGTAATTCAGATTTATACCAGTGTAAATAAGATCAGGAGAATTTCCAGTAAAAGCTGGATGTAAATGACAGGAGACTAAAGCCCAGACACTCTGTTTTTTCCATTCAGGTCTCATCCTCTGATATTGCTCTGGGGCATGGGTCTGAGGGGTTTTTCATTCTCCTAGCACTGCAAGTTTTGAGGATGAGACAGGGCTTTCCCTGTGTGCCCTTATTCATTTGGCCTCTGGTTACACAGGACCCTCCCATCCACTCCTCATTGCTCAGTGGGGGAGCACAAAGATTTCTATTAGGGATCAGGAAGACATCTTACCTCTAGTTGTCTTCTATGGGGAAAGAAGACCTTAAAACTCTTCTCTCCTTGTATTTTCAGGAGATGACTTAATGGGATGATTTAATTGGGGATTGGTCCTGCTTTGAGCAGGGGGTTGGACTAGATGACCTCCTGAGGTCCCTTCCAACCCTGGTATTCTATGATTCTATCATTCTATGACTGCTTGCCCACTCCCAAGTTTGCAGCTTCTGGTCTCCTGCACTACCCATACCATATGTCTTTGTGAGGAACATCTACTCGGCCAATACCCCTTCAAACCCTCCTGCCTGCACCCCTCTTTCTATGGGAGCATAGCTAGAAACACTCCCAGGTCCTGCTCCTGCTGCATATGGGTCCTGTGACATTCAGGGAATGTCTACACTGCATTCAGGAGATAAAAGCTAGCTTGAGTAACAATAGCAGTGTCGTCACTGCATTGGGTAGCTCTAATATGGACAGGGCAGTACAGAAAGAAAGTTTAAGGTGAATATTGGAGAATACCAGCAGACAATAGAGCTGGCTGACTTTTTTCAAAGTTTTGACAAAAATGCTGTCAAGGCTGATTCCACACTCTGGTACTTCAAGTGTGGAAGGTGGGGCCTGCTAGGATTTTAAAAATTAATACTTGCCACTCCACGCTTGTATTAAATTCCCAAAGTTACAGCTCCTCTCTGACCTTGGCTTGGTAAACACTTCCACCACGCAAATGCAAAACCCCTTTTGGAATCCAGGAAGACACACTTGGGAATTCCTTCCTGTGGGGTACCCTCAAGCCCTTTCACCTCCTCCCCCCTCTGTGAAGAGCTGAGAAAGAAAACAAAGGAAATTAGCTGTTGCTACCAGCTAATTAAACAACATATGCACAAACCTCTTAGGACACCAAAAATCCAACCCTGTTCTTTAAAACAGGTAAATAGTATTAAAAACAGAAAAGAAAGAAAAATGCATCTGTAATTTAGGCATTTGCTAGATTCCAAAAATTAAGCACCCAAACTAGCTTTCTTGAGGGTTCAGCTTAAAGGTTACAAGCAAACAAAAGCATCTGGGGTTAGCACAGAGGAGACCATTAGCCATAAGAAATAAACAGAAATAACCCTAATTGGGTCTTTCTAAACATTCCTGATCCACTTACACATTTTGGAGTTCCAAATAAGTAGTTCTAGGTATGATCTGATGATTTATGATCATACCTGGCTTAAAGCTTCTCATAGCATAACTGCTCCCTGTTCCCCTCTTTCCCAGAGCAATAACAACAGAGACATAAAGGGGAAGTTTTTTCCCCATTTGAAAAAGTTCTAGCCTTCCCATTGGCTCTTTTGGTCAGGTGCCCACTCCCGTTTCTTCACCTGGGGGACTTTGTTAACCCTTTACAGGTAAAGCAAGCAGAGAACAGCCACCAAAAGGGACTTTTTAGCTAATTGGCTGGCTGGGTGTCCATAAAAGAGAGCTCCCCCCCCCCCGCCCTTCATTTATCACAAATGCATTGAAACCGTAAACTTTAACCAAAAAAAGGAGTGGGGAAAGAATCAAGAACATTTTGAATTTCAACAAAAGGGGGACGGGGGAGAATGTAGGGAGGAAAAATGTCAAAGTTTTTATAGTTTTTGAGCAACTATGTAGCTGGCTGAAATTTTTTATATTTCAAAATTTCATTGAATAAGTACAGACAATTTTTCAACAATTTTGTTGTTGCATCTTCCCCACCCCACACAGCTTTAGTGGGAAGTGACTATCAAAATAGTAACTGTAGGGGACTTAGGCACCAGAATTTAAGAGTTTGAAATAAGACTGGGTGACTTAAGCAATCAATTAAAACAGCTTGAGAACTGAACATCGAATAAGTCATTCAGCAAAATTATTCCATGGATAATGTTGAACCATGACTATATTCAAGGGAATTGATTTCAGAGGGGTAGCGGTTTTAGTCTGTATCAGCAAAAACAACAAGGAGTCCTTGTGGCACCTTAGACACTAACAGATTTACTTCAACATAAGCTTTCGTGGGCTATAACCCACTTCATCAGGTGCATCAGATACATGAAAGCTTATGCCCAAATAAATGCATTAGTCCCTAAGGTGACACAAGGACTCCTTGTTGTTTTTATTCAAGGGAATTGCAATCCATTTGGGGGAAATTTTCAAACAGGCAAAGTTAATTTAGGGCCAGATTCTATAACTCATTTAGGCTCCCAAGCCCCTTCTCTCTTCCCAGGGGCAAAATGGGATCCTCCCTTCCCACCAGTTTTAAACCCCTCTTTCTGTGGCCTGCCGTCAATAGACGCCTGAGTCTGTTCGAAGGCATCAGCTAAAAGAGCCATCTCATCCACAGACTTGACATCTTCGTCCCATAGACACTGGTTTACTTCAGCCTTATATATGCTTAAGAAATGCTCTTGAGCAACAAGATCAAGCATTCCTTGAAAACTTGCCACCTCTTTACCCCTCACCCATTTCCCCAACAAATCTTTCATTTTGTTTACATATTCCCCATTACTCGTCCCAATATCCCTCTTAAGATTCCTAAATGTAACTCTATATGTTTCAGGGGTAATCTGAAATCTTCGCAAAACAGTATCTTTAAATTTACAGTAGTCTAAAGCATCTTCAATAGGCATTCCATTGAATACACTTCGAGCTTTACCAGTTAATTTCGCAATCAGGGTAGGAACTCTCTTATTATTTCATGTATTACACACAGCCTTTCAAAGGTAGTCAGATATTCAGCAATATCATCCTGTATGCAAGACATAAGAGTTCCCATTTGTGGATTTTTGGAGTGATGAGAGTTGTTGGGGTCGGGGGGTTCTGGTTCTGCTTCTCTAGCAGGTCCAGTTGGTGTTTTCGCTCTCTCTCTCTCTCCCTCTGTTCTCTTTCTTCCCACTCTCTTTCTCTTTCTTCCCTCTCTTTCTCTTTTTCTTCTATGGCCCTTCTGTGTGTAATCTCCTCTGCCTTCCTGGCTGCCTCTGCTTCCATAGTTTCCCTGGCTGCAGTTGCTTCTTTGAGCCTCATTTCTGCCTGCCACATTTGAAACTCGCAGTCCTTTGCCTTCTCTTCCGCTTCCAGTCTGGCCAGATCTAGTTTTTTAGCTGCCTCACTGGTAGTCATATTTCTGCTTTCTTGTGCTTATTTCCCTTTCCCGAAATAAACAAACAGAAAATAACAAAATTGTGACCTCCTCCTGACTGTTTTTAGCCAGTGCACTTAAGACTCAGTTAAAATCACAAATATCGGTGCTTAAAGTGTGAACTCTACTTGGAGTAACAAGCTGCACATACAACCCTGCTCTCTGCCCCACTGTGATGTTCCCCTCTGGTGTTATCTGGACCGGTGATCTGCTAGATCAGTCCAATTCTTTGACTCTAGGAGCCAGCCTTACCCTGCTCTGCTGTGAGAACCCCCACTCTTGGGCTGTTCACACACAGCCTCTGGCATATAAGCTGCTCCTTGGATTGTGCAACCGAATGACACTAGCCAATATCTCCGGTCCCAGACACAAACCTAGGAACCTCTGTCTTGCAGTGTCCAGTTATGCCTGCTGGACGCTGCAAGCTTATATAAATTCGTCAGTGCAACAAAGAAATTGATATGCACCAGGCTTGTTATTCCAAGGAGAGTCTCTGACATGCTTCAAACCAAACACACTGCTTCAGTAGAATAAACAAAGAGATTTATTAACTACAAAGATAGATTTTAAGTGATTATAAGTCAAAGCAAAACAAGTTGGATTTGGTCAAATGAAATAGAAACAAAACACATTCTAAGCTGATCTTAACACTTTCAGTGTCCTTACATATTTAGCTGCTGCTCACCATGGGCTGGCTGGTTGCCTTCAGCCAGGCTCTCCGCTTTGATCAGTGCTTCAGTCACTTGGTGGTGATGTCTGTAGATGGAGGTGGAAGAGAGAGGAAGACCATGGCAAACATCTCTCCCTTTTATCATGTTCTTTCTTCCCTCTTGGCTTTGCCCCCCTCTTTCAGACTCAGGTGAGCATTACCTCATCGCAGTCCCAAACTGACCAAAGGAAGTGGGGTGACTCACTCAAGAGTCCAACAGACCCTTTGTTGCTGCCTAGGCAAGTGTCCTTTGTTCCTTTGAGGCTGGGCTGGGTTTGTCCCATACATGCCCTGATGAGGTGTGAACTGCCCCTCTGCTCTTGGAGAGTTTTGCCTGGGCCTATTTTAAGCCATGAGGACACACTGTCATCCTCATAACTATATATATGAATTTACAGCCCATAACATTACTATACCATTACTGTAACAACAATTACTATAACATCACTATATAGCATCATGAGCCTTCCGAAGATTCCCAATATGACATACTTTGCATTGGATACCACACAGTCATATTATAAGGATGAACATGGAGGTGCAGGGTGTTCCCCCGAGGTACAGAACGTCACACCTCCCCCATTAGCTTACTGCAAGAGGGTTAGTCACTGACGAGCTCAAAGGTAGTTTGTGTTATTGTTCTCTTGGCACCCAGCCATCAAGGCCATCAGGCGGCGTGCCTCAGTTTCCTCATTCACACACAGCAAACCAGGTTTTTTATGGTTTCTCTGCTGTGATAAGCTTTAAACCTGTTTAGAGGTATTAATTGAAAAGTAGCATTATCATAAGGTTTAACATCCATGTCAAAATTTTTATCCTAAAACTTAACATTAATACCAAAATATTTATCTCAGATGTACGTTTACCAGTATCTTTATGATATCACACCCTCTTTTCAGGTAGCGTAGTGTAAGGTTAGTTTGTTCATTACTCATGCTGTCCTTTGACTCTCTCCAATGTAATCAGTCACTGGCTTTTCTTTCCCTCCAGCATTCCCCTCTGTGTGGGCTCTTAATATAATCATGTTTCTGGAATTTTGGTGCCTCAGAGTCTGGCAAGATAGGTGTTCAGGGGGATCCTGCACATTGGCTGGCCCTTTGGGGAGTGGTCTCCCAATCCCAGGACTGTACATAGGTAGAAAATCCAGCTCCCCTTTTGGGGTTAGCCAGTGTTTCCTCCTCCCAGCACTGAGTCCTTCCCTGCCCCCTAGTGGGCTGTGATCAGGGCTCTCTGGGCGAGGTGTGTTTACCCTTCGATCAGATTCACCTTCTCCCAGCAACCTTCCCGTAACTGCTCCCTGTCTCTCACCAGCCTGGGGGAAAACACCCCCTTCTCTGTCAGTTGGGTCATTTGTATTCTGGCAAACTACCCGCTGGCAATTTCCTGGTCCCAACTCCTCAGTTATCACAGGCATTGGAGCTGCATCTTGATTTAAAGAGACACGGTTACTTTCCAAAAACTTATCAGAAATAGCATCCTGAAGAACAGGGACCTGGATTGGGGTACCCTCCGCCACCCCTTTCTCTGTCCCTGAGAAGTCAGCTGTGTGACTGCTCCCCTCCAGGAGGCTCCTTGTCAAAACCTGGGTCACAGACTGAGTGCCTGGGTGCATAGATCCTGACCCAGCCACCCTCCTAGTGTCCTGGGCATCCTGCGCCGAGTGACTAGTGAGGAGACATTCCTGTACCCCCATTATTCCTTCCCCAGTTCCCTCCTCTGGGCCCTCTCCTAAGACACATTCTACTGTGGGTCATCAGCAGGGATTGTACCTAGAATCTTCTGCACTGAAAGCATGAGCCTTGTACCCTTTTAGCTAAGGGATATGCAGCATAAGGACTGTCTGATTCCCTGTTGGCCTGTGAGGGCACTGTGATGAAGCGGGACTGTTCTTAACGTTTCCTCTGAATATTGTGGGGGTGCCTCAGTTTCCCCTATGCAGTTCTTAAGTATCTAGGTGGTGGGATAAGGGTGTATGATCATTGCAGAGCCCTGGAGGGCAGGTGTGTGCAGGGTCTGGACACAGAGAATGGCCCACACCCTGTTTCCTGGCAACTGGTGGCCTGGGCCCTTCCCCCCTGCAAGGTGAGAGCTAAAGGGTCGGAGATAAAGAGATCAGGTGACCTCCTGGCCCGGGAAAGGGACAAAGCCCAGAGGAGGAGGGGGAGAGAGTTTCAGTTTGGGCCTGGCTGGGGACATGGAGTGAAGGGCAGACGTGGTTGTCTGGCTCACTGCACCCCAAAATGGACCCAGCTGAGGGGTCCTTGTTCTCTGCACCTACAAGCTCTGTTTAGATTATGTTCCTGTCGTCTAATAAACCTCTGTTTTACTGGTGGCTGAGAGTCACGTCTGACTGTGGAGTTGACCCTCTGGCTTCCCCAGGAGCCCCGCCTGGGCGGAGTCGCTGTGGGAAGCGCACGGAGGGGCAGAGGATGCTGAATGCTCCGAGGTCAGACCCAGGAAGGTGGAAGCTGTGTGAGCTGTGTGTCCTGAAGACAGTCTGCTCCCAGAAAGGAGACTTCCCCAGAGTCCTGACTGGTTTCGTAGAGAGCAGTTCCAGAGCATCGCCCGGGGACTCCGTGACAGGCACCTAGCACACTTCAGGGGTTGGGGAAGATAATAAATAATAAAGGGCCCGTCCCCTTAGTGGGATCAGCTGCTGACTTCCGTGAGGTGAACTTGGCCCATAGACTCTGTTTCCAGACACCAGAGATAAGGGGACTAAAGAGGAAGTTGCTGTGAGCGAGTTTGTGTCAGTTCTGCTTGTGGGTTTGTTTCGGGTTAATAAGGAAGGTGCCAGGGTCAGAATCCCAGAGCTTGTCTTCTGAGCAGCCATGGCACACCGAGGCTTCGCGTTTCCTCCAAGTAAGTAGAACCGAGTTAGTGATGACAGAGCCGTGGTGTATGGGAGAGTGTGGCAGGCAAGCCACTATCCGCTGAATAGCTGGGAGTAGCCAGCTGGCAACTTATTGGAGATGCCAGGGAGGGGAAGTTAGAAGGGTTCTGTCCTGAAATACTTCAGAGGTTCCCTGGCCTATCAGGGTACATCTACACAGCCTGTGGCAGGGACCCTCCAAGCCCACCTTGACAGACTCAGGCTTTTGCTACCATGATAAAAAGAGTGGTGTAGTCAGCACTTTTAAGTTGTGGTTTGGACCAGCTGAGGCCCATTCCTTTCCCCAGACTTCAGAGCCTGACCTCCAGTCCAAGCCACCCGCAACTTAGAAGCTCTGTGTACTCAGCTACTTTTAGCACAGGAGCCCGAGCCCGAGTCTGTCGAGCTGGGTTCTGAGCCCTGCTGCTGCAGTCTGCTGCGCGGTGTAGATGTACATTCTGTTACCAGCTGGGCTTCACAGGTGGACAGAGCAGCTGCAGCACCAACTCTTGGCTAAACAGATTAGCAAGATACATGCTCTCCTGCAAACTTATGGTGCATCTTGCCCCTCTCTAGGGCGTGTGTTTGTTTCCTTGCTGAGCATTGGACATGCTGACCCATGAGGAACAGATGGGAGAAGGTTATATCTGACAGAACCCAAATGACAAGGGCAAAGGGGGAAAGCCCTGTGTGGTGATTGTGTGAATTTTGGTAATGATTTATGATTCCTGTGCATGCTTCAGTTTCCCTCCGGCCTTTGCATTTCTGTGCATTGAGCGTAAAGGGATATGATGTGGTATTTGACTCAACAGTCTGGCTGGAGACAAGAGTCATTAACAAACTAAGTAAAGAAAATTTACACCTGTGAATGGAGGGTCTGGAAAAGACAGCGGAAACCCCAGTGGCCAGGACATTCACTCCTTGTGACCAACAGCTGAGAGGAAGGAGATTTCCTGGAGGCTTGCAGGGCAGCAAACCAAATGCACTGAGCGGGAGAACAAAGGGGAAAGGTGACAGGTGGCTGGGTTTAGAGCTGAGCTTTCAGAGACACAGGAAACACACCTGGAACTAAAGGAAAAGAAACGGTGAGAGAGCACCAAGATGGTTTGTTCCTACAGCAGCCTGACTCATGGGAGCCCTGGCATTGGTCAGCATGGCCCATGTCTTAACCTGTGCCTCTCTATGCTACAGTAAGGACTGTTGGATTCTGTAGCCCAGGTGGCTAATACATTCTTAGCTTGTTTTGAAAAGGCTGCCTGGCATTACTGAAAATACTCACTGAGAGCATTGTTCCCTGAAGGAGTAAAGAACAAACCTCGCACTGGAGTCTGGCTCTGCTGGTCTTACTACTGGGAGCCATGGAAAATGATGGGGATTGCTGGCACCCAAAGGCCTAGTTTTGGAGGCCACGGGTCTGCCCCTGTGGAACTGTGTAGATCCTTGGGGCCCAGCACACTACAGGGATCTCTCCAAAGGGACTGGTTACAGGCTGTGGCATAGACCAGACCCTGTGACTCCATGACACCCTGCCTCAGGCCATTGAGAAGCTACTCAGACTCCAGCCTCCCAGCTGCCTCCTACAGGGCATCAGAGGATGAGACTAGAATGGAAAAATCCAGTGTCTACCTTCCATTCTCCCCACATCAATGAGGTCCAATGCCCTGATCCTATTTCTGATCTCCTAAATCCCAGGATAAATTCAGGATTACGCCAATAAAAGTAAATCAATGGAGTCATTCCAAATTGACACCAGTGTAACTGAGATTAGGGTCAGACTCATACAAAGGTGCTTAGACTCCTTTATTTAGTAATGTCTCCCTGTGTTGTTTATTGCCATAGCTTAGATTTTAAACAAATTTTGTTCATCTTCTCTCAAGTGTTTTTCCTCCTTGGACTGTTCTGGTTTCTACCACCAGCAAGCGCCCAGATGACAAACAGAATTGGTAAATTCTCAGGTTAGTGAAACATAATGCCTTGTGTAACGTTTCTGTGCCCATAATAAGTGAGTATCATATAGAGTGTCTGCCATGAAGCTGGTATTGGCTTGGCAGCTCTCAGCAGCATTCTCTGGACTCTAATGTGGGGGTTCACTGCATCTGGGTCATTAGGCGCAGCGGAATGCCCAGAGGGGTGGGTCCACCTCAGGTTCTAAACAGACCCTGAAGGGAAAACCCAGAATTTTGAGAACAGGGAAGATTGGGTGTCAGGGATAATTCCTCCTTCTCTGTGTTCATTTATTCATTCACTCCCTCTTTCTCCCTCTGTCACTCCTTAGGGTATTCTAGTTTTAGTCTGCTCACACTCTGTCCCATGGTGGACAAGAACCTCTTTCTGCTTCCATGTCCCACAGAGAGGTCTTTTAATAGTGTCACTAGGCCATACTGAAAAGCCAGAGGTGGGCCCAGAAAGCGGTAGCTGGTGACTTCCTATACTGGACTGCAGTTCCTGGAAGTCTGTCAGAAAGGAGCGAGAGAGAATGAAGTAGCAGTAACTCTGGATCTGTCATTTTGGCAGCTTCCTCTTTAAGGAGCTGTGAGTATTACAGAATTGCAAATGAAAATTGGGAGGGATCCTGATCAATTTCATGTAGAAACTAGAAGCGCGGGGAAATTCTTATTGCCAAGAAGGCCAGTGGCACATTGGGCTGTATTAGTGGGAGCAGTGCCAGCAGATTGAGCGAAGTGATTATTCCCCTCTATTCAGCACTGTTGAGGCCACAGATAGAATCATAGAATATCAGGGTTGGAAGGGACCTCAGGAGGTCATCTAGTCCAACCTCCTGCTCAAAGCAGGACCAATCCCCAACTAAATCATCCCAGCCAAGGCTTTGTCAAGCCTGACCCTTAAAAATCTCTAAGGAAGGAGATTCCACCACCTCCCTAGGTAACGCATTGCAGTGCTTCACCATTCTCCTAGTGAAACAGTGTTTCCTAATATCCAACCTACACCTCCCCGACTGCAACCTGAGACCACTACTCCTCATTCTGTCATCTGGTACCACTGAGAACAGTCTAGATCCATCCTCTTTGGAACCCTCTTTCAGGTAGTTGAAAGCAAATCCCCCCTCGTTCTTCTCTTCTGTAGACTAAATAATCCCAGTTCCCTCAGCCTCTCCTCATAAATCACGTGCTCCAGCCCCCTAATCATCTTTGTTGCCCTCCGCTGGACTCTTTCCAATTTTTCGACATCCTTCTTGTAGTGTGGGGTCCAAAACTGGACACAGTACTCCAGATGAGGTCTCACCAATGCCGAATTGAGGGGAACGATTATGTCCCTCTATCTGCTGGCAGTGCTCCTACTTATACAGCCCAAAATGCTGTTAGCCTTCTTGGCAACAAGGGCACAATGTTGACTCGTATAAAGCTTCTCATCCACCGTAACCCCTCAGTTCTTTTCTGCAGAACTGCTTCCTAGCCGCTCAGGCCCTAGTCTGTAGCGGTGCATGGGATTCTTCCGTCCTAAGTGCAGGACTCTGCACTTTTCCTTGTTGAACCTCATCAGATTTTTTTTGGCCCAATCCTCTATTTTGTCTAGATCCCTCTGTATCCTATCCCTATCCTCCAGCGTATCTACCACTCCTCCCAGTTTAGTGTCATCTGCAAACTTGCTGAGGGTGCAATCCACGCCATCCTCCAGATCGTTAATGAAGATATTGAACAAAACCAGCCCCAGGACCGACTCTTGGGGCACTCCGCTTGATACCGGCTGCCAGCTAGACTTGGAGCCATTTATCACTACTTGTTGAGCCCAAGGATCTAGCCAGCTTTCTATCCACCTTATAGTCCATTCATCCAGCCCATACTTCTTTAACTTGCTGGCAAGAATACTGTGCGATACCGTGTCAAAAACTTTGCTAAAGTCAAGGAATAACACTTGGAGTATTGCAAACAGTTTTGGTCCCCCCACTACAGAAGGGATGTGGACACATTGAAGAGAGTTGAGTGCAGGGCAATGAAAATGATTAGGCGGCTGGGGCACATGACTTACGAGGAGAGGCTGAGGGAACTGGGGTTAATTTAGTCTGTAGAAGAGAAGAGTGGGGGGGCGGGATTTGATAGCAGCCTTCAACTACTTGAAGGGGGGTTCCAAAGAGGATGGAGCTCGGCTGTTCTCAGTGATGGCAGATGACAGGAAAAGGAGCAATAGTCTCAAGTTGCAGTGGGGGAGGTGTATGTTGGATGTTAGGAAACACTATTTCACCAGGAGGGTGGTGAAGCACTGGAATGGGTTCCCTAGGGAGGTGGTGGAATCTCCCTCCTTAGAGGTTTTTAAGGCCTGGCTTGACAAGCCCTGGCTGGGATAGTTTAGTTGGTGTTGGTCCTGCTTTGAGCAGGGGATTGGTCTAGCCCAGTGCTTCTCAAGCTATCCGATGTGGGGGACCGGCAATTTTTTTTTCCAATGTGTGCGCAGACCGGCAGCTGATGGCTTGCAGACCAGTGCCGGTCCGCGGACCACCACTTTGAGTAGCACTGGTCTAGATGACCAACTCTTCCAACCCTAATATTCTATGATTCTATGATCCTACAAATGGAGCCAAATCCTGAGAGGCATTGAGGACCAGCAGCAAGGGCCGGCCCTAGACCAAATGGTGTGCACCCCCTTCCATTTGTAAACCTTTATATACCTTATCTTTGATTGCATTTGTAGTCCATTTCATGACTTTGATGCATGATTTGTATGCATGATTTATCCCTGTCTCATGAGATTAACGGTTGATACTAGGTTTGCCAGGCATCCGGTTTTCAACTGAAACGCCCAGTCGAAAATGGGCCCTGGCGGCTCCAGACAGCACCACTCACCGGGCTATTAAAAGTCAGGTCAGTGGTGCAGTGAGGCTATGGCAGGCTCCCTGCCTGCCCTGGCTTTACGTAGCTCCCTGGAAGCAGCCAGCATGTCCGGCCCCTAGGCTCAGCGGTGATCAGAGAAGCTCCAAGTGCTGCCGCTGCTCCCAGGGCCAGCTCTGCAGCTCCCATTGGCTGGGAACTGTGGCCAATGGGAGCTGTGGAGGCAGCGCCTGTGGGCATGGGCAGTGCACACTGCACAGAGCCACCTGGCTGCACCTCTGCCAGGGGGCAGAACATGCTGGCCACTTCTGGGAGAAGTGTGGAGCCAGGGCAGGAAGGGAGCCTGCCTTAACCCTGCTGCGCCACCGACTGGGAGCTGCCTGAGGTAAGCGCCGCCCAGCCAGAGCCCCTACCCTGAACCCACTACCCTAGGTTGGAACCGCATCCTGCACCCAAACCCCCTCCCAGACCCCGCACCCCTACCTGCACTCCAACTCCCTGCCGCAGGTCAGAACCCAATTCTGCACCCTAATTCCCTCCCAGACCCTGCACCCTCACCTGCATCCCAAATCCTTGCCCCAGGTTGGAACCCCCCCCATACCCAAACTCCATCCCAGAGCCTGCACCCCCAGATAGAGCTCTCACCCCCTCCCACAACTCGACCCTCTGCCCCAGCCTAGTGAAAGTGAGGGAGGGAGGCAGAGAGCGACCAATGGAGGGAGGGAGGCTGGAATGAGTGGAGAGCAGGGCCTTGGGGAAGTGGCGGGGCTTGGGGAAGGGGGCAGGGGCCAGGGTGTTTGGTTTTGTGCAATCAGAAAGTTGCCAACCCTTGGTGCTGCCCTGCTCCGTGTATAGTCGCAAGGGCATGGCTGACAACAATCTAGGAGGCTGGAGGAAAATGTAGTTCTCAGAAAATCTGGAAGGTTCCATGAGATCCTATAAAGGTCCAGAACATTCTAGGAGGCTAGTGAAAAATGAATCCATATATGGAATACCTGAAACATTTTACTTCAAACATTCTGTTTTCCCTTTTGTCGCTAACAACCAAAACAGCACCCCGAGCCCGGTGCCCCCCAAACCTGGCGCCACCGGTGGTTGCCTGGGTCACCTGCCCCTAAATCCAGCCCTGCCGCCAGCTCTCATTCAGGCTAAGAATGATGGGCCTCATTCTCTTCTCATGTACATCAATGTAAATCAGGAGAAATGCACTGAAATCAATGGCGGTCATATGGTGTAAGGGACAGGAGAAGGAGTCCCAGCATTTCACAATATCTCCCCTCACTGATCGTATTAAAGGGCCTGAAGCTAGACAGTCAGATTCTCAGCTAGTGGAAATTTGAGAAGCTATAATACATTTGGCCTTAATTTTCTTTCCACTCAGGGCAGAGAGAGAGCTCTGGGAGTGAGGATAAAATGTTTATTGAGGGATATGATGTTTCTGGATCTCTCTATAAAGAGCCAAGTGGGATGTCAGCTGGGGGGTAATGGGCAGAATCCTCATGTTTTGTAAATCAGCAAAGGTCTGTTTTTAGTCAGTGGTGCTACACTGATTTACACTATTTGAAGATCTGGTCCTATATAATTAAAAGAGAAATAAAGGAAACTTATTAAATTAAAGTTTTATTTAACTTTTTAAATCGTAATTTTATTTATCTGTTTCTTATGTGTGTTTAATAAAGAATTCTCTCTCTCTCTTTCTGTGTGTGTGTATATATATATATATATATATATTTAACAGTGGTGGTTACAAAAGGAGACCGTGCCAGTGATAATTTGACACAAGACCCCAAACCACACGTATGTGTTTAATGTTGTAATAGTACAAAGGGGTTTTATTACTACTGTACCCCAATAGGTCCAAGGCACCTACCCTTCTCAACACAACAGACTAAGGTTCTATTCCCAACGCTGGGAAGGGTTGTAGGTTTTAATGCTCAGAGCACAAGAGACTGAGAGTCAGGAAACCTGGGTTCTATTCTTATTCTACTGCTGATTTGTGGGGTTACTTTGAGCAAGCTCCTAACCCTCTCTGTGCCTTAATTTCCCCCTCAGTGCAATGGGGACAGTAATATTGACCCATCTCCTGGTGGGACTGAGAATTTTTTAAAGTGTTTTGAGCTTAGACAGGAGGTGCTAGGGGAGGGCAAACAATTATTCTTAGAACTGAGTCCAAATCATTAAGTGTGCATCTGGATCTGACATTTTTCTGTGTTTCCATGAGTGTTTGGATCCAGGATTCTGTCTAAGTTGTGCTTGTTTATTATTTAAAATAATGTTTACTATTGATAAAAATTATTTTCATTTAGATTAAAAATATAATGGGGAAAATTTGCATTAAGCTGCATTAAGATTTTCAAGCTCCTTTTCTTTTTTACTGGGCCTTAATTTTTGGCCTGAACAAAGTTGATCCAGTCCCTTTTACTCTATCCACCTCTTGACAGTGTCTCTCTCCACCTCTAACATTTTATTGCTATTTTTCCTTGCAGGCACATGTCAGACTGAGACTCTGGGAAGAGAATTCATCACCTCCTACATGGAGGACTGTGGGAACTCGAGTCAATTTGAAGTGCAAATTACTGGTTACTTTGCCTTCACTTCAGTGTCTGTTTCCATCTCCAATTACACGGGTGATGGGGCAAAGTTTGAGAATAAGACTATGGTAAATCAGGGAGAGATGGTGCCGGTCAGGCTACCAGAGTCAGTGGGAGTTAAGGGCAGTACCAAGTTCTCCAAGGTGGTCCTAGTCAAGGCTGACAAAGATATCTCGGTAGTGTCTGTCAGCAACAAACATGTGAGCCCTGAGACCACTGTGCTGTATCCTGTCTCCAGCTTGGGAAATGAACACTACGTAGTGACTCCCTTCACGGAATCCTTCAAGAGTTATCCAGAGTTCTCTATTATAACGTACCAGGAGCCCAACTCCGTGGACGTCCATGTGAAAGGCAAGTTACATTACCTAACACAGGTCTACTCCACTGGCAACAAACTGGGAATTAAGCTCCCCAGTTTCCAAGGCATCCAGTTACAAGGCATAGAAGATCTGTCTGGCACCAGGATTGTCTCAGAAAAGCCAGTGGCCGTCTTGGTTGGCCAGGTGTGTTTTTGTAATAGCACAAAATGCAACCACGTCTTTGAGCAGCTCCTACCAGTCTGCAGCTGGGGTACAACATACATCATTCCTCCCTTACCCTGGCAGAAAGTAGATGACATAGTCTATATCACTGCTTCCCAGAGCACGACTGTGTTGTATCAACGAGGGGACAAGCAAGAGAATGTTACTCTAACAGGAGGCAATGCACTCCAACTTCCTGTCAAGCCCTCAATCCCAGTCTACATCTCTGCTAACGTGGGCATCCAGGTGGTGTTCTACAGCCTGGGCGCAGCTATCCCTAATTCCTCCCACGCCTTCCTGATGAATGTTCCAGATGTTGCCAGTTACTGCCTGATGTATTCTATAAATGAGCAGGAGGGCTTTGAGAACTTTGCCTTGATGGTGGCCAATACATCAGAGACTGGCGCCATCATCTTAGACAATCAGCCTCTAAGGGATGTGGAGTGGAACCGAGTCCCCGGCACTGAGTTCGTTTGGGGCATGCATACGCTTGGACCTGCCATGAGATCCCATGCTGTGGAACATGCCAGTTCTCCATTCGCACTCCTGAGTGTTGGCACTGCTGCCATGGACAGCTATGGGATTCCGGGTTCCTGCAGGAAGGGTGAGTAGCCTGGGTTTTAAATCTATTTTGACCACGTTTTCTGTGCATGCTGCAAAGAAAACAGTGTCACAACCAGGGAGGCAACCATGGGCCTGGTGTAAAGTCTGTTGATTTTGATGGGGCTCCATTGAGTTACACCAGCTGAGAATTTGGCCCAGCATGCCATCCTAGGCCACCACTAGCCACAGTTACTCAGGGTATGTCCATACTACAGAAGCTACAGCAGCAGGTACGGCGCTGCAGATGTGCCTCTGAAGCACTGTCGTGTAGACACTTGGTCCAGCGATGGAAGGGGTTTTTCTGTCGCTGTAGTTAATCCACCCCGCCGAGAGCTGGTATCTGGGTTGACGGAAGAATTCTTTTGTCAACCTAGTGGTGTCGACACTGGGCTTTGGACGCCTTAACTACGTCTCTTAGGGGGTGTAAATTTTTCACACCGCTCAGTGACATAGCTAGATCTACCTAAGTTTTAGGCGTAGTCCAGGCCTAAGATTGTACCTGTGTTGCTAGCTGCACTCAACTAGTTTCCGCCCAGCTCATGCAGTTAGGCAGCTGCTCGCCAGCTGGTCTGAATTGGTTTAAGGACCATTGCACTTTTCCTCCTACACTTGGTTGTGATGCCCTCTGGGTACCCAAGGGAATTTTGTGCCTGATTCTTACTTATGCCACTCCTGTGCTTGCACCGGGGAAGACTATAGAAGACTTCTTCTTTTGTCCTAGCTACCACCTCTAAGAGGCGGATTTACTACAGCAATGGAAGAACCCTTCCATCACCATCGTCAGTGTCTACACTACAGTGACACAGCTGCAGCTGCACCACTTTAGCGTTCCTAGTGTAGACATACCTTGATGAGACTCAGGCCTTTTAGAAGTACAAGAGCAGGCTTAGAACAGTTCTTGGGAAGGGAAACTTCTTGAGTATTGATGTAACAACTGTCATCTTGGTAACCCCAAGGATCAAACCCAGGACCTTTTAACTCCATGACCCACTCCTGATTGAGCTAAGAGACAAACTCCCATAGCTAGGAGCTGTAGCAGAACCAGACCTTTGGTGGAGCAGCCCCAGAGGACACATAAGACACACTGATCAATGAGACACACAGACAAAGCTTAAGTGAGTATTAACCAGGTGATGTGTGGACACACACCAGGCTTTTAGGGCTGAATGTATTGCTAACTGATTATAAACTCAGTTGAAAGTTGTCAGACAGGGCTAAAGGGATCAATGGAGCTAAAGGGAGAAAACACCTGCTGGGTTTCAGGAGATCATCAACTTTGTATTCTGGAAGGAAGAAAGGATGGCCTTTGTGGCTAAAATGTTAGGCTGGGACTCAATTGATCAAGCTTCCATTTCCAGCTCTGTCATAAAGTCCGTGTGAGTGTGGTCTTAGGTGTGTCACTTTGGCCAAGATTTTCAAAATCGCCTTGTGATTTTGGTTGCCCAACCTGACACCTTAAAGGGGCCTGATTTTCAGAGGGTGAGTGCTCAGCACTTTTGAAAGTCAGGGCCCTTTTAAGATGTCTGAAATCACGAGACACTTTTGAAAACCTTAGCCCTGCAGATGTTGACTTGATGTAATTGTCCGTGCCTCTCTTTGTGTTGCTAGATGTTACCTTTAAATGCCAGACTGAAACTCAACAGATAAGAGAGCAGTTGAAGAAGTGCAGAGATGTCTTTCAGCAGGTACGTGTAAGGGGTTTATTTGGGCTTTGAGGGTTTTCACAAAGAGTACACAGAAAACTTTGAGCCTGAGGATTCTCTGTTTATCCAAGGTTTACCACTGACTTCAGTGGGAGCAGAATCAGTCCAACACAAAGTGCTTTTGAAAACTCAACCTTCAATACTATGTGAAATATCAGCATGTCCGTGGGCTTCAGCACACTTAGCCTTAACATGTCTTAATCTGTGGACATTGTAGTGGGACAGCCAGCCAACCATAGGTCAAAGCAAGATCACGATGAGGAACCATTTACCTTAATTTTGGGTGGCCTTTCCATGCTTGTAGAAATAACCCATTTCCTCTGATTGTTCTGCAGGGCAACACCAGTGAATTTTGCTCCTTCATGAATTCAACCTTAGTGAATTTGGAGACCATGTGTGCAGAGGACAGAGCAGCATCGCTGGAGGTTAGAGGTTCTGCCCCTACGTGGGTGGGCGCTCTATGGCCAAATGCCCTGCGCATTGGTATAGCCCTCTCACTTTGGGGGAAATTGTAGCTGCTCTTCAGAAAAGGGGTGTGTGCGCATGTGCATGATCTCTAGCTGAAGTGGCAGGGGATCTGGGTTCTGTCCCCACTGCTCCTAGGAAGATCCAAATTGCTTCCGGGGGCAACACAGAGAGAACCGAGATGTCTGCTGATTGGTTGTAATGTTCTCTGGCACCTACACTGAAGGGACCAGGGATGAGGAGCGAATGACACACGGTGTTAGACGTACCCTGGCTTCAGTTTACTGTGAAGTCCTGAGCAAGCCTCAGTAGCCTCACTCGCTCAGTAAAGGGCTCCCTCTTGGAGAATGGTGCAGTCCCTCTGAGTGGGAAGGTCACTATGAACCCGTATGTCCCTAAGAGGGTCATTGTTTCCCTGGGAGTCTGAAGAATGTGGCTCATGAACCACTGAAATCCTCCGTCCTTCTCAGGGTGTTTCCTTTCCCAATCCCAGGAAGTTGCTCGCCCCTTTGGTTCCTTGCTGAATAGCTCCTTCCTCAGTGCTGGTGGGACTGAGAGCAAGAGGGACGTGGCCTCCGCTGTGACCTTCCTCCTGCGGAGTGTGGAATTGGCTGCACTGACGGTTGCTTTGCGGTCTCCGGAGAAGAAGACCCAGAACGTGACAACCGAGTGTATGGGTGAGGAGGATGAGAGGCTCCCACATCGCCTTGTGGCAGCTGTGAGATGGGGGTTATACTCTTTTCAGTGCAGAACACCACTGCAGCCTCACTGCCCCTCCCTCAGGGTTTAAAACCCAGCCATGGGCGGCAGGTGAATGAGCCACTGAGAGAGGTTAACCATTGAGAGAAACTAGCCCCAGGCCCCTCCCTCTCTGCCCAAGGCCTATCCCCTCCTCTTCCATCCCCCATCTTCCACTAGAGCCCAGAGAAACCTGCCTCGCACCCCGCGCTACCCCAGACCCGGAGCGTCAGATGGCTACTGCAGCCAGAGCACCCCCAGCCCTAGAGTGCTGGGCAGCTGGAGCATCCCCAACTCCAGCGCCGGGCAGATGGGCAGACAGCGTGACGTGGCATGGCCCCAGCCCCAGCGCCCCCAGCCCTGGGCCTTGTGAGCACCTGCCTGCCCCAGCCTGCCTGCCCCAGCCTCTCAGCCATGGAAGAGTCGGAAGGGAACTGGAAGCAGGCAGGAGGGAGCCTGGGGGCAAAGCATGGGCTGGGCCATGCCAGGCTGTTTAGGGAGGCACAGCCTTCCCCGGCCTATGCTACCCACCACCCATAAACCCAGCCCTGGGGCTTTGCAGCAATGGCAGCTGCCTGAGAGGGGTTTAAAAGCAATGCCAATCTCCTGTCGCCACAGGCAGCTGCCATTAGTTCCTCCTTTCACTCCCTGCCCCAGCAATACCCCTTCTTGCTGCTTCCCCTGCTACAGCGCAGAGGTGAGGCAGCAGGGAGAAGTTGCCTTCTGCCTCTTGGCACAGTGGCATCTTCATGGGGGCGCAGGCATGATGGATCACAGAAGGTCAGCCAGAGGGGCTCAGGGAAACGCAGAGAGATGGAGGTGAGGAGGAAGGGGGAGGGGTGGTGGGACTCAGAGATAGTGGAGCTCCAAACCTGCCTTGCCCTTGCAGCAAGAGGCGTTGCCATTTCCCTCCACAGCTATCGAGACGCTCCTCATCCCAGCTGCAAGTCGCTGTGATGGGGTCTTCAGGCTGAGAGGTCAGGAGGAGACAATGGACATTCACTGCAATGCCGTCACCAGAGCAGCCACAGAAGGTACCATCTTGGTGCTTCCCAGGCACTCACCCCTTTAGACACCAAACCCCAGCCCTAGTTCTCCCCTTCCTCTCGCCCCACGCTGGCTTGCTTGCCTTTGTTATCCTGACACTACTGTGGACCTTGTTGGCTGAGCCAGTGTTTCTCAGGCTGTTGATCTCTGCAGAGCCCTTCATTCCTGGCTGTCCCGCAGCATGAAAACCAACCCATGTGGGGCAGGGAGGAGAGAGAAGCTTTGATGGGCATATGAATTGGTCCAGAGAATGGAAAGATCAGAGATCCGTTGGCCCAACACATGATGTCCTGATGATGAGCCCAGCTAGGCCCCAGGTTGACGTGTGTGACTTCCTGGAATGGAACCAGGATAATATTGACCAATTTTACTCCAATTTTCAGGCCAGTATGACGTAACTGGGACTGGTTCTTAATTCTTTAGCCCCAGGGAAAGCTCCTCACTAACCAACCTCGCTGCCTCTCCTAACCAAGAAAAACTATGGCTTCACCTCCGTGCCTTTCACCTAGGGCTGTGTACCGAGCTGGATAAGGTGCAGTATGGGGGTATGATTTCTAAAGAGCACTAACTAACTGTGCATTAATAGGTCCGTATAGACCCTACTAGTGTGCACTAAAGGTTCCCTAGTGTGCTTTAATGTACGTTAGTGCACTTTAGGAATCACACTCCCATAGTGCACGCCAGATGTTTCCAACACAGAAGTGCTTCTGTGGAAGAAGAGGGAGGAGGCAACATATTCGAGTGGTTAAAGCTCAAAATGCTAGCCAGGACTCCTGGGTTCTTTTCCCAGCTCTGCCCCAGACTCGCTGTGACCTTTGGCACCTGGATTGCTCTTTCTTTGTCTCAGTGTCCCTGTCTCTACGATGAGGCATCATTTCATGTTTTCAGATCCTTGGGCTGTTGCTTTTATTTCTTACTCCACCCTGGACTCCATCATTAACACGACATTACTTGATGAGGGAGATCTAATGGCTGATGAGAAAATGAGGAATTTTCACCTGAATTCCAGGGTGGTGAGTGGGGCTATCGGAGATGGGAGGCCCATGTACCTCTCCAGACCTGTGAATTTCACCCTGCACCATAGACAGGTGAGTGTAGATCTTTTTACTTTGCTGTGTGCCCGGGATTCCAGCTGGTCACTTGAAAGGTGCGTCTCCTGCAGGGCATTTGAGTTCTGCTGCCTTTCTGGACTGAGAAACAGTTATCTGAGAAATAGAGGGAGCTTCTTCAGTCCTGATGCTGGGGCTGTTTTGATGGAGGACATTACGTAGGGTTCACGCCAGGCCTGATTATGATTAATCATGTAAAATGCTCAGGAATAACAAATGTGCCTGGCTCACCCCTTAGAGCAGGAATAAATGGAAGGCAATTCCCTATAGCAGTGGTCCCCAAAGTTTTGAGGGTCACACCCTCCCTTACCCCATTCACAGCCCTCCCCCTGAGCCAGGGCCGGGAGCGGGGCCATGGCTCGGGGGCAGGAGGAAAGGACACAGACAGGGGTAAGGGGGCCAAGGCTGGGACTGCAGCTGGTGGTGGGTCTGGGTCTGGAAGCAGGGCCAGAGCCGTAGCCGGGAGCTGAGGCTAGGAGCAGGAATGGAGCAGGAGGCAGGCTGCGGTGGGGGCCAGCAGCTGAGTCCATGGCGAGGTGCGGCTCCACTCCCAGCCCCGCCCCTTCCCCCAGCCTGGGCCGGGAATGGAGCTGCAAGAGGCTGGGGCTGGGAGTGGAGCCATGCTGAAGCTGGGGACGGTGCCAGACATGGGGCTGGAAGTCAGGGATGCGACTACTGGTGGGACCAGAGCAGAGCTCAGGGTGGGGAGGGGCTGGGTGGTGCTCCCTCTCTGCCCCCCATGGGGGCTGACCCAGGACCTGTCATTTCCCTCCAAAGGGGGGCGCACCCCACAGTTTGGGGACCTCTGCCCTATAGATAGAAGAGTTCAGGGAAACGGCATGAGATGGTGCCGTCTTTGAGAAAGTAATGAACTTGCTAGAGTGCATGTGGGTATTTGTGGGCGGGTGTGTGAATGCCTTTTAACGGCTCAAATCAAAACTTCACAATTGTGTGTCATAGACCCCACAGTGCCCAGAGTTAAGGGAATTACCACTTTAGCTCTGGGGTCAGGGACTTGTGCTATTGGAGCGGGAGGATCTCGCTTGTATTTCCACTGCCAATGGGAAGTCCCAAATGGCTGTTACGTGCAGCACAATGAGAGTCATGAAGCCGTTGGTGACTTCAGGTTTATTATTGTCTATTAGAAACGTGTGACAAAAGAAACAGTATTCTACCCATGACCCAGTGAGGACGATGATGGGGTGTTTTGGTTTCCAGGCAAAGAAAGAGGAGGAAGAGACTCGCTGCGTTCACTGGAAATTCATTGCTGGGAAAGGCACCTGGGCTGAGGATGGCTGCAAAAGTCTCCAGACGAACAGCACTCACACCATCTGCAGCTGTGACCATCTCTCCAGCTTCGCACTCCTGATGGGTCACACCGGAGTGGAGGTATCTCAGTGTCAGACAAAATCAGTGGGAATTTTGCCTGAATGACCGCTGAGTAGGAACCTCAGGGTATAATCTGTGGCCATACAGGATGGGTGGGGTTTTGATCTGAGGTGCCTAGAGTAGCCCACACTGAAAATGCCAAGGTCACGGCAGGCTGCAAAAAGGAGAGCAGATTTCCCCAAAACTGCTGGTTAACAGTGTAGTTAGAATCACCAACCAGTCACAATCTGTGCTCCAGATCCCCAACACTGGTTACTGAGAAGCTGAAAAAAAGAAATCAAACAGCCCCCTTTATTGCATTCCAGTCTCTGACTCCCAATCAGCAGATAGGGCCAGTAAAATGAGAAGTTACTTAAAAGCTCTATTCAGTTAACAAAATGTTCTTCTGATCTCCCAAGGGGCAGCCACATTGCCAGGTCAATATCAGTTTGGCTCTTACCCAAAATACCATGCTGCCAGTCAATCCTTTAGTATCTAAAACTAAAGGTTTTTATTATAAATGAAAAGAAAAGAAAGAGAGTTGTTAAATGATCAAAGCAATCTGATACATATGACTTCAAGGTCCATATATCAGGTTCTTAGCAGCGTTGGTGAGTTTGCTGGCTTGTAAAGTCCCTCTGGAACACATCCAAAGCTGAGATGGGTCTATCAGACCTTTGTTCAAAGCTTCAGTCTGTCGAGAAGTTACTCCAGAGGTGAGAAGCAGGATTGAAGACAAAATGGAGGTGATGCAGCTGCCTTTTTCTATCCTTTTCCATGTGGCTTGTACTTCCTCTGTCCCAAAGAGAAGATCACAGCACATGGGCATGGAAAGGTACTTGGAGTCTCCTGTTCATAGGCATGTCCCTACATGTCCTGCTGACTCTTGGACATAGCCCCTGGCTTCTCTCAATACGTTCATTCTAGAGCTCAGCGATTCTCAAACTTTAGGAACCTGAGGACCACCATTTTAATTTAAAATTTTTCGCAGACCCCCAACCCCCTGCTCAGACCCAGGCCCCACCCCCATTCCATCTATTCCTCTAAGGCCCCACCCCACCTCTTCCCGCCCCCTGTCTACTCCTGCTCCTCCTCTTCCCTGTGTCTTTCTGCCTCCTCCCCTGAGCGCCCCCCATGCCCACTCCTTCTCCTCCGTCCCAGTGCCTCCTGCATGCTGCTGAACAGCTGTTCTCCGGCATGCAGAAGGCACTGGGAGGGAGGTGGAGGACTTGGTCAGCAGGGTCTTCGGACCCCCTGGAGTGTCCTCGCGGACCCCCGTTTGAGAAACGCTGGTATGTTACACTAATAAAAATGATACCAACAGGATCTTGTAAGAGGGACAAGGCAAATTGCCACGTTTATTGTAAATACAACAAAATATTCCTATATGCAATTTCTATATAGATCCAAAAAGAAAAGGAGTACTTGTGGCACCTTAGAGACTAACCAATTTATTTGAGCATGAGCTTTCACGAAAGCTCATGCTCAAATAAATTGGTTACTCTCTAAGGTGACACAAGTACTCCTATTCTTTTTGCGAATACAGACTAACATGGCTGTTACTCTGAAACCTATATAGATCCAATCACACACACAGACATTCACACACAGGTTCTACATAAAGGTTGTTATAGTTACCAGCCTAGATGTTGCTCGTGCCAAGTCACTGGCCAGGTGGCCTGGACACGAAAGTGGAGCCGAGTCATTGTCAGATGCGCATCCGATGCTCCTGGAGGGTGGTCGTAGAACCAGACTCAAAGAACACAGTCCCTGGACCCAATTTTTATAGGTCTCTGGTTCAATACAAGTCTATGGAAGATGCTTCATCATGCTGAATTTACAATTGAGATGACCATCAATCAGCTCAATCAGCAGGTGGTACATCCATGACGGCTCCATGATGGCTAAGTGTTATCTTCTTGCTCTTCCTTGATGCGTTTTGGGTGGATTCTGGTTCGCCCTCCAGGGGTCACCTGGTTATCTCCACTTTGCATATTCTTCGGCCCACGGATATCAAGGTTGAAATTCTTAGGATTAGGCTGGCAACATTTATTAACCAATTATTTTCCTGCTTCAGGCTCTCAATTCCATGCACTCATCATTCATTCTTTTGCTTAACACAATCTATGACTCTTGATTCATTTAACAAGTTTTATCCCACTATCTATTTTTCCCTCTTTGGATACCAAGATTTACATAGGCATGACAAGGAGCCCCTGCGGGGGAAGAGCATCAGGGTGTTGTTTTAAAGAACAGCATTTGTTTCCTCAAAGTTCTTATCACTTTCCAGCACAGACTCTTTGTCCTGTATCAGCCTGAAATAATTAGCACTTTGGCCTTGCATTTGTTACAGAGTGAAATTCAACGGCACGGAGCTGATGTTCATACCTTTTTACAATACCTATATACTCTTTTGTCTATCTTTATTTCTACTACTACATAATTATAATTCTATCCTACTTATATAGCTTTGAGGGCGACCCAACAGGTATAGCTGATTACCCTTGATGGGCCATCAAACAAATTGGATAGTGCTGATGCCAATCTGTCTGGGTGTGTCACCCAGAAACACAGCACAGACATATCACACATTTATAACTCACGATGCAAAGATGATACATACATATAAACAAGATGTTCATACTTACAAATCGTAACTTTTCGACTGATACCTTACATGGTAAGGTAAGATTCACTGAAATTTTGTAATATTGTTACACATATAAATGGTCACCCATATTCTATAGAATCATAGAACTGGAAGGGACCTCAAGAAGTTATTTAGTCCAGTCCCCTGCACTCAAGGCAGGACTAAGTATTTTCTAGACCATCCCTGACAGCTGTTAGTCCAACCTGCTCTTAAAAATAATGATGGAGATTCCACAACCTCCCTAAGCACTTTATTCCAGTGCTTAACCACCCTGACAGTTAGGAAGTTTTTCCTAATGTCCAACCTAAACTGCCCTTGCTGCAATTTAAGCCCATTGCTTCTTGTCCTATCCTCAGAGGTTAAGAACAATTTTTCTCTCTCCTCCTAGTAACAAACTTTTATGTATTTGAAAACTGTTATTATGTCCCCTCTCAGTCTTCTCTTCTCCAGACTGGACAAACCCATTGTTTTCACTCTTCACGCATAGGTCACGTTTTCTAGACCTTTAATCATTTTTGTGGCTGTTCTCTGGACTTTCTCCGATTTATCCACATCTTTCCTGAAAGTTGGCGCCCAGAACTGGACACAATTTTCCAGCTGAGGCCTAATCAGCGTGGAATAGAGCGGAACAATTACTTCTCATGTCTTGCTTACAATACTTCTGCTAATGCATCCCAGAATGTTTGCTTTTTTTGCAACAGCGTTACACTGTTCACTCATATTTATTCTGTGATCCACTCAGGGCCGTCCTTAGGCATACGTAGCTGCATATGTGGCTGTGTAGGGCACCTGAAAATTTGGGGCACTGCTGGGGCTTAGTGTCCACCCTTCTGCCTCTTCCTATCCCTGTTCTGACCCTTCCTGCAGGCTCACACAGCTAGCTGCTGCAGCCTGGTGACTCTACTCTGGAGGGGAACAATTTCCATCCTACCACCAACCTCAGCCTGGTCCAGTCCACACAAGAGATCCACTTCCTGGACACTACAGTGCTAATAAACAATGGTCACATAAACACCACCCTATACCGGAAACCTACTGACCGCTATTCCTACCTGCATGCCTCCAGCTTTCACCCTGACCACACCACACGATCCATCGTCTACAGCCAAGCTCTGCGATACAACCGCATTTGCTCCAACCCCTCAGACAGAGACAAACACCTACAAGATCTCTGTCAAGCTTTCTTACAACTACAATACCCACCTGCGGAAGTAAAGAAACAGATTGATAGAGCCAGAAGAATTCCCAGAAGTTACCTACTACAGGACAGGCCTAACAAAGAAAATAACAGAACGCCACTAGCCATCACCTTCAGCCCCCAACTAAAACCCCTCCAATGCATTATTAAGGATCTACAACCTATCCTAAAGGATGACCCAACACTCTCACAAATCTTGGGAGACAGGCCAGTCCTTGCCTACAGACAGCCCCGCAACCTGAAGCAAATACTCACCAACAACCACATACCACACAACAGAACCACTAACCCAGGAACTTATCCTTGCAACAAAGCCCGTTGCCAATTGTGCCCACATATCTATTCAGGGGACACTATCACAGGGCCTAATAACATCAGCCACACTATCAGAGGCTCGTTCACCTGCACATCCACCAATGTGATTTATGCCATCATGTGCCAGCAATGCCCCTCTGCCATGTACATTGGTCAAACTGGACAGTCTCTACGTAAAAGAATAAATGGACACAAATCAGATGTCAAGAATTATAACATTCATAAACCAGTCGGAGAACACTTCAATCTCTCTGGTCACGCAATCACAGACATGAAGGTCGCTATCTTAAAACAAAAAAACTTCAAATCCAGACTCCAGCGAGAAACTGCTGAATTGGAATTCATTTGCAAATTGGATACTATTAATTTAGGCTTAAATAGAGACTGGGAGTGGCTAAGTCATTATGCAAGGTAGCCTATTTCCTCTTGTTTTTTCCTACTCCCCCCCCCCCAGATGTTCTGGTTTAACTTGGATTTAAACTTGGAGAGTGGTCAGTTTGGATGAGCTATTACCAGCAGGAGAGTGAGTCTGTGTGTGTATGGGGGTGGGTTTTTGGAGGGGGGTGAGGGAGTGAGAGAACCTGGATTTGTGCAGGAAATGGCCCAATTTGATTATCATGCACATTGTGTAAAGAGTTGTCACTTTGGATGGGCTATCACCAGCAGGAGAGTGAATTTGTGTGTGGGGGTGAAGGGTGAGAAAACCTGGATTTGTGCTGGAAATGGCCTAACCTGACGATTACTTTAGATAAGCTATTACCAGCAGGACAGTGGGGTGGGAGGAGGTATTGTTTCATATTCTCTGTGTATATATAAAGTCTGCTGCAGTTTCCACGGTATGCATCTGATGAAGTGAGCTGTAGCTCACGAAAGCTCATGCTCAAATAAATTGGTTAGTCTCTAAGGTGCCACTAGTACTCCTTTTCTTTTTTTAAAAGTGAAAGCCTCTAGTCTGCCAGACCTATTAGCACAACACTGAAACTGTTAAAGAGCCATTCAAGTGGTAATGAAGCCATTTAACAGGCATTTGCCAACCCCTAGGTATATACTGTCAGTTTCTGAATTTACTGACAAAAACAGTTGTGCATTACTGTAATATTTACTCAGAACACATTAGTCTACAGGACCTTAGTTTAAAATGTGCTTTAAAAGTATTTCATTACAAGATTGCTGAAGATCATAAAATCACATCTCTAAAGAATCCTTGCATAGATTTTAAGATCCACAATCGGAGTATTCATCTTTAGCTTTAAATGCTTGGATCATCAGACATCTAGTTTTTAAAATAAATCGTTCAAACAACCACTCTTATCTAAAATACACATTTTAATTTTAATTACTATAGTACAAAAAACTTACTTCCAAAGTCTTCCTGTCTATCCCTTTCTCCCCCACCCCTCATTGAAGAGAGGCTAGCTTTTAAAGGGACAACACCCCCTTCCTTCCAAATAGCTGGACAAACGAGTTTCCCTTTCTTTACTTCTGACTATTTGATGAACTAGTTTTAAGAGAACCATCCAGCGAAATCAGTACCTTAGTAAGATATAAAATCCTTTGTTATGCCTAAAATCTTTGGAAACATATTTTTTAAAGTTGGTGAAATTTTATAAATGTGTCTGTTGTTATGGAGATCACACAAAGTAAATTAGTTTTCCCTTTCTCTAAAAGCAATGAACATTGTTATGAACACACTAAACCTCTGTGACTGATTAATTTAAAATAATATCTTTGTTTCAGTGAGTTAAATATGTAGTCATCTGGAATGATTACTTTATGAAGGCTTAAGAGTACATTTAAAATATAAAACGAGCGTAGAAATACTGATTAAGAAAATATAAAACAGAGAAGAGCTGCATCATGTATTCCATAATATTTAATGTTGCATTTGGCAGGACAGCTGACTTGCCCTTAGTACAAAGTTTTTTCAAATAAATCTCTGACAAACTTCAGGGTATATCAAAATACCTGAGACTGACATTTTTTATTCCTAAATTTAGTGTTTTTAATTAGGTACCTTCTGCATGTCCAGTCTTCACCTTCTGGCATGCAGTGGAAAACATGCTCCATTTTCTTTTGAAACCCCCCCCCCCTCTTCTGCAATTTCTTTCTAATGTCATTTGCTTCATTTGGATTCAGGGATTTGGCTGGAAGGGGATGAGCAGGGAGTGGAAGGGAAGAGAGGAGGGAGACAGTGGGGAGGGGCGGGGCCTGGACAGAGTGGGGGCGGGGCCTGGGGTGGAGCAGGGGTGAAGTATGGGCGGGGCCACAGGCAGAAGAGGTGGGCTGGGGAGCTACCCTGTGAAAGTACCAGATTAAATCTGGGAAAGTACCAGATTTAAGATGGATTCCAGTATCATGTGACATGGTCACATGTCCTGTGAGACCCCTAGTCTCCATTCCTCCAGGGCTGGCCTGCAGGTACCGGAAGGTTTGCAAGTAAACAGAGCCATTTACAGGTGATTGATTCTGAAGCACCCTTAATGGCTTCCACTTAACATGTGTACATCAGTGATACAAGTTTATATCTTATTCTCCTAACTCCAAACATAGAAATAATATATGCAAACAAATGGGATGAACACACTCAGTAGATCCTAAGCTTTGTAATGATACCTTATAAGAGACCTTTTGCGTAAAGCATATTTCAGAAACATCATAGTTACACTCATAAGCATATTTTCATAAAACATTATGGAGTGCAACGTCACGCGCACATTCTGCGTAGGGAGAGGGTACGGGGGTCTCTGTGGGGAACTGTGACTCTCCACCTCCGTGAGGCGGGCCGGGTGGCTCAGTATCCTTGCTGCCTCGTCCTTCTCCCCCCACCCACAGCTTGACTGTGAACCACGGATAACTAATCTCTGGGAACGATTTTCCAACCAGTTAGGCACCCACCTAAAAGTGGCTCCATCTAGGTTGTATTTGCCTAGTTTGTTTATGGGAAGTCTCAGAAGCCTTAGGGCTTGTCTACACTGGCAATTTACGGCACTGAAACTTTCTTGCTCAGGGGTGTGAAAAAACACCCCCTGGAACACAGCAAGTTTCAGCGCTATAAAGCGCCAGTGAAGCAGTGCACCAGGTAGCTACGCCTCTCGTGGAGGTGGGTTTTTTAAAGTGCTGGGAGAACTCTCTCCCAGCGCTCTGCTGCGACTACACAAGCCGCGGTAAAGCGCCGCGATGGCAGCACTTTAGCATTGCCAGTGTAGACGAGCCCTTACTAAAGTCAAGAAATACCACATCTACCTTGTCACCACCATCCACAAGGCTTGTTACCCTGTCAAAGAAAGCTATTAGGCTGGCTTGACACGATTTATTCTTGACAAATCCATGCTGACTGTTATTTATCACCTTATTATCTTCTAGGTGTTTGTAAACTGATTTCTTAATTATTTGCTCCATTATCTTTCCGGATACGGAAGTTAAGCTGACTGGTCTGTAATTCCCCGGGGTGTCCTTACTTCCCTTTATTTCCCATGTAGCATCTCAGGGCTCACTGGTGAGTTTCCCTTTGCTGTGTTACAGGAGAGTTATTCACTGACCGTCGTCACCTATGTGGGACTGACCTTCTCCCTGCTGTGCCTCCTCCTCGCCATCCTCACCTTCCTCCTTTGCCGCTCCATCCGCAATGTCAGCACCTCCCTCCACCTGCAGCTCTGCCTCTGCCTCTTCCTGGCCGACCTGCTCTTCCTCACCGCGGTGACCCGCACCCGCAGTCGGGTCTGTTACCCACTTTTATTGTTGGTTTAAAATTGAGCTGTGTCCAGATCCTCTGTCAGCATTTCTAAAGCTCCCCTCACTTCAGCACCTTTTTATACCCTCAGCTGGACAGTAACATTTATTCCATGCTCTTTAGTCCTGCAGAAATAATTATTTACTCCCCTCCAAAAGAAATCTCTCTGGGTGAAACCAGTCCTTCCCTTTCCCTTGTGGGCTCCATCCTTCATCAGACAAAGGAACCTCGATTTCCAGAGTCACAGTCCCCTGCCTGTCCTCTCTGCCCCCACACTGATGGGCAGATGCAAGGCACCTATATCTTGAAGCAGATACAGAGAAGAGAACCAACACTATCCAGGTCTCTCCCTATTATGAGGACCGGAAACTTGTTTATGTCCCTGCTCCCTATCCTAGGATTCCTCACAGTATCCAACAATTTCCACGATTCATTTGGGAACTACAACCCCCAGAAACCATCTTTGCTGAGTGGAGATCAGGACCGGCCTGGTCTCTGAATGATTGAAAGGGCCAGCCAGCTTGCCCTTAGACAAGCCCTCGTAGACTAAAGAATGTATTTTCTCTGGGAGAGAGCCGTAACTGGAGAGATGTGTTAATAAAGAGCCCTATATGATCCTCACAAAAGTCCCCCCACCTCCAAATTCAGTGTTTTCCTTCCCAGAAGCAGTGTCCCAGAGCTCTCTCTCGTCCTGTCCTCAGGTGGTGTGTGCTGTTATTGCTGGCTTCCTACACTACCTCTTCCTGGCCTGCTTCACCTGGATGTTCCTGGAGGGGCTGCACCTCTTCCTCACCGTCCGGAACCTGAAGGTCGTGAATTACACCAGCGCCAGCCGGTTCAAGAAGAGATTTATGTACCCGTTCGGCTATGGATTCCCAGCCCTGGTGGTGGCTATTTCTGCAGCGGTGAATCCTGGAGGCTATGGAACTTCCAACCAGTAAGTGCAGTGCCCATCCTGAAGGGGAGCTGGGATCTGGCTTCCATGCAGGTGTTCGGCTCACCCCAGGTCTGACTTGAACCTAGATTTCCCTGCTCACCCTGCCTGGGAGCTGACTGTGACACTAGGCTGCCCTGAGCGCTGTAGTTGAGTTGCCCACCTGTCAGACATCTACACTCCTCGCCCCACGGATGATGCGGAAGAACAAGCCAGAAAGATCCCAGCTTGACTTCCAGCTCCCAGGCTGGGTTTGTGGCATTGGTGGGTAGGAAACAAATGCACCTTCTTACTGTGGGCAAATCCCTGAGGATCCCCTCTCTCAAGTGAGCGACTCCACTAAAACAGGGCATGGCAGGTTCTAGACACCCCAGGCTAGATCCTCAGCTGGTGTAAATCAGGGTAGCTTCACTTCCTTCAGTGCAGCTAGGCCAATGTACATCCGCTGCATGTCTGGCCCTCCCTCAATACTGCGTCCATCCACCAGGAAGGGTCATTTGAGGAGGTGGAAGAGGAAGTGGAGGCTGAAAGCAGGAGATGCTGAGGTAGATGGGGAGAACTGTTAGCCTGCAGCCCGCAGGAGAGTCGGCCATGTCACAGGCTGGCTGAGATCTATCTTGCTTTTGAGAGCCAGCTGCCCTGTGACACCCTCTCTCTGCCCGCGGTGCTGAAAAAGGGTCGTAATCCCATTAAAGTCACCTTCTTCTTCCTCCCTGCCTGTAGCTGCTGGCTCAGCCTGGAGAGAGGATTTCATTGGAGCTTCCTAGGACCAATCTGTGCCATAATCCTGGTGGGTACCTCACAGAACCACAGGGCCCCATTCTCCTCTCTCCTCTGCGACCCTGTGGAGTCCTGTGGAGCCAAGAGAGGAATATCTCCCAGAGAATTTAAGATGAAAGAGTCCAAGAAGATCCCATTTCATTCCTCCCTCTTTGGCCAGTGCAGGATTTCCCACTAACAGAATAGCCTACGTTCTATGGAGGCAGTCCGGGCGAATGGGTCGGGCACTGAGTTGTGAGTCAGGGGACCTGACTCTGCCACTGGCCTGCTGTGTTAACTTGGGAAGTAGCTTCCCCTCGCTATACCTCTGTTTCTCCTCCCACCCTTTGTCTGTCTTGCTCAGAGGCACCGAAAAAAATAGCGGATGCTCAGCACCCACTGGCAGCCAGCTCCCCACTGCCGGTGGCCGTGCCGATCAACTCCTCCCCCTCTATCCCAGCGCCTCCTGCAGTCAGCTGTTCTGTGGTGTGCAGAACGTGCGGTGGGGGAGGGGGTGGAACTGGGTGGGAAGAGGTGGGGTGGGGGTGGGAAGAGGCAGGTGTCACGGAGTCCCCGGGCGATGCTCTGGAACTGCTCCCTACGAAGCCAGTCAGGACTCTGGGGAAGTCTCCTTCCTGTGAGCAGCCTGTCTTCAGGACACACAGCCCACACAGCTTCCACCTTCCTGGGTCTGACCTCGGAGCATTCAGCATCCTCTGCCCCTCCGTGCGCTTCCTACAGCGAGTCCACCCAGGTGGGGTCCTGGGGAAGCCAGAGGGTCCTGCACCCCAACTTCGCAGTCAGACGTGACTCTCAGCCAGCCAGTAAAACAGAGGTTGAAGGGAATCCTCTATAGATAGGACCTAGAAGCTTTGGGCCAAATCACACAGCTCTAAATCTGGAATCAGTGGAGTCACTCCAGATTCAGATAAGAGCAGAATGTGGCCCTCTGGCTGTATGATCACATGTGATGCATTGCAGCCCTGCCTTTGCCAACTGTTCCCTGCATGGCCTGGGACCAAGATCTGGTAGCGAATGGTATATGACCCACCATGACGAGCAGTCACTAGTCTGCAGCAGTCTGATCCCATAGGATTGTTCTGTGCCTCAGGCAGAGAGACTGGCCTTGGCTAGCGTGTTTTACAAGGAATATTTCATGCTGTTTCCACAGATAAATTTAACATTTTTTATTGTAACCCTCTGGATCCTGAGAGACAAACTCTCCTCCCTTAATGAAGATGTGTCCACTCTCAAAGACACCAGGTAAGACAGCACTATATCTACTAGAACAGGGGTGGGCAAACTTTTAGGCTCGAGGGCCACATCTGGGTGGGGAAATTGCATGCAGGGCCATGAAAGTAGGGCTGGGACAGAGGTTGGAGTGTGGGAGGGAGTGCGGGGTGTGGGAGGGGATTCGGTGTGCAGGAAGGGGTTCAGGGCAAGGGGTTGGGGTGGAGGAGGGGTGTGAGGTGTACGATGGGGCTCAGGGCAGGGGGTTGGGGTGCAAGAGGGAGTGCAGAGTGGGGGAAAGGGCTCAGGGCAGGGGTGCAGGGAGGGGTCCGGAGTGCGGGAGGGGGCTCAGGAAAGGGAGTCGAGATTTGGGTTATAGGAGGGGTTCGGGGTGCAGGCTCCGGCCCGGCGCCACTTACTAGGAGTGGCTCCGGGGTGGCAGCGGGGCGCAGGCAGGCTCCCTGCCTGCCTGCCCTGGCCCTGCACCGCTCCCGGAAGTGGCCGGCACGAAGTCTCTGCGGCCCCTGGAGGGGAGGGGGCAGAGGGCACCGTGCGCTGCCCTCGTCTGCGGGTACTTCCCCCAAAGCTCTCATTGGCCATGGTTCCTTGTTCCTGGCCAAGGGGAGCTGCAGGGGGGCAGGGGTAGAGGAGCAGTGTCGGCAGGCGAGGGCAGCGTGCGGAGCCCTCTCCTCTCCCCTTCCCCCAGGGGCTGCAGGGATGTGGTGCCGGCTGCTTCTGGGAGTGGTGCGGGGCCCACGGCACCACAGGGGTGACAATTCGCAGGCTGGATCGAAAGCCCTGATGAGCCAGATCTGGCTCGCGGGCCGTAGTTTGCCCACCCCTGTACTGGAAGGGTCCAGTGAGCCTCCTATATGGGAATTCCTGTGGGATTCCCCAGAGAGTGCTGCTAGAATACAGCTGAGCACATGCCACTGTAGGGTTTCCAGGTTATCTTGGTGACCTTCTGCTTGATGAGAGAGTAACAGTCTCACTGACCAAGGAGCTGATAAACCCTAACTCACATCAGCAGTCCCTTACTCATGAGTCCTAAAGTTGTCCATGGGACCATCTGCCAAAATAAGGACAATTTTGCATGAGTAAGGGTATGCTGGATCGGACCTTAAATTAGACACACCACAGCCAGGGTGGCAAAGGAAGGGTCAGGTTAGGAGAGAGGAGAGGTCTATGGCAGAAAAGGATCATCATGGGAATTACTTTTCTGCCATGTGTATCATCTTCGTCCCTGGATGGATTTTGAGATGACAGTTGCAGTCTGTTCCGAAGCCTGCTGAAGTCAGTGGAAGTATTGGTATGGAAGAGACTGCTAGATCAGTGAGGCTCTTGCAGTAAGTCCTGTGGCACATTCAGATTGTGGCATGCAAATTGTCTTTCAATTAGCTCATCATGAAATCTGTTTGTTAGGGAGGAACAAGATCAGGGCCGCCAGCTGGGAGTGCTGGGTGGAGACATGAGAGGGGAAAAAGATTTTGGAACCAGTTCAGAATGTTGAGGCTTCAGAAAGCCATGGTGTTACTGCCCGTGCGTAGTGCTGTGTAAGGAGAAATGCAAGTCTGTGCTGATAGTGAGAGCTGGGCCATGTGCTACTTAGGGAGGAAACTCATCTCTTTTCCCTGTGGCTGTGGATACTGTCGAGGTAAAGTGCCATCCATTGAGGAGGAAGGCAAGTGTGGCTTACTGTTGCTCTGTAGCAACCCCTCTGTCTATCTATGGACCAACATAGATGGGTTCCCGAGAGCCCAATATCCTGTTCCCTCTTGATTGTCACATTGCCAGGGCCTGATGTGAAGGGATTAAAAACAAAACCGTAATGAGAGGTTGAACCATTTGCTTTGGAAGAGCCACCTGTGGGAGGTTAAGGTGTGTGTGTGTGGGGGAGATGGTTGGGCACAATATTGTATTTTGGATTCATAGGCGTAAGTTGCCATTGTGTTCATCTTGACAGTACCCCTAAGTCACAGTAAAGCGGGTGCCAGCTGTTTCGCCCCACACTGCCCGCAGCCCCCTGACTCAGTCACTCATCAGAGGATCGTTATAATGGGATCTCTCCATCTGCCTTTATCCAGATTACTGACTTTTAAAGCTATCGCCCAACTATTCATTCTGGGCTGCACATGGAGTCTTGGTCTCTTCCAAGTCGGCTCAGCAAAAATGGTCATGGCGTATTTATTCAGCATTGTCAACAGCCTGCAGGGAGCCTTCATCTTCCTGGTGCACTGTCTCCTCAATCGCCAGGTAACGCCCATGGCATGTCATCAGCCACCCAGTGACTTCACGGGACTAGCAGTGGCCTGTCTGAGGGTGTTAGTTACATGATGTAGTGACCATGTCCCTTATTCTGCAGGTGAGAGAGGAGTACAGGAGGTGGATTAAAGGCACAAGAAAACCCAGCCCCACAACTCAAACATTTAGTCCGTCTGTGTCCACTGTCGCTACCAACACCAAGGTGGTAAGAGATCCTCTATTCTGTTCCAATACTAGCATCCAAAAGTCGCATCCATCTGGTTCTGTCAGAGCTGCTGAGATGCCTTGTCCCCTGAGTGACACATGCTTGTTTTAACCCATCTGAGAACGGCATTGGGAGTCTTAGTGAAATTCAATTGCGTCCAAATTAAGGGGGAATCCCAGGTCTCCTAGAACCCAGCACAGAACTCCTTTTTTCTTGCGCACCTCTACGTTCCCTTCCCTTTGCTTCTTTGCAAGCTCCATGCATCACTCGCTGTGGAATGGGCTGGGATACAAATTCAGGTAATTATCCAATTGGGGAAGTTTGCAAACCAAAACCTGGGTGGAAATCTTCCCAGTGTAGATGGGCCAGGCCAACGAAGAGTTAGCACTGGATGGAATTTCCTCTGGCTCCGTTACCACTACTGGGAAAGAATCCAGAAACTTTGTCTGGAGCGAAAAATGGAGACTTATATCTGGGAAAATCTCCCTGCTCCAGTCCCAGCATGAGGCACCACATCCTTTATCTGGAAGTACACATTTCTGGTTTATTTAGAGCAGCCTCTATTAAGTGCTACTTTATGGCTTACCTGTGCATGGGTTGGGGAAGGGAGCGGGCTTTGTCTACACTTGTTTAGTTATTTTCCTGCACGTGATGTCACTTCAGTGGAGGCTGGCTGAATTTTGCAGACTCTGCACTATTCCTGAATGAGGACCCAGTCCTGATCCCATTGAAGTTGACTGGAGTTTTCCCATGGGATTGGCACTCAATATATATTTGTTTTGCTGGCAGGTGAGTTGGGGAGTGCCCTCCACTTCGTCTCTGTGAAACAATCACCTCTCCAACCAACGATGTTTATCGTACAGCCAGCTTTGCTATGCCAGCGGGGCAGTTGCCGTTCTTCATCCCAACTACATACAAAACCTTGAAGGGGAAGCGGGATTGGACAAAATCCTCTCTCTAATCCAAATCCAAAACTCCTACTGAATTCAAAGGCAACCCTAGGGTTTTAGCTGGGTGTGTCTCCCAGATTTAAAGGGCCAGATCCCAGTTCAGAGAGCAGTTATTCCTTAGGGAAAGCACAACATGTGGGGGAGTTGGGGGGTGGGAGGCGATTTGCAGAGGCCTCGCGTGCTGTGTGTGTGAGCTAGCTCTGCTGTTTCACTGTAATGCGTAAATAATAAAATAACCTGCTTATGGACCTTGGTTGCTTCTTTGGTTTGAGGGTTTGCTGTCAGGTTCTGCCTGTCCTGGAAACCTAGGGCCCAGTTCTAAAGCCTCTTTATGCCAGTCTGGCTTAAAGGTGTAAAGGGGCTTTAAAGTGGGCAGCAATGGCCCTGTGATTAGCCCTCCTGGGCAGGAGTCCTTCCTGGCTGCTGTGGAGCTGGCATAAAATCTCTCCATTAGTCCTGCTCCCAGCCCCTGGCATGGGGGTTGTGACTGGTGGGGTGGAGGTGCTGCTGAGGGCATGGCTGAGGCACACTGCTTCGTGGCTATTGTCTGCTTCCCAAGGCCCCGAAGGACCCTTGGAAATGCACGAGTTTACACCAGCTGAGGACCTGGCCTGTAACCGCGTTTCAGCTTCAGCGATGTCACTGCACCACTAAATGCTCTTGACGTTACCTGGCGATTGAGGAGACACTGCACCCAGGAAGATGAAGGCTCCCTGCAGGCTGTTGACGATGGGGACTGCTGGGCCGGTTTGGAGGAGACCAAAGCTCCATGTGCAGCCCAGAAGGAAGAGCTGGGCAATAGCTTTCAAGGTCAGTAACCTGGATACAGGCAGATGGAGAGATCCCGTTACAATAACCCTATGGAGAGCAATTGGGTCAGGAGGATCTGGGCAGAGTGGCGTGGAGCTACCAGCCCCTGCTTCCTGTGTGGGACAGGGCTACTGTCAATGAGAACACATTGGGAATTTGTTCCCATGGATCCTAGATATGCTGTTCCCCTCCTGTAATCCCTCACACCCTCTGCATGCCCAGGACCTTCCAAACCAAGGCATTTGACCCTCCAGGGTTGCTTTATTCCCTTCTCAACTGTGGTCTCTGAGAGTGGACACATCTGCGCTGAGGGAGGAGAGTCTGTTTCTCAAGATCCACAGGGTCGGGGCAAAGAATGTCACATTTATCTGTGGAAACAGCTGAAAATATTTCTTGTGAAACGTTTCATCCGGGGCCAATGACTTGAGCTGAGGCAGAGAACGATCCCAGGGGACAGATCTGAACACTGCAGAACCAGGGACCATTGATCCCCTCTTCTGTAATATCCTCTGGCAGCTCTCGGTCCCTCCCCATGCACAGAGCTGATGGCACAGCCAGGGCTGAGATGGATCAATGGGATCACAGAGGCCAGATTCTGCTTAGAGTTAAAAATGAAGTGACTCCAGCGGGCTTAGTTTACGCCAGTGTAACTGAGAGCAGGATCTGAGTCTGAGTTTCCAGCGCCTGTCTTTAGGCTCTTCCCTGCCACTTTCAGGCTGCAACTAATCTCCCCATCCAAGGCTCTGGGAAGAAACCGCATGGACTTTTGTCATCTTCACTCCACCCAATGTAGATCCTTTCCCCCACCAAACACTTGCATGGTGCAGCCCCTCCCTTCCTCATTCCTTGGGTCAGTAACTGGACTAGACCAAACTCTTGCTGTCCTCAAGGTAAGCTCCCACTGGTTTCTGGGATTATGGCACAGACTGGACCCAGGAAGCTCCAATGAAAGGCTCCCTACAGGCTGAGCCAGCAGGTACAGGAGGAAGGAAGAAGAAGAAGCGCAGGCTGTAGCTCACGAAAGCTCATGCTCAAATAAATTGGTTAGTCTCTAAGGTGCCACAAGTACTCCTTTTCTTTTTGCGAATACAGACTAACACGGCTGTTACTCTGAAACCTGTCATTATCCCAGCTGAGTGACATTAATATGAGTCTATTACCCCTTTTCAGCCACTGGAGCAGAGATGGGGTGTGACGGGTTGGGTCACAGAAACCCCTTTGGGAACTGCCACTTGATGTGCTGTGAGTACCTCTGAGCCCGTTTTCCCTGGCATCTTGGGACTTCAGTGCCTTGCCTGGTTGTGCCAGACACACTAGCCTGCTACAAACACAGACCCAGGTCCAAACCACGTCCCACAAAAGCTGCAGGCTTTACTGAAAACAGCTTAAGAAGTGCTCCTGTCTCCAACACCCAGATACCCAGTTCCCAATGGGATCCAAACCCCAAATAAATCTGTTTTACTCCGTACAAAGCTTATACAGGGTAAACTCCTAAATTGTTTGCCTTCTATAACACTGATAGAGAGAGATGCACAGCTGTATGCCCTTCCAAGTATTAATACATACTCTGGGTTAATTAATAAGTAAAAAGTGATTTTATTAAATATAAAAAGTAGGATAAGTGGTTCCAAGTAATGACAGACAGAATAAAGTGAATTACCAAGCAAAATAAAACAAAAACACACAAGTATAAGCCTAATACAGTAGGAAACTAAATGCAGGTAAATCTCACTCTCAGAGATGTTCCAGTAAGCTTCTTTGACAGACTAGACTCCTTCCTAGTCTGGGTCCAGCAATCACTCACACCCCTGTAGTTACTGTCCTTTGTTCCAGTTTCTTTCAGGCATTTCTTTGGGGTGGAGAAGCTCTCTCTTGAGCCAGATGAAGACAAAATGGAGGGGTTTCCAAGGGTCTTACATAGTCTCTCTTATGGGTGGAAACCCCTTGTGTTTTACTATGCAGAATCACAGTTACAAGATGGAGTTTTGGAGTCACATGGGCAAGTCACAAGACCATGCATGACTCAGTTCTTTACAAGCCGACACCATTGACTACATGTTAGTTTGAGCGTTCCCAGGAAACTCAGCTGTGGATTGGCGTCTTTCAATGTTCATTGTTAGTTAAGTACTCCTAATTACTTGAATAACCACTTCACACTATGTTGACCACATCTGTTTTATGTGCTTCCTACAGCAAACACTTTAAATACAAGCATAGAGCCAACGCTCATAATTTCATATATAAAAAAGATACATGCATACGAATAGGAAGAATACATTCAGTAGAACATAGCCTTTGCAAAGATATGTTACGTGGCGTATGTAGCAAAAACATATTCCAGTTATGTCATATATACATTCATAAGCATATTTCTATAAAGCATTATGGGGTGCAATGTCACATGGGGATTGTGTCCTGAAACAAAAAATGGATTAGACTGAAAACCTTGAACACAGTCCCAGAGCCAGGTGTGGGCCCCAGTTATACCAGTGTAAATCCAAAGACACGCCATAAGAATCCATGGAGTTTATCCTGATTTACGCAGGTGTAAACACTCAGAGCTCAGATACCATGGTGATGGGTGTGGAATAAGAACCTGGGGGGGTAGAGAGAGATTAGAGAGAGATGTGAGCAAGTCTGGCTTGCTGGTGCCAACAGAGTATGCAGATTACTCTCTCTCTGGCAGATGCATGTAGTATTGATGGAGAGCCAGAGATTCAGCTGATGTAAATCGGCTTAGCTGCATTGAAAGCAGCAGAGCTACCTGTTTTACACCATCCGAGGATATCGCCGGGAGTGTCTAGAAGAAGGCAAACCCTTTTTAGTGGAAGTTCCTCATGCTAGAGGAGGGAGAAGGGAGTGGGGATCCTAAGGGCTTTGTACACAGGAAGAAAGTTGTTGGTTTCCTATCCACCAGCACCACAAACCCAGCCTGGGACCTAGGCGTCCAGTTAGGATCATTAGTGGGGTGAGGTCTGTAGATGTATGGCAGTTGGGCAACTCATCTATAGCACTCGGGGCAGCTTAGTGTCACTGGGGAGGGTCTGCATTTACTATCAGGAAGTTCCGTAGCCATCTGGGTTGAATACTGCAGAAATAGCCACCACCAGGCTGGAAATCCATAGCCGAACGGGTACATGAATCTCTTCTTGAACCGGCTGGCACTGGTGTAATTCATGACCTTCAGGTTCCCGATGGTGAGGAAGGAGGTGTAGCCCCTCCAGGAACATCCAGGTGAAGCAGGCCAGGAAGAGGTAGTGTAGGAAGCCAGCAACGACAGCACATGCCACCAGGGGGAGATAGAGAACCCAGGGACACTGCAGTGGGGAAGGGAAATGCTGAGTATGGGGGAGACCTGTCAGGGGGTCAGAGTGGGATTCTTGTTAGCACAGATCTCCAGTTATAGTGCTCTGTGACCCAGAGACGGCAGGTTCCTCGGTCTATGGAGGGTCCTATGGCTGCACATTGCTGATGCAGGAAGGGAGCAGAGATTAGTGGTTAGAGTAGGGGAGCAGGGCTCAGGGGATCCTGGTTCTGTTCCCAGCCCTGCCACAGATTCCCTGGGATAGTGGGCAAATCACTTAGTCTCCCTCTGCCTCAATTCCTCTCCTGTGACATAGGCAGAGAACTGGCCAAACTTCTGGGGATGGGGAGACTGAGGCCACTGTGCCCAGTTTGAAGGGGCTTAACAGGGGGTGGAAACGTCCCCCCGGGAATCCCCTCTGCGTCCTGCACAGCCAGAATACAGGGAGCACAAAGGGGTTCAAAGCCACACACCCCAGCCCTGCTGCGAGTGGAGAAACAGAGCAGGGGAGAATCAGGCCGTACACGACTGCAGGTGCGGGTCACCACAGTGAGGAAGAGCAGGTAGGCCAGGAAGAGGCAGAGGTAGAGCTGCAGGTGGAGAGAGGTGCTGACTGTGATGGGGCAAGGCCAGCTGGCTATAGGAAAGTAGTGGGAGAAAGATATATTAGCCCAGGCTAAACAAATCCCTGTTACCAGGGTAAGCAAATGGCAGTTGCTCCAGATCAATTAAGGCACCTGGGGCCAATTAAGATCCTTCCAGAAAGCAGGTAAGATAGCTAGGTTGATTGGGACACCTGAAGCCAATCAGGGGCTGGCTGAAACTAGTTAAAAGCCTCCCAGACAGGTGGGGGCGCATGTGTCAGGAGCTGTAGGAGGAAGCTGCGCTACTGGAGAAATGGAGCAGTACAAACCCTATCAGGCACAAGGAAGGAGGCCCTGAAGTAAGCGTGATGTAGATATTGAGGAAGTGGGGGCTGCTGTGGGGAAGTGGCCTTGGTAATCGTACTTGTCCTGTTTCCAAAAAGTCAGCTACCAAGAGCTGCTACTATTAGGAGCCTGGAGTAGAGGGTGGGCCCAGGCTTCCTCATCCCTTCCCTGACTAATCACTGAGACTGGGAGACAACAGAGACTGTGGGAGGGAGTGTAGCTTCTCCTCCCCTTCCTTGTTGGCTTATGATGAAAATGGCTCAGTAGGCTGTGACCCTTGCCTCTAGAGGGAGAAGGGCTATGTAGAGGGTCACAGTGAGCCTCTGAGGCTAGTGAAATCCGCCAGAAAGCACAGGACTCACTGAGACAAGGTCAGAGCTTTGCCACATGACGTTGTGGATGGAGCAGCACAGGAGGAAGGTGAGGATGGCGAGATCCTGAGGTTCCTACTCAGACATTACCCCAGCAAAGCCACCAATGGCTCAGAGTCCAGCCCTCTGAGCTGAGTCTGAGAGTGAGATACCTGCAGTGTTGTGGGACCCATAAGGAGAGCGAAGCTGGAGAGATGGTCACAGCTGCAGGTGGTGTGAGTGCTGTTTGTGTGCAGAGCGGTGCAGCTGGCTGGAGAGTAGGTGCCTTTCCCAGCGATGAATTTCCAGTGGATGCAGAGAGCCTCTTCCTTGGCTGTCTTTGCCTAGAAACACAATAGCACCATCCTCATGAGATCACCGAGATAATGTTGTTTCAGTTATTGTGTGTCTATATCCCACGCAGTAACAAACCCAAGGCCACGTAGTGCTCCACGGTTCTCCCCACGCAGCACCCAGTGCCCATGGGTCATTTGATGATGACAGTGGAGAGAGAACTCCCATCCCAGAGCTCTAAAAGCAAAGGCCCTGCTACCTGAGAGCCCTTGTTAGCTGGCAGACTACAGGGCATGTGGCACATGGCCAAGCCTTTCTCCTTCCATCCAGCAGAGGGCAGTGGTACAACTCCCCCCGCAAGCTGATTTCTGTATCAAAGAAAGCACTGTTTCATGCTGATTCCCTGAACTGCATAAGGTATAGGAAGCTGCTTTCTCATTAGTTTGGATCAGGGGTGACCCAGGCAGAGCTGTTAAGCACTTTCCACGATGAATCATAACTCAGTGTGACACGGTGCAAACCCTCATAACCTCCCCCAGTAAAACAGCTCCAGTGCATCAGGAATAAGGAGGTCTCTCCACTTCTCAGACACAGTGGGAGCCCAGAAAGGCAGCACAATCCAAAGGCTCAGCAGGTGAGCCCCCGACAGGGAGCAAAGTGAGGGGATCCCCACACCTCTCTATGGTGCAGGGTCAAGTTCACAGCTCTGGAGAGGTGAAGAGGTCTCCCATCTCTGATGGCCCCACTCACCACCCTGGAGTTCAGCTGAACATTCCTCAGCCTCTCACCAGCTGGTAGATTCCCCTCACTGAGAAATGTCTTGTTAATGATGGAGTCTGGGGTGGAATAAGTAATACAAGCAACAGCCGTGAAACCTGTTGGAACAGGAGATGATACCTCGTTCTGGACATAGGGATGCTGAAGTTGAAGAAAGAGCCAGCCAGGTGCAGCTAACGGGAATTTCAGAGAGCATAGCTGCAGAGCCTATGGTTGGAGCTAGAGAGACTTGCTGAGCTGTTCTGTGGTGGTTTGTCTCCATGTAGCTGGAATTTGGGGCCCCTGGAGAGGTCGGGTGAGAGAAGTCTGTTCTTGTCTCTGTGGGGGGCAGAAGAACCACCAACATCTGGAAGCTGAAGCCAGACAAAATGAAACTGGAAATCAGACACCACAGCAAGAGCAATTAACCATGGGAACAAACTCCCAAGGGAAGCAGTGGATTCTCCACCCCATGCTGTCTTTAAATCCAGACCGACTGCCCTTCTGGAAGGCACCAGGCAATTTAGACAAGCACAAGTTATTGGGCTCAATTCATGGGGCCAGTTCTATGCAGAAGGTCAGACCAGATGATCCAATGGTTCCTTCTGGCCTTAAACTCTATGAGACACCCAATGACCAGTGAGACTGTGGCAGAAATGGGTATCGAACTCAGGAGTCCTGCCTAATCACTGGAGCAGGCTACCTCCCCTGTCTGAGGTCAGAGAAACATTCCATCTTGGAAACATTAAGCTGCAGGAAGCCGAGGTGAAGACATGACTTTTTTCAGTGAAGACAAGCAGAGGAGTTGGTCAGGGAGGAGCTTTCCCTGGTGCTGGAGGATTCGGGAGCAGTATCAGGACTTGTCTACACTGCAAGTTACTGTGCTGCAACCGAGGTGGAGAATCTATGGCGCACCAGCTTGCTGCGCAATAACATCCCTTGCAGGCACTGCTGTAGCACGCTGAACTGCAGCAATGCTGACAGGGGATTTTACTGACCCGCAAGCTGGTACGCTGGAGATTCACAACCTGGCTTGCAGCGCAGCATCTTGTCATGTAGACAAACTCTCAGTTAGGTCGTATGAGCCTGAAAGTGGGAGTTGAGGGGAAATGTTATTCTGGTTCCCACCCAGGGAGATGCTCATCTCCAGCCTGGGGTTTAGCTGGGCTAAGAATCTCCTCCCCTTTCCATTCATACCACTGAGGCCCTCTGCTGAGCTGTCTCCCCTCGGAGCCCCCACCTCTGTGAGACAAGCAGAAATGAAGGCGTCTGCACAGTCCCATGGCCAACAGCCTGAGAACCACTGGCACAGTCAGCAAGGTCCCCACTCGTGCTGGAGCCAGAGACGAGGCTCCTGGCCTGGGGATCCACGGGGACAGAGCAAGGATAGAACCAGGACGGGGGTTTGGTGCCTGGGAATCGCTCTGTGCTGCAGTTTGGTCCCTGGGCATCTCCATGCCCTGGATGGTACCTTGTGTGGTTGCCATGGTGACTGTATCACAGGGAATGTCCATCGTCTCCTCCTGAGCTCTCAGCCTGAGGCCCCGCTGTCTGCACTGCAGTTCCCTGTGACACGCGAGTCTCAGTACCTGGTGGGAGGGAGGGGGGAGAGGAAGTGACAGAGCTTCCCACACTGAAACCACTTCCCCAGGAATCTGTCCATTCTCGCCCAGATCCTTACCCCTCTCCCACTCTGCCTGGGGTGTGAAGGTCTTCGAGGTTCTTCCCTGTTGGGGAAGGGGATGTTTGGGGCTCCCCCACTCTGCCTGCCCTTGGCCCATCTCCCTGTATCCCCTCCCCACATGCTGGCTGTACCTCCCTTGTGGGTTCTGCAACTCCTCTGCACTCACCCAGTTGGTGGAGTGGCATTTGGGGTGGGGGCAGAATGGGGGGAGAAGTGCCTGGCTCAGCATAGCTGACCGTAGGGGCAGACTGCAAGTGCTGCATTGAAAACCTCAGGCATTTTCTGATACACCTCAGGGCACTGGCTGGGCTGGATTAAAATTCCTGGGGCAGGGGGCAGTGCTGTTCTGTGTCTGTATTGAATGCACTGTATAATCTTCTATCCCCCAGCAGCTGAGAGCCAGATGGCCCCTTCACCTGTAGATCCTGTCCTCCCGTTCTGAGTCTTCATCTCTGGAGACCGGAGCACAGTGGCCAGCATGTCCTGTTTCATGGCCTGCATCAGGAGCGTCACAGCCGATGCCACCTCTCCCTTGCTGGCACCGGCCCGGAGGGAGCTGCTGTTCAGGAGGGAATCGAAAGGGCGAGTTGCTTGGGGACACTGGGGGTCAGACTGTTTTTTCCCAGCTAGGGGTGCTGCACGCAAATGTACACTCACCACTACAGCGTGTCTGTGACTCGCTCTTTGGAAGGGCCTAGCACAATGGGGAGCTGATCTTGGCTGGTGCTTCTAGGCACTACCGTAATACAAACACCAAAGCTTTTAGTCTCGACGTTTCTGTAGTGTTGGCAGAAACACTGAACAAAACACCCAACAAATGAATGATCAGTTCAAAGGTACCTGCAGAGAGAAGTTCCTGCACCTCTCTAGGACTCCTGCAAACTCAGGGCTGCGGTTATGGATGGGCACTTGGAGCAATGGAAAGAGAGGCGCAGATATTAGAGCTTTTACATCAGATCACACTGGGGGAAAAATCCCCTTATCTTCCCAACCCCGAAGGCTGCCCTCGGTCTGCCTGCCAGTCCTGTGCTGCCGATAGTCTAGTAAGTGCCTGCTGCAAAAATCCTCTCCCTTCCTCCCCCTCTCACTCTGCCTTTCTCTCCTCCATTTACACTCCCCTGTCTCCCTTTCCCTGCTCCTGGTCCTTTGATCCCTCACATGAGCCTGGGCTTCTGCCTCCCTTCAGCTGATCAGAGTGTTTCACAGGGTGACGGAAGGAATTTAAGGCACACTCCCTACAAACACAGGGGAGCTGGTGGCCTTGAGCCTGTGCCTCAGCGCTAGAGAGCACCCTGTCTGGGAGGGTGGGAGAAACTAATTCTTACCCCATCCTCCTACCGCACCTGCAAGCCAGCTTCATAGATCTCTTGATGGGTTTCCATCTACCCCACAGACAGACCTGCTGGATACAGACACCTCTGCTCGCTGGGGGAGAACTCACCTTTACATGTGTTTTTTTCTGTATGCAGGTCCCGACCCCGGTGGAAGCGATGCGACCAGTTGGGCACTCACACCAGTGACCCGTCAATGGTGTTGATGCATCAGGCTCCCGGCCCGGCTGGGGATCTGCTGCATTCATTAAAATCTGGGAAGGGAAATGAGAGACGTCCCACTGAGAAGCTGTTTTGAATCACTGACCATGGAGTTGTTATCAGCAGTGTTTTGATCCCAGACTTTCAGCATCACAGTGCAGGCCTCAACCATGCAAGTTAAAGGAATAGTTTCAATAGCTGGCAGCAGCAGCAGGTTGTTATCCTCCTGGTGGACAGACGCAAGATGGGGACATCGGCCAATTCCGCAAGATGGGCTCACTGCCTGGTTACTGTCCATCCCAGGACTTTGCTATCAGGCTGCCTAGAAATTGCCTAATGGACTCTGGTATCTCTCCTCACCTCGAGGACACGAGTGGTGGGGATCATTGTTAAATGGTCTCACCTGTCCTATCTATGCAGAGTTTGAAAATATCCTTGTGATTTTGCCCAAATCCCGAGTGACATTTACAAGTGTCATTTCCAGGAGTGTTGATGCATCTCCCATGCGGTTCACAGAGGGTGGCATTTTGTTGACACTTATCCCTTTTCTCATAGCAGATATTGACAAAACTGTCAGTGAGACCTTGGGCCCAATTCAGTGACAATGGAAAGGCGGGAGCAGAGCAGAGCTGGTCCCAAAATGGGGTTATTCCTACAGAATTTGTCAACAAAATCAAACAAAAAAGTTAACCAAGGGCAGCCAGGCAGCAGGGAGGGATGGCGGGGACCTCACCCTGGCAGGTGTTCTCACTCACATCCGTGAAATTCCCTTTCATGGGATCAGGCTTTTATCCATCTACACAGATGCAGTGGGAACTTCCAGTGATATTGTGGCACTTTGTGAAGGGTCTGCACACGAGGGGACCCCGGTCATTTCCAAGTGTATGCGGGAGAATAGTCCCGCTATTGTGGGGAACTTTCCCGGCTTCTGCACTACCCCGGTGAAGTGGTCTAGCAAAAGGATCTGAGTCCTCGCTCCCGCTTCCTTTACCCAGTGGCCTTCCTGCCCTTGAGGACTCCCCTTCCACTCTCCTGTCTGGCAGAGTCCTCGTAACCCCAACAAGGCTGGGCCCAGGATTCCTGGGGGGCTCGACCCCCAACCCTGCTGTGGTCACCTAGGACAGGGGCTAGGGTGTCCCCAATCCGGGGTACTCTCTCTGCACTGGGCACTTCTCTGACCCACTGACCATTACATATAAGTTACAAGTTATTTAATCAACAATTAATTTTAAAAAGAATAAGGAAAAATGAGAAAGGTTAAAGGAAACACATCAACCTGCCCTGTGGCAGGGAACATCACATACAGGGTCTCTGGGATGTCAGGGCAGTTCACAGTCTGTTCCTTGTAAGTCCCATCCCAGGAAGTTCCTCACCTACAAGGCAGGCAAAGATACTGAGGCCTTCTTAGAAAACTTTGAAAGGGTGTGCCTTGGGTACAGCATCTCTACCGACCAATACATGGTAGAGCTGAGGCCGCAGCTCAGTGGACACTTAGCTGAGGTGGCGGCTGAAATGCCTAAAGAACACATGAAGAAGTATGAACTGTATGAACTGTATGAATCCAAGGCGAGAGTCAGAATGGGGATAACACCCGAGCATTCTCGTCGGAGGTTCAGAGCCCTAAGGTGGAAACCAGACGTGTCATTTACCTGACATGCCTACCACATTGTGAAACATTGGGATGCCTGGATATCAGGAGCAAGTGTTGAATCTCCAGTTATTTTGCCCTTCCTAATGCAGTGTCAGCTATCCATGCTTCCTTAGTGGACCCCAATTTAATCAACCCAGAGATCCAAGTGACGATTCAACCTTCAAGTCCAACTCTTTCAATTTGCCTACAGACAAGTTGCCTGTCCAGTACCAGGGCTGGTCAGGAACGTGGACTTTTGCAGTCTATGATGATTATCCCATCCCCATGCTGTTGGGGGAAGACTTGGCCAGTCATGTGAAGCGAGTCAAGAGGGTGGGAATGGTCACCCGCAGCCAGGCTAAACAAGCCGTGAGGCCTAGCTCTGTTCCGGAAACTTCTATCAGGACCCGGTCAGAGGTGATGGACCCGGACGCCAGGCCAAGGTCTGCAACAGCAGTAGTGGATCCAGTCCCAGAGACCCAGACGGAACCAGTCCCAGAACTTGAACCAGCAGAACAACCAGCACCAGACCCATTGCCAGCACTGAATCCAGTACTTGCAACCTCAACACCAGAGGGCCCCACCGAACCTGAACTTGCAGCAGCCCATAACCCTATACAAGAGGCTCAGCCAGAGCCTGAACCCCAACAGAGTGTCCCAGCGGAAAGCGGTTCACAGTCAACGGAAACAGCCCCATCCCCTACATCGCTTCCAGAGGGATCAAGCATAGGTCCACAATCCAATGAGGAACTGATGTCTCCAGCATCAAGGGAACAGTTCCAGGTCGAACAGGAAGCAGATGAAAGCCTCCAGAGAGCTTGGACAGCGGCACGGAGCAACTCACTACCTCTCAGCTCTTCTAATCGATCCAGGTTTGTTGTAGAAAGAGGACTTTTATACAAGGAAACTCATTCTGGTGGACACCAGGAAGACTGGCATCCTCAGAGACAGTCGGTAGTTCCAACTAAATACTGGGCCAAGCTCTTGAGCTTAGCCCACGATCATCCTAGTGGCCATGCTGGGGTGAACAGGACCAAAGACCGTTTGGGGGGGTCATTCCACTGGGAGGGAATGGGCAAGGATGATTCTACCTATGTCCATCTTGTGAAGTATGCCAAAGAGTGGGAAAACCCCAAGACCAGGTCAAAACCCCTCTCCAGACACTCCCCATCATTGAAGTTCCATTTCAGTGAATAGCTGTGGATATTCTGGGTCCTTTTCTGAAAAAGACACTCAGAGGAAAGCAGTACATACTGACTTTCATGGATTTTGCCACCCAATGGCCGGAAGCAGTAGCTCTAAGCAACACCAGGGCTAAAAGTGTGTGCCAGGAACTAGCAGACATTTTTGCCAGGGTAGGTTGGCCCTCTGACATCCTCACAGATGCGGGGACTAATTTCCTGGCAGGAACTATGGAAAACCTTTGGGAAGCTCATGGGGTAAATCACTTGGTTGCCACTCCTTACCACCATCAAACAAATGGCATGGTGGAGAAGTTTAATGGAAGTTTGGGGGCCATGATACGTAAATTCGTAAATGAGCACTCCAATGATTGGGACCTAGTGTTGCAGCAGTTGCTCTTTGCCTACAGAGCTGTACCACATCCCAGTTTAGGGTTTTCACCGTTTGAACTTGTATTTGGCCGTGAGGTTAAGGAGCCATTACAGTTGGTGAAGCAGCAATGGGAGGGATTTACACCTTCTCCAGGAACTAACATTCTGGACTTTGTAACCAACCTACAAAACACCCTCCGAACCTCTTTAGCCCTTGCTAAAGAAAACTTACAGGATGCTCAAAAAGAGCAAAAAGCCTGGTATGATAAACATGCCAGAGAGCATGAGCTTTCGTGAGCTACAGCTCACTTCATCAGATGCATACCGTGGAAACTGCAGCAGACTTTATACATACACAGAGAATATGAAACAATACCTCCTCCCACCCCACTGTCCTGCTGGTAATAGCTTATCTAAAGTAATCTTCAGGTTAGGCCATTTCCAGCACAAATCCAGGTTTTCTCACCCTCCACCCCCCCACACAAATTCACTCTCCTGCTGGTGATAGCCCATCCAAAGTGACAACTCTTTACACAATGTGCATGATAATGAAGTTAGGCCATTTCCTGCACAAATCCAGGTTCTCTCACTCCCTCACCCCCCTCCAAAACCCACCCCCATACACACACAAACTCACTCTCCTGCTGGTAATAGCTCATCCAAACTGACCACTCTCCAAGTTTAAATCCAAGTTAAACCAGAACATCGGGGGGGGCGGGGGGGGTAGGAAAAAACAAGAGGAAATAGGCTACCTTGCATAATGACTAAATAATAAATAATAAAGAATAAAGAATAAATGGACACAAATCAGATGTCAAGAATTATAACATTCATAAACCAGTCGGAGAACACTTCAGTCTCTCTGGTCACGCAATCACAGACATGAAGGTCGCTATCTTAAAACAAAAAAACTTCAAATCCAGACTCCAGCGAGAAACTGCTGAATTGGAATTCATTTGCAAATTGGATACTATTAATTTAGGCTTAAATAGAGACTGGGAGTGGCTAAGTCATTATGCAAGGTAGCCTATTTCCTCTTGTTTTTTCCTACCCCCCCCCGCCCCAGATGTTCTGGTTTAACTTGGATTTAAACTTGGAGAGTGGTCAGTTTGGATGAGCTATTACCAGCAGGAGAGTGAGTTTGTGTGTGTATGGGGGTGGGTTTTGGAGGGGGGTGAGGGAGTGAGAGAACCTGGATTTGTGCAGGAAATGGCCTAACTTGATTATCATGCACATTGTGTAAAGAGTTGTCACTTTGGATGGGCTATCACCAGCAGGAGAGTGAATTTGTGTGGAGGGTGAGAAAACCTGGATTTGTGCTGGAAATGGCCTAACCTGAAGATTACTTTAGATAAGCTATTACCAGCAGGACAGTGGGGTGGGAGGAGGTATTGTTTCATATTCTCTGTGTATATATAAAGTCTGCTGCAGTTTCCACGGTATGCATCTGATGAAGTGAGCTGTAGCTCACGAAAGCTCATGCTCAAATAAATTGGTTAGTCTCTAAGGTGCCACAAGTACTCCTTTTCTTTTTGCGAATACAGAGTAACACGGCTGTTACTCTGAAACATGCCAGAGAGCGTTCCTTCAAAGTAGGGGACCAGGTCATGGTCTTAAAGGCGCTCCAGGCCCATAAAATGGAAGCATCGTGGGAAGGGCCCATTCACGGTCCAGGAGCGCCTGAGAGCTGTTAATTATCTCATAGCATTCCCCACCTCCAACCAAAAGCCTAAGGTGTACCATATTAATTCTCTAAAGCCCTTTTATTCCAGAGAATTAAAGGTTTGTCAGTTTACAGCCCAGGGAGGAGACGACGCTGAGTGGTCTGAAGGTGTCTACTACGAAGGGAAATGTGCTGGTGGTGTGGAAGAGGTGAACCTCTCCATGACCCTTGGGCGTGTGCAGCGACAGCAGATCAAGGAGCTGTGCACTAGCTACGCGCCAACGTTCTCAGCCACCCCAGAACTGACTGAACGGGCATACCACTCCATTGACACAGGTAATGCTCACCCAATTAAAGTCCAACCTTCCTGGGTGTTTCCTCAGGCTAAAACTGCTATAGACCGGGAGATCCAGGATATGTTACAAATGGGTGTAATCCGCCCCTCTGGAAGTGCATGGGCATCTTCAGTGGCTCTAGTTCCCAAACCAGATGGGAAGATACGTTTTTGCGTGGACTACCGTAAGCTAAATGCTGTAACTCGCCCAGACAACTATCCAATGCCATGCACAGATGAACTATTAGAGAAACTGGGACGGGCCCAGTTCATCTCTACCTTGGACTTAACCAAGGGGTACTGGCAGGTACCGCTAGATGAATCCGCCAAGGAAAGGTCAGCCTTCAGCACACATGTTGGGCTGTATGAATTTAATGTACTCCCTTTTGGGCTGCGAAATGCACCCGCCACCTTCCAAAGACTTGTAGATGGTCTCCTAGCGGGATTAGGAGAATATGCAGTCGCCTACCTTGACGATGTGGCCATATTTTCGGATTCCTGGGCAGAACACCTGGAACATCTACAAAAAGTCTTTGAGCGCATAAGGGAGGCAGGACTAACTGTTAAGGCTAAGAAGTGTCAAATAGGCCTAAACAGAGTGACCTACCTTGGACACCAGGTGGCTCAAGGAACTATCAGCCCCCTACAAGCCAAAGTGGATGCTATCCAAAAGTGGCCTGTCCCAAAGTCAAAGAAACAGGTTCAATCCTTCTTAGGCTTGGCCGGTTATTACAGACGATTTGTACCGCAATACAGCCGAATCGCCTCCCCACTGACAGACCTAACCAAAAAGAAACAGCCAAATGCAGTGGACCGAAGAGTGTCAGAAGGCCTTTAACCAGCTTAAAGCGACACTCATGTCTGACCCTGTACTAAGGGCCCCAGACTTTGACAAACCGTTCCTAGTAACCACAGATGTGTCCGAGCGTGGTGTGGGAGCAGTTTTAATGCAGAAAGGACCGGATCAAGAATTCCACCCTGTTGTGTTTCTCAGCAAAAAACTGTCTGAGAGGGAAAGCAACTGGTCAGTCAGTGAAAAAGAATGTTACGCCATTGTCTACGCTCTGGAAAAGCTACGCCCATACGTTTGGGGACGGCGTTTCCACCTGCAAACCGACCATGCTGCGCTACAGTGGCTTCATACCGCCATGGGAAATAACAAAAAACTTATTCGGTGGAGTTTAGCTCTCCAAGATTTTGATTTCAACATCCAACACATCTCAGAAGCTTCTAACAAAGTGGCTGATGTACTCTCCCATGAAAGTTTCCCAGAATCAACTGGTTAAAATTGTCCTTGAGATGTGGAAAATATTGTTAGTCTTTATGTACTTGGTAGTATATTTAGAGGTGCATGTGTCTTATTAACTCTGTTTTTTCCTAGAGCTCCAGGAAGAAATCCCAGCCAGCGTTTCACCCTAGCTGAGATTTGGGGGGTGTGTCATAAATATAAAGGGAAGGGTAAATCCCTTTAAAAATCCCTCCTGGCCAGAGGAAAAAATCCTCTCACCTGTAAAGAATTAAGAAGCTAAAGGTAACCTTGCTGGCACCTGACCAAAATGACCAATGAGGAGACAAGATACTTTCAAAAGCTGGGAGGAGGGAGAAAAACAAAGGGTCTGTGTCTGTCTGTGTGATGCTTTTGCCGGGGACAGAACAGGAATGGAGTCTTAGAATTTAGTAAGTAATCTAGCTAGGTATGTGTTAGATTATGATTTCTTTTAATGGCTGAGAAAATAGCTGTGCTGAATAGAATGTCTGCGTGTCTTTTTTGTAACTTAAGGTTTTGCCTAGAGGGATTCTCTATGTTTTGAATCTAATTACCCTGTAAGGTATCTACCATCCTGATTTTACAGAGGTGATTCCTTTTTACTTCTATTAAAAGTCTTCTTGTAAGAAAACTGAATGCTTTTTCATTGCTCTAAGATCCCAGGGTTTGGGTCTGTGGTCACCGATGCAAATTGGTGAGGATTTTTACCAAACCTTCCCCAGGAAGAGGGGTGCAAGGGTTGGGAGGATTTGGGAGGGAAAGACATGTCCAAACTCCGATTTTTCAGGAACCCAGATAAAGTTTGGTGGTAGCAGTGGAAGTCCAGGGGCAAAGGGTAAAATAGTTTGTACCTTGGGGAAGTTTTAACCTAAGCTGGTAAAAGTAAGCTTAGGAGGTTTTCATGCAGGTCCCCACATCTGTACAACTAGAGTTCAGAGAGGGGAAGGAACCTTGACAGCTGGAGACAATGAAACCAGCTGGGAACCCAGGGGAGGTGGAGCCAGTGCAGAGGGTTTGCACAGGAGGCAGGATGCCTGGGGGAACACAGCTTTGGGATTCAGGATCCTGGGCTCCCGGGCAGGTGTCAGCCTCTTTCTGCTGCTGCAGTTGGAGGGAGGGGGGTTGCAGGGTGTGATGGGATGAAATCCATGTTGATGAGTGACCCCGGTCGGAGCAGAGATCTCTCCAGTCTATCATGAGCCAACCCCTCAGGTCAGGAGTTTATGTGGGGCTGGAGAAAAGGGATGGGGACCTGAGGGGCTCTTCCTTTGCTCCATCACCTGAGATGGTGTCTGCTATCATCAGGTGCTAATGGACACAGCATCACACTGGGCCCCATTGTTCTCTCACTGTTGATCTCAGCCAAGTCAATGGAAAGCAGAAGTGTCATGGCCTCACTCTCCCGAAAGCTCCTGAATCAAAAGGGTTGTGAAGTGCTGCAAGAATAGTCACATCTGTTTTTTGCTATACTTGCCCAAGGCTAGCCCTACCCTGAGAGGGGCCAATCACCTCCAGGAGGCACTGGTGAGCAACTTCAATTCCTTCTGAGTGAAGGGAACTCCGCGTTTCCCAGGGGACACTCAGAACCTCACAAACTCTCTAGCAAACACATGGAACTTGGAGTTTGGAGGAGGCTCATAGACTTTAAGGTCAGAAAGGACCATTATGATCATCTAATCTGACGACCTCCACAACGCAGGCCACAGAATCTCACCCACTCACTCCTGTAACAAATCCCTGACCTACGTTTGAGCTATTGAAGTCCTCAAATCGTGGTTTAAAGACTTCAAGGTGCAGAGAATCCTCCAGCAAGTGACCTGTACCCCACATTGCAGAGGAAGGCGAAAACCCCCCAGGGCCTCTGCCATTCTGCCCTGGAGGAAAATTCCTTCCCGACCCCAAATATGGCTAAACCCTGAGCATGTGGGCAAGACTGAGCAGCCAGACACCCAGGAACGAATTCTCTGTAGTAACTCGGATCCCACCCTATCCAGTGTCCCATCACAGGCCATTGGGCATATTTACTGCTAATGGTCAAAGATCAATGAATCGACAAATTAGGCTACCCCATCCTACCGTCCCCTCCATAAATTTATCAAGCTTAGTCTTGAAGCCAGATATGTCTTTTGCCTCCACTGCTCCCCTTGGAAGGCTATTCCAGAACTTCACTCCTCTGATGGTTAGAAACCTTCGTCTAATTTCAAGTCTAAACTTCCTGATGGCCAGTTTATACCCATTTATTTTTGTGTCCACATTGGTACTGAGCTTAAATATTCCTCTCCCTCCCTGATAGATTTATAGAGAGCAATCATATCTCCCCTCAACCTTCTTTTGGTCAGGCTAAACAAGCCAAGCTCTTTGTGTCTCCTTTCATAAGACAGGTTTTCCATTCCTCGGATCATCTTAGTAGCCCTTCTCTGTACCTGTTCCAGTTTGAATTCATCCTTCTTAAACATGGGAGACCAGAACTGCACACAATATTCCAGATGAGGCCTCACCAGTGCCTTGTATAACAGTACTAACACCTCCTGATCTCTTCTGGAAATACCTCAACTGATACATCCGAGGACTGCATTAGCTTTTTTCATGGCCACATCACATTGGCGGCTCATAGTCATCCTATGGTCAACCAATACTCCGAGGTCCTTCTCCTCCTCTGTTACTTCCAAGTGATGCTTCCCCAGTTTAGAACAAAAATTCTTGTTATTAATCTCTAAATGCATGACCTTGCACTTTTCACTATTAAATTTCATCCTATTAATATTAGTCCAGTTTACAAGGTCATCCAGATCAAATGCCTTACTGAAATTGAGGTGAATTAGATCCACTGCATTTCCTTTGTCTAACAAATCTGTTACCTTCTCAAAGGAGAAGATCAGGTTGGTTTGGCATGATCTATCTTTTGTAAAACCATGTTGTATTTTGTCCTAATTACCATTGACCTCAATGTCCTTAACTACTTTCTCCTTCCAGGCACCTGGAAGTCAGTCTGTGTGCACATGGCTGGAATTCTAGCTGTGGTGGTCACACATCTGAAATAGTTGTCTTGATAAAAAAGCAGTTTAGTTTTACAAGCATGGAATCCTCTCCTGTTATTACCCAACATGCAGTACATGAAAACTGGTGGCTGGGGTCTGCCTAGTGAGACCCGCAGCTCAGAAGAGTGTGTTTAACAGAAAAAACAAAGCAGCACCTAGAAACAGAGCAAACAGCCACTAAACCAATTCCTGCTCCAGGGCTGGCCACTTCACAAGGAGTAAGTACCACAGGCGCTCACTCCCAGCCAACAGGTGAGGGACTGAGCAGTGATCCCAGGTGTGAGTAGGAGCAGGGAGGCGATTTCACCTTTGCATATGGCATTGAGGAGGCACAAACTGGAATACTGCCTCCCATTCTGAGGTCCACATTTGGAAAAGGATGTTGAACAATTGGAAAGGGTGCAGAAAAGAGCTACAAAAATGATTGAAGAGCTGAAGAAATGCCTGACAGTGAGAGCTCAATCTGTTTAGCATATCAAAATGAAGATCAAGAGGGGAATTTGCCAGCTCCTGAGTCTTCAAATCCAGACTGGCTGCTGTTCTGGAAGATGCTTTACTCAAGCACCCCTTACTGGGCTCAGTAGAGGGTAACTGGATGAAATTCTATTGTCTGTGTTACACAGGAGAGGAGACTTGATGATCTAATGATCCTTTTTGGCCTTAAAATCTGTGACTCTGTGAACAATTCCTCTTGGCACAGATACACCAGAGAATCTAGCCTGGGGAATCTAAGGATGTTTCACTGTCAGGACAGCATCTCAGTTGGTGGAACATTCATATTGGAGGGACCAGAAGTAATTGCAAATTACATCAACTTAGACCCTTCCGGACTCTGCTAATCCACCCCTGAATTCATCCCACTGACTTCATTCCACTCACTGGACAGAGTCCCGTCACCTCGGCTTCCCATGGGGACTCAGAGGCTATCAGGAAAGGACGAGCGAGCGCTGAGGCTTCTGAGCTTTGCAGATCCCTTATCTCAGAAAAACAAACACAGGAAGCCAACCTGATGCACATCTTGTTACATGCCATCATATCAGCCAAAGTATTGCAGACAGGAAAGAGCTATCTTCCCACCCTGCCTTGCTCACACTTCCTGCTGCCCCACCACACCGCCCAGCCGGGGTGCCTCATAATCATTTGCTTCCCCAAGTAACTTATTCCTCATGGGTGAAATTTACCATAGTGCAGAGGGCTCAGCACCATTTGAGTCCTGGCCTCAACGGAACGTACGTAATGCCCAGACTGAGCATTGCTTACCATCAGAATGGACTGAGATTTCAGTGTCTTGGTGTCTTTAATTATTTAACTATTTCCCACTTTTGGGGGAAATTTGAAAACAGGCAAAGTTAATTTAGGGCCAGATTCTATAACTCGTTTAGGCTCCCAAGCCCCTTCTCTCTTCCCAGGGGCAAAATGGGATCCTCCCTTCCCACCAGTTTTAAACCCCTCTTTCTGTGGCCTGCTGTCAATAGATGCCTGAGTCTGTTTGACGGTATCAGCTAAAAGAGCCATCTCATCCACAGACTTGACATCTTCGTCCCATAGACACTGGTTTACTTCAGCCTTACATATGCTTAAGAAATGCTCTTGAGCAACAAGATCAAGCATTCCTTGAAAATTTGCCACCTCTTTACCCCTCACCCATTTCCCCAACAAATTTTCGATCAGATTCACCTTCTCCCAGCAGCCTTCCCGTAACTGCTCCCTGTCTCTCACCAGCCTGGGGGAAAACACCCCCTTCTCTGTCAGTTGGGTCATTTGTATTCCAGCAAACTACCCCCTGGCAATTTCCTGAACCCAACTCCTCTGTTATCACAGGCATTGGAGCTGCATCTTGATTTAAAGAGACATGGTTACTTTCCAAAAACTTATCAGAAATAGCATCCAGAAGAACAGGGACCTGGATTGGGGTACCCTCCGCCACCCCTTTCTCTGTCCCTGAGAAGTCAGCTGTGTGACTGCTCCCCTCCAGGAGGCTCCTTGTCAAAACCTGGGTCACAGACTGAGTGCCTGGGTGCATAGATCCTGACCCAGCCACCCTCCTAGTGTCCTGGGCATCCTGCGCCGAGTGACTAGTGAGGAGACATTCCTGTACCCCCATTATTCCTTCCCCAGTTCCCTCCTCTGGGCCCTCTCCTAAGACACATTCTACTGTGGGTCATCAGCAGGAATTGAACGTAGAATCTTCCGCACTAAAAGCATGAGCCTTGTACCCCTTTAGCTAAGGGATATGCAGCATAAGGACTGTCTGATTCCCTGTTGGCCTGTGAGGGCACTGTGACGAAGCGGGACTGTTCTTAATGTTTCCTCTTAATATTGTGGGGGTGCCTCAGTTTCCCCTAAGCAGTTCTTAAGTATCTAGGTGGTGGGATAAGGGTGTATGATCATTGCAGAGTCCTGGAGGGCAGGGGTGTGCAGGTGTCTGGACACAGAGAATGGCCAACACCCTGTTTCCTGGCAACTGATGGCCTGGGCCCTTCCCCCCTCCAAGGTGAGAGCTAAAGGGTTGGAGAGAAAGAGATCAGGTGACCTCCTGGCCCGGGAAAGGGACAAAGCCCAGAGGAGGAGGGGCTGGAGAGAGTTTCAGTTCGGGGCTGGCTGGGGCCATGGAGTGAAGTGCAGACGTGGTTGTCTGGCTCACTGCCCCCAAAATGGACCCAGCTGAGGGGTCCTTGTTCTCTGCACCTACAAGCTCTGTTTAGACCATGTTCCTGTCGTCTAATAAACCTTCTGTTTTACTGGCTGGCTGAGAGTCACGTCTGACTGCGGAGTTGACCCTCTGGCTTCCCCAGGAGCCCTGCCTGGGTGGACTCGCTGTGGGAAGCACACAGAGGGGCAGAGGATGCTGAATGCTCCGAGGTCAGACCCAGGAAGGTGGAAGCTCTGTGAGCTCTGTGTCCTGAAGACAGTCTGCTCCCAGAAAGGAGACTTCCCCAGAGTCCTGACTGGTTTCGTAGGGAGCAGTTCCAGAGCATCGCCCGGGGACTCTGTGACAGGCACCTAGCACACTTCAGGGGTTGGGGAAGATAATAAATAATAAAGGGCCCGTCCCCTTAGTGGGATCAGCTGCTGACTTCCGTGAGGTGAACTTGGCCCAAAAGACTCTGTTACCAGACACCAGAGATAAGGGGACTAAAGAGGAAGTTGCTGTGAGCGAGTTTGTGTCAGTTCTGCTTTTGGTTTTGTTTCGGGTTAATCTGGAAGGTGCCAGGGTCAGAATCCCAGAGCTTGTCTTCTGAGCAGCCATGGAACACCGAGGCTTCGCGTTTCCTCCAAGTAAGTAGAACCGAGTTAGTGATGACAGAGCCGTGGTGTATGGGAGAGTGTGGTAGGCAAGCCGCTATCCTCTGAATAGCTGGAGGCTTGCAGGGCAGCAAACCAAATGCACTGGGCGGGAGAACAAAGGGGAAAGGTGACAGGTGGCTGGATTTAGAGCTGAGCTCTCAGAGACACAGGAAACACACCTGGAACTAAAGGAACAGAGACGGTGAGAGAGCGCCAAGATGGTTTGTTCCTACAGCAGCCTGACTCATGGGAGCCCTGGCATTGGTCAGCATGGACCATGTCTTAACCTGTGCCTCTCTATGCTAAAGTCAGGAGTGTTGGATTCTGTAGGCCAGGTGGCTAATACATTCTTAGCTTGTTTTGGAAAGGCTGCCTGGCATTACTGAAAATACTCACTGAGAGCATTGTTCCCTGAAGGAGTAAAGAACAAACCTCTCACTGGAGTCTGGCTCTGCTGGTCTTACTACTGGGAGCCATGGAAAATGATGGGGATTGCTGGCACCCAAAGGCCTAGTTTTGGAGGCCACGGGTCTGCCCCTGTGGAACTGTGTAGGTCCTTGGGGCCCAGCACACTACAGGGATCTCTCCAAAGGGACTGGTTACAGGCTGTGGCATAGACCAGACCCCGTGACTCCATGACACCCTGCCCCAGGCCATTGAGAAGCTACTCAGACTCCAGCGTCCCAGCTGCCTCCTACAGGGCATCAGAGGATGAGACTAGAATGGAAAAATCCAGTGTCTACCTTCCATTCTCCCCACATCAATGAGGTCCAATGCCCTGATCCTATTTCTGATCTCCTAAGTCCCAGGATAAATTCAGGATAATGCCAATAAAAGTAAATCAATGGAGTCATTCCAAATTGACACCAGTGTAACTGAGATTAGGGTCAGACTCATACAAAGGTGCTTAGACTCCTTTAATTAGTAATGTCTCCCTGTGTTGTTTATTGCCATATCTTAGATTTGAAACAAATTTTGTTCATCTTCTCTCAAGTGTTTTTCCTCCTTGGACTGTTCTGGTTTCTACCACCAGCAAGCACCCAGATGACAAACAGAATTGGTAAATTCTCAGGTTAGTGAAACATAATGCCTTGTGTAACGTTTCTGTGCCCATAATAAGTGAGTATCATATAGAGTGTCTGTCATGAAGCTGGTATTGGCTTGGCAGCTCTCAGCAGCATTCTCTGGACTCTAATGTGGGGGTTCACTGCATCTGGGTCATTAGGAGCAGCAGAATGCCCAGAGGGGTGGGTCCACCTCAGGTTCTAAACAGACCCGGAAGGGAAAACCCAGAATTTTGAGAACAGGGAAGATTGGGTTTCAGGGATAATTCCTCCTTCTCTGTGCTCGTTTATTCATTCACTCCCTCTTTCTCCCTCTGTCACTCCTTAGGGTATTCTAGTTTTAGTCTGTTCACACTCTGTCCCATGGTGGACAAGAACCTCTTTCTGCTGCCATGTCCCCCTGAGAGGTCTTTTAATAGTGTCACTAGGCCACACTGAAAAGCCAGAGGTGGGCCCAGAAAGCGGTAGCTGGTGACTTCCTATACTGGACTGCAGTCCCTGGAGATCTGTCAGAAAGGAGCGAGGGAGAATGAAGTAGCAGTAACTCTGGATCTGTCGTTTTGTCAGCTTCCTCTTTAAGGAGCTGTGAGTATTACAGAATTGCAAATGAAAATTGAGATCCTGATCAATTTCATGTAGAAACTAGAAGCGCTGGGAAATTCTTATTGCCAAGAAGGCCGGTGGCACATTGGGCTGTATTAGTGGGAGCAGTGCCAGCAGATTGAGCGAAGTGATTATTCCCCTCTATTCAGCACTGGTGAGGCCACACATAGAACCATAGAATATCAGGGTTGGAAGGGACCTCAGGAGGTCATCTAGTCCAACCCCCTCCTCAGAGCAGGACCAATCCCCAACTAACTCATCCCAGCCAGGGCTTTGTCAAGCCTGACCCTTAAAAATCTCTTAGCAAGGAGATTCCACCACCTCCCTAGGTAACGCATTGCAGTGCTTCACCACTCTCCTAGTGAAACAGTGTTTCCTAATATCCAACCTACACCTCCCCCACTGCAACCTGAGACCACTACTCCTCATTCTGTCATCTGGTACCACTGAGAACAGTCTAGATCCATCCTCTTTGGAACCGCCTTTCAGGTAGTTGAAAGCAAATCCCCCCTCATTCTTCTCTTCTGCAGACTAAATAATCCCAGTTCCCTCAGCCTCTCCTCATAAATCACGTGCTCCAGCCCCCTAATCATTTTTGTTGCCCTCCGCTGGACTCTTTCCAATTTTTCTACATCCTTGTTGTAGTGTGGGGTCCAAACTGGACACAATACTCCAGATGAGGTCTCACCAATGCCGAATCGAGGGGAACGATCACGTTCCTTGATTTGCTGGCAATGCTCCTACTTATACAGCACAAAATGCCTTTAGCCTTGTTGGCCACAAGGGCACACTGTTGACTCATATAAAGCTTCTCATCCACTGTAACCCCTAGGTCCTTTTCCGCAGAACTGCTGCCTAGCCGCTCGGTCCCTAGTCTGTAGCGGTGCATGGGATTCTTCCGTCCTAAGTGCAGGACTCTGCACTTGTCCTTGTTGAACCTCATCAGATTTCTTCTGGCCCAATCCTCTAATTTGTCTAGGTCCCTCTGTATCCTATCCCTACTCTCCAGCGTATCTACCACTCCTCCCAGTTTAGTGTCATCTGCAAACTTGCTGAGGGTGCAATCCACACCATCCTCCAAATCATTAATGAAGATATTGAACAAAACCAGCTCCAGGACCGACCCTTGGGGCACTCCGCTTGATACCGGCTGCCAGCTAGACATGGAGCCATTTATCACTACCTGTTGAGCCTGAGTATCTAGCCAGCTTTCTATCCACCTTATAGTCCATTCATCCAGCCCATACTTCTTTAACTTGCTGGCAAGAATACTGTGGGAGACCGTGTCAAAAACTTTGCTAAAGTCAAGGAATAACATTTGGAGCATTCCAAACAGTTTTGGTCCCCCCACTACAGAAGGGATGTGGACACACTGAAGAGAGTCGAGTGGAGGGCAATGAAAATGATTAGGGGGCTGGGGCACATGACTGACGAGGAGAGGCTGAGGGAACTGGGGTTAATTTAGTCTGCAGAAGAGAAGAATGAGAGGGGATTTGCTTTCAACTCCCTGAAAGGGGGTTCCAAAGAGGATGGAGCTCGGCTGTTCTCAGTGATGGCAGATGACAGGAAAAGGAGCAATGGTCTAAAGTTGCAGTGGAGGAGGTGTATGTTGGATGTTAGGAAACACTATTTCACCAGGAGGGTGGTGAAGCACTGGAATGGGTTCCCTAAGGAGGTGGTGGAATCTCCCTCCTTAGAGGTTTTTAAGGCCTGGCTTGACAAGCCCTGGCTGGGATAGTTTAGTTGGCGTTGGTCCTGCTTTGAGCAGGGGATTGGTCTAGCTCAGTGCTTCTCAAGCTATCTGATGTGGGGGACCGGCAATTTTTTTTTCCAATGTGCGCGCAGACCGGCAGCCAATGGCTTGCAGACCAGCGCCGGTCCACGGACCACCACTTTGAGTAGCACTGGTCTAGATGACCTCCTGTGGTCTCTTCCAACCCTAATATTCTATGATTCTATGATCCTACAAATGGAGCCAAATCCTGAGAGGCATTGAGGACCAGCAGCCAGGCCCAGCCCTAGACCAAATGGTGTGCACCCCCTTCCATTTGTTAAACCTTTAAATACTTTATTTTTGATTGCATTTGTAGTCCATTTCATGACTTTGATGCATGATTTGTATGCATGATTTATCCCTGTCTCATGAGATTAACGGTTGATACTAGGGTTGCCAGGCATCCGGTTTTCAACTGAAACGCCCAGTTGAAATTGGGCCCTCGCGGCTCCGGACAGCACCACTCACCGGGCCATTAAAAGTCAGGTCAGTGGTGCAGTGAGGCTATGGCAGGCTCCCAGCCTGCCCTGGCTTTACGTAGCTCCCTGGAAGCAGCCAGCACGTCCGGCCCCTAGGCTCAGCGGTGATCAGAGAAGCTCCAAGTGCTGCCGCTGCTCCCAGGGCCAGCTCTGCAGCTCCCATTGGCTGGGAACTGTGGCCAATGGGAGCTGTGGAGGCAGCGCCTGTGGGCATGGGCAGTGCACACTGCACAGAGCCACCTGGCTGCACCTCTGCCAGGGGGCAGAACATGCCGGCCACTTCTGGGAGCTGCAGGTCAGAACCCAATTCTGCACCCTAATTCCCTCCCAGACCCTGCACCCTCACCCGCATCCCAAATCCTTGCCCCATGTTGGAACCCCCTCCCACACCCAAACTCCATCCCAGAGCCTGCACCCCCAGATGGAGCCCTCACCTTCTCCCACAGCTCAACCCTCTGCCCCAGCCTAGTGAAAGTGAGTGAGGGTGGCAGAGAGCGACCAATGGAGGGAGGGAGGCTGGAGTGAGTGGGGGGCAGGGCCTTGGGGAAGTGGCGGGGCTTGGGGAAGGGGGCGGGGGGCCAGGGTGTTTGGTTTTGTGCAATCAGAGAGTTGCCAACCCTTGGTGCTGCCCTGCTCCGTGTATAGTCGCGAGGGCATGGCTGACAATATTCTAGGAGGCTGGAGGAAAATGTAGTTCTCTGAAAATCTGGAAGGTTCCATGAGATCCTATAAAGGTCCAGAACATTCTAGGAGGCTAGTGAAAAATGAATCCATATATGGAATACCTGAAACATTTTACTTCAAACATTCTGTTTTCCCTTTTGTCGCTAACAACCAAAACAGCACCCCGAGCCCAGCGCCCCCCAAACCTGGCGCCACCAGTGGTTGCCTGGGTCACATGCCCCTAAATCCAGCCCTGCCGCCAGCTCCCATTCAGGCTAAGAATGATGGGCCTCATTCTCTTCTCACGTACATCAATGTAAATCAGGAGAAATGCACTGAAATCAATGGCGGTCATATGGTGTAAGGGACAGGAGAAGGAGTCCCAGCATTTCACATCTCCCCTCACTAATCGTATTAAAGGGCCTGAAGCTAGACAGTCAGATTCTCAGCTAGTGGAAATTTGAGAAGCTATATTACATTTGGCCTTAATTTTCTTTCCACTCAGGGCAGAGAGAGAGCTCTGGGAGTGAGGATAAAATGTTTATTGAGGGATATGATGTTTCTGGATCTCTCTATAAAGAGCCAAGTGGGATGTCAGCTGGGGGGTAATGGGCAGAATCCTCATCTGTTGTAAATCAGCAAGGTCTGTTTGTAGTCAGTGGTGCTACACTGATTTACACTATTTGAAGATCTGGCCTTATATAACTAAAAGAGAAATAAAGAAAACTTATTAAATGAAAGTTTTATTTAACTTTTTAAATTGTAATTTTATTTATCTGTTTCTTATGTGTGTTTAATAAAGAATTCTCTCTCTCTCTTTCTGTGTGTGTATATATATATATATATATTTAACAGTGGTGGTTACAAAAGGAGACCGTGCCAGTGATAATTTGACACAAGACCCCAAACCACACATATGTGTTTAATGTTGTAATAGTACAAAGGGCTTTTATTACTACCGTACCCCAATAGGTCCAAGGCACCTACCCTTCTCAACACAACAGACTAAGGTTCTATTCCCAACGCTGGGAAGGGTTGTAGGTTTTAATGCTTAGAGCACAAGAGACTGAGAGTCAGGAAACCTGGGTTCTATTCTTATTCTACTGCTGATTTGTGGGGTTACTTTGAGCAAGCTCCTAACCCTCTCTGTGCCTTAGTTTCTCCCTCAGTGCAATGGGGACAGTAATATTGACCCATCTCCTGGTGGGACTGAGAATTTTTTAAAGTGTTTTGAGCTTAGACAGGAGGTGCTAGGGGAGGGCAAACAATTATTCTTAGAGCTGAGTCCAAATCATTAAGTGTGCATCCGGATCTGACATTTTTCTGTGTTTCCATGAGTGTTTGGATCCAGGATTCTGGTTCTCAACAATTATAGAGATCAGGGACAATCATGGAGTTCTGATTCAGATTGGAACGTTCCCCGAAGTCGTGTTTGGTTCCAAGGTCTTTGTTGGGTTCTAAGCTGTCTAAGTTGCGCTTGTTTATTATTTAAAATAATGTTTACTATTGATAAAAATTATTTTCATTTAGATTAAAAATGTAATGGGGAAAATTTGCATTAAGCTGCATTAAGATTTTCAAGCTCCTTTTCTTTTTTACTGGGCCTTAATTTTTGGCCTGAACAAAGTTGATCCAGTCCCTTTTACTCTATCCACCTCTTGACAGTGTCTCTCTCCACCTCCAACGTTTTATTGCTATTTTTCCTTGCAGGCACATGTCAGACTGAGACTCTGGGAAGAGAATTCATCACCTCCTACATGGAGGACTGTGGAAACTCTAATCAATTTGAAGTGCAAATTACTGGCTACTTTGCCTTCACTTCAGTGTCCGTTTCCATCCCCAATTGCAAGGGTGACGGGGCAAGGTTTGAGAATAAGATTATGGTAAATCAGGGAGAGATGGTGTGGGTCAGGCTACCAGAGTCAGTGGGAGTAAAGGGCAGTACCAAGTTCTCCAAGGTGGTCCTAGTCAAGGCTGACAAAGATATCTCGGTAGTATCTGTCAGCAACAAACATGTGAGCCCTGAGACCACTGTGCTGTATCCTGTCTCCAGCTTGGGAAATGAACACTACGTAGTGACTCCCTCCACGGAATCCTTCGATAGTTACCCAGAGTTCTCTATTATAACGTACCAGGAGCCCAACTCTGTGGACGTCCATGTGAAAGGCAAGTTACGTTACCTAACACAGGTCTACTCCACTGGCAACAAACTGGGATTTCAGCTCCCCAGTTTCCAAGGCATCCAGTTACAAGGCATAGAAGATCTGTCTGGCACCAGGATTGTCTCAGAAAAGCCAGTGGCTGTCTTGGTTGGCCAGGTGTGTTTTTGTAATAGCACAAAATGCAACCACGTCTTTGAGCAGCTCCTACCAGTCTGCAGCTGGGGTACAACATACATCATTCCTCCCTTACCCTGGCAGAAAGTAGATGACATAGTCTATATCACTGCTTCCCAGAGCACGACTGTGTTGTATCAACAAGGGGAACAGCAAGAGAATGTTACTCTAACAGGAGGCAATGTACTCCAACTTCCTGTCAAGCCCTCAATCCCAGTCTACATCTCTGCTAACGTGGGCATCCAGGTGGTGTTCTACAGCCTGGGCGCAGCTATCCCTAATTCCTCCCACGCCTTCCTGATGAATGTTCCAGATGTTGCCAGTTACTGCCTGATGTATTCTCTAAATGAGCAGGAGGGCTTCCAGAACTTTGCCTTGATGGTGGCCAATACATCGGAGACTGGCGCCATCATCTTAGACAATCAGCCTCTAAAGGATGTGAAGTGGAACCCAGTCCCTGGCACTGAGTTCGTTTGGGGCATGCATACGCTTGGACCTGCCATGAGATCCCATGCTGTGGAACATGCCAGCTCTCCATTCGCACTCCTGAGTGTTGGCACTGCTGCCATGGACAGCTATGGGATTCCGGGTTCCTGCAGGAAGGGTGAGTAGCCTGGGTTTTAAATCTGTTTTGACCACGTTTTCTGTGCATGCTGCAAAGAAAACAGTGTCACAACCGGGGAGGCAACCATGGGCCTGGTGTAAAGTCTGTTGATTTTGATGGGGCTCCATTGAGTTACACCAGCTGAGAATTTGGCCCAGCATGCCATCCTAGGCCACCACTAGCCACAGTTACTCAGGCTATGTCCTTACTACAGAAGCTACAGCAGCAGGTACGGCGCTGCAGATGTGCCTCTGAAGCACTGTCGTGTAGACACTTGGTCCAGCGATGGAAGGGGTTTTTCTGTCGCTGTAGTTAATCCACCCCGCCGAGAGCTGGTATCTGGGTTGACGGAAGAATTCTTTTGTCAACCTAGTGGTGTCGACACTGGGCTTTGGATGCCTTAACTACGTCTCTCAGGGGTGTGAATTTTTCACACCGCTCAGTGACATAGCTAGATCTACCTAAGTTTTAGGCGTAGTCCAGGCCTAAGATTGTACCTGTGTTGCTAGCTGCACTCAACTAGTTTCCGCCCAGCTCATGTAGTTAGGCAGCTGCTCGCCAGCTGGTCTGAATTGGTTTAAGGACCATTGCACTTTTCCTCCCACACTTGGTTGTGATGCCCTCTGGGTACCCAAGGGAATTTTGTGCCTGATTCTTACTTATGCCAGTCCTGTGCTTGCACCAGGAACAGAAATGGTGGAGGAACAGGTCACTTTGAGCCACCTTTGTGCTCTGTGCATTCTGGGACCATGCAGGGTTGCTGTAATTTACCCTCTGCTTCCCATGGCCCCTGAGAACTAGAAAGTAGCTGTAGCATGGTATGTTCTGACCACATCCTTGATCTGCCTTGCAGATGAAGCCAAGATCATGTAAAGGCCCTTATACCAGTTCCACACGCGCTGTGGAGGGTCCCTCCACAGGGAACATTCTTAGAAGCCTTTTCCAGCCACTTGAACTGCCTTTTCCAGGCCAGAACAACGTAAGGCTTTTAGTGTAACTGAGGCCTGCTCAACACCTAAAACTTCAGTCAATCATAAGGCAGCCTAAGCCTCAGGGTAGGCAACACAAGGTCAACAGAAGACTTCTTCTCTTGTCCTAGCTACCACCTCTGAGAGGCAGATTTACTACAGCAATGGAAGAACCCTTCCATCACCATCGTCATGTAGACATACCTTGATGAGACTCAGGCCTTTTAGAAGTACAAGAGGAGGCTTAGAACAGTTCTTGGGAAGGGAAACTTCTCGAGTATTGATGTAACAACTGTCATCTTGGTAATCCCCAAGGATCAAACCCAGGACCTTGTGACTCCATGACCCACTCCTGATTAAGCTAAGGGACGAACTCCCATAGCTAGGAGAAAAGGAGTCCTTGTGGCACCTTAGAGACTAACCAATTTATTTGAGCATGAGCTTTCGTGAGCTACAGCTCACTTCATCAGATGCATACCGTGGAAACTGCAGCAGACTTTATATATACACAGAGAATATGAAACAATACCTCCTCCCACCCCACTGTCCTGCTGGTAATAGCTTATCTAAAGTGAGCATCAGGTTAGGCCATTTCCAGCACAAATCCAGGTTTTCTCACCCTCCACCCCCCGACACAAATTCACTCTCCTGCTGGTGATAGCCCATCCAAAGTGACAACTCTTTACACAATGTGCATGATAATGAAGTTAGGCCATTTCCTGCACAAATCCAGGTTCTCTCACTCCCTCACCCCCCTCCAAAAACCCACCCCCATACACACACAGACTCACTCTCCTGCTGGTAATAGCTCATCCAAACTGACCACTCTCCAAGTTTAAAACCAAGTTAAACCAGAACATCTGGGGGGCGGGGGGGTAGGAAAAAACAAGAGGAAATAGCCTACCTTGCATAATGACTTAGCCACTCCCAGTCTCTATTTAAGCCTAAATTAATAGTATCCAATTTGCAAATGAATTCCAATTCAGCAGTTTCTCGCTGGAGTCTGGATTTGAAGTTTCTTTGTTTTAAGATAGCGACCTTCATGTCTGTGATTGCGTGACCAGAGAGATTGAAGTGTTCTGGTCACGCAATCACAGACATGAAGGTCGCTATCTTAAAACAAAGAAACTTCAAATCCAGACTCCAGCGAGAAACTGCTGAATTGGAATTCATCTGCAAATTGGATACTATTAATTTAGGCTTAAATAGAGACTGGGAGTGGCTAAGTCATTATGCAAGGTAGGCTATTTCCTCTTGTTTTTTCCTACCCCCCCGCCCCCCAGATGTTCTGGTTTAACTTGGTTTTAAACTTGGAGAGTGGTCAGTTTGGATGAGCTATTACCAGCAGGAGAGTGAGTCTGTGTGTGTATGGGGGTGGGTTTTTGGAGGGGGGTGAGGGAGTGAGAGAACCTGGATTTGTGCAGGAAATGGCCTAACTTCATTATCATGCACATTGTGTAAAGAGTTGTCACTTTGGATGGGCTATCACCAGCAGGAGAGTGAATTTGTGTGGGGGGGTGGAGGGTGAGAAAACCTGGATTTGTGCTGGAAATGGCCTAACCTGATGCTCACTTTAGATAAGCTATTACCAGCAGGACAGTGGGGTGGGAGGAGGTATTGTTTCATATTCTCTGTGTATATATAAAGTCTGCTGCAGTTTCCACGGTATGCATCTGATGAAGTGAGCTGTAGCTCACGAAAGCTCATGCTCAAATAAATTGGTTAGTCTCTAAGGTGCCACAAGGACTCCTTTTCTTTTTGCGAATACAGACTAACACGGCTGTTACTCTGAAACATAGCTAGGAGCTGTAGCAGAACCAGACCTTTGGTGGAGCAGCCCCAGAGGACACATAAGACACACTGATCAATGAGACACACAGACAAAGCTTAAGTGAGTATTAACCAGGTGATGTGTGGACACACACCAGGCTTTTAGGGCTGAATGTATTGCTAACTGATTATAAACTCAGTTGAAAGTTGTCAGACAGGGCTAAAGGGATCAATGGAGCTAAAGGGAGAAAACACCTGCTGGGTTTCAGGAGATCATCAACTTTGTATTCTGGAAGGAAGAAAGGATGGCCCTTGTGGCTAAAATGCTAGGCTGGGACTCAATCGATCAAGCTTCCATTTCCAGCTCCGTCATAGAGTCCGTGTGAGTGTGGTCTTAGGTGTGTCACTTTGGCCAAGATTTTCAAAATCGCCTTGTGATTTTGCTTGCCTAACCTGACACCTTAAAGGGTGAGTGCTCAGCACTTTTGAAAGTCAGGGCCCTTTTAAGATGTCTGAAATCACGAGACACTTTTGAAAACCTTAGCCCTGCAGATGTTGACTTGATGTAATTGTCCGTGCCTCTCTTTCTGTTGCTAGATGTTACCTTTAAATGCCAGACTGAGACTCAGCAGATAAAAGAGCTGTTGAAGATGTGCAAAGATATCTTTCAGCAGGTACGTGTAAGGGGTTTATTTGGGCTTTGAGGGTTTTCACAAAGAGTACACAGAAAACTTTGAGCCTGAGGATTCTCTGCTTATCCAAGGTTTACCACTGACTTCAGTGGGAGCAGAATCAGTCCAACACAAAGTGCTTTTGAAAACTCAACCTTCAATACTATGTGAAATACCAGCATGTCTGTGGGCTTCAGCACACTTAGCCTTAACATGTATAATCTGTGGGCATAGTAGTGGGACAGCCAGCCAACCATAGGTCAAAGCGAGATCATGATGAGGAACCGTTTACCTTAATTTTGGGTGGCCTTTCCATGCTTGTAGAAATAACCCATTTCCTCTGATTGTTCTGCAGGGCAGCACCAGTGAATTTTGCTCCTTCATGAATTCAACCTTAGTGAATTTGGAGACCATGTGTGCAGAGGACAGAGCAGCATCGCTGGAGGTTAGAGGTTCTGCCCCTACGTGGGTGGGCGCTCTATGGCCAAATGCCCTGCGCATTGGTATAGCCCTCTCACTTTGGGGGAAATTGTAGCTGCTCTTCAGAAAAGGGGTGTGTGCGCATGTGCATGATCTCTAGCTGAAGGGGCAGGGGATCTGGGTTCTGTCCCCACTGCTCCTAGGAAGATCCAAATTGCTTCCGGGGGCAACACAGAGAGAACCGAGATGTCTGCTGATTGGTTGTAATGTTCTCTGGCACCTACACTGAAGGGACCAGGGATGAGGAGCGAATGACACACGGTGTTAGACGTACCCTGGCTTCAGGTTACTGTGAAGTCCTGAGCAAGCCTCAGTTGCCTCACTCGCTCAGTAAAGGGCTCCCTCTTGGAGAATGGTGCAGTCCCTCTGAGTGGGAAGGTCACTATGAACCCATATGTCCCTAAGAGGGTCATTGTTCCCCTGGGAGTCTGAAGAATGTGGCTCATGAACCACTGAAATCCTCCGTCCTTCTCAGGGTGTTTCCTTTCCCAATCCCAGGACGTTGCTCGCCCCTTTGGTTCCTTCCTGAATAGCTCCATCTTCAGTGCTGGTGGGAGCAAGAGCAAGTGGGAGGTGGCCTCCACCGTGACCTTCCTCCTGCGGAGTGTGGAATTGGCTGCACTGACGGTTGCTTTGCGGTCTCCGGAGACTAAGACCCAGATCGTGACAACAGAGTTTATGGGTGAGGAGGATGAGAGGCTCCCACATCGCCTCGTGGCAGCTGTGAGATGGGGGGTTATACACTTTTCAGTGCAGAACACCACTGCAACCTCACTGCCCCTCCCTCAGGGTTTAAAACCCAGCCCTGGGCGGCAGCTGAATGAGCCACGGAGAGACGTTAACCATTGAGAGAAACTAGCCCCAGGCCCCTCCCTCTCTGCCCAAGGCCCATCCCCTCCTCTTCCATCCCCCATCTTCCACTAGAGCCCAGAGAAACCTGCCTCGCACCCCGCGCTACCCCAGACCCGGAGCGTCAGATGGGTAGTGCAGCCGGAGCACCCCCAGCCCTAGAGTGCTGGGCAGCCGGAGCATCCCCAACTCCAGCGCCGGGCAGATGGGCAGACAGCGTGACGTGGCATGGCCCCAGCCCCAGCGCCCCCAGCCCTGGGCCTTGTGAGCACCTGCCTGCCCCAGCCTGCCTGCCCCAGCCTCTCAGCCATGGAAGAGTCGGAAGGGAACTGGAAGCAGGCAGGAGGGAGCCTGGGGGCAAAGCATGGGCGGGGCCATGCCAGGCTGTTTAGGGAGGCACAGCCTTCCCCGGCCTATGCTACCCACCACCCATAAACCCAGCCCTGGGGCTTTGCAGCAATGGCAGCTGCCTGAGAGGGGTTTAAAAGCAATGCCAATCTCCTGTCGCCACAGGCAGCTGCCATTAGTTCCTCCTTTCACTCCCTGCCGCAGCAATACCCCTTCTTGCTGCTTCCCCTGCTACAGCGCAGAGGTGAGGCAGCAGGGAGAAGTTGCCTTCTGCCTCTTGGCACAGTGGCATCTTCATGGGGGCGCAGGCATGATGGATCACAGAAGGTCAGCCAGAGGGGCTCAGGGAAATGCAGAGAGATGGAGGTGAGGGGGAACGGGGAGGGGTGGTGGGATTCAGAGATAGTGGAGCTCCAAACCTGCCTTGCCCTTGCAGCAAGAGGCGTTGCCATTTCCCTCCCCAGCTATCGAGACGCTCCTCGTCCAAGCTGCAAGTCGCTGTGATGGGGTCTTCAGGCTGAGAGGTCAGGAGGAGACAATGGACATTCACTGCAATGCCGTCACCAGAGCAGCCACAGAAGGTACCATCCTGGTGCTTCCCAGGCACTCACCCCTTTAGACACCAAACCCCGGCCCTAGTTCTCCCCTTCCTCTCGCCCCACGCTGGCTTGCTTGCCTTTGTTATCCTGACACTAGTGTGGACCTTGTTGGCTGAGCCAGTGTTTCTCAGGCCGTTGAGCTCTGCAGAGCCCTTCATTCCTGGCTGTCCCTCAGCATGAAAACCAACCCATGTGGGGCAGGGAGGAGAGAGAAGCTTTGATGGGCATATGAATTGGTCCAGAGAATGGAAAGATCAGAGATCTGTTGGCCGAACACATGATGTCCTGATGATGAGCCCAGCTAGGCCCCAGGTTGAAGTGTGTGACTTCCTGGAATGGAACCAGGATAATATTGACCAGTTTTACTCCAATTTTCAGGCCAGTATGACGTAACTGGGACTGGTTCTTAATTCTTTAGCCCCAGGGAAAGCTCCTCACTAACCAACCCCTCTGCCTCTCCTAACCAAGAAAAACTATGGCTTCACCTCAGTGCCTTTCACCTAGGGCTGTGTACCGAGCTGGATAAGGTGCAGTATGGGGGTATGATTTCTAAAGAGCACTAACTAACTGTGCATTAATTGGTCCGTATAGACCCTACTAGTGTAGGTTCCCTAGTGTGCTTTAATGTACGTTAGTGCACTTTAGGAATCACACTCCCATAGTGCACGCCAGATGTTTCCAACACAGAAGTGCTTCTGTGGAAGAAGAGGGAGGAGGCAACATATTCGAGTGGTTAAAGCTCAAAATGCTAGCCAGGACTCCTGGGTTCTTTTCCCAGCTCTGCCCCAGACTCGCTGTGACCTTTGGCACCTGGCTTGCTCTTTCTTTGTCTCAGTGTCCCTGTCTCTACGATGAGGCATCATTTCATGTTTTCAGATCCTTGGGCTGTTGCTTTTATTTCTTACTCCACGCTGGACTCCATCATTAGCACGACATTACTTGATGAGGGAGATCTAATGGCTGATGAGAAAATGAGGAATTTTCACCTGAATTCCAGGGTGGTGAGTGGGGCTATCGGAGATGGGAGGCCCATGTACCTCTCCAGACCTGTGAATTTCACCCTGCACCATAGACAGGTGAGTGTAGATCTTTTTACTTTGCTGTGTGCCCGGGACTCCAGCTGGTCACTTGAAAGGTGCGTCTCCTGCAGGGCATTTGAGTTCTGCTGCCTTTCTGGACTGAGAAACAGTTATCTGAGAAATAGAGGGAGCTTCTTCAGTCCTGACGCTGGGGCTGTTTTGATGGAGGACATTAGGTAGGGTTCACGCCAGGCCTGATTATGATTAATCATGTAAAATGCTCAGGAATAACAATTGTGCCTGGCTCACCCCTTAGAGCAGGAATAAATGGAAGGCAATTCCCTATAGCAGTGGTCCCCAAAGTTTTGAGGGTCTCACCCCCCCGACCCCATTCACAGCTCTTCCCCTGAGCCAGGGCCAGGAGTGGGGCCGTGGCTCGGGGGCAGGAGGAAAGGACACAGACAGGGGTAAGGGGGCCAAGGCTGGGACTGCAGCTGGTGGTGGGTCTGGGTCTGGAAGCAGGGCCAGAGCCGTGGCCGGGAGCTGAGGCTAGGAGCAGGAATGGAGCAGGAGGCAGGCTGCGGTGGGGGCCAGCAGCTGAGTCCATGGCGAGGTGTGGCTCCACTCCCAGCCCTGCCCCTTCCCCCAGCCTGGGCCGGGAATGGAGCTGCAAGAGGCTGGGGCTGGGAGTGGAGCCATGCTGAAGCTGGGGACGGTGCCAGACATGGGGCTGGAAGTCAGGGATGCGACTACTGGTGGGACCAGAGCAGAGCTCAGGGTGGGGAGGGGCTGGCTGGTGCTCCCTCTCTGCCCCCCATGGGGGCTGACCCAGGACCTGTCATGTCCCTCCAAAGGGGGGCGCACCCCACAGTTTGGGGACCTCTGCCCTATAGATAGAAGAGTTCAGGGAAACGGCATGAGATGGTGCCGTCTTTGAGAAAGTAATGAACTTGCTAGAGTGCATGTGGGTATTTGTGGGCGGGTGTGTGAATGCCTTTTAACGGCTCAAATCAAAACTTCACAATTGTGTGTCATAGACCCCACAGTGCCCAGAGTTAAGGGAATTACCACTTTAGCTCTGGGGTCAGGGACTTGTGCTATTGGAGCGGGAGGATCTCGCTTGTATTTCCACTGCCAATGGGAAGTCCCAAATGGCTGTTACGTGCAGCACAATGAGAGTCATGAAGCCGTTGATGATTTCAGGTTTATTATTGTCTATTATAAACGTGTGACAAAAGAAACAGTATTCTACCCATGACCCAGTGAGGACGATGATGGGGTGTTTTGGTTTCCAGGCAAAGAAAGAGGAGGAAGAGACTCGCTGCGTTCACTGGAAATTCATTGCTGGGAAAGGCACCTGGGCTGTGGATGGCTGCAAAAGTCTCCAGACGAACAGCACTCACACCATCTGCAGCTGTGACCATCTCTCCAGCTTTGCACTCCTGATGGGTCACACCGGAGTGGAGGTATCTCAGTGTCAGACAAAATCAGTGGGAATTTTGCCTGAATGACCGCTGAGTAGGAACCTCAGGGTATAATCTGTGGCCATACAGGATGGGTGGGGTTTTGATCTGAGGTGCCTAGAGTAGCCCACACTGAAAATGCCAAGGTCACGGCAGGCTGCAAAAAGGAGAGCAGATTTCCCCAAAACTGCTGGTTAACACTGTAGTTAGAATCACCAACCAGTCACAATCTGTGCTCCAGATCCCCAACACTGGTTACTGAGAAGCTGAAAAAAAGAAATCACACAGCCCCCTTTATTGCATTCCAGTCTCTGGCTCCCAATCAGCAGATAGGGCCTGTAAAATGAGAAGTTACTTAAAAGCTCTATTCAGTTAACAAAATGTTCTTCTGATCTCCCAAGGGGCAGCCACATTGCCAGGTCAATATCAGTTTGGCTCTTACCCAAAATACCATGCTGCCAGTCAATCCTTTAGTATCTAAAACTAAAGGTTTTTATTATAAATGAAAAGAAAAGAAAGAGAGTTGTTAAATGATCAAAGCAATCCGATACATATGACTTCAAGGTCCATATATCAGGTTCTTAGCAGCGTTGGTGAGTTTGCTGGCTTGTAAAGTCCCTCTGGAACACATCCAAAGCTTAGATGGGTCTATCAGACCTTTGTTCAAAGCTTCAGTCTGTCGAGAAGTTACTCCAGAGGTGAGAAGCAGGATTGAAGACAAAATGGAGGTGATGCAGCTGCCTTTTTCTATCCTTTTCCATGTGGCTTGTACTTCCTCTGTCCCAAAGAGAAGATCACAGCACATGGGCATGGAAAGGTACTTGGAGTCTCCTGTTCATAGGCATGTCCCTACATGTCCTGCTGACTCTTGGGCATAGCCCCTGGCTTCTCTCAATGTGTTCATTCTAGAGCTCAGCGATTCTCAAACTTTAGGAACCTGAGGACCCCCATTTTAATTTAAAATTTTTCGCAGACCCCCAACCCCCTGCTCAGACCCAGGCCCCACCCCCATTCCATCTATTCCCCTAAGGCCCCACCCCACCTCTTCCCGCCCCCTGTCTACTCCTGCTCCTCCTCTTCCCTGTGTCTTTCTGCCTCCTCCCCTGAGCGCCCCCCATGCCCACTCCTTCTCCTCCGTCCCAGTGCCTCCTGCATGCTGCTGAACAGCTGTTCTCCGGCATGCAGAAGGCACTGGGAGGGAGGTGGAGGACTTGGTCAGCAGGGTCTTCGGACCCTCTGGAGTGTCCTCGCGGACCCCCGTTTGAGAAACGCTGGTATGTTACACTAATAAAAATGATACCAACAGGATCTTATAAGAGGGACAAGGCAAATTGCCACGTTTATTGTAAATACAACAAAATATTCCTATATGCAATTTCTATGTAGATCCATTCACTCACACAGACATTCACACACAGGTTCTACATAAGGGTTGTTATAGTTACCAGCCTAGATGTTGCTCGTGCCAAGTCACTGGCCAGGTGGCCTGGACACGAGAGTGGAGCCGAGTCATTGTCAGATGCGCAGCCGATGCTCCTGGAGGGTGGTCGGAGAACCAGACTCAAAGAACACAGTCCCTGGACCCAATTTTTATAGGTCTCTGGTTCAATACAAGTCTATGGAAGATGCTTCATCATGCTGAATTTACAATTGAGATGACCATCAATCAGCTCAATCAGCAGGTGGTACATCCATGACGGCTCCATGATGGCTAGGTGTTATCTTCTTGCTCTTCCTTGATGCGTTTTGGGTGGATTCCGGTTCGCCCTCCAGGGGTCACCCGGTTATCTCCACTTTGCATATTCTTCGGCCCACGGATATCAAGGTTGAAATTCTTAGGATTAGGCTGGCAACATTTATTAACCAATTATTTCCCTGCTTCAGGCTCTCAATTCCATGCACTCATCATTCATTCTTTTACTTAACAACACAATCTATGACTCTTGATTCATTTAACAAGTTTTATCCCACTATCTATTTTTCCCTCTTTGGATACCAAGATTTACATAGGCATGACAAGGGGCCCCTGCGGGGGAAGAGCATCAGGGTGTTGTTTTAAAGAACAGCATTTGTTTCCTCAAAGTTCTTATCACTTTCCAGCACAGACTCTTTGTCCTGTATCAGCTTGAAATAATTAGCACTTTGGCCTTGCATTTGTTACAGAGTGAAATTCAACGGCACGGAGCTGATGTTCATACCTTTTTACAATACCTATATACTCTTTTGTCTATCTTTATTTCTACTACTACATAATTATAATTCTATCCTACTTATATAGCTTTGAGGGCGACCCAACAGGTATAGCTGATTACCCTTGATGGGCCATCAAACAAATTGGATAGTGCTGATGCCAATCTGTCTGGGGGTGTCACCCAGAAACACAGCACAGACATATCACACATTTATAACTCACGATGCAAAGATGATACATACATATAAACAAGATGTTCATACTTACAAATCGTAACTTTTCGACTGATACCTTACATGGTAAGGTAAGATTCACTGAAATTTTGTAATATTGTTACACATATAAATGGTCACCCATATTCCATAGAATCATAGAACTGGAAGGGACCTCAAGAAGTTATTTAGCCCAGTCCCCTGCACTCAAGGCAGGACTAAGTATTTTCTAGACCATCCCTGACAGCTGTTAGTCCAACCTGCTCTTAAAAATAATGATGGAGATTCCACAACCTCCCTAAGCACTTTATTCCAGTGCTTAACCACCCTGACAGTTAGGAAGTTTTTCCTAATGTCCAACCTAAACCGCCCTTGCTGCAATTTAAGCCCATTGCTTCTTGTCCTATCCTCAGAGGTTAAGAACAATTTTTCTCTCTCCTCCTAGTAACAAACTTTTATGTATTTGAAAACTGTTATTATGTCCCCTCTCAGTCTTCTCTTCTCCAGACTGGACAAACCCATTGTTTTCACTCTTCATGCATAGGTCACGTTTTCTAGACCTTTAATCATTTTTGTTGCTGTTCTCTGGACTTTCTCCGATTTATCCACATCTTTCCTGAAAGGTGGCGCCCAGAACTGGACACAATTTTCCAGTTGAGGCCTAATCAGCGCGGAATAGAGCGGAACAATTACTTCTCATGTCTTGCTTACAATACTCCTGCTAATGCATCCCAGAATGTTTGCTTTTTTTGCAACAGCGTTACACTGTTCACTCATATTTATTCTGTGATCCACTCAGGGCCGTCCTTAGGCATACGTAGCTGCATATGTGGCTGTGTAGGGCACCTGAAAATTTGGGGCACTGCTGGGGCTTAGTGTCCACCCTTCTGCCTCTTCCTATCCCTGTTCTGACCCTTCCTGCAGGCTCACACAGCTAGCTGCTGCAGCCTGGTGACTCTACTCTGGAGGGGATCTAGTAACTTAAAAGTGAAAGCCTCCAGTCTGCCAGACCTATTAGCACAACACTGAAACTGTTAAAGAGCCATTCAAGTGGTAATGAAGCCATTTAACAGGCATTTGCCAACCCCTAGGGATATACCAGCAGGACAGTGGGGTGGGAGGAGGTATTGTTTCATATTCTCTGTGTATATATAAAGTCTGCTGCAGTTTCCACGGTATGCATCTGATGAAGTGAGCTGTAGCTCACGAAAGCTCATGCTCAAATAAATTGGTTAGTCTCTAAGGTGCCACAAGGACTCCTTTTCTTTTTGCGAATACAGACTAACACGGCTGTTACTCTGAAACCTAGGTATATACTGTCAGTTTCTGAATTTACTGACAAAAACGGTTGTGCATTAGTGTAATATTTACTCAGAACATATTAGTCTACAGGACCTTAGTTTAAAATGTGCTTTAAAAGTATTTCATTACAAGATTGCTGAAGATCATAAAATCACATCTCTAAAGAATCCTTGCATAGATTTTAAGATCCACAATCGGAGTATTCATCTTTAGCTTTAAATGCTTGGATCATCAAACATCTAGTTTTTTAAATAAATCCTTCAAACAACCACTCTTATCTAAAATACACATTTTAATTTTAATTACTATAGTACAAAAAACTTACTTCCAAAGTCTTCCTGTCTATCCCTTTCTCCCCCACCCCTCATTGAGGAGAGGCTAGCTCTTAAAGGGACAACACCCCCTTCCTTCCAAATAGCTGGACAAATGAGTTTCCCTTTCTTTACTTCTGACTATTTGATGAACTAGTTTTAAGAGAACCATCCAGCGAAATCAGTACCTTAGTAAGATATAAAATCCTTTGTTATGCCTAAAATCTTTGGAAACATATTTTTTAAAGTTGGTGAAATTTTATAAATGTGTCTGTTGTTATGGAGATCACACAAAGTAAATTAGTTTTCCCTTTCTCTAAAAGCAATGAACATTGTTATGAACACACTAAACCTCTGTGACTGATTAATTTAAAATAATATCTTTGTTTCAGTGAGTTAAATATGTAGTCATCTGGAATGATTACTTTATGAAGGCTTAAGAGTACATTTAAAAAATAAAACGAGCGTAGAAATACTGATTAAGAAAATATAAAACAGAGAAGAGCTGCATCATATATTCCATAATATTTAATGTTGTATTTGGCAGGACAGCTGACTTGCCCTTACTACAAAGTTTTTTCAAATAAATCTCTGACAAACTTCAGGGTATAGCAAAATACTTGAGACTGACATTTTTTATTCCTAAATTTAGTGCTTTTAATTAGGTACCTTCTGCATGTCCAGTCTTCACCTTCTGGCATGCAGTGGAAAACATGCTCCATTTTCTTTTGAAAAACCCCCCCTCTCTTCTGCAATTTCTTTCTAATGTCATTTGCTTCTTTTGGATTCAGGGATTTGGCTGGAAGGGGATGAGCAGGGAGTGGAAGGGAAGAGAGGAGGGAGACAGTGGGGAGGGGCGGGGCCTGGACAGAGTGGGGGCGGGGCCTGGGGTGGAGCAGGGGTGAAGTATGGGCGGGGCCACAGGCAGAAGAGGTGGGCTGGGGAGCTACCCTGGGAAAGTACCAGATTAAATCTGGGAAAGTACCAGATTTAAGATGGATTCCAGTATCATGTGACATGGTCACATGTCCTGTGAGACCCCTAGTCTCCATTCCTCCAGGGCTGGCCTGTAGGTACCGGAAGGTTTGCAAGTAAACAGAGCCATTTACAGGTGATTGATTCTGAAGCACCCTTAATGGCTTCCACTTAACATGTGTACATCAGTGATACAAGTTTATATCTTATTCTCCTAACTCCAAACATAGAAATAATACATGCAAACAAATGGGATGAACACACTCAGTAGATCCTAAGCTTTGTAATGATACCTTACAAGAGACCTTTTGCGTAAAGCATATTTCAGAAACATCATAGTTACACTCATAAGCATATTTTCATAAAACATTATGGAGTGCAACGTCACGCGCACATTCTGCGTAGGGAGAGGGTACGGGGGTCTCTGTGGGGAACTGTGACTCTCCACCTCCGTGAGGCGGGCCAGGTGGCTCAGTATCCTTGCTGCCTCGTCCTTCTCCCCCCACCCACAGCTTGACTATGAACCACGGATAACTAATCTCTGGGAATGATTTTCCAACCAGTTATGCACCCACCTAAAAGTGGCTCCATCTAGGTTGTATTTGCCTAGTTTGTTTATGGGAAGTCTCAGAAGCCTTAGGGCTTGTCTACACTGGCAATTTACGGCGCTGAAACTTTCTTGCTCAGGGGTGTGAAAAAACACCCCCTGGAACACAGCAAGTTTCAGCGCTATAAAGCGCCAGTGAAGCAGTGCACCAGGTAGCTACGCCTCTCGTGGAGGTGGGTTTTTTAAAGTGCTGGGAGAACTCTCTCCCAGCGCTCTGCTGCGACTACACAAGCCGCGGTAAAGCACCGCGATGGCAGCACTTTAGCATTGCCAGTGTAGACGAGGCCTTACTAAAGTCAAGAAATACCACATCTACCTTGTCACCACCATCCACAAGGCTTGTTACCCTGTCAAAGAAAGCTATTAGGCTGGCTTGACACGATTTATTCTTGACAAATCCATGCTGTTATTTATCACCTTATTATCTTCTAGGTGTTTGTAAACTGATTGCTTAATTATTTGCTCCATTATCTTTCTGGATACGGAAGTTAAGCTGACCGGTCTGTAATTCCCCGGGGTGTCCTTACTTCCCTTTATTTCCCATGTAGCATCTCAGCGCTCACTGGTGAGTCTCCCTTTGCTGTGTTACAGGAGAGTTATCCACTGACCGTCGTCACCTACGTGGGACTGACCTTCTCCCTGCTGTGCCTCCTCCTCGCCATCCTCACCTTCCTCCTTTGCCGCTCCATCCGCAATGTCAGCACCTCCCTCCACCTGCAGCTCTGCCTCTGCCTCTTCCTGGCCGACCTGCTCTTCCTCACTGCGGTGACCCGCACCCGCAGTCGGGTCTGTTACCCACTTTTATTGTTGGTTTAAAATTGAGCTGTGTCCAGATCCTCTGTCAGCATTTCTAAAGCTCCCCTCACTCCAGCACCTTTTTATACCCTCAGCTGGACGGTAACATTTATTCCATGCTCTTTAGTCCTGCAGAAATAATTATTTACTCCCCTCCAAAAGAAATCTCTCTGGGTGAAACCAGTCCTTCCCTTTCCCTTGTGGGCTCCATCCTTCATCAGACAAAGGAACCTCGATTTCCAGAGTCACAGTCCCCTGCCTGTCCTCTCTGCCCCCACACTGATGGGCAGATGCAAGGCACCTATATCTTGAAGCAGATACAGAGAAGAGAACCGACACCCTCCAGGTCTCTCCCTATTATGAGGACCGGGAACTTGTTTATGTCCCTGCTCCCTATCCTAGGATTCCTCACAGTATCCAACAATTTCCACGATTCATTTGGGAACTACAACCCCCAGAAACCATCTTTGCTGAGTGGAGATCAGGACCGGCCTGGTCTCTGAATGATTGAAAGGGCCAGCCAGCTTGCCCTTAGACAAGCCCTCGTAGACTGAAGAATGTATTTTCTCTGGGAGAGAGCCGTAACTGGAGAGATGTGTTAATAAAGAGCCCTATATGATCCTCACAAAAGTCCCCCCACCTCCAAATTCAGTGTTTCCCTTCCCAGAAGCAGTGTCCCAGAGCTCTCTCTCGTCCTGTCCTCAGGTGGTGTGTGCTGTCATTGCTGGCTTCCTACACTACCTCTTCCTGGCCTGCTTCAGCTGGGTTTTCCTGGAGGGGCTGCACCTCTTCCTCACCGTCCGGAACCTGAAGGTCATGAATTACACCAGCGCCAGCTGGTTCAAGAAGAGATTTATGTACCCGTTCGGCTATGGATTCCCAGCCCTGGTGGTGGCTATTTCTGCAGCGGTGAATCCTGGAGGCTACGGAACTTCCAACCAGTAAGTGCAGTGCCCATCCCGAAGGGGAGCTGGGATCTGGCTTCCATGTGGTTGTCTGGCTCATCCCAGGACTGACTTGAACCTAGATTTCCCGGCTCACCCTGCCTGGGAGCTGACTGTGACACTAGGCTGCCCTGAGCGCTGTAGTTGAGTTGCCCACCTGTCAGACATCTACACTCCTCATCCCACTGATGATGCAGAAGAACAAGCCAGAAAGATCCCAGCTTGACTTCCAGCTCCCAGGCTGGGTTTGTGGCATTGGTGGGTAGGAAAGAAATGCACCTTCTTACTATTGGCAAATCCCTGAGGATCCCCTCTCTCAAGTGAGCGACTCCACTAAAACAGGACATGGCAGGTTCTAGACACCCCAGGCTAGATCCTCAGCTGGTGTAAATCAGGGTAGCTTCACTTCCTTCAGTGCAGCTAGGCCAATGTACATCCGCTGCATGTCTGGCCCTCCCTCAATACTGCGCCCATCCACCAGGAAGGGTCATTTGAGGAGGTGGAAGAGGAAGTGGTGGCTGAAAGCAGGAGCTGCTGAGGTAGATGGGGAGAGCTGTTAGCCTGCAGCCCGCAGGAGAGTCGGCCATGTCACAGGCTGGCTGAGATCTATCTTGCTTTTGAGAGCCAGCTGCCCTGTGACACCCTCTTTCTGCCCGCGGTGCTAAAAAAGGGTCGTAATCCCATTAAAGTCACCTTCTTCTTGCTCCCTGCCTGTAGCTGCTGGCTCAGCCTGGAGAGAGGATTTCATTGGAGCTTCCTAGGACCAGTCTGTGCCATAATCCTGGTGGGTACCTCACAGAACCACAGGGCCCCGTTCTCCTCTCTCCTCTGCAACCCTGTGGAGTCCTGTGGAGCCAAGAGAGGAATATCTCCCAGAGAATTTAAGATGAAAGAGTCCAAGAAGATCCCATTTCATTCCTCCCTCTTTGGCCAGTGCAGGATTTCCCACTAACAGAATAGCCTACGTTCTATGGAGGCAGTCCGGGCGAATGGGTCGGGCACTGGGTTGTGAGTCAGGGGACCTGACTCTGCCACTGGCCTGCTGTGTTAACTTGGGAAGTAGCTTCCCCTCGCTATACCTCTGTTTCTCCTCCCACCCTTTGTCTGTCTTGCTCATAGGCACCGAAAATAAATAGCAGATGCTCAGCACTCACTGGCAGCCAGCTCCCCACTGCCGGCGGCTGTGCCGATCAACTCCTCCCCCTCTATCCCAGCGCTTCCCGCAGTCAGCTGTTCTGTGGTGTGCAGAACGTGCGGTGGGGGAGGGGGTGGAACTGGGTGGGAAGAGGTGGGTTGGGGGTGGGAAGAGGCAGGTGTCACGGAGTCCCCGGGCGATGCTCTGGAACTGCTCCCTACGAAGCCAGTCAGGACTCTGGGGAAGTCTCCTTCTTGTGAGCAGCCTGTCTTCAGGACACACAGCCCACACAGCTTCCACCTTCCTGGGTCTGACCTCGGAGCATTCAGCATCCTCTGCCCCTCCGTGCGCTTCCTACAGCGAGTCCACACAGGCGGGGTCCTGGGGAAGCCAGAGGGTCCTGCACCCCAACTTCGCAGTCAGACGTGACTCTCAGCCAGCCAGTAAAACAGAGGTTGAAGGGAATCCTCTATAGACAGGACCTAGGAGCTTTGGGCCAAATCACACAGCTCTAAATCTGGAATCAGTGGAGTCACTCCAGATTCAGATAAGAGCAGAATGTGGCCCTCTGGCTGTATGATCACATGTGATGCATTGCAGCCCTGCCTTTGCCAACTGTTCCCTGCATGGCCTGGGACCAAGATCTGGTAGCGAATGGTATATGACCCACCTTGACGAGCAGTCACTGGTCTGATCCCAGCAGCAGCAGTCTGATCCCATAGGATTGTTCTGTGCCTCAGGCAGAGAGACTGGCCTTGGCTAGCTTGTTTTACAAGGAATATTTCATGCTGTTTCCACAGATAAATTTAACTTTTTTTATTGTAACCCTCTGGATCCTGAGAGACAAACTCTCCTCCCTTAATGAAGATGTGTCCACTCTCAAAGACACCAGGTAAGACAGCACTATATCTACTAGAACAGGGGTGGGCAAACTTTTAGGCTCGAGGGCCACGTCTGGGTGGGGAAATTGCATGCAGGGCCATGAAAGTAGGGCTGGGACAAAGGTTGGGGTGTGGGAGGGAGTGCGGGGTGTGGGAGGGGATTCGGTGTGCAGGAAGGGGCTCAGGGCAAGGGGTTGGGGTGGAGGAGGGGTGTGGGGTGTACGATGGGGCTCAGGGCAGGGGGTTGGGGTGCAGGAGGGAGTGCAGAGTGGGGGAAAGGGCTCAGGGCAGGGGTGCAGGGAGGGGTCCGGAGTGCGGGAGGGGGCTCAGGAAAGGGAGTTGAGTTTTGGGTTACAGGAGCGGTTTGGGGTGCAGGCTCCGGCACGGCGCCACTTACTAGGAGTGGCTCCGGGGTGGCAGCGGGGCTCAGGCAGGCTCCCTGCCTGCCTGCCCTGGCCCTGCACCGCTCCCGGAAGTGGCCGGCACCAAGTCTCTGCGGCCCCTTGGGGGGAGGGGGCAGAGGGCACCGTGCGCTGCCCTCGTCTGTGGATACTTCCCCCAAAGCTCCCATTGGCCATGGTTCCTTGTTCCTGGCCAATGGGAGCTGCAGGGGGGCAGGGGTAGAGGAGCGGTGTCGGCAGGCGAGGGCAGCGTGCGGAGCCCTCTCCTCTCCCCTTCCCCCAGGGGCTGCAGGGATGTGGTGCCGGCTGCTTCTGGGAGTGGTGTGGGGCCCACGGCACCACAGGAGTGGCAATTCACAGGCCGGATCCAAAGCCGTGATGAGCCAGATCTGGCTCGCGGGCCGTAGTTTGCCCACCCCTGTACCAGAAGGGTCCAGTGAGCTTCCTATATGGGAATTCCTGTGGGATTCCCCACAGAGTGCTGCTAGAATACAGCTGAGCACATGCCACTGTAGGGTTTCCAGGTTATCTTGGTGACCTTCTGCTTGATGAGAGAGTAACAGTCTCACTGTCCAAGGAGCTGATAAACCCTAACTCACATCAGCAGTCCCTTACTCATGAGTCCTAAAGTTGTCCATGGGACCATCTGCCAAAATAAGGACAATTTGCATGAGTAAGGGTATGCTGGATCAGACCTTAAATTAGACACACCACAGCCAGGGTGGCAAAGGAAGGGTCAGGTTAGGAGAGAGGAGAGGTCTACGGCAGAAAAGGATCATCATGGGAATTACTTTTCTGCCATGTGTATCATCTTCGTCCCTGGATGGATTTTGAGTTGACAGTTGCAGTCTGTTCCGAAGCCTGCTGAAGTCAGTGGAAGTATTGGTATGGAAGAGAGTGCTAGATCAGTGAGGCTCTTGCAGTAAGTCCTGTGGCACATTCAGATTGTGGCATGCAAATTGTCTTTCAATTAGCTCATCATGAAATCTGTTTGTTAGGGAGGAACAAGATCAGGGCCGCCAGCTGGGAGTGCTGGGTGGAGACATGAGAGGGGAAAAAGATTTTGGAACCAGTTCAGAATGTTGAGGCTTCAGAAAGCCATGGTGTTACTGCCCGTGCGTAGTGCTGTGTAAGGAGAAATGCAAGTCTGTGCTGATAGTGAGAGCTGGGCCATGTGCTACTTAGGGAGGAAACTCATCTCTTTTCCCTGTGGCTGTGGATACTGTCGAGGTAAAGTGCCATCCATTGAGGAGGAAGGCAAGTGTGGCTTACTGTTGCTCTGTAGCAACCCCTCTGTCTATCTATGGACCAACATAGATGGGTTCCCGAGAGCCCAATATCCTGTTCCCTCTTGATTGTCACATTGCCAGGGCCTGATGTGAAGGGATTAAAAACAAAACCGTAATGAGAGGTTGAACCATTTGCTTTGGAAGAGCCACCTGTGGGAGGTTAAGGTGTGTGTGTGTGGGGGAGATGGTTGGGAACAATATTGTATTTTGGATTCATAGGCGTAAGTTGCCATTGTGTTCATCTTGACAGTACCCCTAAGTCACAGTAAAGCGGGTGCCAGCTGTTTCGCCCCACACTGCCCGCAGCCCCCTGACTCAGTCACTCATCAGAGGATCGTTATAATGGGATCTCTCCATCTGCCTTTATCCAGATTACTGACTTTTAAAGCTATCGCCCAACTATTCATTCTGGGCTGCACATGGAGTCTTTGTCTCTTCCAAGTCGGCTCAGGAAAAATGGTCATGGCGTATTTATTCAACATTGTCAACAGCCTGCAGGGAGCCTTCATCTTCCTGGTGCACTGTCTCCTCAATCGCCAGGTAATGCACATGGCGTGTCATCAGCCACCCAGTGACTTCACGGGACTAACAGTGGCCTGTCTGAGGGTGTTAGTTGCATGATGTAGTGACCATGTCCCTTATTCTGCAGGTGAGAGAGGAGTACAGGAGATGGATTAAAGGCACAAGAAAACCCAGCCCCACAACTCAAACATTTAGTCCGTCTGTGTCCACTGTCGCTACCAACACCAAGGTGGTAAGAGATCCTCTATTCTGTTCCAATATCAGCATCCAAAAGTCGCATCCATCTGGGTCTGTCAGAGCTGCTGAGATGCCTTGTCCCCTGAGTGACACATGCTTGTTTTAACCCATCTGAGAACGGCATTGGGAGTCTTAGTGAAATTCAATTGCATCCAAATCAAGGGGGAATCCCAGGTCTCCTAGAACCCAGCACAGAACTCCTCTTTTCTTGCGCACCTCCACGTTCCCTTCCCTTTGCTTCTTTGCAAGCTCCATGCATCACTCGCTGTGGAATGGGCTGGGATACAAATTCAGGTAATTATCCAATTGGGGAAGTTTGCAAACCAAAACCTGGGTGGAAATCTTCCCAGTGTAGATGGGCTAGGCCAACGAAGAGTTAGCCCTGGATGGAATTTCCTCTGGCTCCATTACCTCTACTGGGAAAGGATCCAGAAGCTTTGTCTGGAGCGAAAAATGGAGACTTATATCTGGGAAAATCTCCCTGCTCCAGTCCCAGCATGAGACGCCACAACCTTTGTCTGGAAGTACACATTTCTGGTTTATTTAGAGCAGCCTCTATTAAGTGCTACTTTATGGCTTACCTGCATGGGTTGGGGAAGGGAGCGGGCTTTGTCTACACTAGTTTAGTTATTTTCCTGCACGTGATGTCACTTCAGTGGAGGCTGGCTGAATTTTGCAGACTCTGCACTATTCCTGAATGAAGACCCAGTCCTGATCCCATTGAAGTTGACTGGAGTTTTCCCATGGGATTGGCACTCAATGTATATTTGTTTTGCTGGCAGGTGAGTTGCGGAGAGCCCTCCACTTCATCTCTGTGAAACAGTCATCTCTCCAACCAACGATGTTTATCGTACAGCCGGCTTTGCTGTGCCAGCGGGGCAGTTGCCGTTCTTCATCCCAACTACATACAAAACCTGGAAGGGGAAGCGGGATTGGACAAAATCCTCTCTCTAATCCAAATCCAAAACTCCTACTGAATTCAAAGGCCACCCTAGGGTTTTAGCTGGGTGTGTCTCCCAGATTTAAAGGGCCAGATCCCAGTTCAGAGAGCAGTTATTTCTTAGGGAAAGCACAACATGTGGGGGAGTTGCGGGGTGGGAGGCGATTTGCAGAGGCCTCGCGTGCTGTGTGTGTGAGCTAGCTCTGCTGTTTCACTGTAATGCGTAAATAATAAAATAACCTGCTTATGGACCTTGGTTGCTTCTTTGGTTTGAGGGTTTGCTGTCAGGTTCTGCCTGTCCTGGAAACCTAGGGCCCAGTTCTAAAGCCTCTTTATGCCAATCTGGCTTAAAGGTGTAAAGGGGCTTTAAAGTGGGCAGCAATGGCCCTGTGATTAGCCCTCCTGGTCAGGAATCCTTCCTCGCTGCTGTGGAGCTGGCATAAAATCTCTCCATTAGCCCTGCTCCCAGCCCCTGGCATGGGGGTTGTGACTGGTGGGGTGGAGGTGCTGCTGAGGGCATGGCTGAGGCACACTGCTTTGTGACTATTGTCTGCTTCCCAAGGCCCCGAAGGACCCTTGGAAATGCACAAGTTTACACCAGCTGAGGACCTGGCCTGTAACCGCGTTTCAGCTTCAGCGATGTCACTGCACCACTAAATGCTCTTGACGTTACCTGGCGATTGAGGAGACACTGCACCCAGGAAGATGAAGGCTCCCTGCAGGCTGTTGACGATGGGGACTGCTGGGCCGACTTGGAGGAGACCAAAGCTCCATGTGCAGCCCAGAAGGAAGAGCTGGGCAATAGCTTTAAAGGTCAGTAACCTGGATACAGGCAGATGGAGAGATCCCGTTACAATAACCCTATGGAGAGCAATTGGGTCAGGAGGATCTGGGCAGAATGGCGTGGAGCTAGCAGCCCCTGCTTCCTGTGTGGGACAGGGCTACTGTCAGTGAGAACACATTGGGAATTTGTTCCCATGGATCCTAGATATGCTGTTCCCCTCCTGCAATCCCTCACACCCTCCGCATGCCAAGGACCTTCCAAACCAAGGCATTTGACCCACCAGGGTTGCTTTGTTCCCTTCTCAACTATGGTGTCTGAGAGTGGACATATCTGCGCCGAGGGAGGAGAGTCTGTTTCTCAAGATCCACAGGGTCGGGGCAAAGAACGTCACATTTATCTGTGGAAACAGCTGAAAATATTTCTTGTGAAACGTTTCATCCGGGGCCAATGACTCGAGCTGAGGCAGAGAACGATCCCAGGGGAGAGATCTGAACACTGCAGAACCAGGGACCATTGATCCCCTCTTCTGTAATATCCTCTGGTAGCTCTCGGTCCCTCCCCATGCACAGAGCTGATGGCACAGCCAGGGCTGAGATGGATCAATGGGATCACAGAGGCCAGATTCTGCTTAGAGTTAAAAATGAAGTGATTCCAGCGGGCTCAGTTTACAGCAGTGTACCTGAGAGCAGGATCTGAGTCAGAGTTTCCAGCGCCTGTCTTTAGGCTCTTCCCTGCCACTTTCAGGCTGCAACTAATCTCCCCATCCAAGGCTCTGGGAAGAAACCGCATGGACTTTTGTCATCTTCACTCCACCCAATGTAGATCCTTTCCCCCACCAAACACTTGCATGGTGCAGCCCCTCCCTTCCTCATTCCTTGGGTCAGTAACTGGACTAGACCAAACTCTTGCTGTCCTCAAGGTAAGCTCCCACTGGTTTCTGGGATTATGGCACAGACTGGACCCAGGAAGCTCCAATGAAAGGCTCTCTACAGGCTGAGCCAGCAGGTACAGGCAGGAAGGAAGAAGAAGAAGCGCAGGCTGTAGCTCACGAAAGCTTATGCTCAAATAAATTGGTTAGTCTCTAAGGTGCCACAAGTACTCCTTTTCTTTTTGCGAATACAGACTAACACGGCTGTTACTCTGAAACCTGTCATTATCCCAGCTGAGTGACATTAATATGAGTCTATTACCCCTTTTCAGCCACTGGAGCAGAGATGGGGTGTGACGGGTTGGGTCACAGAAACCCCTTTGGGAACTGCCACTTGATGTGCTGTGACTACCTCTGAGCTGGTTTTCCTTGGCATCTTGGGACTTCAGTGCCTTGCCTGGTTGTGCCAGACACACTAGCCTGCTACAAACACAGACCCAGGTCCAAACCACGCCCCCAAAAGCTGCAGGCTTTACTGGAAACAGCTTAAGAAGTGCTCCTGTCTCCAACACCCAGATACCCAGTTCCCAATGGGATCCAAACCCCAAATAAATCCGTTTTACTCCGTACAAAGCTTATCCAGGGTAAAGTCCTAAATTGTTCACCTTCTATAACACTGATAGAGAGAGATGCACAGCTGTATGCCCTCCCAAGTATTAATACATACTCTGGGTTAATTAATAAGTAAAAAGTGATTTTATTAAATATAAAAAGTAGGATTAAGTGGTTCCAAGTAATGACAGACAGAATAAAGTGTTCCTGGTGGCATGTGCTCAGTCTCAGGGGGTGCAAACATCCCCCCGGGAATTCCGCTCTGCGTCCTGCACAGCCAGAATACAGGGAGCACAAAGGGGTTCAAAGCCACACACCCCAGCCCTGCTGCGATTGGAGAAACAGAGCAGGGGAGAATCAGGTTGTACACGACTGCAGGTGTGGGTCACCACAGTGAGGAAGAGCAGGTAGGCCAGGAAGAGGCAGAGGTAGAGCTGCAGGTGGAGAGAGGTGCTGACTGTGATGGGGCAAGGCCAGCTGGCTATAGGAAAGTAGTGGGAGAAAGATATATTTGCCCCAGGCTAAACAAATCCCTGTTACCAGGGTAAGCAAATGGCAGTTGCTCCAGATCAATTAAGGCACCTGGGGCCAATTAAGATCCTTCCAGAAAGCAGGTAAGATAGCTAGGTTGATTGGGACACCTGAAGCCAATCAGGGGCTGGCTGAAACTAGTTAAAAGCCTCCCAGTCAGGTGGGGGCGCATGTGTCAGGAGCTGTAGGAGGAAGCTGCGCTGCTGGAGAAATGGAGCAGTACAAACCCTATCAGGCACAAGGAAGGAGGCCCTGAAGTAAGCGCGATGTAGATATTGAGGAAGTGGGGGCTGCTGTGGGGAAGTGGGCCTTGGGAATCGTACTTGTCCTGTTTCCAAAAAGTCAGCTACCAAGAGCTGCTACTATCAGGAGCCTGGAGTAGAGGGTGGGCCCAGGCTTCCCCATCCCTTCCCTGACTAATCACTGAGACTGGGAGACAACAGAGACTGTGTGAGGGAGTGTAGCTTCTCCTCCCCTTCCTTGTTGGCTTATGATGAAAATGGCTCAGTAGGCTGTGACCCTTGCCTCTAGAGGGAGAAGGGCTATGTAGAGGGTCACAGTGAGCCTCTGAGGCTAGTGAAATCCGCCAGAAAGCACAGGACTCACTGAGACAAGGTCAGAGCTTTGCCACATGACGTTGTGGATGGAGCAGCACAGGAGGAAGGTGAGGATGGCGAGATCCTGAGGTTCCTACTCAGACATTACCCCAGCAAAGCCAAATGGCTCAGAGTCCAGGCCTCTGAGCTGAGTCTGAGAGTGAGATACCTGCACTATTGTGGGACCCATAAGGAGAGCGAAGCTGGAGAGATGGTCACAGCTGCAGGTGGTGTGAGTGCTGTTTGTGTGCAGAGCGGTGCAGCCGGCTGGAGAGTAGGTGCCTTTCCCAGCGATGAATTTCCAGTGGATACAGAGAGCCTCTTCCTTGGCTGTCTTTGCCTGGAAACACAATAGCACCATCCTCATGAGATCACGGAGATGATGTTGTTTCTGTTATTGTGTGTCTATATCCCACGCAGTAACAAACCCAAGGCCACGTAGTGCTCCACGGTTCTCCCCACGCAGCACCCAGTGCCCATGGGTCATTTGATGATGACAGTGGAGAGAGAACTCCCATCCCAGAGCTCTAAAAGCAAAGGCCCTGCTACCTGAGAGCCCTTGTTAGCTAGCAGACTACAGGGCATGTGGCACATGGCCAAGCCTTTCTCCTTCCATCCAGCAGAGGGCAGTGGTACAACTCCCCCCGCAAGCTGATTTCTGTATCAAAGAAAGCACTGTTTCATGCTGATTCCCTGAACTGCATAAGGTATAGGAAGCTGATTTCTCATTAGTTTGGATCAGGGGTGACCCAGGCAGAGCTGTTAAGCACTTTCCACGATGAATCATAACTCAGTGTGACACGGTGCAAACCCTCATAACCTCCCCCAGTAAAACAGCTCCAGTGCATCAGGAATAAGGAGGTCTCTCCACTTCTCAGACACAGTGGGAGCCCAGAAAGGCAGCACAATCCAAAGGCTCAGCAGGTGAGCCCCCGACAGGGAGCAAAGTGAGGGGATCCCCACACCTCTCTATGGTGCAGGGTCAAGTTCACAGCTCTGGAGAGGTGAAGAGGTCTCCCATCTCTGATGGCCGCACTCACCACCCTGGAGTTCAGCTGAACATTCCTCAGCTTCTCACCAGCTGGTAGATTCCCCTCACTGAGAAATGTCTTGTTAATGATGGAGTCTGGGGTGGAATAAGTAATACAAGCAACAGCCGTGAAACCTGTTGGAACAGGAGATGATACCTCATTCTGGACATAGGGATGCTGAAGTTGAAGAAAGAGCCAGCCAGGTGCAGCTAACGGGAATTTCAGAGAGCATAGCTGCAGAGCCTATGGTTGGAGCTAGAGAGACTTGCTGAGCTGTTCTGTGGTGGTTTGTCTCCATGTAGCTGGAATTTGGGGCCCCTGGAGAGGTCGGGTGAGAGAAGTCTGTTCTTGTCTCTGTGGGGGGCAGAAGAACCACCAACATCTGGAAGCTGAAGCCAGACAAAATGAAACTGGAAATCAGACACCACAGCAAGAGCAATTAACCATGGGAATAAACTCCCAAGGGAAGCAGTGGATTCTCCACCCCATGCTGTCTTCAAATCCAGACCGACTGCCCTTCTGGAAGGCACCAGGCAATTTAGACAAGCACAAGTTATTGGGCTCAATTCACGGGGCCAGTTCTATGCAGAAGGTCAGACCAGATGATCCAATGGTTCCTTCTGGCCTTAAACTCTATGAGACACCCAATGACCAGTGAGACTGTGGCAGAAATGGGCATCGAACTCAGGAGTCCTGCCTAATCACTGGAGCAGGCTACCTCCCCTGTCTGAGGTCAGAGAAACATTCCATCTTGGAAACATTAAGCTGCAGGAAGCCGAGGTGAAGACATGACTTTTTTCAGTGAAGACAAGCAGAGGAGTTGGTCAGGGAGGAGCTTTCCCTGGTGCTGGAGGATTCGGGAGCAGTATCAGGACTTGTCTACACTGCAAGTTACTGTGCTGCAAGCGAGGTGGAGAATCTATGGCGCACCAGCTTGCTGCGCAATAACATCCCTTGCAGGCACTGCTGTAGCACGCTGAACTGCAGCAATGCTGACAGGGGATTTTACTGACCCGCAAGCTGGTACGCTGGAGATTCACAACCTGGCTTGCAGCGCAGCATCTTGTCATGTAGACAAACTCTCAGTTAGGTCGTATGAGCCTGAAAGTGGGAGTTGAGGGGAAATGTTATTCTGGTTCCCACCCAGGGAGATGCTCATCTCCAGCCTGGGGTTTAGCTGGGCTAAGAATCTCCTCCCCTTTCCATTCATACCACTGAGGCCCTCTGCTGAGCTGTCTCCCCTCGGAGCCCCCACCTCTGTGAGACAAGCAGAAATGAAGGCGTCTGCACAGTCCCATGGCCAACAGCCTGAGAACCACTGGCACAGTCAGCAAGGTCCCCACTCGTGCTGGAGCCAGAGACGAGGCTCCTGGCCTGGGGATCCACGGGGACAGAGCAAGAATAGAACCAGGACGGGGGTTTGGTGCCTGGGAATCACTCTGTGCTGCAGTTTGGTCCCTGGGCATCTCCATCCCCTGGATGGTACCTTGTGTGGTTGCCATGGTGACTGTATCACAGGGAATGTCCATCGTCTCCTCCTGAGCTCTCAGCCTGAGGCCCCGCTGTCTGCACTGCAGTTCCCTGTGACACGCGAGTCTCAGTACCTGGTGGGAGGGAGGGGGGAGAGGAAGTGACAGAGCTTCCCACACTGAAACCACTTCCCCAGGAATCTGTCCATTCTCGCCCAGATCCTTACCCCTCTCCCACTCTGCCTGGGGTGTGAAGGTCTTCGAGGTTCTTCCCTGTTGGGGAAGGGGATGTTTGGGGCTCCCCCACTCTGCCTGCCCTTGGCCCATCTCCCTGTATCCCCTCCCCACATGCTGGCTGTACCTCCCTTGTGGGTTCTGCAACTCCTCTGCACTCACCCAGCTGGTGGAGTGGCGTTTGGGGTGGGGGCAGAATGGGGGGAGAAGTGCCTGGCTCAGCATAGCTGACTCTAGGGGCAGACTGCAAGTGCTGCATTGAAAACCTTAGGCATTTTCTGATACACCTCAGGGCACTGGCTGGGCTGGATTAAAATTCCTGGGGCAGGGGCAGTGCTGTTCTGTGTCTGTATTGAATGTACTGTATAATCTTCTATCCCCCAGCAGCTGAGAGCCAGATGGCCCCTTCACCTGTAGATCCTGTCCTCCCGTTCTAAGTCTTCATCTCTGGAGACCGGAGCAGAGTGGCCAGCATGGCCTGTTTCACGGCCTGCATCAGGAGCGTCACAGCCGATGCCACCTCTCCCTTGCTGGCACCGGCCCGGAGGGAGCTGCTGTTCAGGAGGGAATCGAAAGGGCGAGTTGCTTGGGGACACTGGGGGTCAGACTGTTTTTTCCCAGCTAGGGGTGCTGCACGCAAATGTACACTCACCACTACAGCGTGTCTGTGACTCGCTCTTTGGAAGGGCCTAGCACAATGGGGAGCTGATCTTGGCTGGTGCTTCTAGGCACTACCGTAATACAAACACCAAAGCTTTTAGTCTCGACGTTTCTGTAGTGTTGGCAGAAACACTGAACAAAACACCCAACAAATGAATGATCAGTTCAAAGGTACCTGCAGAGAGAAGTTCCTGCACCTCTCTAGGACTCCTGCAAACTCAGGGCTGCGGTTATAGATGGGCACTTGGAGCAATGGAAAGAGAGGCGCAGATATTAGAGCTTTTACATCAGATCACACTGGGGGAAAAATCCCCTTATCTTCCCAACCCCGAAGGCTGCCCTCGGTCTGCCTGCCAGTCCTGTGCTGCCGATAGTCTAGTAAGTGCCTGCTGCAAAAATCCTCTCCCTTCCTCCCCCTCTCACTCTGCCTTTCTCTCCTCCATTTACACTCCCCTGTCTCCCTTTCCCTGCTCCTGTTCCTTTGATCCCTCACATGAGCCTGGGCTTCTGCCTCCCTTCAGCTGATCAGAGTGTTTCACAGGGTGACGGAAGGAATTTAAGGCACACTCCCTACAAACACAGGGGAGCTGGTGGCCTTGAGCCTGTGCCTCAGCGCTAGAGAGCACCCTGTCTGGGAGGGTGGGAGAAACTAATTCTTACCCCATCCTCCTACCGCACCTGCAAGCCAGCTTCATAGATCTCTTGATGGGTTTCCATCTACCCCACAGACAGACCTGCTGGATACAGACACCTCTGCTCGCTGGGGGAGAACTCACCTTTACATGTGGTTTTGTTCTGTACGCAGGTCCCGACCCTGGTGGAAGGGATGCGGCCAGTTGGCCACTCACATCAGTGACCCCCCAATGGTGTTGATGCATCAGGCTCCCGGCCCACAGATGGCTGGGGATCTGCTGCATTCATTAAAATCTGGGAAGGGAAATGAGAGACGCCCCATTGAGAAGCTGTTTTGAATCACTGACCATGGAGTTGTCATCAGCAGTGTTTTGATCCCAGACTTTCAGTACCACAGTGGAGGCCTCAACCATACAAGTTAAAGGAGTAGTTTCAATAGCTGGCAGCAGCAGCAGCAGGTTGTTATCCTCCTGGTGGACAGACGCAAGATGGGGACATCGGCCAATTCCGCAAGATGGGCTCACTGCCTGATTACTGTCCATCCCAGGACTTTACTATCAGGCTGCCTAGAAATTGCCTAATGGACTCTGGTATCTCTCCTCACCTCGAGGACACGAGTGGGGGGGATCATTGTTAAATGGTCTCACCTGTCCTATCTTTGCAGAGTTTGAAAATATCCTTGTGATTCTGCCCAAATCCCGAGTGACATTTACAAGTGTCATTCCCAAGAGTGTTGATGCATCTCCCATGCGGTTCACAGAGGGTGGCATTTTGTTGACACTTATCCCTTTTCTCATAGCAGATATTGACAAAACTGTCAGTGAGACCTTGGTCCCAATTCAGTGACAATGGAAAGGCGGGAGCAGAGCAGAGCTGGTCCCAAAATGGGCTTATTCCTATAGAATTTGTAATAAAATCAAACAAAAACGTTAACCAAGGGCCGCCAGGCAGCAGGGAGGGATGGCGGGGACCTCACCCTGGCAGGTGTTCTCACTCAGATCCATGAAATTCTCTTTCACGGGATCAGGCTTTTATCCATCTACACAGATGCAGTGGGAACTTCCAGTGACATTGTGGCACTTTGTGAAGGGTCTGCACACGAGGGGACCCCGGTCATTTCCAAGTGTAAGCGGGAGAATAGTCCCGCTATTGTGGGGAACTTTCCCGGCTTCTGCACTACCCCGGTGAAGTGGGCTAGCAAAAGGATCTGAGTCCTCACTCCCACTTCCTTTACCCAGTGGCCTTCCTGCCCTTGAGGGCTCCCCTTCCACTCTCCTGTCTGGCAGAGTCCTCGTAACCCCAACAAGGCTGGGCTCGACCCCCAACCCTGCTGTGGTCACCTAGGACAGGGGCTAGGATGTCCCCACTCCGGGGTACTCTCTCTGCACTGGGCACTTCTCTGACCCACTGACCATTACATACAAGTTACAAGTTATTTAATCAACAATTAATTTTAAAAAGAATAAGGAAAAATGAGAAAGTTTAAAGGAAACACATCAACCCGCCCTGTGGCAGGGAACATCACAAACAGGGTCTCTGGGATGTCAGGGCAGTTCACAGTCTGTTCCTTGTAAGTCCCATCCCAGGAAGTTCCTCACCTACAAGGCAGGCAACAATACTGAGGCCTTCTTAGAAAGCTTTGAAAGGGTCTGCCTTAGGTACAGCATCTCTACCGACCAATACATGGTAGAGCTGAGGCTGCAGATCAGTGGACCCTTAGCTGAGGTGGCGGCTGAAATGCCTAAAGAACACACGAAGAAGTATGAACTGTTTAAATCCAAGGCGAGAGTCAGAATGGGGATAACACCCGAGCATTCTCGTCGGAGGTTCAGAGTCCTTAGGTGGAAACCAGACGTGTCATTTACCCAACATGCCTACCACATTGTGAAACATTGGGATGCCTGGACATCAGGAGCAAGTGTTGAATCTCCAGTAATTTTGCCCTTCCTAATGCAAATGGAACAATTCTGAGGGTGTTCCTGAGGAAATAGAAAGATACATCCTAGATGGGAAGCCCAAAACTGTAATCGAGGCAGGAGAGATTGGAGCCAGATGGGTGGAGGTGGCAGAGAAGAAGAAAACGGGTCGCAGTTGGAGTGGAGACCAGAAGGGACAACCCCAGACCACACCCTATTACCGGGGGCTGCCCAAGGCCCCACCTACCTCCCAAAGAACCCTCCAGACACCTTATCGTCCCACCACCCCGTTCTCCAGCAACCCGCCTCGCCCCAGTGACCCGTCAGCTGGACGATGTTTTAAATGTAACGAGCTGGGGCATGTAAAGGCCAACTGCTCCAAGAACCCCAACAGATTACAGTTCATTGCACCGGAATCACACCAGAGATCTGCAGGCCCAGATACTTCCCAGATACCCTTGGAGCGGAGGGAAACTGTGAGTGTGGGCGGGAAGAAGGTCACCGCGTGGAGGGACACCGGAGCACAAGTGTCAGCTATCCATGTGTAACCCTTCTGCCCGTCAGAGTTGGCAGCAACAAGGGCCGGGTTCAATATCTAGGGGATCCATTCCAATAACACAATGCAAACCGGCTCGAGCCCCTACCCAGTGACCTAGGACAAATATATACCACCCCCGCTGGGCGCCTCCAAGAGGCAATACTTCCCCTCTCACAAGCACCTAGTCTGAGTGTAGCAAAAAGCCTTTTAATAACAGAGAGAAACAATGTGGCATTATGTTGGGGAAACACCATCAACAGGATTCATAACACAACCCATGAGCAAAAAACCCACCCCAAGCAAATTGGGGCATGCCCTTTCCCTTTTGTTCTTGAGTCCAGCAACCCCAAATCACCCAAAGTCCCAAAAGTCCAATGACCCAAAAGTCTCTGTCCCTGGTCAGGGCAGCCCCAGAGTTCAAAAGTTTATCTACTGAGCTTTACCTCCCAACCTGGGTGGAGATGGGGGCGGAGGTAAGAGGCACCTTACATGATCTGAAGCTGACCGCCCCACAGCTCCATAGGCCTTCGCTCCGCTCTGCCAGCCGCCCCACAAACTGCTTTGCTCAGCTCCGCTCTGCTCTGCGGCCCAAACGCAGCTCCAGCCGTCCCACGAACTGCTCCGCGTCCCACCAGCAGCTCCCGCCGTCCTATGAACTGCTCCACCAGCCTGTCCACAAGGCACTCCAGCCATCCCGCAAACTGCTCCACAATATATCTTCAGGCTCCCCCACTACTTAACACAATGGTCAGTGATTTCAGCTCTTAGTCAGTTCAGCTCTTTGGTGAATTCAGCTTGTAGTAGGGGAGCCTCAGTGCTGGTGCACTATTAGCCCAAAGTGAGCTCAGCAGCCTGTAACTAGACTTCTAATGAAATCAAAATTAGCTCTGATATTCCACAGTGAAGAGAGGAAGAAGTCTAATTAGCATGTAAGACCCTCACCAAGGGGCCCATTCCACCAAGTATTAATACTTATCCCCAGCCTCTCTCCATTCACAGAGTTTTAGAACCCATGACCCTTGCCTAGCGAGTGCTACTTAGTTGATGGTGAGTCCCTCCATCATAACAAAAGGCCAAGTACAGTTCCAAGCACAGTTCCCATAATCAGGGTAATAACAATTTATTCTTTCTGCCCCAATAACAGAGACACTGGGGATCCCACAGCAGCCAAAGTGACCATTTGGGCAGCTATGGCCTCATTCTAGGCAGGGTGGGTGTGCCTATGCAAATGAGATCGGCCCCTGAAGTTCTTTTCCACAACTTGCCACACCTCACCACCAGATGTCAGGGTGGAGCTCATCCTGACACTGCTTACACATCCCAATTTAATCAACCCAGAGATCCAAGTGACGATTCAACCCTTCAAGTCCAACTCTTTCAATTTGCCTACAGACAAGTTGCCTGTCCAGTACCAGGGCTGGTCAGGAACATGGACTTTTGCAGTCTATGATGATTATCCCATCCCCATGCTGTTGGGGGAAGACATGGCCAGTCATGTGAAGTGGGTCAAGAGGGTGGGAATGGTCACCCGCAGCCAGGCTAAACAAGCCATGAGGCCTAGCTCTGTTCCGGAAACTTCTATCAGGACCCGGTCAGAGGTGATGGACCCAGACCCCAGGCCAATGTCTGCAACAGCAGTAGTGGATCCAGTCCCAGAGGCCCAGACGGAACCAGTCCCAGAACCGGAACCAGCGGAACAACCAGCACCAGACCCATTGCCAGCACTGAATCCAGTACTTGCAACCTCAACACCAGATAGCCCCACCGAACCTGAACCGGCAGCAGCCCATAACCCTACACAAGAGGCTCAGCCGGAGCCTGAACCCCAACATAGTGTCCCAGCGGAGAGCAGTTCACAGTCAATGGAAACAGCCCCATCCCCTACATCGCTTCCAGAGGGACCAAGCATAGGTCCACAATCCAATGAGGAACTGATGTTTCCAGCATCAAGGGAACAGTTCCAGATTGAACAGGAAGCAGATGAAAGCCTCCAGAGAGCTTGGACAGCGGCACGGAGCAACCCACCACCTCTCAGCTCTTCTAACCGATCCAGGTTTGTTGTAGAAAAAGGACTTTTATACAAGGAAACTCTTTCTGGTGGACACCAGGAAGACTGGCATCCTCAGAGACAGTTGGTAGTTCCAACTAAATACCGGGCCATGCTCTTGAGCTTAGCCCACGATCATCCTAGTGGCCATGCTGGGGTGAACAGGACCAAAGACCATTTGGGGGGGTCATTCCACTGGGAGGGAATGGGCAAGGATGTTTCTACCTATGTCTGGTCTTGTGAAGTATGCCAAAGAGTGGGAACAAGGCCAGGTCAAAGCTCCTCTCCAGCCACTCCCCATCATTGAAGTTCCATTTCAGCGAGTAGCTGTGGATATTCTGGGTCCTTTTCTGAAAAAGACACCCAGAGGAAAGCAGTACATACTGACTTTCATGGATTTTGCCACCCAATGGCTGGAAGCAGTAGCTCTAAGCAACACCAGGGCTAAAAGTGTGTGCCAGGCACTAGCAGACATTTTTGCCAGGGTAGGTTGGCCCTCCGACATCCTCACAGTTGCGGGGACTAATTTCCTAGCAGGAACTATGGAAAACCTTTGGGAAGCTCATGGAGTAAATCACTTGGTTGCCACTCCTTACCACCATCAAACAAATGGCATGGTGGAGAAGTTTAATGGAAGTTTGGGGGCCATGATACGTAAATTTGTAAATGAGCACTCCAATGATTGGGACCTAGTGTTGCAGCAGTTGCTCTTTGCCTACAGAGCTGTACCACATCCCAGTTTAGGGTTTTCACCACTTGAACTTGTATTTGGCCGTGAGGTTAAGGGGCCATTACAGTTGGTGAAGCAGCAATGGGAGGGATTTACACCTTCTCCGGGAACTAACATTCTGGACTTTGTAACCAACCTACAAAACACCCTCCGAACCTCTTTAGCCCTTGCTAAAGAAAACTTACAGGATGCTCAAAAACAGCAAAAAGCCTGGTATGATAAACATGCCAGAGAGCGTTCCTTCAAAGTAGGGGACCAGGTCATGGTCTTAAAGGTGCTCCAGGCCCATAAAATGGAAGCATCGTGGGAAGGGCCATTCACGGTCCAGGAGCACCTGGGAGCTGTTAATTATCTCATAGCATTCCCCACCTCCAACCAAAAGCCTAAGGTGTACCATATTAATTTTCTAAAGTCCTTTTATTCCAGAGAATTAAAGGTTTGTCAGTTTACAGCCCAGGGAGGAGACGATGCTAAGTGGCCTGAAGGTGTCTACTACGAAGGGAAAAGTGCTGGTGGTGTGGAAGAGGTTAACCTCTCCATGACCCTTGGGCGTATGCAGTGACAGCAGATCAAGGAGCTGTGCACTAGCTACGCACCGACGTTCTCAGCCACCCCAGAACTGACTGAACGGGCATACCACTCCACTGACACAGGGAATGCTCACCCAATTAGGGTCCAACCTTACTGGGTGTCTCCTCAAGCTAAAACTGCTATAGACCGGGAGATCCAGGATATGTTACAGATGGGTGTAATCCGCCCCTCTGGAAGTGCATGGGCATCTTCAGTGGTTCTAGTTCCCAAACCAGATGAGGAGATATGTTTTTGCGTGGACTACCGTAAGCTAAATGCTGTAACTCGCCCAGACAACTATCCAATGCCATGCACAGATGAACTATTAGAGAAACTGGGACGGGCCCAGTTCATCTCTACCTTGGACTTAACCAAGGGGTACTGGCAGGTACTGCTAGATGAATCCACCAAGGAAAGGTCAGCCTTAACCACACATGTTGGGCTGTATGAATTTAATGTACTCCCTTTTGGGCTGCGAAATGCACCCGCCACCTTCCAAAGACTTGTAGATGGTCTCCTAGCGGGATTAGGAGAATATGCAGTCGCCTACCTTGACGATGTGGCCATATTTTCGGATTCCTGGGCAGAACACCTGGAACATCTACAAAAAGTCTTTGAGTGCATAAGGGAGGCAGGACTAACTGTTAAGGCTAAGAAGTGTCAAATAGGCCTAAACAGAGTGACTTACCTTGGACACCAGGTGGGTCAAGGAACTATCAGCCCCCTACAGGCCAAAGTGGATGCTATCCAAAAGTAGCCTGTCCCAAAGTCAAAGAAACAGGTTCAATCCTTCTTAGGCTTGGCCGGTTATTACAGACGATTTGTACCACAATACAGCCTAATCACCGCCCCACTGACAGACTTAACCAAAAAGAAACAGCCAAATGCCGTTCAGTGGACCGAAGAGTGTCAGAAGGCCTTTAACCAGCTTAAAGCGACATTTATGTCTGACCTTGTACTAAGGGCCCCAGACTTCGACAAACCGTTCCTAGTAACCACAGATGTGTCCGAGCGTGGTGTGGGAGCAGTTTTAACGCAGAAAGGACCGGATCAAGAATTCCACCCTGTAGTGTTTCTCAGCAAAAAACTGTCTGAGAGGGAAAGCAACTGGTCAGTCAGTGAAAAAGAATGTTACGCCATTGTCTACGCCCTGGAAAAGCTACGCCCATATGTTTGGGGACGGCGTTTCCACCTGCAAACCGACCATGCTGCGCTACAGTGGCTTCATACCGCCATGGGAAATAACAAAAAACTTATTCAGTGGAGTTTAGCTCTCCAAGATTTTGATTTCAACATCCAACACATCTCAGGAGCCTCTAACAAAATGGCTGATGCACTCTCCCGTGAAAGTTTCCCAGAATCAACTGGTTAAAATCGTCCTTGAGATGTGGAAAATATTGTTAGTCTTTATGTACTTGGTAGTATATTTAGAGGAGCATGTGTCTTATTAACTCTGTTTTTTCCTAGAGCTCCAGGAAGAAATCCCAGCCAGCGTTTCACCCTAGCTGAGATTTGGGGTGTGTGTCATAAATATAAAGGGAAGGGTAAACCCCTTTAAAATCCCTCCTGGCCAGAGGAAAAAATCCTCTCACCTGTAAAGAGTTAAGAAGCTAAAGGTAACCTCGCTGGCACCTGACCAAAATGACCAATGAGGAGACAAGATACTTTCAAAAGCTGGGAGGAGGGAGAAAAACAAAGGGTCTGTGTCTGTCTGTGTGATGCTTTTGCCGGGGACAGAACAGGAATGGAGTCTTAGAATTTAATCCAGCTAGGTATGTGTTAGATTATGATTTCTTTAAATGGCTGAGAAAATAGCTGTGCTGAATAGAATGAATATTCTTGTCTGCATGTCTTTTTTGTAACTTAAGGTTTTGCCTAGAGGGATTCTCTATGTTTTGAATCTAATTACCCTATAAGGTATCTACCATCCTGATTTTACAGAGGTGATTCCTTTTTACTTCTATTAAAAGTCTTCTTGTAAGAAAACTGAATGCTTTTTCATTGTTCTAAGCTCCAAGGGTTTGGGTCTGTGGTCACCGATGGAAATTGGTGAGGATTTTTACCAAACCTTCCCCAGGAAGTGGGGTTCAAGGGTTGGGAGGATTCTGGGGGGAAAGACGTGTCCAAACTCCATTTTTTCAGGAACCCAGATAAAGTTTGGTGGTGGCAGTGGAAGTCCAGGGGCAAAGGATAAAATAGTTTGTACCTTGGGGAAGTTTTAACCTAAGCTGGTAAAAGTAAGCTTAGGAGGTTTTCATGCAGGTCCCCACATCTGTACCCTAGAGTTCAGAGTGGGGAAGGAACCTTGACAGCTGGAGACAGTGAAACCAGCTGGGAACCCAGGGGAGGTGGAGCCAGTGCAGAGGGTTTGCACAGGAGGCAGGATGCCTGGGGGGACACGGCTTTAGGATTCAGGATCCTGGGCTCCCGGGCAGGTGTCAGCCTCTTTCTGCTGCTGCAGTTGGAGGGAGGGGGGTTGCAGGGTATGATGGGATGAAATCCATGTTGATGAGTGACCCCGGTCGGAGCAGAGATTTCTCCAGTCTATCATGAGGCAACCCCTCAGGTCAGGCGTTTCTGTGGGGCTGGAGAAAAGGGATGGGGACCTGAGGAGCTCTTCCTTTGCCCCATCACCTGGGATGGTGTTTGCTATCATCAGGTGCTAATGGACACAGCATCACATTGGGCCCCATTCTTCTCTCACTGTTGATCTCAGCCAAGTCAATGGAAAGCAGAAGTGTCATGGCCTCACTCTCCCGAAAGCTCCTGAATCAAAAGGGTTGTGAAGTGCTGCAAGAATAGTCACATCTGTTTTTTGCTGTACTTGCCCAAGGCTAGCCCTACCCTGAGAGGGGCCAATCACCTCCAGGAGGAACTGGTGAGCAACCTCAATTCCTTCTGTGTGAAGGGAACTCCGCATTTCCCAGGGGACACTCAGAACCTCACAAACTCTCTAGCAAACACATGGAACTTGGAGTCTGGAGGAGTCTCATAGACTTTAAGGTCAGAAGGGACCATTATGATCATCTTATCTGACGACCTCCACAACGCAGGCCACAGAATCTCACCCATTCACTCCTGTAACAAATCCCTGACCTAAGTTTGGGCTATTGAAGTCCTCAAATTGTGGTTTAAAGACTTCAAGGTGCAGAGAATCCTCCAGCAAGTGACCTGTACCCCACAATGCAGAGGAAGGTGAAAACCCTCCAGGGCCTCTGCCATTCTGCCCTGGAGGAAAATTCCTTCCCGACCCCAAATATGGCTAAACCCTGAGCATGTGGGCAAGACTGAGCAGCCAGACACCCAGGAACGAATTCTCTGTAGTAACTCGGATCCCACCCTATCCAGTGTCCCATCACAGGCCATTGGGCATATTTACTGCTAATGGTCAAAGATCAATGAATCAACAAATTAGGCTACCCCATCCTACCATCCCCTCCATAAATTTATCAAGCTTAGTCTTGAAGCCAGATATGTCTTTTGCCTCCACTGCTCCCCTTGGAAGGCTATTCCAGAACTTCATTCCTCTGATGGTTAGAAACCTTCATCTAATTTCAAGTCCAAACTTCCTGATGGCCAGTTTATACCCATTTATTCTTGTGTCCACATTGGTACGGAGCTTAAATATTCCTCTCCCTCCCTGATATTTATCCCGCTGATAGATTTATAGAGAGCAATCATATCTCCCCTCAACCTTCCTTTGGTCAGGCTAAACAAGCCAAACTCTTTGTGTCTCCTTTCATAAGACAGGTTTTCCATTCCTCGGATCATCTTAGTAGCCCTTCTCTGTATCTGTTCCAGTTTGAATTCATCCTTCTTAAACATGGGAGACCAGAACTGCACACAATATTCCAGATGAGGCCTCACCAGTGCCTCGTATACGGGTACTAACACCTCCTTATCTCTACTGGAAATACCTCAACTGATACATCCGAGGACCGCATTAGCTTTTTTCATGGCCACATCACATTGGCGGCTCATAGTCATCCTGTGGTCAACCAATACTCCAAGGTTCTTCTCCTCCTCTGTTACTTCCAAGTGATGCGTCCCCAGTTTAGAACAAAAATTCTTGTTATTAATCTCTAAATGCATGACCTTGCACTTTTCACTATTAAATTTCATCCTATTACTATTAGTCCAGTTTACAAGGTCATCCAGATCTTCCTGTAGGATATCCCAGTCCCTCTCTGTATTGGCAATACCTCCCAGCTTCGTGTCATCTGCAAACTTTATTAGCACGTTCCCACTTCTTGTGCCAAGGTCAGTAATAAAAAGATTAAATAAGATTGGTCCCCAAACCGATTCCTGAGGAACTCCACTAGTAACTTCCTTCCAGCCTGACAGTTCACCTTTCAGTTTGACCCATTGTAGTCTCCCCTTTAACCAGTTCCTTATCCACTTTTCAGTTTTCATATTGATCCCCATCTTTTCCAGTTTAGCTAATAATTCTCCATGTGGGACTGTATCAAATGCCTTACTGAAATTGAGGTGAATTAGATCCATTGCGTTTCCTTTGTCTAACAAATCTGTTACCTTCTCAAAGGAGGAGATCAGGTTGGTTTGGCACGATCTACCTTTTGTAAAACCATGTTGTATTTTGTCCTAATTACCATTGATCTCAATGTCCTTAACTACTTTCTCCTTCCAGGCACCTGGAAGTCAGTCTGTGCGCACATGGCTGGAATTCTAGCTGTGGTGGTCACACATCTGAAATAGTTGTCTTGATAAAAAAGCAGTTTAGTTTTACAAGCATGGAATCCTCTCCTGTTATTACCCAACATGCAGTACATGAAAACTGGTGGCTGGGGTCTGCCTAGTGAGACTCGCAGCTCAGAAGAGTGTGTTTAACAGAAAAAACAAAGCAGCACCTAGAAAAGGAGCAAACAACCACTAAACCAATTCCTGCTCCAGGGCTGGCTACTTCACAAGGAGTAAGTACCACAGGCGCTCACTCCCAACCAACAGGTGAGGGACTGAGCAGTGATCCCAGGTGTGAGTAGGAGCAGGGAGGTGATTTCACCTTTGCATATGGCATTGAGGAGGCACAAACTGGAATACTGCCTCCCATTCTGAGGTCCACATTTGGAAAAGGATGTTGAACAATTGGAAAGGGTGCAGAAAAGAGCTACAAAAATGATTGAAGAGCTGAAGAAATGCCTGACAGCGAGAGCTCAATCTGTTTAGCATATCAAAATGAAGATCAAGAGGGGAATTTGCCAGCTTCTGAGTCTTCAAATCCAGACTGGCTGCCTTTCTGGAAGATGCTTTACTCAAGCACCCCTTACTGGACTCAATAGAGGGTAACTGGATGAAATTCTATTGTCTGTGTTACACAGGAGAGGAGACTTGATGATCTAATGATCCTTTTTGGCCTTAAAATCTGTGACTCTGTGAACAAGTTCTCTTGGCACAGACACACCAGAGAATCTAGCCTGGGGAATCTAAGGATGTTTCACTGTCAGGACAGCATCTCAGTTGGTGGAACATTCATATTGGAGGGACCAGAAGTAATTGCAAATTACATCAACTTAGACCCTTCTGGACTCTCCTAATCCACCCCTGAATTCATCCCACTGACTTCATTCCACTCACTGGACAGAGTCCCGTCACCTCGGCTTCCCATGGGGACTCAGAGGCTATCAGGAAAGGACGAGCGCCGAGGCTTCTGAGCTTTGCAGATCCCTTATCTCAGAAAAACAACACAGGAAGCCAACCTGATGTACATCTTGTTACATGCCATCATATCAGCCAAAGTATTGCAGACAGGACAGAGCTATCTTCCCACCCTGCCTTGCTCATACTTCCTGCTGTCCCACCACATCGCCCAGCTTGGGCCCCTCATAATCATTTGCTTCCCCAAGTAACTTATTCCTCATGGGTGAAATTTACCACAGTGCAGAGGGCTCAGCACCATTTGAGTCCTGGCCTCAACAGAACGTACGTAATGCCCAGACTGAACATAGCTTCCCATCAGAATGGACTGAGATTTCAGTGTCTTGGGGTCTTTAACTATTCATCCTAAGGCAGTACAAATATAATGCTTAGGTCATTTATATACACTCTCCTAATCCCAGGAATACACTTACTGGAACGTAACATATCTTAATAAAAACCCAGACCTTCATCCAGATGGCAGTGTGGCTCCTTATCAGTGAGAAGGTTATCTCAGCTATGGTTATCTCAGCTATGGTTATAGCTCACATCTGCAACTGTCTCCTTCAAGAAACAGATTGTCAATGCGCCAGATCCTCAACTGGTGTCAATCAGCGTCGCTCCATTGGAGTCAATGGGGCCAGATCCCCAGCTGGTTAAATGGGCAAAGCTCCTTTGGAGTCAACACACCTGTTAGAGGGCTTATTCCTTCACCCACTTACTTCCCTGGTCCTTCTCGCATGAACAGAGAGCAACAATACCCGAAGTCCAAAGGTGCAAACAATTCAATGTTTATTGGGGTGAACTTCCAGCAAGCATGATTCCAGTTTCCTTCCTTAGTATCTTCCTTCCCAGCTCTGACACCACAGAGCCTTATACCTGTGTCCCTGTTCCCATTCCTGCCCTTAGCCAAACAGGATTCCAGTTTCCCCACTCCCATTCCCTGTTCCCATCTCCCCCTTTAGCAAAACATGATTCCAATTTCCTTACCCCCATTCCCTGCTCCCATCTCCCCCACACACACCCACCCACACACTTCCTGATTGACTGCAGACTATATAGTAAAACTTGACTTCTGCTTTGCTATACCTTAACCAATCATGTTCCTGAAATTTAACTAACCAATCCTAACATATTGTAACATGATTATGTAACCAATTATATCCCACCACCTTAATTAGTTTACACCCAGCAAAATATTAATTATACAGCAGACAGGAACAATCACAGAACCAGACAGAGATTATACAGACAAACAATAGCAAAGTGGGAACTATAATGACAAAACAATACAGAAGTGAGGATTTCACATCTCAGCTAGTGATAAGTGAGTTCTTGCCAGACAGGATGCTATCAAACTAAGTTTCCTTTTACATCTTCTAGGCACTTCCCTTTCTCTGGAGGCAGTAGGCATTATCACAACAGGATTGTGTTCCTAACAGCCCAATAGCACCTTATTTCAATGTGACTAGTTTGGAATGTGAGGAGGTGACCGGTCGCTTCCCAGCTTATGGCTGCCTCTGCTGCTCAGCCAAAGGCCTAGCCTAAGAACAGGGCCTCAGACTGTAACAGTAAGAGAAGGCCCTTACACCAGCAGACAGTGATTTTAATTCTTTTATATCTCTATAACTAGCCAAGTGATAAGAATACACCTAAATTCTTAGAGTATAGGCCTTTACAGACAGACCTGAATATCTATATCCTAACACTCCACCCTTTTTTTTCCTTTTGGGATCCTCCTGCCCAGGTATCCCTGGAAAAGCATAGGACATATGGCGACACATTTCCTGATAGGGCCAGGCATCAAGGTGGAAGGTGTCGATATTCCATTTGTCCCACTGCCCCTTGTGCAGTATAGTGCCCTGCAGCTTCTCTCGTACGGGCATACCACACCTATTCCAATTAGTGTTCCAGACTTCCCATTAGAGTGGGCCCAAGAAGGCTGGGTCCGGGTTGTCTAGTACACTGTAGGGTTTGGAGGACTTATTACATTACTTATAGGTTATCTCCATATGCAACGTAATACAAGTACAGTTAACAATACAAAATCCACAGCAACACTGAGTCCTGACCAGTGCAGTATGGTCCAACATCTGAGACACCCCCAAAACTCTGCCTCTCCTCCTTCGACGAGGTCACGATCTTATGTGTCCTGTTGCTGGTAGTTGCAACAAGCTGCCCCTGCAGATTTTGCTTGCTTTTGTCCATACCATAAGTCCATTGAATGTTCACAGAGAAATGGGATATTGTCCAAACCAGCTTGACCACTTGGTATGGAATCAGGCAGTAGGCCCTGGCTTCTTCACAGCAATAAGATTCACAGATCCATTTGTGTACCAAAGTCCAGATAGCAGCATGTAGATGTGTGTAGTTTGGTTATGGGCTGGTGTAATTGTGCCCCCAGTAATATGTACATTCCCAGCAAAACCCCTTATACACAGTACACCCAATTGTCCACCCCTTGCATAGGCCATTGATTCTGCTCCTCTATAGTCATAGGAGAGGGGCACATCCAAACATCTTCTATTGATTTACACTATTTGACACACCCCTCCATTGATTCCCAGTGAGCTCCTCCCCTTCTCATTAGTTCCATAGGGCTTGTGGGGGCCACCTTAGTTGCCATTCCATTTGCAGGTACCACGGTAGCTATTACACAGGGGCTGGCCTCCTCGTGGAGCATTTTGCATTCCCATACACATCTCCCCCCAGGGTCAGCCTTTTGAAGCCATCCCCCACCCACGTCATGCGGTTTTCTGTTCATTAAAACACAGCAATGCTAGCAACAAGACAAACACCACAGACAAACACCACAAAACACAGATCCATGGTATTCTGAGTTATTCTTCTGCTGGTGCCAGCTTGCTTGTAGAGTGTCTGAAAAACAAAAGAAACAATTTCCACCCCCCTGGTGGGGACAGACGATTGCTTACTAATAATACCACTTTCTTTTAGAAATTTCCTTGCTAATTGCAGGAAAAACAGAAGAATTACCTCCAGGCTGTACTTATTTTGTTCTACAGTCAGGCTGTTCTATAGTCAAGCTAGTGAATTACCCCACTCACTGGTCATTTATGAAATTCATGAGGTGGTGTACCTCAGTTTCCCCTCTTATACAACAGACCAAGTTTGCAATAGTTTCTCTGCTGTACCAAGCTTTAAGTTTATTCTCAGGTAATAGCTGAGACACAGCTTCACATTCTAGCACTGTACACACACACACCCCTTAAGGTTAACCTGTCCCTTATTTTCAGGCTTGACTTGTTTTTTCACCTCCCTTTCCTGGAGGAAATGTGTTGCCATAGTCTTCTAGTAGCTTGTTTGCTGACCAGATGTATTCGTTATTTGCAGTTCCTTTGTGCCCATCAGCTAGGTAATTTGCATACACACAGAGGCTTACTGGCTTGCTTTGGATCCAAAGCTGTTAGCAGTTTAGAGAGTGTCTTAAAAGGGAAACATTCCACTTCCACTAGAGTTCTGATTACTTTCCACTTTCATCTCCTGCTTCAAAACACAGAGATCTGAAAAAGAAAGCACAACCTATTGTGGCTCCTTTTGGAGCCCTATTAGGATTTTAGTGAAGTAACATGTTTTATTTGCATTTCTTTTACCCCTTCTCCAATATACACTGCACACATCCTGGGAAAATGCAAATTCCTTCCATATAGTTTAACCTCTATAACATTATATTAGCCATATTAATTTTACACAAGGTTTAACTGCCTCCCCCATGCCTAGAGTTTTCATGCACACCCACCAAAGCCACAATCTGATCCCCCAGAGACACCCCAAGGCTCAGAGTTCCCATCATTCCTCCCCTTTTCCTTTTCTTTTTCCCATGCACACACACAAAATTCTCTTTTGCCTAACATCCTTTGCACTGTGATTACTCTTTTACACAACTGTACCCCGATTACATTGCCATCTTGTACAACTAGACACAACCAGGGGCAGCTAAGTTAAGTTCCAATAGAAACCCCTTCCGTCCTTTAGTGATTTTGATTACATTACCCCAAAGTCAAATCATTTGGATCAGATTCTCTCTCCACCTGCTGCCTGCAGCAGTCCCCTATAGACCATTTCTGTGGGAAAAGGGCCCATTTTCCCTCAGAATAGCTGTAAAGGCTTCTGGGGACAGAAACGTAGTGGTGGTAGTAGCCACTCTACCTGACCCCCTTGGATAATTTAATGACCAAGCTTCCATCCAATGTGACTGCACAGAGTTGCACATACAGTTACATTGATAGAACTGGGTTTTATCATTAAACAAAAACTTCTTTCTTGACATCTCACATAAGTATCCAAAGTACCCTCCATTAAAACGTCAGAAAAACAAAAGAGTGTGGAAAGGCAGGTTGCACTTTGAAACTTTCTTCTTTTTTTTTTTTCTTTTTTTTTATTCCCCTTCTTTCTCTCCACTCCCCCAGGACCAAGTCCCAGCTCCAGTCTCTAAAGGTAGTCTGTTAACTCTCTGTTGTGCCAAATCATCTTTCACTACCCCTAACTAATTTACAACCCTTCAGCAGCCCTTGCTGAAGCAGCACCAAACTTGAAAGATTACTGGCAGCTTCCCATAATGCTGCCCTTACTTCAAACCTCTCACGAGCGGCCTGAAGTGCCTCCTTTCCCTGGAAGGCATTCAGTCCCATGGGCAGGGACCTTCTTCCACTACCCATATATCAAGGAGGGTGGGCTCCTCAGCCACCCCCCATCCCTCTGGGTCCCCTAACACTTCCTCCATTTCCTTTTTAATCTCATTCCAGATTGACCCCTGCATCTGATATTGGCCCTGGTTCTTCCTTATCCATTTATCCAAAAAAAAATCCTTTACCCTGGCTTGCCAGAACCCGCAACTACCATCACGAGAGTTGGCGATACCCCCTCCAAGCAGCTGTGCGGACTGTTGGGAAGGGGGACTTACAGGCTGCCACTCACCTATCCAATGCGATGCATCCGGGTCACCGGCACCAAGATGTTAGGGGGCTTATTCCTTCACTCACTTACTTCCCTAGTCCTTCTCACATGAACAGAGAGCAACAATACCCGAAGTCCAAAGTCCGACGTCCAAATTGCAAACAATTCAATGTTTATTGGGGTGAACTTCCAGCAAGCATGATTCCAGTTTCCTTCCTTAGTATCCTCCTTCCCAGCTCTGACACCCAGAGAGCCTTACACCTGTGTCCCTGTTCCCATTCCTGCCCTTAGCCAAACAGGATTCCAGTTTCCCCACTCCCATTCCCTGCTCCCATCTCCCCCTTTAGCAAAACATGATTCCAATTTCCTTACCCCCATTCCCTGCTCCCATCTCCCCCCCCAAACCCACCCACACACTTCCTGATTGACTGCAGACTATATAGTAAAACTTGACTTCTGCTTTGCTATACCTTAACCAATCATGTTCCTGAAATTTAACTAACCAATCCTAACATATTGTAACATGATTATGTAACCAATTATATCCCACCACCTTAATTAGTTTACACCAGCAAAATATTAATTATACAGCAGACAGGAACAATCACAGAACCAGACAGAGATTATACAGACAAACAATAGCAAAGTGGGAACTATAATGACAAAACAATACAGAAGTGAGGATTTCACATCTCAGCTAGTGATAAGTGAGTTCTTGCCAGACAGGATGCTATCAAACTAAGTTTCCTTTTATATCTTCTAGGCCCTTCCCTTTCTCTGGAGGCGATTGGCATTATCAGGACAGGATTGTGTTCCCAACAACCCAATAGCACCTTATTTCAATGTGACTAGTTTGGAATGTGAGGAGGTGACCGGTCGCTTCCCAGCTTATGGCTGCCTCTGCTGCTTAGCCAAAGGCCTAGCTTAAGAACAGGGCCTCAGACTGTCACAGTAAGAGAAGGCCCTTACACCAGCAGACAGTGATTTTGATTCTTTTATATCTCTATAACTAGCCAAGTGAAAAGAATACACCTAAATTCTTAGAGTATAGGCCTTTACAGACAGACCTGAATATCTATATCCAAAGAACACCCATTCACACCAGCTGAGGATCTGGCCCTGTATGATGAACTTCCACACACTCGAGCGTAGGATCATGCCCAGAACTAGTGCAGGGACGAGATGGGGTGATTAACGAGAATGAGGAAGTTCTTCAGAAGTGTTCTATGTCTAACCTGGGGGAGTTAAACTCAGGCTCAGCACAGAGGCTGTTTGAGCCAAAACACTGAGCTGATGCAGGAGACCAAGCCCAGACTGCAAGAGCTAGTGAGGCTCCCAGCATAGGCTGAGCTACATGTCCCCCACACAACACAGACCACACACTGCAACTGGAACGCTGTCCCCTCGCCAGAGCAGTTCTTCCCCAGCAGCACTAGTGTTGTGGATGTTCGATGCAGTGGCTGGTTGTGTCGGGAGCACTGAGTGCACCCAGCTGATGAAAGGCTGGCATTTTGGGGGGGGCTTGTGGGGCACGGAAGTTGTGATAATGACACAGTGTGACTGTGCTGGAGAAGTTGGAGCCATGCCATGGGAACTGGCTGTGCTTTTTATTTCCTTTCTTTTGTGGGTTTCATTGTGAACGTATTTCAATGTGTATCATTACAAAGCTTATAATCTACTGTGTGTTCATCCTATTTCTATGTATGTATTATTCTTGTATCTAAAACTAGAAATATGAAATATAATTCCGAATAATTCCAATAGGACTTCAAAGTGTGGGCCATTAATAATGGCTCGGAATCTTGATGGCTCCCATTAATTAGAATAATTGACTGTAGATGGCTCTGTTTACCTGCAAGCCTGGTGACATTGTAACTAGGTTGCATCCAGTTAAGGATGCAAACAGAACAAAGGGGTCCCAGTCATGTGGAATCCCCTGCTTTTCACATAAGATGCCTGCTGGAACTAACAAGGTCTGTACCAGGGGGAAGGATTGGGCCCAGACTAAGAAGGAGTCTAGTCTGTGAAAGGTTTCAGAGTAGCAGCCGTGTCAGACTGTATTCACAAAAAGAAAAGGAGTACTTGTGGCACCTTAGAGACTAAATAAATCAGTTAGTCTCTAAGGTGCCACAAGTACTCCTTTTCTTTTAGTCTGTGAAAGAAGCTTATTGGAACATCTCTGAGGGTGAGATTTACCTGTATTAAGGTTCTTAAATGTATTAGGCTTAGATTTGCATGTTTTGTTTTATTTTGCTTGGTCACTTACTTTGTTCTGTCTGTTATTACTTGAAACCACTTGCATCCTACATTTTATACTTAATAAAATCACTTGTGTTTATTAATCTGTGCCTAGAAGATCCTTGACCGCCACTCTATCCTCAGTGTTTAGCGGTCCCACTTCTTCTTTCTTTGTTTTCTTCTTATTTATATGGCTATAGAACCTTTTACTATTGGTTTTAATTCCCTTTGCAAGGTCCAACTCTACTTGACTTTTAGCCTGTCTCATTTTATCCCTACATGTTCTGACTCCAATAAGGTAGCTTTCCTTGCTGATCCCTCCCATCTTCCACTCCCTGTATGCTTTCTGCTTTTTCTTAATCACCTGTCTGAGATGCTTGCTCATCCCACTTGGTCTACAACTCCTGCCTGTGAATTTTTCCCCCTTTCTTGGGATGCAGTCTTCTGATAGCTTCTGCAGCTTTGATTTAAAGTAATCCCAGGCCTCCTCTGCCTTTAGATCCATAAGTTCTTCAGTCCAATCCACTTCCCTAATTAATTTCCTTCATTGTTGAAAGTCATCTCTTTTGAAATCAAAAACCCTAGTTGCAGATTTATTTTTGTTAATCCTTCCGTTCAGTTTGAACTGAATTAGCTCATGATCACTTGAACCAAGATTGTCCCCTACAACCATTTCTTCTATGGGGTCCTCACTACTCACCAAAACCAAATCTAAAATGGCATCCCCTCTAGTCAGTTCAGCAGCTACTTGATGAAGGAATCCATCAGCTATCGCATCTAGGAAAATCTGAGCCCTATTATTATTACTAGCACTTGTCCCCCAGTCTATATCTGGGAAGTTAAAGTCTCCCATGATCACTCAGTTTCCATTAGTATTTACTTCATTAAAAATATTAAAGAGGGCTCTATCCATATCCAAATTAGATCCCGGCGGTCTATAGCACACCCCAAGCACTATCCCAGGGGAGGCTCTAGTAGTTTTGTCTCTAAGGTGCCACAAGGACTCCTTTTCTTTCTTCTCCCATGTAATTTTTGCCCAGACTGACTCCGTCTTATCCATTCCTTTGCTTCTTATTTCTTTACATTCTACCTCATCATTGATATACAATGCTACAACTCCACCTTTACCTTTATTTCGGTCTTTCCTAAACAGCACATACCCTTCAATACCTGTAGTCCAGTTTTGACTACTATTCCACCATGTTTCTGTTATCCTTAAAAAATCTGGTTTCACTTCCTGAACCAGTAGCTCTAGTTCCTCCATTTTGTTAACTAGGCTCCTCACATTGGTGTACAAACATCTTAATTTTTGCCGTTAGTCCTTCAGTGACTACCTGCTGAGCCCCTTCTTCATTTTCCAACTCTGCAAACCTGTTCTTGAGCTCTATTTCTCCTTCACTAGCCCATCTTTTCCTCTGCCTGGTTCTTTTAGTCACATGCTTCCACTGACCACTTTCCTCACCCAGCAGTCTCCCCTCAGAATTCCTCAGTCCTGCTTCCATCTGCAAGTCTGAGCTTTTCCCTTCAGATACCTCATGTCTTTGCTCCATAATCTGCTCGAACCCCTTTCTAAACTCAACCAGACTTTCCACCTGCATCTCCAAACCTCGGATCTTTTCCTCCATCAGCTCTCTCAGACGGCATTTCATGCAGACAAAAACTCTTACCAGGTACCCCCTCCAGGACCATGCACATGCCACAGCTTCCACATCCAGTCATCTTCATTGTGTCTTCCACTGCCTGGGTCACTCCCACTGCTGCCTCTGTATCTGTCATCGCCTTCCTACCTAAATCCTGTTCATCTGGGAAACACAAACCACACCAAAACACCACCCCCCACAGCAAAAACAAACCCCAAACAAGCACCACAAACACAAACTACCCTTACAAACTCCCCCTGAAACTCCCCTGTTTACAGCTCTGTTTGCTGGCTCCCGTGCCGCTACAGGAGTCTGTATCTTTAAATATTCATGGTAAACAGGCCCAATGGCCTGTGAGGGGATGTTAGATGGGGTGGGGATTCGAGTTACTACAGAAAATTCTTTCCTGGGTATCTGGCTGGTGAATCTTGCCCATATGCTCAGGGTTCAGCTGATCGCCATATCTGGGGTCGGGAAGGAATTTTCCTCCAGGGCAGATTGGAAGAGGCCCTGGAGGTTTTTCGCCTTCCTCTGTAGCATGGGGCACGGGTGACTTGCTGAAGGATTCTCTGCTCCTTGAAGTCTTTAAACCACGAATTGAGGACTTCAATAGCTCAGACATAGGTGAGAGGTTTATTGCAGGAATGGGTAGGTGAGATTTTGTGGCCTGCGTTGTGTAGGTCAGACTAGATGATCATAATGGTCCCTTCTGACCTTAGTATGTATGCATCTATGAATTAACCCAGAGTAAGTAATTAATGCCTGGGGGAGTAAACAGCTGTGCATATCTCACTGTCAGTGTTATAGAGGGTGGAAAATTTATGAGTTTACCCTGTATAAGCTTTATACAGATTAAAACAGATTTATTTGGGGTTTGGATGCCATTGGGAGCTGGGTGTCTGGGTGCTGGAGACAGGAGCACTTCTTAAGCTGTTTTCAGTTAAGTCTGCAGCTTTGGGGGCGTGGTTCAGACCCTGGGTCTGTGTTGCAGCAGGCTTGCCTATCTGTCTCAACAAGGCAGGGTCATGAAGGCATACTGCGGCAAGCTGAGATACCATCTCATCAGCTGAGTGTTGGCAGGTTTCATGTTGTCCAACCACCCTAAGGGCTCATGATCGGTTATCAGAATGAAGGGTTTCCCAAAAAGATAGTATCTAAGGACCTCAATCACCCATTTGATAGTGAGGGTCTCCTTTTCTATAAATCACATCGTGGCATTCTCTGGGGAAGAGCTTCTGGCTAATGTAGAGGACAGGGTGCTCCTCCCCATCCACCTCCTGGGACAAGACCGCCCCAGCCCCACCTCCGAAGCATCCGTCTGGACCAGGAACTCTTGGTCAAAATTGGGGCTGAATAGTACAGGTTCCTGACACAGGCTCTCCTTGAAAGTTTGGAATGCCTCTTCGCATTCCGAAGACCAATGTACTCGACGTGGGCTGTCCTTAGTTAAAAGAGACGGGACAGGCAAGGGCGGGGGCCTACTCTACCATCATCTCCTCGGTCACCCCATTTATCGTTAAAAGTACCTGGACCCATGGGTACACTTTTATGTCTCTGTGAACATACTGGAGTCAAATCTCTCCGTCGGTCCTTTTTGGGTTCGGGATGACTCCCTGCCGTATGAGGGTGTGCCCACATCCTGAATCCAGGAGCGCCGTGACTGGCTTGGGGCCTACTTCCTCTGGCGTTGTCAGCTTAGGGGAGGATGGCTTGCGGGTCTGGGATTCCCTGGCGCAGACCTGGCCAAAGCTACAATCCATCTCAGGACATTAGTGCTGTAAGTGTCCGAAATGGCCACACGTGAAGCAGGGCCCCATGTCTGAGTGTGCTGGCAGAGACACTACTTCTAGAGGTAGGCTCCGATGATAGTCTGGGCCCACCAGGCTCAAGGATCCCCGAGAAGCGTGCCCTGTGGATGATTGGGTGGGGAGTTACAGGTGCGGTTCTCTGAGTTGCGGGCACCTGGGTGCTGCTCAGGTCTGGGTTCGGGTGTCTGGGTTGATACTGGCTGCCAACTAGACATCGAACCGTTGATCACTACCCATTGAGCCCGACAATCTAGCCAGCTTTCTATTCACCTTATAGTCCGTCCTAACAATCCATACTTCTTTAACTTTCTGGCAAGAATACTGTATCAAAAGCTTTGCTAAGGTCAAGATATATCACATCCACTGCTTTCCCCATATCCACAGAGCCAGTTATCTCATCATAGAAGGCAATTAGGTTGGTCAGGCATGACTTGCCCTTGGTGAATCCATGTTGACTGTTCCTGATCATCTTCCTCTCCTCCAAGCGCTTCAAAATGGATTCCTTGAGGACCTGCTCCATGATTTTGCTGGGGACTGAAGTGAGGCTGACCAGTCTGTAGTTCCCTGGGTTCTCTTTCTTCCCTTTTTAAAATATGGGCATTATATTTGCCTGTTTCCAATTGTCCGGGACCTCCCCCGATCACCACAAATTTTCAAAGATAATGACCAATGTCTCTACAATCATATCAGCCAACTCCCTCAGCACTCTTGGAGCCATTAGATCTGGACCCATGGACTTGTGCATGTCCAGCTTTTCTAAATAGTCCTTAACCTGTTCTTTCACCACTGAGGGCTGCTCACCTTCTCCCCATACTGTGCTGCCCAGTGCAGCAGTCTGGGAGCTGACCTTGTCTGTGAAGACCGAGGCCAAAAAAAAAAAAAACCCAAACCAAAACCAAAACCGAAAAAACAAGCCAAAAATACCCCCACATTGAGTTCCCACCCCCTCCTGCACCCAACCTCTTGGTCCAGCCCAGAGCTCCCTCCCGCACCCTGAACCCCTCATTTCTGGCCCCGCCCCAGAGCCGACACCCCCAGCTGGAGCCCTCACCCCCTCCTGCCCCCCAACTCCCTGCCCCAGCCTGGTGAAAATGAGCGAGTGAGTGAGGGTGGGGGAGAGCGAGCGACAGAGAGAGGGGGGATGGAGCGAATGAGAGGCAGGGCCCTGGAGAAGGGGCGGGACAGGGGCAGCGCCTCGGGGCAGGGGCAAGGCAGGGGATAGGGCTAGGGTGTTCGGGTTTGTGCTATTAGAACTTTGGCAGCCCTAACTACATACTATGAGTTCCATTCTAAGGAGCCTGACGGGTTCTTTAAAATAGTTATACCAGCAAACCCTTCCTAGTGTAGACTAGGCCTTAGTTCCAATCAGTTAGATTTGTGCAAAACTTTTGAAGACAATGGGGTTGCTCTGGTGTCACTGAGGTAATTCAGATTTATACCAGTGTAAATAAGATCAGGAGAATTTCCAGTAAAAGCCGGATGTAAATGACAGGAGACTAAAGCCCAGACACTCCGTTTTTTCCATTCAGGTCTCATCCTCTGATATTGCTTAGGGGCATGGGTCTGAGGGGTTTTTCATTCTCCTAGCACTGCAAGTTTTGAGGATGAGACAGGGCTTTCCCTGTGTGCCCTTATTCGTTTGGCCTCTGGTTACACAGGACTCTCCCATCCACTCCTCATTGCTCAGTGGGGGAGCACAAAGATTTCTATTAGGGATCAGGAAGACATCTTACCTCTAGTTGTCTTCTATGGGGAAAGAAGACCTTAAAACTCTTCTCTCCTTGTATTTTCAGGAGATGACTGCTTGCCCACTCCCAAGTTTGCAGCTTCAGGTCTCCTGCACTACCCCTACCGTGTGTCTTTTTAAAAAAGTTCTAGCCTTCCCATTGGCTCTTTTGGTCAGGTGCCCACTTCCTTTTCTTCACCTGGGGGACTCTGTTAACCCTTTACAGGTAAAGCAAGCAGAGAACAGCCACCAAAAGGGACTTTTTAGCTAATTGGCTGGCTGGGTGTCCATAAAAGAGAGCTCCCCCCCCCGCCCTTCATTTATCACAAATGCATTGAAACGGTAAACTTTAACCAAAAAAAGGAGTGGGGGAATAATCAAGAACATTTTGAATTTCAACAAAAGGGGGAGGGGGGAGAATGTAGGGAGGAAAAATGTCAAAGTTTTTATAGTTTTTGAGCAACTATGTAGCTGGCTGAAGATTTTTATATTTCAAAATTTCATTGAATAAGTACAGAAAATTTTTCAACAATTTTGTTGTTACATCTTCCCTACCCCACACAGCTTTAGTGGGAAGTGACTGTTAGGGGGCTTATTCCTTCACCCACTTACTTCCCTGGTCCTTCTCGCATGAACAGAAAGCAACAATACCCAAAGTCCGAAGGTGCAAACAATTCGATGTTTATTGGGGTAAACTTCCAGCAAGCTTAAATACAAGTTCCTTTTTCCTTATTTTCAAATCCCAACTTACTTCCTGTTTGCCCCTAATTTATATAGTAATAGTCTTAGCTATACCTTAACCAATCATTCTACAGAAATTTAACTAACCAATCCTAAAATATTGTAACATGATTAGCTAACCAATTATATCCCACCACCTTAATTAGTTCACACCCAGCAAAATTAATTATACAGCAGACAGAAACAATCACAGAACCAGACAGAGACCATGCCAATAAACAACAGCAAAGTGGGAACTATAATGACAAAACAATACAGAAGTGAGGATTTCACAACTACATCTATAAAGACATAAGAGTTTCCCAGCTGTGTCTATTGATAAGTGAGTTCTTACCAGACAGAAAACTATCAACCTCAATTTCCTTTTCCATCTTCTAGGCACTTCCCTTTCTCTGGAGGTGATAGGCACTATCAGGACAGGATTGTATTCCTAACAACCCAATAGCACCTTCTTTCAATGTGACTACTTTGGAATGTGAGGATGTGACCGGTCGCTTCCCAGCTTATGGCTGCCTCTGTCGCTTAGCCAAAGGCCTTAGCCTAAGGACAGGGCCTCAGACTGTCACAGTAAGAGAAGGACCTTACACTGGCAGACAGTGATTTTGATTCTTTCTTTTATACCTCTAACTAGCCAAGTGATAAGAATACACCTAAATTCTTAAAGTACAGGCCTTTACAGACAGGCCTGAATATCTATATCCTAACAGTGACTATCAAAATAGTAACTGTAGGGGACTTAGGCACCAGAATTTAAGAGTTCGAAATAAGACTGGGTGACTTAAGCAATCAATTAAAACAGCTTGAGAACTGAACATTGAATAAATCATTCAGCAAAATTATCCCATGGATAATGTTGGACAATGACTATATTAAAGGGAATTGATTTCAGAGGGGTAGCTGTTTTAGTCTGTATCAGCAAAAACAACAAGGAGTCCTTGTGGCACTTTAGACATGAACAGATTTATTTCGACATAAGCTTTCGTGGGCTATAACCCACTTCATCAGATGCATCAGATACATCTGATGAAGTGGGTTACAGCCCATGAAAGCTTATGCCCAAATAAATGTGTTAGTCCCTAAGGTGACACAAGGACTCCTTGTTGTTTTTATTCAAGGGAATTGCAATCCATTCGGGGGAAATTTGTAAACAGGCAAAGTTAACTTAGGGCCAGATTCTATAACTCATTTAGGTTCCCAACCCCCTTCTCTCTTCCCAGGCGCAAAATGGGATCCTCCTTCCCATCAGTTTTAAACCCCTCTTTCTGTGGCCTGCCATCAATAGATGCCTGAGTCTGTTCGAAGGCATCAGCTAAAAGAGCCATCTCATCCACAGACTTGACATCTTTGTCCCATAGACACTGGTTTACTTCAGCCTTACATATACTTAAGAAATGCTCTTGAGCAACAAGATCAAGTATTCCTTGAAAATTTGCCACCTCTTTACCCCTCACCCATTTCCCCAACAAATCTTCGATCAAATTCACCTTCTCCCAGCAGCCTTCCAGTAACTGCTCCCTGTCTCTCACCAGCCTGGGGGAAAATACCCCCTTCTCTGTCAGTTGGGTCATTTGTATTCTGGCAAACTACCCCCTGGCAATTTCCTGGTCCCAACTCTTCTGTTATCACAGGCATTGGAGCTGCATCTTGATTTAAAGAGACACGGTTACTTTCTAAAAACTTATCAGAAATAGCATCCTGAAGAACAGGGATCTGGATTGGGGTACCCTCCGTCACCCCTTCCTCGGTCCCTGAGAAGTCAGCTGTGTGACTGCTCCCCTTCAGGAGGTCAGTTACACAGATCCTTGTCAAAACCTGTGTCACAGACTGAGTGCCTGGGTGCATAGATCCTGACCCAGCCACCCTCCTAGTGTCCCGGGCATCCTGCGCCGAGTGACTAGTGAGGAGACGTTCCTATACCCCCATTGTTCCTTCCCCAGTTCCCTCCTCTGGGCCCTCTCCTAAGACACATTCTACTGTGGGTCATCAGCAGGGATTGTACCTAGAATCTTCTGCACTAAAAACATGAGCCTTGTACCCCTTTAGCTAAGGGATATGCAGCATAAAGACTGTTTGATTCCCTGTTGGCCTGTGAGGGCACTGTGACGAGGCGGGACTGTTCTTAATGTTTCCTCTGAATATTGTGGGGGTGCCTCAGTTTCCCCTATTCTGTTCTTAAGTATCTAGCTGGTGGGATAAGGGTGTATGATCATTGCAGAGTCCTAGAGGGCAGGGGTCTGCAGGGGTCTGGACACAGAGAATGGCCAACACCCTGTTTCCTGGCAACTGATGGACTGGGCCCTTCCCCCCTGCAAGGTGAGAGCTAAAGGGTTGGAGACAAAGAGATCAGGTGACGTCCTGGCCCGGGAAAGGGACAAAGCCCAGAGGAGGAGGGGCTGGAGAGAATTTCAGTTTGGGGCTGGCTGGGGACATGGAGTGAAGTGCAGACGTGGTTGTCTGGCTCACTGCCCCCCAAAATGGACCCTGCTGAGGGGTCCTTGTTCTCTGTACCTACAAGCTCTGTTTAGACCATGTTCCTGTCGTCTAATAAACCTCTGTTTTACTGGTGGCTGAGAGTCACGTCTGATTGCGGAGTTGACCCTCTGGCTTGCCGAGGAGTCCCGCCTGGGCGGAGTCACTGTGGGAAGCACACAGAGGGGCAGAGGATGCTGAATGCTCCGAGGTCAGACCCAGGAAGGTGGAAGTTGTGTGAGCTGTGTATCCTGAAGACAGTCTGCTCCCAGAAAGGAGACTTCCCTAGAGATCCTGCCTGGTTTCGTAGGGAGCAGTTCCAGAGCATCGCCCGGGGACTCCGTGACAGGCACCTAGCACACTTCAGGGGTTGGGGAAGATAATAAATAATAAAGGGCCCATCCCCTTAGTGGGATCAGCTGCTGACTTCCGTGAGGTGAACTTGGCTCATAGACTCTGTTTCCAGAGTCCAGAGATAAGGGGACTAAAGAGGAAGTTGCTGTGAGCGAGTTTGTGTCAGTTCTGCTTTTGGTTTTGTTTCGGGTTAATCTGGAAGGTGCCAGGGTCAGAATCCCAGAGCTTGTCTTCTGAGCAGCCATGGAACACCGAGGCTTCACGTTTCCTCCAAGTAAGTAGAACCGAGTTAGTGATGACAGAGCCGTGGTGTATGGGAGAGTGTGGCAGGCAAGCCGCTATCCTCTGAATAGCTGGAGGCTTGCAGGGCAGCAAACCAAATGCACTGAGCGGGAGAACAAAGGGGAAAGGTGACAGGTGGCTGGATTTAGAGCTGAGCTCTCAGAGACACAGGAAACACACCTGGAACTAAAGGAACAGAGACGGTGAGAGAGCGCCAGGATGGTTTGTTCCTACAGCAGCCTGGTACATGGGAGCCCTGGCATTGGTCAGCATGGACCATGTCTTAACCTGTGCCTCTCTATGCTACAGTAAGGACTGTCGGATTCTGTAGGCCAGGTGGCTAATACATTCTTAGCTTGTTTTGAAAAGGCTGCCTGGCATTACTGAAAATACTCACTGAGAGCATTGTTCCCTGAAGGAGTACAGAACAAACCTCCCACTGGAGTCTGGCTCTGCTGGTCTTACTACTGGGAGCCATGGAAAATGATGGGGATTGCTGGCACCCAAAGGCCTAGTTTTGGAGGCCACGGGTCTGCCCCTGTGGAACTGTGTAGGTCCTTGGGGCCCAGTACACTACAGGGATCTCTCCAAAGGGACTGGTTACAGGCTGCGGCATAGACCAGACCCTGTGACTCCATGACACCCTGCCCCAGGCCATTGAGAAGCTACTCAGACTCCAGCTTCCCAGCTGCCTCCTACAGGGCATCAGAGGATGAGACTAGAATGGAAAAATCCAGTGTCTACCTTCCATTCTCCCCACATCAATGAGGTCCAATGCCCTGATCCTATTTCTGATCTCCTAAGTCCCAGGATAAATTCAGGATTACGCCAATAAAAGTAAATCAATGGAGTCATTCCAAATTGACACCAGTGTAACTGAGTTTAGGGTCAGACTCATACAAAGGTGCTTAGACTCCTCTATTTAGTAATGTCTCCCTGTGTTGTTTATTGCCATATCTTAGATTTTAAACAAATTTTGTTCATCTTCTCTCAAGTGTTTTTCCTCCTTGGACTGTTCTGGTTTCTACCACCAGCAAGCGCCCAGACGACAAACAGAATTGGTAAATTCTCAGGTTAGTGAAACATAATGCCTTGTGTAACGTTTCTGTGCCCATAATAAGTGAGTATCATATAGAGTGTCTGCCATGAAGCTGGTATTGGCTTGGCAGCCCTCAGCAGCATTCTCTGGACTCTAATGTGGGGGTTCACTGCATCTGGGTCATTAGGCGCAGCAGAATGCCCAGAGGGGTGGGTCCACCTCAGGTTCAAAACAGACCCTGAAGGGAAAACCCAGAATTTTGAGAACAGGGAAGATTGGGTGTCAGGGATAATTCCTCCTTCTCTGTGTTCATTTATTCATTCACTTCCTCTTTCTCCCTCTGTCACTCCTTAGGGTATTCTAGTTTTAGTCTGCTCACACTCTGTCCCATGGTGGACAAGAACCTCTTTCTGCTTCCATGTCCCACTGAGAGGTCTTTTAATCGTGTCACTAGGCCATACTGAAAAGCCAGAGGTGGGCCCAGAAAGCGGTAGCTGGTGACTTCCTATACTGGACTGCAGTTCCTGGAAGTCTGTCAGAAAGGAGCGAGGGAGAATGAAGTAGCAGTAACTCTGGATCTGTCATTTTGGCAGCTTCCTCTTTAAGGAGCTGTGAGTATTACAGAATTGCAAATGAAAATTGAGATCCTGATCAATTTCATGTAGAAACTAGAAGCACGGGGAAATTCTTATTGCCAAGAAGGCCAGTGGCACATTGGGCTGTATTAGTGGGAGCAGTGCCAGCAGATTGAGCGAAGTGATTATTCCCCTCTATTCAGCACTGGTGAGGCCACACATAGAATCATAGAATATCAGGGTTGGAAGGGACCTCAGGAGGTCATCTAGTCCAACCTCCTGCTCAAAGCAGGACCTAATCCCCAACTAACTCATCCCAGGCAGGGCTTTGTCAAGCCTGACCTTAAAAATCTCTTAGAAATGAGATTCCACCACCTCCCTAGGTAACGCATTCCAGTGCTTCACCACTCTCCTAGTGAAACAGTGTTTCCTAATATCCAACCTACACCTCCCCCACTGCAACCTGAGACCATTACTCCTCATTCTGTCATCTGGTACCACTGAGAACAATCTAGATCCATCCTCTTTGGAACCCCCTTTCAGGTAGTTGAAAGCAAATCCCCCCTCATTCTTCTCTTCTGCGGACTAAATAATCTCATACTGCCTCATACTGAGAAAGAGGGGCGATCAGCAGGTTACCTCAAGTGCCTATATACAAATGCACGAAGGCTGGGAATCAAGCAGGGAGAACTGGAAGTCCTGGCACAGTCAAGGAATTATGATGTGATTGGAATAACAGAAACTTGGTGGGATAACTCACATGACTGGAGTACTGTCATGGATGGATATAAGCTGTTCAGGAAGGACAGGAAGGGCAAAAAAGGTGCGGGAGTTGCACTGTATGTAAGACAGCAGTATGACTGCTCAGAGCTCAAGTATGAAACTGCAGAAAAACCTGAGAGTCTCTGGATTAAGTTTAGAAGTGTGAGCAACAAGGGTGATGTCGTGGTGGGAGTCTGCTATAGACCACCGGACCAGGGGGATGAGGTGGACGAGGCTTTCTTCCGGCAACTCGCAGAAGTTACTAGTTCGCAGGCCCTGGTTCTCATGGGAGACTTCAATCACCCTGATATCTGCTGGGAGAGCAATACAGCGGTGCACAGGCAATCCAGGAAGTTTTTGGAAAATGTAGGGGACAATTTCCTGGTGCAAGTGCTGGAGGAACCAACTAGGGGCAGAGCTCTTCTTGACCTGCTGCTCACAAACCGGGAAGAATTAGTAGGAGAAGCAAAAGTGGATGGGAACCTGGGAGGCAGTGACCATGAAATGGTCGACTTCAGGATCCTAACACAAGGAAGAAAGGAGAGCAGCAGAATACAGACCCTGGACTTCAGAAAAGCAGACTTTGACTCCCTCAGGGAACTGATGGGCAAGATCCCCTGGGAGAATAACATGAGGGGGAAAGGAGTCCAGGAGAGCTGGCTGTATTTTAAATAATCCTTATTGTGGTTACAGGGACAAACCATCCCGATGTGTAGAAAGAATAGTAAATATGGCAGGCGACCAGCTTGGCTTAACAGTGAAATCCTTGCTGCTCTTAAATACAAAAAAAGAAGCTTACAAGAAGTGGAAGATTGGAAAAATGACCAGGGAGGAGTATAAAAATATTGCTCAGACTTGCAGGAGTGAAATCAGGAAGGCCAAATCACACCTGGAGTTGCAGCTAGCAAGAGATGTTAAGAGTAACAAGAAGGGTTTCTTCAGGTATGTTAGCAACAAGAAGTCAAGGAAAGTGTGGGCCCCTTACTGAATGAGGGAGGCAACCTAGTGACAGAGGATGTGGAAAAAGCTAATGTACTCAATGCCTTTTTTGCCTCTGTCTTCACGAACAAGGTCAGCTCCCAGACTACTGCACTGGGCAGCACAGCATGGGGAGAAGGTGACCAGCACTCTGTGGAGAAAGAAGTGGTTCGGGACTATTTAGAAAAGCTGGATGTGCACAAGTCTATGGGGCCGGATGCGTTGCATCTGAGAGTGTTAAAGGAGTTGGCAGATGTGATTGCAGAGCCATTGGCCATTATCTTTGAAAACTCATGGCGATCAGGGGAGGTCCCAGATGACTGGAAAAAGGCTAATGTAGTGCCCATCTTTAAAAAAGGGAAGAAGGAGGATCCTGGGAACTACAGGCCAGTCAGCCTCACCTCAGTCCCTGGAAAAATCATGGAGCAGGTCCTCAAGGAATCAATTCTGAAGCACTTAGAGGAGAGGAAAGCGATCAGGAACAGTTAGCATGGATTCACCAAGGGAAAGTCATGCCCGACTAATCTAATTGCCTTCTATGACGAGATAACTGGCTCTGTGGATGAAGGGAAAGCAGTGGACGTGTTGTTCCTTGACTTTAGCAAAGCTTTTGACACGGTCTCCCACAGTATTCTTGTCAGCAAGTTAAAGAAGTATGGGCTGGATGAATGGACTATAAGGTGGATAGAAAGCTGGCTAGATTGTCGGGCTCAACGGGTAGTGATCAATGGCTCCATGTCTAGTTGGCAGCTGGTATCAAGTGGAGTGCCCCAAGGGTCGGTCCTGGGGCCGGTTTTGTTCAATATCTTCATAAATGATCTGGAGGATGGTGTGGATTGCACCCTCAGCAAGTTTGCAGATGACACTAAACTGGGAGGAGTGGTAAATACGCTGGAGGGTAGGGATAGGATACAGAGGGACCTAGACAAATTGGAGGATTGGGCCAAAAGAAATCTGATGAGGTTCAACAAGGACAATTGCAGTTAGGATGGAAGAATCAAATGCACCGCTACAGACTAGGGACCGAATGGCTAGGCAGCAGTTCTGCAGAAAAGGACCTAGGGGTTACAGTGGACGAGAAGTTGGATATGAGTCAACAGCGTGCCCTTGTTGCCAAGAAGGCCAATGGCATTTTGGTATGTATAAGTAGGGGCATTGCCAGCAGATCGAGGGACGTGATCGTTCCCCTCTATTCGACATTGGTGAGGCCTCATCTGGAGTACTGTGTCCAGTTTTGGGCCCCACACTACAAGAAGGATGTGGAAAAATTGGAAAGAGTCCAGCGGAGGGCAACAAAAATGATTAGGGGACTGGAACACATGACTTATGAGGAGAGGCTGAGGGAACTGGGGATGTTTAGTCTTCAGAAGAGAAGAATGAGGGGGGATTTGATAGCTGCTTTCAACTACCTGAAAGGGGGTTCCAAAGAGGATGGCTCTAGACTGTTCTCAGTGGTAGCAGATGACAGAACAAGGAGTAATGGTCTCAAGTTTCAGTGGGGGAGATTTAGGTTGGATATTAGGAAAAACTTTTTCACTATGAGGGTGGTGAAGCAGTGCAATGCGTTACCTAGGGAGGGGGTGGAATCTCCTTCCCTAGAAGTTTTTAAGGTCAGGCTTGACAAAGCCCTGGCTGGGATGAGTTAGTTGGGGATCGGTCCTGCTTTGAGCAGGGAGTTGGACTAGATGACCTCCTGAGGTCCCTTCCAACCCTGATATTCTATGATTCTATGAATCCCAGTTCCCTCAGCTTCTCCTCATAAATCACGTGCTCCAGCCCCCTAATCATCTTTGTTGCCCTCCGCTGGACTCTTTCCAATTTTTCGACATCCTTCTTGTAGTGTGGGGTCCAAACTGGACACAGGGGGTTCAGGGTGGGGGCTCTGGATGGGCGGCGCTTATCTCAGGCAGCTCCCCATCGGTGGTGCAGCGGGGTTAAGGCAGGCTCCCTTCCTGCCCTGGCTCCACATTTCTCCCAGAAGTGGCCGGCATGTTCTGCCCCCTAGGCAGAGGAGCAGCCATTGTGCAGTGTGCACTGCCCATGCCCACAGGCGCTGCCTCCACAGCTCCCATTGGCCACAGTTCCCAGCCAATGGGAGCTGCGGAGCTGGCTCTGGGAGCAGCGGCAGCACTTGGAGATTCTCTGATCACCGCTGAGCCTAGGGGCCAGATGTGCTGGCTGCTTCAGGGAGCTATGCAAAGCCAGGGCAGACAGGGAGCCTGCCATAGCCTCACTGCACCACTGACCTGACTTTTAATGGCCCGGTGAGTGGTGCTGTCCGAAGCCGCCAGGGCCCATTTTCGACTGATGTTTCAGTTGAAAACCGGATGCCTGGCAACCCTAGTATCACCCGTTAATCTCATGAGACAGGGATAAATCATGCATACAAATCGTGCATCAAAGTCATGAAATGGACTACAAATGCAATCAAAAATAAGGTATATAAAGGTTTAACAAATGGAAGGGGATGCACACCATTTGGTCTAGGGCCGGCCCTGGCTGCCGGTCCTCAATGTCTCTCAGGATTTAGCTCCATTTGTAGGATCATAGAATCATAGAATATTAGGGTTGGAAGAGACCTCAGGAGGTCATCTAGACCAGTGCTACTCAAAGTGGTGGTCCGTGGACTGGCGCTGGTCTGCAAGCCATCGGCTGTAAGTCTGTGCACACATTGGAAAAAAAATTGCCGGTCCCCCACATCAGATAGCTTGAGAAGCACTGAGCTAGACCAATCCCCTGCTCAAAGCAGGACCAACACCAACTAAACTATCCCAGCCAGGGCTTGTCAAGCCAGGCCTTAAAAACCTCTAAGGATGGAGATTCCACCACCTCCCTAGGGAACCCATTCCAGTGCTTCACCACGCTCCTCGTGAAATAGCGTTTCCTAATATCCAACGTACACCTCCCCCACTGCAACTTGAGACCATTGCTCCTTTTCCTGTCATCTGCCATCACTGAGAACAGCTGAGCTCCATCCTCTTTGGAACCCCCCTTCAAGTAGTGAAGGCTGCTACCAAAACCCCCTTACTCTTCTCTTCTGTAGACTAAATTAACCCCAGTTCCCTCAGCCTCTCCTTGTAAGTCATGTGCCTGAGACCCTTAATAATTTTCATTGCCCTCCACTGGACTCTGTTCAATGTGTCCACATCCCTTCTGTAGTGGGGGTACCAAAACTGCAATACTCCAGATGTTCAGGGGGTTCAGTGGTGCTACACTGATTTACACTGTCTGAAGATCTGGCCCTATATAACTAAAAGGGAAATAAAGGAAACTGATTAAATGAAACTTTTATTGAACTTTTTAAATTGTAATTTTATTAATCTGTTTCTTATGTATGTTTAATGAAAGGTTATCTCTCTCTCTCTCTTTCTCTCTATCTCTTTCTGTATATATATATTTAACGGTGGTGGTCACAACAGGAAACGGTGCCAGCGATAACTTGACACAAGACCCAAACCACACTTATGAGTTTAATGTTGTAACAGTACAAAAGGGTTTTATTATCACCTGAGCCAAATAGGCCCAAGGCACCTACCCTTCTCAACACAACAGACTACAGTTCTATAGGTTTTAACGCTTAGAGCACAAGAGACTGAGATTAGGAAACCTGGGTTCTATTCTTAGTTCTACTGCTGATTTGTGGGGTTACTTTGAGCAAGCTCCTAATCCTCTCTGCCCCTTAGTTTTCCGCTCAGTGCAATGGGGACAGTAATATTGATCCATCTCCTGGTGGGACTAAGAATTATTGAATGTCTGTCTGTAACGTGTTTGGAGCTTAGACAGGAGGTGCTAGGGAAGGGGAAACAATTATTCTTAGAGCTGAGTCCAAATCATTAAGTGTGCATCTGGATCTGACATTTTTCTGTGTTTCCATGAGTGTTTGGATCCAGGATTCTGGTTCTCAACAATTATAGAGATCAGGGACAATCATGGAGTTCTGATCCAGATTGGAACGTTCCCCGAAGTCATGTTTGGTTCCAAAGTCTTTGTTGGGTTCTAAGCTGTCTAAGTTGTCCTTGTTCATTATTTAAAATAATGTGCACTATTAATAAAAAATATTTTCATTTAGATTAAAAATATAATGGGAAAAATTTCTAGCTGCATTAAGATTTTCAAGCTCCATTTCTTTTTACTGGGTCTTAATTTTTGACCTGAACAAAGTTGATCCAGTCCCTTTTACTCTATCCACCTCTTGACAGTGTCTCTCTCTACCTCCAATGTTTTATTGCTATTTTTCCTTGCAGGCACATGTCAGACTGAGACTCTGGGAAGAGAATTCATCACCTCCTACATGGAGGACTGTGGGAACTCGAGTCAATTTGAAATGCAAATTACTGGCTACTTTGCCTTCACTTCAGTGTCTGTTTCCATCCCCAGTTACCTGTTTCACGGGGCAAGGTTTGAGAATAAGACTATGGTAAATCAGGGAGAGATGGTGCGGGTCAGGCTACCAGAGTCAGTGGGAGTTAAGGGCAGTGACGTGGTCTCCAAGGTGGTCCTAGTCAAGGCTGACAAAGATATCTCGGTAGTGTCTGTCAGCAACAAACATGTGAGCCCTGAGACCACTGTGCTGTATCCTGTCTCCAGCTTGGGAAATGAACACTACATAGTGACTCCCTCTACAGAATCCTTCGATAGTTACCCAGAGTTCTCTATTATAACGTACCAGGAGCCCAACTCCGTGGAGGTCCATGTGAAAGGCAAGTTACATTACCTAACACAGGTTCACACCACTGGCAGCAAACTGAAATTTAAGCCCTTCAGTTTCCATGTCATCCAGTTACAAGGCATAGAAGATCTGTCTGGCACCAGGATTGTCTCAGAAAAGCCAGTGGCCGTCTTGGTTGGCCAGGTGTGTTTTTGTAATAGCACAAAATGCAACCACGTCTTTGAGCAGCTCCTACCAGTCTGCAGCTGGGGAACAACATACATCATTCCTCCCTTACCCTGGCAGAAAGTAGATGACATAGTCTATATCACTGCTTCCCAGAGCACGACTGTGTTGTATCAACGAGGGGACCTGCAAGAGAATGTTACTCTAACAGGAGGCAATGTACTCCAACTTCCTGTCAAGCCCTCAATCCCAGTCTACATCTCTGCTAACGTGAGCATCCAGGTGGTGTTCTACAGCCTGGGTGCAGCTATCCCTAATTCCTCCCACGCCTTCCTGATGAATGTTCCAGATGTTGCCAGTTACTGCCTGATGTATTCTATAAATGAGCAGGAGGGCTTTGAGAACTTTGCCTTGATGGTGGCCAATACATCGGAGACTGGCGCCATCATCTTAGACAATCAGCGAAGGAAAGTGAAGTGGAACCCAGTCCCTGGCACTGAGTTCGTTTGGGGAATGCATAAGCTTGAACCTCCCATGAGATCCCATGCTGTGGAACATGCCAGCTCTCCATTCGCACTCCTGAGTGTTGGCACTGCTGCCATGGACAGCTATGGGATTCCGGGTTCCTGCAGGAAGGGTGAGTAGCCTGGGTTTTAAATCTATTTTGACCACGTTTTCTGTGCATGCTGCAAAGAAAACAGTGTCACAACCAGGGAGGCAACCATGGGCCTGGTGTAAAGTCTGTTGATTTTGATGGGGCTCCATTGAGTTACACCAGCTGAGAATTTGGCCCAGCATGCCATCCTAGGCCACCACTAGCCACAGTTACTCAGGGTATGTCCTTACTACAGAAGCTACAGCAGCAGGTACGGCACTGCAGATGTGCCTCTGAAGCACTGTCGTGTAGACACTTGGTCCAGCGATGGAAGGGGTTTTTCTGTCGCTGTAGTTAATCCACCCCGCCGAGAGCTGGTATCTGGGTTGACAGAAGAATTCTTTTGTCAACCTAGTGGTGTCGACACTGGGCTTTGGACGCCTTAACTACGTCTCTCAGGGGTGTGAATTTTTCACACCACTCAGTGACATAGCTAGATCTACCTAAGTTTTAGGCGTAGTCCAGGCCTAAGATTGTACCTGTGTTGCTAGCTGCACTCAACTAGTTTCCGCCCAGCTCATGCAGTTAGGCAGCTGCTCGCCAGCTGGTCTGAATTGGTTTAAGGACCGTTGCACTTTTCCTCCTACACTTGGTTGTGATGCCCTCTGGGTACCCAAGGGAATTTTGTGCCTGATTCTTACTTATGCCAGTCCTGTGCTTGCACCAGGGAACAGCAATGGTGGAGGAACAGGTCGCTTTGAGCCACCTTTGTGCTCTGTGCATTCTGGGACCATGCAGGGTTGCTGTAATTTACCCTCTGCTTCCCATGGCCCCTGAGAACTAGAAAGTAGCTGTAGCATAGTATGTTCTGACCACATCCTTGATCTGCCTTGCAGATGAAGCCAAGATCATGTAAAGGCCCTTATACCAGTTCCAGACTCGCTGTGGAGGGTCCCTCCACAGGGAACATTCTTAGGAGCCTTTTCCAGCCACTTGAACTGCCTTTTCCAGGCCAGAACAACGTAAGGCTTTTAGTGTAACTGAGGCCTGCTCAACACCTAAAACTTCAGTCAATCATAAGGCAGCCTAAGCCTCAGGGTAGGCAACACAAGGTCAACAGAAGACTTCTTCTCTTGTCCTAGCTACCACCTCTGAGAGGCGGATTTACTACAGCAATGGAAGAACCCTTCCATCACCATCGTCATGTAGACATACCTTGATGAGACTCAGGCCTTTTAGAAGTACAAGAGCAGGCTTAGAACAGTTCTTGGGAAGGGAAACTTTTCGAGTTTTGATGTAACAACTGTCATCTTGGTAATCCCCAAGGATCAAACCAGGACCTTTTAACTCCATGACCCACTCCTGATTGAGCTAAGAGACAAACTCCCATAGCTAGGAGCTGTAGCAGAACCAGACCTTTGGTGGAGCAGCCCCAGAGGACACGTAAGACACACTGATCAATGAGACACACAGACAAAGCTTAAGTGAGTATTAACCAGGTGATGTGTGGATACACACCAGGCTTTTAGGGCTGAATGTATTGCTAACTGATTATAAACTCAGTTGAAAGTTGTCAGACAGGGCTAAAGGGATCAATGGAGCTAAAGGGAGAAAACACCTGCTGGGTTTCAGGAGATCATCAACTTTGTATTCTGGAAGGAAGAAAGGATGGCCTTTGTGGCTAAAATGCTAGGCTGGGACGCAATTGATCAAGCTTCCATTCCCAGCTCCGTCATAGAGTCCGTGTGAGTGTGGTCTTAGGTGTGTCACTTTGGCCAAGATTTTCAAAATCGCCTTGTGATTTTGGTTGCCTAACCTGACACCTTAAAGGGGCCTGATTTTCAGAGGGTGAGTGCTCAGCACTTTTGAAAGTCAGGGCCCTTTTAAGATGTCTGAAATCACGAGACACTTTTGAAAACCTTAGCCCTGCAGATATTGACTTGATGTAATTGTCCGTGCCTCTCTTTCTGTTGCTAGATGTTACCTTTAAATGCCAGACTGAGACTCAACAGGTAAAAGAGCAGTTGAAGATGTGCAAAGATATATTTCAGCAGGTACGTGTAAGGGGTTTATTTGGGCTTTGAGGGTTTTCACAAAGAGTACACAGAAAACTTTGAGCCTGAGGATTCTCTGCTTATCCAAGGTTTACCACTGACTTCAGTGGGAGCAGAATCAGTCCAACACAAAGTGCTTTTGAAAACTCAACCTTCAATACTTGTCTGTGGGCTTCAGCACACTTAGCCTTAACATGTCTTAATCTGTGGACATTGTAGTGGGACAGCCAGCCAACCATAGGTCAAAGCGAGATCACAATGAGGAACCGTTTACCTTAATTTTGGGTGGCCTTTCCATGCTTGTAGAAATAACCCATTTCCTCTGATTGTTCTGCAGGGCAGCACCAGTGAATTTTGCTCCTTCATGAACTCAACCTTAGTGAATTTGGAGACCATGTGTGCAGAGGACAGAGCAGCATCGCTGGAGGTTAGAGGTTCTGCCCCTACGTGGGTGGGCGCTCCATGGCCAAATGCCCTGCGCATTGGTATAGCCCTCTCACTTTGGGGGAAATTGTAGCTGCTCTTCAGAAAAGGGGTGTGTGCGCATGTGCATGATCTCTAGCTGAAGTGGCAGGGGATCTGGGTTCTGTCCCCACTGCTCCTAGGAAGATCCAAATTGCTTCCGGGGGCAACACAGAGAGAACCGAGATGTCTGCTGATTGGTTGTGATGTTCTCTGGCACCTACACTGAAGGGACCAGGGATGAGGAGCGAATGACACACGGTGTTAGACGTACCCTGGCTTCAGGTTACTGTGAAGTCCTGAGCAAGCCTCAGTAGCCTCACTCGCTCAGTAAAGGGCTCCCTCTTGGAGAATGCTGCAGTCCCTCTGAGTGGGAAGGTCACTATGAACCCGTATGTCCCTAAGAGGGTCATTGTTCCCCTGGGAGTCTGAAGAATGTGGCTCATGAACCACTGAAATCCTCCGTCCTTCTCAGGGTGTTTCCTTTCCCAATCCCAGGAAGTTGCTCACCCCTTTGGTTCCTTGCTGAATAGCTCCATCTTCAGTGCTGGTGGGAGCAAGAGCAAGTGGGAGGTGGCCTCCGCCGTGACCTTCCTCCTGCAGAGTGTGGAATTGGCTGCACTGACGGTTGCTTTGCGGTCTCCGGAGAAGACCCAGAACGTGACAACAGAGTTTATGGGTGAGAAGGATGAGAGGCTCCCACATCGCCTTGTGGCAGCTGTGAGATGGGGGGTTATACACTTTTCAGTGCAGAACACCACTGCAGCCTCACTGCCCCTCCCTCAGGGTTTAAAACCCAGCCCTGGGCGGCAGGTGAATGAGCCACTGAGAGAGGTTAACCATTGAGAGAAACTAGCCCCAGGCCCCTTCCTCTCTGCCCAAAGCCCATCCCCTCCTCTTCCATCCCCCGTCTTCCACTAGAGCCCAGAGAAACCTGCCTCGCACCCCGCGCTACCCCGGACCCGGAGCGTCAGATAGGTAGTGCAGCCAGAGAACCCCCAGCCCTAGAGTGCTGGGCAGCCGGAGCATCCCCAACTCCAGCGCCGGGCAGATGGGCAGACAGCGTGACGTGGCATGGCCCCAGCCCCAGCGCCCCCAGCTCTGGGCCTTGTGAGCACCTGCCTGCCCCAGCCTGCCTGCCCCAGCCTCTCAGCCGTGGAAGAGTCAGAAGGGAACTGGAAGCAGGCAGGAGGGAGCCTGGGGGCAAAGCATGGGTGGGGCCATGCCAGGCTGTTTGGGGAGGCACCGCCTTCCCCGGCCTATGCTACCCACCACCCATAAACCCAGCCCTGGGGCTTTGCAGCAATGGCAGCTGCCTGAGAGGGGTTTAAAAGCAATGCCAATCTCCTGTCACCACAGGCAGCTGCCATTAGTTCCTCCTTTCACTCCCTGCCCCAGCAATACCCCTTCTTGCTGCTTCCCCTGCTACAGCGCAGAGGTGAGGCAGCAGGGAGAAGTTGCCTTCTGCCTCTTGGCACAGTGGCATCTTCATGGGGATGCAGGCATGATAGATCACAGAAGGTCAGCTAGAGGGGCTCAGGGAAACACAGAGAGATGGAGGTGAGGAGGAAGGGGGAGGGGTGGTGGGATTCAGAGATAGTGGAGCTCCAAACCTGCCTTGCCCTTGCAGCAAGAGGCGTTGCCATTTCCCTCCACAGCTATTGAGACGCTCCTCGTCCAAGCTGCAAGTCGCTGTGATGGGGTCTTCAGGCTGAGAGGTCAGGAGGAGACAATGGACATTCACTGCAATGCCGTCACCAGAGCAGACACAAAAGGTACCATCCTGGTGCTTCCCAGGCACTCACCCCTTTAGACACCAAATCCCGGCCCTAGTTCTCCCCTTCCTCTCGCCCCACGCTGGCTTGCTTGCCTTTGTTATCCTGACACTAGTGTGGACCTTGTTGGCTGAGCCAGTGTTTCTCAGGCCGTTGAGCTCTGCAGAGCCCTTCATTCCTGGCTGTCCCTCAGCATGAAAACCAACCCATGTGGGGCAGGGAGGAGAGAGAAGCTTTGATGAGCATATGAATTGGTCCAGAGAATGGAAAGATCAGAGATCCGTTGGCCCAACACATGATGTCCTGAGGATGAGCCCAGCTGGGCCCCAGGTTGACCTGTGTGACTTCCTGGAATGGAACCAGGATAATATTGACCAATTTTACTCCAATTATCAGGCCAGTATGATGTAACTGGGACTGGTTCTTAATTCTTTAGCCCCAGGGAAAGCTCCTCACTAACCAAACCCTCTGCCTCTCCTAACCAAGAAAAACTATGGCTTCACCTCAGTGCCTTTCACCTAGGGCTGTGTACCGAGCTGGATAATGTGCAGTATGGGGATACAATTTCTAAAAAGCACTAACTAACCGTGCATTAATTGGTCCATATAGACCCTATTAGTGTGCACTAAAGGTTCCCTAGTGTGCTTTAATGTACATTCGTGCACTTTAGGAATCACACTCCCATAGTGCACGCCAGATGTTTCCAACACAGAAGTGCTTCTGTGGAAGAAGAGGGAGGAGGCAACATATTCGAGTGGTTAAAGCTCAAAATGCTAGCCAGGACTCCTGGGTTCTTTTCCCAGCTCTGCCCCAGACTCGCTGTGACCTTTGGCACCTGGCTTGCGCTTTCTTTGTCTCAGTGCCCCTGTCTCTATGATGAGGCATCATTTCATGTTTTCAGATCCTTGGGCTGTTGCTTTTATTTCTTACTCCACCCTGGACTGCATCATTAGCACGACATTACTTGATGAGGGAAATCTAATGGCTGATGAGAAAATGAGGAATTTTCACCTGAATTCCAGGGTGGTGAGTGGGGCTATCGGAGATGGGAGGCCCATGAACCTCTCCAAACCTGTGAATTTCACCCTGCGCCATAGACAGGTAAGTGTAGATCCTTTTACTTTGCTGTGTGCCCGAGACTCCAGCTGGTCACTTGAAAGGTGCGTGTCCTGCAGCGCATTTGAGTTCTGCTGCCTTTCTGGACTGAGAAACAGTTATCTGAGAAAGAGAGGGAGCTTCTTCAGTCCTGACGCTGGGGAGGACATTACATAGCTTTCACACCAGGCCTGACTGGGTTATGATTAATCATGTAAAATGCTCAGGAATAACAGTTGTGCCTGGCTCACCCCTTAGAGCAGGAATAAATGGAAGGCAATTCCCTATAGCAGTGGTCCCCAAAGTTTTGAGGGTCTCACCCCCCCTGACCCCATTCACAGCTCTTCCCCTGAGCCAGGGCCAGGAGCGGGGCCGTGGCTCGGGGGCAGGAGGAAAGGACACAGACAGGGGTAAGGGGGCCAAGGCTGGGACTGTAGCTGGTGGTGGGTCTGGGTCTGGAAGCAGGGCCAGAGCCGTGGCTGGGAGCTGAGGCTGGGAGCAGGAACGGAGCAGGAGGCAGGCTGCGGTGGGGGCCAGCAGTTGAGTCCATGGCGAGGTGCGGCTCCACTCCCAGCCCCGCCCCTTCCCCCAGCCTGGGCCGGGAATGGAGCTGCAAGAGGCTGGGGCTGGGAGTGGAGCCATGCTGAAGCTGGGGATGGTGCCAGACATGGGGCTGGAAGTCAGGGATGCGACTACTGGTGGGACCAGAGCAGAGCTCAGGGTGGGGAGGGGCTGGGTGGTGCTCCCTCTCTGCCCCCCATGGGGGCTGACCCAGGACCTGTCATGTCCCTCCAAAGGGGGGCGCACCCCACAGTTTGGGGACCTCTGCCCTATAGATAGAAGAGTTCAGGGAAACGGCATGAGATGGTGCCGTCTTTGAGAAAGTAATGAACTTGCTAGAGTGCATGTGGGTATTTGTGGGCGGGTGTGTGAATGCCTTTTAACGGCTCAAATCAAAACTTCACAATTGTGTGTCATAGACCCCACAGTGCCCAGAGTTAAGGGAATTACCACTTTAGCTCTGGGGTCAGGGACTTGTGCTATTGGAGCGGGAGGATCTCGCTTGTATTTCCACTGCCAATGGGAAGTCCCAAATGGCTGTTACGTGCAGCACAATGAGAGTCATGAAGCCGTTGGTGACTTCAGGTTTATTATTGTCTATTAGAAACGTGTGACAAAAGAAACAGTATTCTCCCCATGACCCAGTGAGGACGATGATGGGGTGTTCTGGTTTCCAGGCAAAGAAAGAGGAGGAAGAGGCTCTCTGCGTTCACTGGAAATTCATCCCTGGGAGAGGCACCTGGGCTGAGGATGGCTGCAAAAATCTCCAGACGAACAGCACTCACACCATCTGCAGCTGTGACCATCTCTCCAGCTTCGCACTCCTGATGGGTCCCACCGGAGTGGAGGTATCTCAGTGTCAGACTCAGATCAAAGGGCTGAACTCTGAGCTCCTTACTTGGATAAAATCAGTGGGAATTTTGTCTGAATGACCGCTGAGTAGGAACCTCAGGGTATAATCTGTGGCCATACAGGATGGGTGGGGTTTTGATCTGAGGTGCCTAGAGTAGCCCACACTGAAAATGCCAAGGTCACGGCAGGCTGCAAAAAGGAGAGCAGATTTCCCCAAAACTGCTGGTTAACACTGTAGTTAGAATCACCAACCAGTCACAATCTCTGCTCCAGATCCCCAACACTGGTTATTGAGAAGCTGAAAAAAAGAAATCACACAGCCCCCTTTATTGCATTCCAGTCTCTGACTCCCAATCAGCAGATAGGGCCAGTAAAATGAGAAGTTACTTAAAAGCTCTATTCACTTAACAAAATGTTCTTCTGATCTCCCAAGGGGCAGCCACATTGCCAGGTCAATATTAGTTTGGCTCTTACCCAAAATACCATGCTGCCAGTCAATCCTTTAGTATGTAAAACTAAAGGTTTTTGTTATAAATAAAAAGAAAAGAAAGAGAAGAGAGTTGTTAAATGATCAAAGCAATCCGATACATATGACTTCAGGGTCCATATATCAGGTTCTTAGCAGCGTTGGTGAGTTTGCTGGCTTGTAAAGTCCCTCTGGAACACATCCAAAGCTTAGATGGGTCTGTCTGACCTTTGTTCAAAGCTTCAGTTTGTCGAGAAGTTACTCCAGAGGTGAGAAGCAGGATTGAAGACAAAATAGTGGTGATGCAGCTGCCTTTTTCTATCCTTTTCCATGTGGCTTGTACTTCCTCTGTCCCAAAGAGAAGATCACAGCACATGGGCATGGAAAGGTACTTGGAGTCTCCTGTTCATAGGCATGTCCCTACATGTCCTACTGACTCTTGGGCATAGCCCCTGGCTTCTCTCTATGCGTTCATTCTAGAGCTCAGCGATTCTCAAACTTTAGGAACCTGAGGACCCCCATTTTGATTTAAAATTTTTCGCAGACCCCCAACCCCCTGCTCAGCTCAAGGCCCCACCCCCATTCCATCTATTCCCCTAAGGCCCCACCCCACATCTTCCCGCCCCTCGTCCACCCCTGCTCCTCCTCTTCCCTGTGTCTTTCTGCCCCCTCCCCCGAGCGCCCCCCATGCCCACTCCTTCCACTCCCTCCCAGTGCCTCCTGCATGCTGCTCAACAGTTGTTCTCCGGCATGCAGAAGGCACTGGGAGGGAGGTAGAGGACTTGGTCAGCAGGGACTTCGGACCCCCTGGAGTGTCCTTGCGGAGCCCCGTTTGAGAAACGCTGGTATGTTACACTAATAAAAATGATACCAACAGGATCTTGTGAGAGGGACAAGGCAAATTGCCACGTTTAATGTAAATACAACAAAATATTCCTATATGCAATTTCTATATAGATCCATTCACTCACACAGACATTCACACACAGGTTCTACATAAAGGTTGTTATAGTTACCAGCCTAGATGTTGCTCGTGCCAAGTCACTGGCCAGGTGGCCTGGACACGAGAGTGGAGCCGAGTCATTGTCAGATGCGCATCCAATGCTCCTGAAGGGTGGTCGTAGAACCAGACTCAAAGAACACAGTCCCTGGACCCAATTTTTATAGGTCTCTGGTTCAATACAAGTCTATGGAAGTTGCTTCATCATGCTGAATTTACAATTGAGATGACCATCAATCAGCTCAATCAGCAGGTGGTACATCCATGACACTTCCATGATGGCTAGGTGTTATCTTCTTGCTCTTCCTTGATGCGTTTTGGGTGGATTCTGGTTCGCCCTCCAGGGGTCACCCGGTTATCTCCACTTTGCATATTCTTCGGCCCATTGATATCAAGGTTGAAATTCTTAGGATTAGGCTGGCACCATTTACTAACCAATTATTTCTCTGCTTCAGGCTCTCAATTCCATGCACTCATCATTCATTCTTTTACTTAACAACACAATCTATGACTCTTGATTCATTTAACAAGTTTTATCCCACTATCTATTTTTCCTTCTTTGGATACCAAGATTTACATAGGCATGACAAGGGGTCCCTGCGGGGGAAGAGCATCAGGGTGTTGTTTTAAAGAACAGCATTTGTTTCCTCAAAGTTCTTATCACTTTCCAGTACAGACTCTTTGTCCTGTACCAGCCTGAAATAATTAGCACTTTGGCCTTGCATTTGTTACAGAGTGAAATTCAACAGCATGGAACTGATGTTTATACCTTTTTACAATACCTATATACTCTTTTGTCTATCTTTATTTCTACTACTACATAATTATAATTCTATACTACTTATATAGCTTTGAGGGGGACCCAACAGGTATAGCTGATTACCCTTGATGGGCCATCAAACAAACTGGACAGTGCTGATGCCAATCTGTCTGGGAGTGTCACCCAGAAACACAGCACAGACATATCACACATTTATAACTCACGATGCAAAGATGATACATACATATAAACAAGATGATCATACTTACAAATCATAACTTTTTGACTGATACCTTACATGGCATATTTGGTAAGATTCATTGAAATTTTGTAATATTGTTATACATATAAATGGTCACCCATATTCCATTGAATCATAGAACTGGAAGGGACCTCAAGAAGTTATTTAGTCCAGTCCCCTGCACTCAAGGCAGAACTAAGTATTTTCTAGACCATCCCTGACAGCTGTTAGTCCAACCTGCTCTTAAAAATAATGATGGAGATTCCACAACCTCCCTAGGCCCTTTATTCCAGTGCTTAACCACCCTGACAGTTAGGAAGTTTTTCCTAATGTCCAACCTAAACCGCCCTTGCTTCAAGTTAAGCCCATTGCTTCTTGTCCTATCCTCAGAGGTTAAGAACAATTTTTCTCTCTCCTCCTAGTAACATACTTTTATGTATTTGAAAACTGTTATCATGTCCCCTCTCAGTCTTCTCTTCTCCAGACTGGACAAACCCATTGTTTTCACTCTTCACGCATAGGTCACGTTTTCTAGACCTTTAATCATTTTTGTTGCTGTTCTCTGGACTTTCTCCAATTTACCCACATCTTTCCTGAAAGGTGGCGCCCAGAACTGGACACAATTTTCCAGTTGAGGCCTAATCAGCGCGGAATAGAGCGGAACAATTACTTCTCATGTCTTGCTTACAATACTCCTGCTAATGCATCCCAGAATGATGTTTGCTTTTTTTGCAACAGCGTTACACTGTTCACTCATATTTAGTTTGTGATCCACTCAGGGCCGTCCTTAGGCATACGTAGCTGCACATGTGGCTGTGTAGGGCACCTGAAAATTTGGGGCACTGCTGGGGCTTAGTGTCCACCCTTCTGCCTCTTCCTATCCCTGTTCTGACCCTTCCTGCAGGCTCACACAGCTAGCTGCTGCAGCCTGGTGACTCTACTCTGGAGGGGATCTAGTAACTTAAAAGTGAAAGCCTCCAGTCTGCCAGACCTATTAGCACAACACTGAAACTGTTAAAGAGCCATTCAAGTGATAATGAAGCCATTTAACAGGCATTTGCCAACCCCTAGGTATATACTGTCAATTTCTGAATTTACTGACAAAAACAGTTGTGCATTACTGTAATATTTATTCAGAACATGTTAGTCTACAGGACCTTAGTTTAAAATGTGCTTTAAAAGTATTTCATTACAAGATTGCTGAAGATCATAAAATCACATCTCTAAAGAATCCTTGCATAGATTTTAAGATCCACAATCGGAGTATTCATCTTTAGCTTTAAATGCTTGGATCATCAGACATCTAGTTTTTTAAATAAATCCTTCAAACAACCACTGTTATCTAAAATACATATTTTAATTTTAATTACTATAGTACAAAAAACTTACTTCCAAAGTCTTCCTGTCTATCCCTTTCTCCCCCACCCCCCATTGAAGAGAGGCTAGCTCTTAAAGGGACAACACCCCCTTCCTTCCAGATAGCTGGACAAACGAGTTTCCCTTTCTTTACTTCTGACTATTTGATGAACTAGTTTTAAGAGAACCATCCAGCGAAATCAGTACCTTAGTAAGATATAAAATCCTTTGTTATGCCTAAAATCTTTGGAAACATATTTTTTAAAATTGGTGAAATTTTATAAATGTGTCTGTTGTTATGGAGATCACACAAAGTAAATTAGTTTTCCCTTTCTCTAATTGCAATGAACATTGTTATGAACACACTAAACCTCTGTGACTGATTAATTTAAAATAATATCTTTGTTTCAGTGAGTTAAATATGTAGTCATCTGGAATGATTACTTTATGAAGGCTTAAGAGTACATTTAAAAAATAAAACGAGCGTAGAAATACTGATTAAGAAAATATAAACCAGAGAAGAGCTGCATCATGTATTCCATAATATTTAATGTTGTATTCGGCAGGACAGCTGACTTGCCCTTACTACAAAGTTTTTTCAAATAAATCTCTGACAAACTTCAGGGTATATCAAAATACCTGAGACTAACATTTTTTATTCCTAAATTTAGTGCTTTTAATTAGGTACCTTCTGCTTGTCCAGTCTTCACCTTCTGGCATGCACTGGAAAACATGCTCCATTTTCTTTTGAAAACCCCCCCCACTCTTCTGCAATTTCTTTCTAATGTCATTTGGGGCCTGGACAGAGTGGGGGCGGGGCCTGGGGTGGAGCAGGGGTGAAGTATGGGCGGGGCCACAGGCAGAAGAGGTGGGCTGGGGAGCTACCCTGTGAAAGTACCAGATTAAATCTGGGAAAGTACCAGATTTAAGATGGATTCCAGTATCATGTGACATGGTCACATGTCCTGTGAGACCCCTAGTCTCCATTCCTCCAGGGCTGGCCTGCAGGTACCGGAAGGTGTGCAAGTAAACAGAGCCATTTACAGGTGATTGATTCTGAAGCACCCTTAATGGCTTCCACTTAACACGTGTACATCAGTGATACAAGTTTATATCTTATTCTCCTAACTCCAAACATAGAAATAATACATGCAAACAAATGGGATGAACACACTCAGTAGATCCTAAGCTTTGTAATGATACCTTACAAGAGACCTTTTGCGTAAAGCATATTTCAGAAACATCATAGTTACACTCATAAGCATATTTTCATAAAACATTATGGAGTGCAACGTCACGCGCACATTCTGCGTAGGGAGAGGGTACGGGGGTCTCTGTGGGGAACTGTGACTCTCCACCTCCGTGAGGCGGGCCGGGTGGCTCAGTATCCTTGCTGCCTCGTCCTTCTCCCCCCACCCACAGCTTGACTATGAACCACGGATAACTAATCTCTGGGAACGATTTTCCAACCAGTTATGCACCCACCTAAAAGTGGCTCCATCTAGGTTGTATTTGCCTAGTTTGTTTATGGGAAGTCTCAGAAGCCTTAGGGCTTGTCTACACTGGCAATTTACGGCGCTGAAACTTTCTTGCTCCGGGGTGTGAAAAAACACCCCCTGGAACACAGCAAGTTTCAGCGCTATAAAGCGCCAGTGAAGCAGTGCACCAGGTAGCTACGCCTCTCGTGGAGGTGGGTTTTTTAAAGTGCTGGGAGAACTCTCTCCCAGCGCTCTGCTGCGACTACACAAGCCGTTTAGCGTTGCCAGTGTAGACGAGCCCTTGCTAAAGTCAAGAAATACCACATCTACCTTGTCACCACCATCCACAAGGCTTGTTACCCTGTCAAAGAAAGCTATTAGGCTGGCTTGACACGATTTATTCTTGACAAATCCATGCTGACTGTTATTTATCACCTTTTTATCTTCTAGGTGTTTGTAAACTGATTGCTTAATTATTTGCTCCATTATCTTTCCGGATACGGAAGTTAAGCTGACTGGTCTGTAATTCCCCGGGGTTTCCTTACTTCCCTTTATTTCCCATGTAGCATCTTAGGGCTCACTGGTGAGTCTCCCTTTGCTGTGTTACAGGAGAGTTATCCACTGACTGTCGTTACCTATGTGGGACTGACCTTCTCCCTGCTGTGCCTCCTCCTCGCCATCCTCACCTTCCTCCTTTGCCGCTCCATCCGCAATGTCAGCACCTCCCTCCACCTGCAGCTCTGCCTCTGCCTCTTCCTGGCCGACCTGCTCTTCCTCACCACGGTGACCCGCACCCGCAGTCGGGTCTGTTACCCACTTTTATTGTTGGTTTAAAATTGAGCTATGTCCAGATCCTCTGTCAGCATTTCTAAAGCTCCCCTCACTCCAGCACCTTTTTATACCCTCAGCTGGACGGTAACATTTATTCCATGTTCTTTAGTCCTGCAGAAATAATTATTTACTCCCCTCCAAAAGAAATCTCTCTGGGTGAAACCAGTCCTTCCCTTTCCCTTGTGGGCTCCATCCTTCATCAGACAAAGGAACCTCGATTTCCAGAGTCACAGTCCCCTGCCTGTCCTCTCTGCCCCCACACTGATGGGCAGATGCAAGGAACCTATATCTTGAAGCAGATACAGAGAAGAGAACCGCCACCATCCAGGTCTCTCCCTATTATGAGGACCGGGAACTTGTTTATGTCCCTGCTCCCTATCCTAGGATTCCTCACAGTATCCAACAATTTCCACGATTCATTTGGGAACTACAACCCCCAGAAACCATCTTTGCTGAGTGGAGATCAGGACCGGCCTGGTCTCTGAATGATTGAAAGGGCCAGCCAGCTTGCCCTTAGACAAGCCCTCGTAGACTGAAGAATGTATTTTCTCTGGGAGAGAGCCGTAACTGGAGAGATGTGTTAATAAAGAGCCCTATATGATCCTCACAAAAGTCCCCCCACCTCCAAATTCAGTGTTTCCCTTCCCAGAAGCAGTGTCCCAGAGCTCTCTCTCGTCCTGTCCTCAGGTGGTGTGTGCTGTCATTGCTGGCTTCCTACACTACCTCTTCCTGGCCTGCTTCACCTGGATGTTCCTGGAGGGGCTGCACCTCTTCCTCACCGTCCGGAACCTGAAGGTCGTGAATTACACCAGCGCCAGCCGGTTCAAGAAGAGATTTATGTACCCATTCGGCTATGGATTCCCAGCCCTGGTGGTGGCTATTTCTGCAGCAGTGAATCCTGGAGGCTACGGAACTTCCAACCAGTAAGTGCAGTGCCCATCCCGAAGGGGAGCTGGGATGTGGCTTCCATGTGGTTGTCTGGCTCATCCCAGGACTGACTTGAACCGAGATTTCCCTGCCTGGGAGGTGACTGTGACACTGAGCTGCCCTGAGCGCTGTAGTTGAGTTGCCCACCTGTCAGACATCTACACTCCTCGCCCCACTGATGATGCGGAAGAACAAGCCAGAAAGATCCCAGCTTGACTTCCAGCTCCCAGGCTGGGTTTGTGGCATTGGTGGGTAGGAAACAAATGCACCTTCTTACTGTGGGCAAATCCCTGAGGATCCCCTCTCTCAAGTGAGCAACTCCACTAAAACAGGGCATGGTAGGTTCTAGACACCCCAGGCTAGATCCTCAGCTGGTGTAAATCAGGGTAGCTTCACTTCCTTCAGTGCAGCTAGGCACATATACATCCGCTGCATGTCTGGCCCTCCCTCAATACTGCGCTCATCCACCAGAAAGGGTCATTTGAGGAGGTGGAAGAGGAAGTGGAGGCTGAAAGCAGGAGCTGCTGAGGTAGATGGGGAGAGCTGTTAGCCTGCAGTCCGCAGGAGAGTCGGCCATGTCACAGGCTGGCTGAGATCCATCTTGCTTTTGAGAGCCAGCTGCCCTGTGACACCCTCTCTCTGCCCGCGGTGCTGAAAAAGGGTCGTAATCCCATTAAAGTCACCTTCTTCTTGCTCCCTGCCTGTAGCTGCTGGCTCAGCCTGGAGAGAGGATTTCATTGGAGCTTCCTAGGACCAGTCTGTGCCATAATCCTGGTGGGTACCTCACAGAACCACAGGGCCCCATTCTCCTCTCTCCTCTGCGACCCTGTGGAGTCCTGTGGAGCCAAGAGAGGAATATCTCCCAGAGAATTGAAGATGAAAGAGTCCAAGAAGATCCCATTTCATTCCTCCCTCTTTGGCCAGTGCAGGATTTCCCACTAACAGAAAAGCCTACGTTCTATGGAGGCAGTCCGGGCGAATGGGTCGGGCACTGGGTTGTGAGTCAGGGGACCTGACTCTGCCACTGGCCTGCTGTGTTAACTTGGGAAGTAGCTTCCCCTCGCTATATAACTCTGTTTCTCCTCCCACCCTTTGTCTGTCCTGCTCATAGGCACCGAAAATAAATAGCGGATGCTCAGCACCCACTGGCAGCCAGCTCCCCACTGCCAGCGGCCGTGCCGATCAACTCCTCCCCCTCCATCCCAGCGCCTCCCGCAGTCAACTGTTCTGTGGTGTGCAGGGCACGCGGTGGGGGAGGGGGTGGAACTGGGTGGGAAGAGGTGGGGTGGGGGTGGGAAGAGGCAGGTGTCACGGAGTCCCCAGGCGATGCTCTGGAACTGCTCCCTACGAAGCCAGTCAGGACTCTGGGGAAGTCTCCTTCCTGTGAGCAGCCTGTCTTCAGGACACACAGCCCACACAGCTTCCACCTTCCTGGGTCTGACCTCGGAGCATTCAGCATCCTCTGCCCCTCCGTGCGCTTCCTACAGTGAGTCGACCCAGGCGGGGTCCTGGGGAAGCCAGAGGGTCCTGCACCCCAACTTCGCAGTCAGACGTGACTCTCAGCCAGCCAGTAAAACAGAGGTTGAAGGGAATCCTCTATAGACAGGACCTAGAAGCTTTGGGCCAAATCACACAGCTCTAAATCTGGAATCAGTGGAGTCACTCCAGATTCAGATAAGAGCAGAATGTGGCCCTCTGGCTGTATGATCACATGTGATGCATTGCAGCCCTGCCTTTGCCAACTGTTCCCTGCATGGCCTGGGACCAAGATCTGGTAGCGAATGGTATATGACCCACCTTGACGAGCAGTCACTGGTCTGCAGCAGTCTGATCCCATAGGATTGTTCTGTGCCTCAGGCAGAGAGACTGGCCTTGGCTAGCATGTTTTACAAGGAATATTTCATGCTGTTTCCACAGATAAATTTAACATTTTTTATTGCAACCCTCTGGATCCTGAGAGACAAACTCTCCTCCCTTAATGAAGATGTGTCCACTCTCAAAGACACCAGGTAGGACAGCACTATATCTACTAGAACAGGGGTGGGCAAACTTTTAGGCTCGAGGGCCACATCTGGGTGGGGAAATTGCATGCAGGGCCATGAAAGTAGGGCTGGGACAGAGGTTGGGGTGCGGGAGGGAGTGCGGGGTGTGGGAGGGGATTCGGTGTGCAGGAAGGGGCTCAGGGCAAGGGGTTGGGGTGGAGGAGGGGTGTGGGGTGTACGATGGGGCTCAGGGCAGGGGGTTGGGGTGCAGGAGGGAGTGCAGAGTGGGGGAAAGGGCTCAGGGCAGGGGTGCAGTGAGGGGTCTGGAGTGCGGGAGGGGGCTCAGGAAAGGGAGTCGAGATTTGGGTTATAGGAGGAGTTCGGGGTGCAGGCTCCGGCCCGGCACCACTTACTAGGAGTGGCTCCGGGGTGGCAGCGGGGCGCAGGCAGGCAGCCCTGGCCCTGCACCGCTCCCGGAAGTGGCCGGCACGAAGTCCCTGCGGCCCCTGGAGGGGAGGGGACAGAGGGCACCGTGCGCTGCCCTCGTCTGCGGGTACTTCCCCCAAAGCTCCCATTGGCCATGGTTCCTTGTTCCTGGCCAAGGGGAGCTGCAGGGGGGCAGGGGTAGAGGAGCGGTGTCGGCAGGCGAGGGCAGCGTGCGGAGCCCTCTCCTCTCCCCTTCCCCCAGGGGCTGCAGGGCTGTGGTGCCGGCTGCTTCTGGGAGTGGTGCGGGGCCCATGGCACCACAGGGGTGACAATTCGCAGGCCGGATCGAAAGCCCTGATGAGCCAGATCTGGGTCGCGGGCCGTAGTTTGCCCACCCCTGTACCAGAAGGGTCCAGTGAGCTTCCTATATGGGAATTCCTGTGGGATTCCCCACAGAGTGCTGCTAGAATACAGCTGAGCACATGCCACTGTAGAGTTTCCAGGTTATCTTGGTGACCTTCTGCTTGATGAGAGAGTAACAGTCTCACTGTCCAAGGAGCTGATAAACCCTAACTCACATCAGCAGTCCCTTACTCATGAGTCCTAAAGTTGTCCATGGGACCATCTGCCAAAATAAGGACAATTTTGCATGAGTAAGGGTATGCTGGATCAGACTTTAAATTAGACACACCACAGCCAGGGTGGCAAAGGAAGGGTCAGGTTAGGAGAGAGGAGAGGTCTATGGCAGAAAAGGATCATCATGGGAATTACTTTTCTGCCATGTGTATCATCTTCGTCCCTGGATGGATTTTGAGTTGACAGTTGCAGTCTGTTCCGAAGCCTGCTGAAGTCAGTGGAAGTATTGGTATGGAAGAGACTGCTAGATCAGTGAGGCTCTTGCAGTAAGTCCTGTGGCACATTCAGATTGTGGCATGCAAATTGTCTTTTAATTAGCTCATCATGAAATCTGTTTGTTAGGGAGGAACAAGATCAGGGCCGCCAGCTGGGAGTGCTGGGTGAAGACATGAGAGGGGAAAAAGATTTTGGAACCAGTTCAGAATGTTGAGGCTTCAGAAAGCCATGGTGTTACTGCCCGTGCGTAGTGCTGTGTAAGGAGAAATGCAAGTCTGTGCTGATAGTGAGAGCTGGGCCGTGTGCTACTTAGGGAGGAAACTCATCTCTTTTCCCTGTGGTTGTGGATACTGTCGAGGTAAAGTGCCATCCATTGAGGAGGAAGGAAAGTGTGGCTTACTGTTGCTCTGTAGCAACCCCTCTGTCTATCTATGGACCAACATAGATGGGTTCCCGAGAGCCCAATATCCTGTTCCCTCTTGATTGTCACATTGCCAGGGCCTGATGTGAAGGGATTAAAAACAATACCGTAATGAGAGGTTGAACCATTTGCTTTGGAAGAGCCACCTGTGGGAGGTTAAGGTGTGTGTGTGTGGGGGAGATGGTTGGGCACAATATTGTATTTTGGATTCATAGGCGTAAGTTGCCATTGTGTTCATCTTGACAGTACCCCTAAGTCACAGTAAAGCGGGTGCCAGCTGTTTCGCCCCACACTGCCTGCAGCCCCCTGACTCAGTCACTCACCAGAGGATCGTTATAATGGCATCTCTCCGTCTGCCTTTATCCAGACTACTGACTTTTAAAGCTATCGCCCAGCTATTCATTCTGGGCTGCACATGGAGTCTTGGTCTCTTCCAAGTCGGCTCAGGAAAAATGGTCATGGCGTATTTATTCAACGTTGTCAACAGCCTGCAGGGAGCCTTCATCTTCCTGGTGCACTGTCTCCTCAATCGCCAGGTAACGCCCATGGCATGTCATCAGCCACCCAGTGACTTCACGGGACTAGCAGTGGCCTGTCTGAGGGTGTTAGTTACATGATGTAGTGACCATGTCCCTTATTCTGCAGGTGAGAGAGGAGTACAGGAGGTGGATTAAAGGCACAAGAAAACCCAGCCCCACAACTCAAACATTTAGTCCGTCTGTGTCCACTGTCGCTACCAACACCAAGGTGGTAAGAGATCCTCTATTCTGTTCCAATACCAGCATCCAAAAGTCGCATCCATCTGGTTCTGTCAGAGCTGCTGAGATGCCTTGTCCCCTGAGTGACACATGCTTGTTTTAACCCATCTGAGAACGGCATTGGGAGTCTTAGTGAGGTTCAGTTGCATCCAAATCAAGGGGGAATCCCAGGTCTCCTAGAACCCAGCACAGAACTCCTCTTTTCTTGCGCACCTCCATGTTCCCTTCCCTTTGCTTCTTTGCAAGCTCCATGCATCACTCGCTGTGGAATGGGCTGGGATACAAATTCAGGTAATTATCCAATTGGGGAAGTTTGCAAACCAAAACCTGGGTGGAAATCTTCCCAGTGCAGATGGGCCAGGCCAACGAAGAGTTAGCACTGGATGGAATTTCCTCTGGCTCCATTACCTCTACTGGGAAAGGATCCAGAAGCTTTGTCTGGAGCGAAAAATGGAGACTTATAGCTGGGAAAATCTCCCTGCTCCAGTCCCAGCACGAGACACCACAACCTTTGTCTGGAAGTACACATTTCTGGTTTATTTAGAGCAGCCTCTATTAAGCGCTACTTTATGGCTTACCTGTGCATGGGTTGGGGAAGGGAGCGGGCTTTGTCTACACTTGTTTAGTTATTTTCCTGCACGTGATGTCACTTCAGTGGAGGCTGGCTGAATTTTGCAGACTCTGCACTATTCCTGAATGAGGACCCAGTCCTGATCCCATTGAAGTTGACTGGAGTTTTCCCATGAAAACATGGAGTTGGCACTCAATGTATATTTGTTTTGCTGGCAGGTGAGTTGGGGAGAGCCCTCCACTTCATCTCCATGAAACAATCACCTCTCCAACCAACGATGTTTATCGTACAGCTGGCTTTGCTGTGCCAGAGGGCAGTTGCCGTTCTTCATCCCAACTACATACAAAACCTGGAAGGGGAAGCGGGATTGGACAAAATCCTCTCTCTAATCCAAATCCAAAACTCCTACTGAATTCAAAGGCCACCCTAGGGTTTTAGCTGCTTGTGTCTCCCAGATTTAAAGGGCCAGATCCCAGGTCAGAGAGCAGTTATTTCTTAGGGAAAGCACAACATGGGTGGGGGTTGGGGGGTGGGAGGCGATTTGCAGAGGCCTCGCGTGCTGTGTGTGTGAGCTAGCTCTGCTGTTTCACTGTAATGCGTAAATAATAAAATAACCTGCTTATGGACCTTGGTTGGTTCTTTGGTTTGAGGGTTTGCTGTCAGGTTCTGCCTGTCCTGGAAACCTAGGGCCCAGTTCTAAAGCCTCTTTATGCCACTCTGGCTTAAAGGTGTAAAGGGGCTTTAAAGTGGGCAGCAATGGCCCTGTGATTAGCCCTCCTGGGCAGGAATCCTTCCTGGCTGCTGTGGAGCTGGCATAAAATCTCTCCATTAGCCCTGCTCCCAGCCCCTGGCATGGGGGTTGTGACTGGTGGGGTGGAGGTGCTGCTGAGGGAATGGCTGAGGCACACTGCTTCGTGGCTATTGTCTGCTTCCCAAGGCCCCGAAGGACCCTTGGAAATGCACGAGTTTACACCAGCTGAGGACCTGGCCTGTAACCGCGTTTCAGCTTCAGCGATGTCACTGCACCACTAAATGCTCTTGACGTTACCTGGCGATTGAGGAGACACTGCACCCAGGAAGATGAAGGCTCCCTGCAGGCTGTTGACGATGGGGACTGCTGGGACGGTTTGGAGGAGACCAAAGCTCCATGTGCAGCCCAGAAGGAAGAGCTGGGCAATAGCTTTCAAGGTCAGTAACCTGGATAAAGGCAGATGGAGAGATCCCGTTACAATAACCCTATGGAGAGCAATTGGGTCAGGAGGATCTGGGCAGAGTGGCGTTGAGCTAGCAGTCCCTGCTTTCTGTGTGGGACAGGGCTACTGTCAATGAGAACACATTGGGAATTTGTTCCCACGGATCCTAGATATGCTGTTCCCCTCCTGCAATCCCTCACACCCTCCGCATGCCAAGGACCTTCCAAACCAAGGCATTTGACCCTCCAGGGTTGCTTTGTTGCCTTCTCAACTGTGGTCTCTGAGAGTGGACACATCTGCGCTGAGGGAGGAGAGTCTGTTTCTCAAGATCCACAGGGTCGGGGCAAAGAACGTCACATTTATCTGTGGAAACAGCTGAAAATATTTCTTGTGAAACGTTTCATCCGGGGCCAATGACTCGAGCTGAGGCAGAGAACGATCCCAGGGGAGAGATCTGAACACTGCAGAACCAGGGACCATTGATCCCCTCTTCTGTAATATCCTCTGGCAGCTCTTGGTCCCTCCCCATGCACAGAGCTGATGGCACAGCCAGGGCTGAGATGGATCAATGGGATCACAGAGGCCAGATTCTGCTTAGAGTTAAAAATGAAGTGATTTCAGTGGGCCCAGTTTATACCAGCGTAACTGAGAGCAGGATCTGAGTCAGAGTTTCCAGCGCCTGTCTTTAGGCTCTTCCCTGCCACTTTTAGGCTGCAACTAATCTCTCCATCCCGGGTTCTGGGAAGAAACCGCATGGACTTTTGTCATCTTCACTCCACCCAATGTAGATCCTTTCCCCCACCAAACACTTGCATGGTGCAGCCCCTCCCTTCCTCATTCCTTGGGTCAGTAACTGGACTAGACCAAACTCTTGCTGTCCTCAAGGTAAGCTCCCACTGGTTTCTGGGATTATGGCACAGACTGGACCCAGGAAGCTCCAATGACAGGCTCTCTACAGGCTGAGCCAGCAGGTAAAGGCAGTGAGGAAGAAGAAGAAGCGCATTATCCCAGCTGAGTGACATTAATATGAGTCTATTACCCCTTTTCAGCCACTGGAGCAGAGATGGGGTGTGACGGGTTGGGTCACAGAAACCCCTTTGGGAACTGCCACTTGATGTGCTGTGAGTACCTCTGAGCCCGTTTTCCCTGGCATCTTGGGACTTCAGTGCCTTGCCTGGTTGTGCCAGACACACTAGCCTGCTACAAACACAGACCCAGGTCCAAACCACGTCCCCCAAAAGCTGCAGGCTTTACTAAAAACAGCTTAAGAAGTGCTCCTGTCTCCAACACCCAGATACCCAGTTCCCAATGGGATCCAAACCCCAAATAAATCCGTTTTACTCCGTACAAAGCTTATACAGGGTAAACTCATAAATTGTTCGCCCTCTATAACACTGATAGAAATGCACAGTTGTATGCCCTCCCAAGTATTACTCTGGGTTAATTAATAAGTAAAAAGTGATTTTATTAAATATAAAAAGTAGGATTAAGTGGTTCCAAGTAATGACAGACAGAATAAAGTGAATTACCAAGCAAAATAAAACAAAAACACACAAGTATAAGCCTAATACAGTAGGAAACTAAATGCAGGTAAATCTCACTCTCAGAGATGTTCCAGTAAGCTTTTTTGACAGATTAGACTCCTTCCTAGTCTGGGTCCAGCAATCACTCACACCCCTATAGTTACTGTCCTTTGTTCCAGTTTCTTTCAGGCATTTCTTTGGGGTGGAGAAGCTCTCTCTTGAGCCAGATGAAGACAAAATGGAGGGGTTTCCAAGGGTCTTACATAGTCTCTCTTATGGGTGGAAACCCCTTGTGTTTTACTATGCAGAATCACAGCTACAAGATGGAGTTTTGGAGTCACATGGGCAAGTCACATGTCCATGCATGACTCAGTTCTTTACCGGCCAACACCATTGACTACATGTTAGTTTGAGCGTTCCCAGGAAACTCAACTGTGGACTGGCGTCTTTCAATGTTCATCGTTAGTTAAGTGCTCCTAATTACTTGAATAACCACTTCACACTATGTTGACCACATCTGTTTTATGTGCTTCCTACAGCAAACACTTTAAATACAAGCATACAGCCAATGCTCATAACTTCATATATAAAAATGATACATGCATACGGATAGGAAGAATACATTCAGTAGAACATAACCTCTGCAAAGATATGTCACATGGCATACGTAGTGTCAAAGTTTGACTCAGACTCACAATTTATCACACCACTCTGTTTTATTAGCAAAGCTGCTCTGCTAATACATTTAGAAGTGAGCCCCCCGAGTGGGGCTAGTGTCTCTTAATTTATACAGTTTTTTGGAGAACAAGTTACAGAGAAGTTACAGACAAAAGAAGAAAAAGATTTTAGTCACCACCCTTCGAGATCCCTGAGACCAGTCACGTATCTTCAGTTACCTGCCACCCTTAACAATCTCATTTAACAGCTTCCAGTTAACTTAACTAATTGCCCTTCACACCTTCCATTCTGATGCCTGCTTCTTAGATGTGCTGGCTCTATCTTAATTGCTTCTCCATTCAAAAGCTAACTGTCCCTACGTGTGCTCCCTCAGATACTTTGTAACATGTTTTGGCATGCCCTCTCATATACAATGTATCCAGCATGTCCCCTTATACAATGTTATACTTCCACAATCCCCCCTTTTGGTCAAGGCTACGCCCATGACCAATGACTTACTGGATTCCATGCATCAATCGTTCTTTTTCATTACTTTCACTGGTGACATTTAACAACATTAGATTAGCACTCTGATGGATGGTGTGTCTTGTGCAGTTTTGGATACAACAAGAAATCAATTGAAAACACACAAAGATTATTAGAATTCCAAATAGGATAGTCAGGATTCCTTGAAACAACCAGTTTCCCAGACTTGAGAAATTGAATAAGTTACTTATCCATTTCCACAAGGAACTTGGTTCTTCGTGGGGAAGGTATGCAATTTGCTCCAGATGGCTAGCACGATTTATTACCTCATTAGTATTATCAGGTATGTATACACAGCATTCTGTTCCAATTAGAGCACAGGTCCCTCCTTTGGCTGCCAGTATTATATCTAATGCCCGATGGTTTTGGAGGGCCAGTTGTCGGACCCCTCCTGCTTCTTTGGCTAGAGCTTTTAAGCTCTCTCCTGTTTCATTGGCCATGATCTCAACCACCGCTTGTAACCTTAAAAGCCTTTTTGCATGGTGGATTACCCCCCCTGCCGGGACTAAAGAAATGCCAACAGCTTCTTTCCAAGTTAGGGGGCTTATGTTATCCACATACCATTTAGCATCTGGCAAGTCCCTCCTTTTTCGCCTGAAATTACGGAGGCGATTTCGTGGGAGGGATTGAAGCACCCGGAATTGTGGGAAAAGCTGAGCAGGATAACAGATACCTGACCAATTTGCTGGTAACACAGTGTAAGCATTTTCCCCACAAACCCAATGATGTCCCATTAAAGCTGGGAAGTGTTGACTGCAACCCTTTGACATGTAAGAATTTACGAAGGAGGAATAGTATCCCCCAAAGGGCACAGGATGATTTTCACTGGGAGAAGAGGTAGCATTCACATGACATTTGTAGATGGTGCTGTTTTTCTCAGGGAGGCTGTAGGGGGAGCAAGAGATTGAATCTTTGGTTTGGTCCCAGGTTGAGAGGAAGTTTATCTTTCCATACCCGGTTCGCCATTCTCCAACCTTGTTTGAATAGTCCCATACACCATGGGACACGATGTATTGGAGACAGCTGCTCCTCCCTAGATTCAGCCCTGTCCCACTACACACCCAGCACCAGTGGCCCTTTCCTTTCACCACACTTGTAAGTTTAGGAACATATGTTTTTCCCAGCCCCCAAGTGTCATTTTCCTTCCATGTCCTTTTAAGTGGATAGGGTTCTCCAGCAAGCTCTGAGGAATTCAAAGGGATTGCCATGGTGGGGATACTAGCTTGTGAGTGAGCTGGGATGTGGCTGCAGACCCAGCAATTAGAAATATTCAGGATCTGGGCTATCTGCACCTGTTGTTGGATGAAAGAATTGTCACTGTCACTCTGGATTCCCCAGACCTTCAGGACACAGTAGCTGAGGATTAAGCTTCTCAAAGGACACATGTTGGAAGCAGGACCCTTTCTGGTTCCGACAACCCCTTTCGAGGGAACCGCAGTCACGGTTTTACGTCCACCAGGCAGCAGGCGCTAGGCTCACTACTGCTTCTTGTTTGTTGGGTCCTGCTGTCTGCTTACCCTCTGCTTCTGGCAACCCTTACGAGAGCAGAGATTGTAAGGTATTGCAGGCCGTTCCTCTTTGTCTTCTGGGGTTGAAGCTGGTTCTGCGTGGTCTTGCAGAGGTGCTTGGTCCCCTTGAGGTGGTGCTGGCTTACACTATGAGGCGTGGATCCATGCAGCGATGCCGGATAATTTCACTGCTGTCTGGGTGGTGAGCAGTACCTGGTATGGACCCTTCCACCGGGGTTCCAAGGCATGCTTCCGAAGGTGGTGCTGCAGGTAGACCCAATCACCAGGCTCAAGAGTGTGACAGGCAGCAGAGGTGGGTTCCCTCAGCCAAGCTGCTCGCACCTGCGAATGGAAGGAGCTCACAGCTTGCATTAACCCTTTGCAGTACTGGAGGAGCGTGCTGTGAGTTAGGTTTAGGTCTGGGGCTGGGGTAATAGTAGCCATTGTTCGCATAGGGCATCCCATGATGATTTCAAATGGACTCAATTTGTGTCTCTGGGATGGGGATGACCGAATTTCCATAAGGGCCAGTGGTAAAGCAGCTGGCCAGTTTAACCCTGTGGAACTACAGATTTTTGCCAGCTTATTTTTAAGCACACCATTTCGCCTTTCAACTGCCCCTGCACTCTGTGGATGGTAAGGGCAGTGCAATAGGTGGGTGACATGTAATACCTGGTTTAGATGTTGAACAATTTTTCCAGTAAAATGTGTTCCCCGGTCACTAGACAAAGTGGCAGGAATTCCCTTGGTAGGGATAATGTAGTTTAACAGACATTTTGCAACGGACAATGAATCAGCTTTGCAACAAGGAAAGGCTTCAATCCAACCCGAAAACAGACATATTATAACTAAAATGAATTCATATTTCTGACACTTTGGCATTTGTACAAAATCAAGTTGCCAGTGTAGGAAAGGTGCTTGAGGCAAACCCCGGAACCCTTGTGTTACTTTTACAGATTTGCCTACATTGAGGCTTTGACAAGTAACACAAGCGGCACAGTGGCGGGTTGCAAAGGAGCTGAAATGGGGAGCCCACCACCCCGCCTTACTCATAGCAGAGACCATCCCCTCCTTGCCGACATGCGAAACACCATGTAGCAGGGCGGCTAGAGACAGGTAGAGTGAGAGGGGGGCTACAAAGGTACCGGTGGGCGATCGCCAAAGGGAATCAGAATGCAAAGAGCAACCCAAAGCACTCTAGGAGTCTTTCTCTGTTTCTGGGGCAGAATCCTGGAGCTGAGTGAGATGAGACAGGGATGGTGGCATTACAGAGACAGAGAGGGGACCAAGAAACGCTTCTGATGAAGGTTTTATAGTGGCGGCATGTTTTGCAGCAGCATCAGCAAGTGCATTACCTTTTGCCACCTCGGTGTCTGCCGCTGAGTGGCCAGTACACTTAACAATTGCCAAGGCAGATGGTAGTAAAACTGCATACAGGAGGACGGCAATGTAGGGGCCATTCTTGATGGGGTACTAGTAGAGGTAAGAAAACCTCGAGCCTGCCAGAGGGTGCCGAAGTCATGCACAACCCCAAAGGCATACCGAGAATCAGTAAAAATAGTGGCAGAGAGCCCCTTGGCTAGAAAGCAGGCACGGGTTTGAGCAATCAGTTCAGCCACCTGGGCAGAGGTCACAGAGGGTAAGGGCGCAGCTTCTATGGTCTCAGAGAGAGAGACCACAGCGTACCCTGCAAGAAGGTGGCCTTGGTCATTTCTATAACAGGACCCATCAGTGAATAATACCAGGTCAGAGTTAGGGAGAGGTACATCTGAAAGGTCGGGGCGCGGGACAGTGATAGCGGAGACAGTTGCAAGGCAGTCATGGGGTTCACCATCACTAGGTAAAGGAAGGAGGGTAGCAGAGTTTAACCGGGAGCAGCGCTTAATTGTGATATGTGAGGCTGAAAGCAGCAAAAGTTCATACCTAGTGAGGTGCGCAGAGGAGAGGTGAGCAGTGTTGCGTTGTAGAAGGAGAGTTTCCACAGAATGGGGAACCATGAGAGTGAGAGGAGAGCGGAGGACAAGGGACTCAGATAGCGCGTAGGCAAGGGGGTAAACCCTGGGCTACAGGGTCCAAGGTTGCAGAAAAATAAGCCACTGGGCGATTTCTGTCACCTGAGTAAGAACCCCGAGGGCACAAGCAGATTGTTTGTGACAGAAAAGGGTAAAAGGCTTCTCATAGTTAGGTAACCCTAAGGCAGGGGCAGAGGCTAAATTCTGCTTAAGGGAGATGAAAGCAGCATTTGCTTCAAGTGGCCATGGCATGGGGTTAGGTACAGAGGATCGAGTGAGTTCTTGGAGGGACTTGTACCAGGGCTGGATAGAGTGCACGGGAGCCCTGGGAGTGAAGGAAGCCTAGGTATGTGACAGAGGTTTGGCAGAGCTGCAATTTTGTGCGAGAAGCCTTATGACCCTTGTTCGCTAAAGCTGTGAGAAGTGTTAGTGAATCAGTTTCTGAGACAGACAGAGAGGGGGAGCACAGGAGTAAGTCGTCCACATATTGGATCAGTGTGGATCCTGATGGGAAAACCAGATCAACGAGATCCCTGGCTAGGGCTTGAGAAAAATAGGATGGACTCTCTGTATACCCCTGGGGAAGGGTAGTCCATGTATATTGCTGACCCTTGTAGGAGAAGGCAAAGAGATACTGGGATTCAGAATGAACTGGGACAGAGAAGAAAGCGGAGCACAGATCTACAACAGTAAAGTGGGTTGCATTTGGAGGAATAGACGCTAGTATTGTAGCAGGGTTAGGAACCACTGGAAAAGAAGGTATGACAATATGGTTAATAGCTCGAAGGTCTTGAACAAATCACCACCATTTGCCATCAGCCTTTTGAACTGGGAGGATAGGGGTGTTACAGGGGCTGGAACAAGGGACAATAATTCCTTGTTCTTTTAATGCGGATATAACTGGAGCAATCCCAGCCTCTGCCTCAGGATTCAAAGGATACTGAGACAGGTGAGGCAGAGGTTTGGAATTGTCTACAGTAATCCAAACTGGGTCAGTATTTAATCGGCCCACTTCAGATGGGTGAGATGGCCATAGGGAGGAAGGAACCTGAGAGATTAGGTGCTCTAGGGACGGAGTTAAGGGACAGCAAGGGACCGGAGTGGAGAGGGAAGTTTCAGACAGCAGGGAGGCTACAGAATCACATAAGGAAGACTGAGGGATTTGCAGATAGACACCAGCTGGGGAGCAGTAAATAGAACAGCCAAGTTTGCATAGCAAGTCCCGTCCCAGAAGGTTTGCAGGGGTGGAATCAGAGAGGAGGAATGCATGCTCCTCAGAGAGGGGACTGACCTGAACAGACAAAGGTTTTGAGAGGGGAAAAGAGGTAGGGATCCCTGTAATGCCAACAGCAGACACAGATTTTCCAGATCGGGGAACCTCAGGCAAGTCAATGGTGCGGATTGTAGAAAGAGAAGCTCCAGTATCAACAAGGAAAGGGAGAGAGAGATCATTTACAGTCAGGACACTGTAGGGGACAGAGGTAATAAGGGAGCTAAAACTTTGTGAGGTTCCCCAGCATCCCGTCATTGTTGGGGTGAAAAATAGGGTTGGGGATCAGCTGGAGGAACCAGCGGGGTTCACTTGATTTCCCATACAATTATTAGGTCGTCTTGGACACTCTTTTTTCCAGTGTCCAGGCTGTTTACAGTAGTTACAAACCCCAGTTAATCCAGCTCCCCGCCCCCTTCCGCAACCCCGTCCCTGTCCCCGGTGTGGTCTGCTTAATCCTGAATAATGCTGTATCTGCAGAGCCATTAACTTTTGGGAGGACTGTTCCTCCTTTCCTTTTAAAGTGCGGTGGCAATACTCTGCTACTGCCAGCAATTTGTCCATGGTTTCAGTCTCCCATCCCACACTTATTCGTTTTAACATGCTGCCTGTGACAGGGAGAAGACCATCAACCAATGCATGTGCCAAGGCCCCCTGCCCATTTACATCGGGCTCTTGTATTCCTGAATGTTGTAGGAAAATATCCGTTAGCCGGGACCTATAGTCGCCTGGGCTTTCTCCTTGCCCTTGCTTTTTCATAATAACTGGCAGGAGCTAACAATTTACACAGTTGGAGGAGATCTGTCTCAGAGGGTTCATAGGTTTCACAGATTAACAGAAACTCCTCAGCAAATTTGAAAGAGTTTTCCTGTGGTTTGGGAAAACTTTTAACTATAGATAAAAGTTCCGTACGAGTCCAGGGCTTATAATCCCATATGGACTCACTTTCTCCCATCTTAAGGACTCGTAAGGGTGCCACAACAGTTTGATCAGAGTCTCTCATTAACCTCCCATCAGGTTCTCTTTTCCAAGAAGAGATGTCAAGAGAATCTTTGCAGTCTGCTTTGGATTTCTTCTTCATAATATTTTGCAGAGCTGCAAGGCCAATGAGGGTATCTTCTTCACTTTCATTATCTGTAGTCACTGAAGATTTTTCCTTTTCTGATTTCTTATTTGCGCAGGAGTATGGTGCGGGTCGGGTTTGATCCGGATCATTGCACAGGACTGGGCAAAGGGGTGCGCTCAGACTAGTGGTGGGAGAGACTGCATCCAATTGAACTGTTAGTTTTTTGATAGAATTTTTAAGAGAGGTGAGTTTTGACTCAGTCCATCTACAATTTGCCTCTTCCCACCACTGCATGAAGCAGTCTACTTCTCATCTCTCCAGTTTGGTTTTTGGGAGGACGAGTTTGCTTTTTAAAGCATCCACTCGATCCTTGTCCCAAGAACCTAACAGTGGCAACTGTAATTTGGGGTTCTCTAGAGCTAATTTGGACCATTTTTCAAGAAACCTACAAGAGTCTGGACCCCTCCTAAAATACATAAAATAAGCTGGAGTTCCCTTAGGGAACTGTTCTACCTTAGACTTCTGATTACCCATCCAGGAGGACTTCACACAGCGCTCACACAAAAAGGAAATTTGGGCTCAGCAGAGCGGTACCCGGTGCAACACACAGAAAGGAGCCCACAGGCTACTGCCTCAACTGCCCTTGCTTTCACACCAGGGGTTATACCCAAGGCGTGGTGCGGCTGCAGCTGTGCAGATTCCACTTATTCAGCCCGTGGGGACGGGGACCCCTTGGTCAGCCAGTCTCCGGACAGAGATGGCTCCCAGATTCACACACACGCACCACGGGGAAGACGGATAGACACAAAGACAAGACAGTCCTCAAACCGGTTAAAGCACAAAAATAATAATGACCTGAGACGTCTGATTCCAGAAGCTAGATCCAAAGACCCCTACCCGAACAGAGTGGGAACCAACAAGTTCAATGGCGTAGACTGCGCTGCTGCTGTGTACCTTTCTGTTTTGTGGAGGATCGCTTGGACTAAGCGTCCAGGCACCGGCTGCCACGATTGTCCTGCAAGGCAGTCAGGGATCACACAGCCCCAGTGAAGCCGCTTGCCATCTCGGTGGGACCTCCAAATTGTCAAAGTTTGACTCAGACTCACAATTTATCAGACCACTCTGTTTTATTAGCAAAGCTGCTCTGCTAATACATTTAGAAGTGAGCCCCCCGAGTGAGGCTTGTGTCTCTTAATTTATACAGCTTGCTGGAGAACAAGTTACAGAGAAGTTACAGACAAAAGAAGAAAAAGATTTTAGTCATCACCCTTCGAGATCCCTGAGACCAGTCACGTATCTTCAATTACCTGCCACCCTTAACAATCTCCTTTAACAGCTTCCAGTTAACTTAACTAATTGCCCTTCACACCTTCCATTCTGATGCCTGCTTCTTAGACGTGCTGGCTCTATCCTAATTGCTTCTCCATTCAAAAGCTAACTGTCCCTCCGTGTGCTCCCTCAGATACTTTGTAACATGTTTTGGCATGCCCTCTCATATACAATGTATCCAGCATGTCCCCTTATACAACGTTATACTTATACAATGTTATACTTCCACACTTCTTACCGCCATGGGAAATAACAAAAAACTTATTCGGTGGAGTATAGCTCTCCAAGATTTTGATTTCGACATCCAACACATCTCAGGAGCCTCTAACAAAGTGGCTGATGCACTCTCCCGTGAAAGTTTCCCAGAATCAACTGGTTAAAATCGTCCTTGAGATGTGGAAAATATTGTTAGTCTTTATGTACTTGGTAGTATATTTAGAGGTGCATGTGTCTTATTAACTTTGTTTTTTCCTAGAGCTCCAGGAAAAAATCCCAGCCAGCATTTTACCCTAGCTGAGATTTGGGGTGTGTGTCATAAATATAAAGGGAAGGGTAAACCCCTTTAAAATCCCTCCTGGCCAGAGGAAAAAATCCTCTCACCTGTAAAGGGTTAAGAAGCTAAAGGTAACCTCGCTGGCACCTGACCAAAATGACCAATGAGGAGACAAGATACTTTCAAAAGCTGGGAGGAGGGAGAAAAACAAAGGGTCTGTGTCTGTCTGTGTGATGCTTTTGCCGGGGACAGAACAGGAATGGAGTCTTAGAACTTAGTAAGTAATCCAGCTAGGTATGTGTTAGATTATGATTTCTTTAAATGGCTGAGAAAATAGCTGTGCTGAATAGAATGAATATTCCTGTCTGCGTGTCTTTTTTGTAATTTAAGGTTTTGCCTAGAGGGATTCTCTATGTTTTGAATCTAATTACCCTGTAAGGTATCTACCATCCTGATTTTACAGAGGTGATTCCTTTTTACTTCTATTAAAAGTCTTCTTGTAAGAAAAATGAATGCTTTTTCATTGTTCTAAGCTCCAAGGGTTTGGGTCTGTGGTCACCGATGCAAATTGGTGAGGATTTTTACCAAATCTTCCCCAGGAAGTGGGGTGCAAGGGTTGGGAGGATTTTGGAGGGAAAGACGTGTCCAAACTCCATTTTTTCAGGAACCCAGATAAAGTTTGGTGGTGGCAGTGGAAGTCCAGGGGCAAAGGGTAAAATAGTTTGTACCTTGGGGAAGTTTTAACCTAAGCTGGTAAAAGTAAGCTTAGGAGGTTTTCATGCAGGTCCCCACATCTGTACCCTAGAGTTCAGAGTGGGGAAGGAACCTTGACAGCTGGAGACAATGAAACCAGCTGGGAACCCAGGGGAGGTGGAGCCTGTGCAGAGGGTTTGCACAGGAGGCAGGATGCCTGGGGGGACATGGCTTTGGGATTCAGGATCCTGGGCTCCTGGGCAGGTGTCAGTCTCTTTCTGCTACTGCAGTTGGAGGGAGGGGGATTGCAGGGTGTGATGGGATGAAATCCATGTTGATGAGTGACCCCGGTCGGAGCAGAGATCTCTCCAGTCTATCATGAGCCAACCCCTCAGGTCAGGAGTTTCTGTGGGGCTGGAGAAAAGGGATGGGGACCTGAGGGGCTCTTCCTTTGCCCCATCACCTTGGATGGTGTCTGCTATCATCAGGTGCTAATGGACACAGCATCACATTGGGCCCCATTCTTCTCTCACTGTTGATCTCAGCCAAGTCAATGGAAAGCAGAAGTGTCATGGCCTCACTCTCCCGAAAGCTCCTGAATCAAAAGGATTGCGAAGTGATGCAAGAATAGTCACATCTGTTTTTTGCTATACTTGCTCAAGACTAGCCCTACCCTGAGACGGGCCAATCACCTCCAGGAGGCACTGGTGAGCAACCTCAATTCCTTCTGTGTGAAGGGAACTCCGCATTTCCCAGGGGACACTCAGAACCTCACAAACTCTCTAGCAAACACATGGAACTTGGAGTTTGGAGGAGTCTCATAGACTTTAAGGTCAGAAGGGACCATTATGATCATCTAATCTGACGACCTGCACAACGCAGGCCACAGAATCTCACCCACTCACTCCTGTAACAAATCCCTGACCTACGTTTGAGCTATTGAAGTCCTCAAATCGTGTTTTAAAGACATCAAGGTGCAGAGAATCCTCCAGCAAGTGACCTGTACCCCACACTGCAGAGGAAGGCGAAAACCCCCCAGGGCCTCTGCCATTCTGCCCTGGAGGAAAATTTCTTCCCAACCCCAAATATGGCTAAACCCTGAGCATGTGGGCAAGACTGAGCAGCCAGACACCCAGGAACGAATTCTCTGTAGTAACTCGGATCCCACCCTATCCAGTGTCCCATCACAGGCCATTGGGCATATTTACTGCTAATGGTCAAAGATCAATGAATCAACAAATTAGGCTACCCCATCCTACCATCCCCTCCATAAATTTATCAAGCTTAGTCTTGAAGCCAGATATGTCTTTTGCCTCCACTGCTCCCCTTGGAAGGCTATTCCAGAACTTCATTCCTCTGATGGTTAGAAACCTTCATCTAATTTCAAGTCCAAACTTCCTGATGGCCAGTTTATACCCATTTATTCTTGTGTCCACATTGGTACGGAGCTTAAATATTCCTCTCCCTCCCTGATATTTATCCCGCTGTTAGATTTATAGAGAGCAATCATATCTCCCCTCAACCTTCTTTTGGTCAGGCTAAACAAGCCAAGCTCTTTGTGTCTCCTTTCATAAGACAGGTTTTCCATTCCTCGGATCATCTTAGTAGCCCTTCTCAGTATCTGTTCCAGTTTGAATTCATCCTTCTTAAACATGGGAGACCAGAACTGCACACAGTATTCCAGATAAGGCCTCACCAGTGCCTTGTATAACGGTACTAACACCTCCTTATCTCTACTGGAGATACCTCAAGCCAGGACCGCATTAGCTTTTTTCATGGCCACATCACATTGGCGGCTCATAGTCATCCTGTGGTCAACCAATACTCCAAGGTTCTTCTCCTCCTCTGTTACTTCCAAGTGATGCGTCCCCAGTTTAGAACAAAAATTCTTGTTATTAATCTCTAAATGCATGACCTTGCACTTTTCACTATTAAATTTCATCCTATTACTATTAGTCCAGTTTACAAGGTCATCCAGATCTTCCTGTAGGATATCCCAGTCCCCCTCTGTATTGGCAATACCTCCCAGCTTCGTGTCATGCGCAAACTTTATTAGCACATTCCCACTTCTTGTGCCAAGGTCAGTAATAAAAAGTTTAAATAAGATTGGTCCCCAAACCGATCCCTGAGGAACTCCACTAGTAACTTCCTTCCAGCCTGACAGTTCCCCTTTCAGTTTGACCCGTTCGAGTCTCCCCTTTAACCAGTTCCTTATCCACTTTTCAATTTTCATATTGATCCCCATCTTTTCCAGTTTAGCTAATAATTCTCCATGTGGAACCGTATCAAATGCCTTACTGAAACTGAGGTGAATTAGATCCACTGCATTTCCTTTGTCTAACAAATCTGTTACCTTCTCAAAGGAGGAAATCAGGTTGGTTTGGCACGATCTACCTTTTGTAAAACCGTGTTGTATTTTGTCCTAATTACCATTGACCTCAATGTCCTTAACTACTTTCTCCTTCCAGGCACCTGGAAGTCAGTCTGTGCGCACATGGCTGGAATTCTAGCTGTGGTGGTCACACATCTGAAATAGTTGTCTTGATAAAAAAAGCAGTTTAGTTTTACAAGCATGGAATCCTCTCCTGTTATTACCCAACATGCAGTACATGAAAACTGGTGGCTGGGGTCTGCCTAGTGAGACCCGCAGCTCAGAAGAGTGTGTTTAACAGAAAAAACAAAGCAGCACCTAGAAACGGAGCAAACAGCCACTAAACCAATTCCTGCTCCAGGGCTGGCCACTTCACAAGGAGTAAGTACCACAGGCACTCACTCCCAGCCAACAGGTGAGGGACTGAGCAGTGATCCCAGGTGTGAGTAGGAGCAGGGAGGCGATTTCACCTTTGCATATGGCATTGAGGAGACACAAACTGGAATACTGCCTCCCATTCTGAGGTCCACATTTGGAAAAGGATGTTGAACAATTGGAAAGGGTGCAGAAAAGAGCTACAAAAATGATTGAAGAGCTGAAGAAATGCCTGACAGTGAGAGCTCAATCTGTTTAGCATATCAAAATGAAGATCAAGAGGGGAATTTGCCAGCTCCTGCATCTTCAAATCCAGACTGGCTGCTGTTCTGGAAGATGCTTTACTCAAGCACCCCTTACTGGACTCAATAGAGGGTAACTGGATGAAATTCTATTGTCTGTGTTACACAGGAGAGGAGACTTGATGATCTAATGATCCTTTTTGGCCTTAAAATCTGACTCTGAACAATTCCTCTTTGCACAGACACACCAGAGAATCTAGCCTGGGGAATCTAAGGATGTTTCACTGTCAGGACAGCATCTCAGTTGGTGGAACATTCATATTGGAGGGACCAGAAGTAATTGCAAGTTACATCAGCTTAGACCCTTCTGGACTCTCCTAATCCACCCCTGAATTCATCCCACTGACTTCATTCCACTCACTGGACAGAGTACCGTCACCTCGGCTTCCCACGGGGACTCAGAGGCTATCAGGAAAGGACGAGCGCTGAGGCTTCTGAGCTTTGCAGATCCCTTATCTCAGAAAAACAAACACAGGAAGCCAACCTGATGTACATCTTATTACATGCCATCATATCAGCCAAAAGTATTGCAGACAGGAAAGAGCTATCTTCCCACCCTGCCTTGCTCACACTTCCTGCTGCCCCACCACACCGCCCAGCCTGGGCCCCTCATAATCATTTGCTTCCCCAAGTAACTTATTCCTCATGGGTGAAATTTACCACAGTGCAGAGGGCTCAGCACCATTAGAGTCCTGGCCTCAACGGAACGTACGTAATGCCCAGACTGAACATTGAAATCTCAGTCCATTCTGATGGTAAGCAGTGTCTTGGGGTCTTTAACTATTCATCCTAAGGCAGTACAAATATAATGCTTAGGTCACTTATATACACTCTCCTAAACCCATACACTTACTGGAACGTAACATATCTTAATAAAAAGCCAGACCTTCATCCAGATGGCAGTGTGGCTCCTTATCAGTGAGAAGGTTATCTCAGCTATGATTATAGCTCACATCTGCAACTATCTCCTTCAAGAAACAGATTGTCAATGCACCAGATCCCCAACTGGTATCAGTCAGCATCGCTCCATTGAAGTCAATGTGGCCAGATCCCCAGCTGGTTAAATGGGCAAAGCTCCTTTGGAGTCAACACACCTGTTAGGGGGCTTATTCCTTCACCCACTTACTTCCCTGGTCCTTCTCGCATGAACAGAGAGCAACAATACCCGAAGTCCAAAGGTGCAAACAATTCGATGTTTATTGGGGTGAACTTCCAGCAAGCATGATTCCAGTTTCCTTCCTTAGTATCCTCCTTCCCAGCTCTGACACCACAGAGCCTTACACCCGTGTCCCTGTTCCCATTCCTGCCCTTAGCCAAACAGGATTCCAGTTTCCCCACTCCCATTCCCTGTTCCCATCTCCCCCTTTAGCAAAACATGATTCCAATTTCCTTACCCCATTCCCATTCCCCACCCCACCCCCAACCACTTCCTGACTGACTGCAGACTATATAGTAAAACTTGAGTTCTGCTTTGCTATACCTTAACCAATCATGTTCCTGAAATTTAACTAACCACTCCTAACATATTGTAACATGATTATGTAACCAATTATATCCCACCACCTTAATTAGTTTACAGCCAGCAAAATTAATTATGCAGCAGACAGGAACAATCACAGAACCAGACAGAGATTATACAGACAAACAATAGCAAAGTAGGAACTATAATGACAAAACAATACAGAAGTGAGGATTTCACATCTCAGCTAGTGATAAGTGAGTTCTTGCCAGACAGGATGCTATCAAACTAAGTTTCCTTTTACATCTTCTAGGCACTTCCCTTTCTCTGGAGGCGGTAGGCATTATCAGGACAGGATTGTGTTCCTAACAGCCCAATAGCACCTTATTTCAATGTGACTAGTTTGGAATGTGAGGAGGGGACCGGTCGTTTCCCAGCTTATGGCTGCCTCTGCCGCTTAGCCAAAGGCCTTAGCCTAAGAACAGGGCTTCAGACTGTCACAGTAATAGAAGGCCCTTACACTGGCAGACAGTGATTTTGATTCTTTTATATCTCTATAACTAGCCAAGTGATAAGAATACAGCTAAATTCTTAGAGTATAGGCCTTTACAAACAGACCTGAATATCTATATCCTAACACTCCACCCCCCTTTCCCCCCCCGGCCTTTTTCTTTTGGGATCCTCCTGCCCAGGTATCCCTGGAAAAGCATAGGACATATGGCGACACATTTCCTGATAGGACCAGGCATCAAGGTGGAAGATGTCGGTATTCCATTTGTCCCACTGCCCCTTGTGCAGTATAGTGCCCTGCACCTTCTCTCGTACGGGCATACCACACCTATTCCAATTAGTGTTCCAGACTTCCCATTAGAGTGGGCCCAAGAAGGTTGAGTCTGGGTTGTCTAGTACACTGTAGGGTTTGGAGGGCTTACTACATTACTTATAGGTTATCTCCCAATGCAACGTAACACAAGTACAATTAACAATACAAAATCCACAGCAACACCGAGTCCTGACTAGTGCAGTATGGTCCAACATCTGAGACACCCCAAAACTCTGCCTCTCCTCCTTCGACAGGGTCACGATCTTATGTGTCCAGTTGCAACAAGCTGCCCCTGCAGATTTTGCTTGCTTTTGTCCATATCATAAGTCCACTGAATGTTCACAGAGAAATGGGATATTGTCCAAACCAGCTTGACCACTTGGTATGGAATCAGGCAGTAGGCCCTGGCTTATTCACAGCAATAAGATTCACAGATCCATTTGTGTACCAAAGTCCAGATAGCAGCATGTAGATGTGTGTAGTTTGGTTATGGGCTGGTGTAATTGTGCCCCCAGTAATATGTACATTCCCAGCAAAACCCCTTATACACAGTACACCCAATTGTCCACCCCTTGCATAGGCCATTGATCCTGCTCCTCTATAGTCATAGGAGAGGGGCACATCCAAACATCTTCTATTGATTTACGTTATTTGACACACCCCTCCATTGATTCCCAGTGAGCTCCTCCCCTTCTCATTAGTTCCATAGGGCTTGTGGGGGCCACCTTAGTTGCCATTCCCTTTCCAGGTACCACGGTACCTATTACACAGGGGCTGGCCTCCTAGTGGAGCATTTTGCATTCCCATACACATCTCCCCCCAGGGTCAGCCTTTTAAAGCCATCCCCCACCCACATCATGCGGTTTTCTGTTCATTAAAACACAGCAATGCTAGCAACAAGACAAACACCACAGACAAACACCACAAAACACAGATCCATGGTATTCTGAATTATTCTTCCGCTGGCGCCAGCTTGCTTGTAGAGTGTCTGAAAAACAAAAGAAACAATTTCCACCCCTCTGGTGGGGACAGACTATTGCTTACTAATAATACCACTTTCTTTTAGAAATTTCCTTGCTAATTGCAGGAAAAACAGAAGAATTACCTCCAGGCTGTCCTGATTTTGTTCTATAGTCAGGCTAGTGAATTACCCCACTCACTGGTCATTTATGAAATTCATGAGGTTGTGTACCGCAGTTTCCCCTCTTCTACAACAGACCAAGTTTGCAATAGTTTCTCTGCTGTACCAAGCATTAAGTTTATTCTCAGGTAATAGCTGAGAGACAGCTTCAGATTTTAGCACTGTACACACACACACACCCCTTAAGGTTAACCTGTCCCCCTTATTTTCAGGCTTGACTTGTTTTTTCACCTCCCTTTCCTGGAGGGCCATAATCGGAGTCTTCTAGTAGCTTGTTTGCTGACCAGATGTATTCGTTATTTGCAGTTCCTTTGTGCCCGTCAGCTAGGTAATTTGCATTTACACACAGAGGCTTACTAGCTTGCTTCTGGATCCAAAGCTGTTAGCAGTTTACAGAACGTCTTAAAAGGGAAATATTCCTCTTCCACTAGAGTTCTGATTACTTTCCACTTTCATCTCTTGCTCCAAAACACAGATCTGAAAAAGAAAGCACAACCTATTTTGGCCCCTTTTGGAGCCTTAATAGGATTTTAATTAAATGCCATATTTTGTTTGCATTTCTTTTACCCCTTCTCCAATAGACACTCCACACGTCCTGGGAAAATGCACATTCCTTCCATATAGTTTAACCTCCATAACATTAGCCATATTAATTTTACACAAAGTGTAACTGCCTCCCCCATGCCCATAGAGTTTTCATGCACACCCACCAAAGCAACAATCTGATCCCCCAGAGACATCCCAAGGCTCAGTGTTCCCATCATTCCTCCCCTTTTCCCTTTTTTGCCCATGCACACACACAAAATTCTCTTTTGCCTAACATCCTTTGCACTGTGATTACTCTTTTACACAACTGTACCCCAATTACATTGCCATCTTGTACAACTAGACACAACCAGGGGCAGCTAAGTTAAGTTCCAATAGAAACCCCTTCCGTCCTTTAGTGATTTTGATTACATTACCCAAAAGTCAAATCATTTGGATCAGATTCTCTCTCCACCTGCTGCCTGCAGCAGTCCCCTATAGACCATTTCTGTGGGAAAAGGGCCCATTTTCCCTCAGAATAGCTGTAAAGGCTTCTTGGGACAGAAGCGTGGTGGTGGTAGCCACTCTACCTGACCCCCGTGGATAATTTAATGACCAAGCTTCCATCCAATGTGACTGCACAGAGTTGCACATACAGTTACATTGATAGAACTGGGTTTTATCATTAAACAAAAACTTTTCTTGACATCTCACATAAGTATCCAAAGTACCCTCCATTAAAACGTCAGAAAAACAAAAGAGTGTGGAAAGGCAGGTTGCACTTTGAAACTTTCTTCTTTTTTTTCCTTCTTTTTTTTATTCCTCTTCTTCCTCTCCATTCCCCCAGGACCAAGTCCCAGCTCCAGTCTCTAAAGGTAGTCTGTTAACTCTGCTTTTGACTTTAAACCCTGTTGTGCCAAATCATCGTTCACTACCCCTATCTATAATGACAGGTTTCAGAGTAACAGCCGTGTTAGTCTGTATTCGCAAAAAGAAAAGGAGTACTTGTGGCACCTTAGAGACTAACCAATTTATTTGAGCATGAGCTTTCGTGAGCTACAGCTCACTTCATCAGATGCATACCGTGGAAACTGCAGCAGACTTTATATACATACAGCTATAAGCTATTACCAGCAGGACAGTGGGGTGGGAGAAGGTATTGTTTTATGATCTCTGTATGTATATAAAGTCTGCTGCAGTTTCCACGGTATGCATCCGAAGAAGTGAGCTGTAGCTCACGAAAGCTCATGCTCAAATAAATTGGTTAGTCTCTAAGGTGCCACAAGTACTCCTTTTCTTTTTACCCCTATCTAATTTACAACCCTTCAGCAGCCCTTGCTGAAGCAGCACCAAACTTGAAAGATTACTGGCAGCTTCCCATAATGCTGCCCTTACTTCAAACCTCTCATGAGCGGACTGAAGTGCCTCCTTTCCCTGGAAGGCATTCAGTCCCATGGGCAGGGACCTTCTTCCACTACCCATATATCAAGGAGGGTGGGCTCCTCAGCCACCCCCCATCCCTCTGGGTCCCCTAACACTTCCTCCATTTCCTTTTTAATCTCATTCCAGATTGACCCCTGCATCTGGTATTGGCCCTGGTTCTTCCTTATCCATTTATCCAAAAAAAAATCCTTTACCCTGGCTTGCCAGAACCCACAACTACCATCACGAGAGTTCGTGATACCCAAGCAGCTGTGCGGACTGTTGGGAAGGGGGACTTACAGGCTGCCACTCACCTATCAAATGCGATGCATCTGAGTCACCGGCACCAAGATGTTAGGGGACTTATTCCTTCACCCACTTACTTCCCTGGTCCCTCTCGCATGAACAGAGAGCAACAATACCCGAAGTCCAAAGGTGCAAACAATTTGATGTTTATTGGGGTGAACTTCCAGCAAGCATGATTCCAGTTTCCTTCCTTAGTATCCTCCTTCCCAGCTCTGACACCACAGAGCCTTACACCCGTGTCCCTGTTCCCATTCCTGCCCTTAGCCAAACAGGATTCCAGTTTCCCCACTCCCATTCCCTGTTCCCATCTCCCCCTTTAGCAAAACATGATTCCAATTTCCTTACCCCATTCCCATTCCCCCCCCCACCCCCAACCACTTCCTGACTGACTGCAGACTATATAGTAAAACTTGAGTTCTGCTTTGCTATACCTTAACCAATCATGTTCCTGAAATTTAACTAACCAATCCTAACACAGGTTTCAGAGTAACAGCCGTGTTAGTCTGTATTCGCAAAAAGAAAAGGAGTACTTGTGGCACCTTAGAGACATATTGTAACATGATTATGTAACCAATTATATCCCACCACCTTAATTAGTTTACACCCAGCAAAATTAATTATGCAGCAGACAGTAACAATCACAGAACCAGACAGAGATTATACAGACAAACAATAGCAAAGTAGGAACTATAATGACAAAACAATACAGAAGTGAGGATTTCACATCTCAGCTAGTGATAAGTGAGTTCTTGCCAGACAGCATGCTATCAAACTAAGTTTCCTTTTACATCTTCTAGGCACTTCCCTTTCTCTGGAGGCGATTGGCATTATCAGGACAGGATTGTGTTCCTAACAGCCCAATAGCACCTTATTTTAATGTGACTAGTTTGGAATGTGAGGAGGGGACCGGTCGTTTCCCAGCTTATGGCTGCCTCTGCCGCTTAGCCAAAGGCCTTAGCCTAAGAACAGGGCCTCAGACTGTCACAGTAAGAGAAGGCCCTTACACTGGCAGACAGTGATTTTGATTCATTTATACCTCTATAACTAGCCAAGTGATAAGAATACACCTAAATTCTTAGAGTATAGGCCTTTACAGACAGACCTGAATATCTATATCTTAACAACACCCATTCACACCAGCTGAGGATCTGGCCCTGTATGATGAACTTCCACACACTCGGGCGTAGGGTCATGCCCAGAACTAGTGCAGGGACGAGATGGGGTGATTAACGAGAATGAGGAAGTTCTTCAGAAGTGTTCTATGTCTAACCTGGGGGCGTGAAACTCAGGCTCAGCACAGAGGCTGTTTGAGCCAAAACACTGAGCTGATGCAGGAGACCAAGCCCAGACTGCAAGGGCTAGTGAGGCTCCCAGCACAGGCTGAGCTTCACGTCCCCCACACAACACAGACCACACACTGCAACTGGAACGCTGTCCCCTCGCCAGAGCAGTTTCTTCCCCAGCAGCACTAGTGTTGTGGATGTTCAATGCAGTGGCTGGTTGTGTCGGGAGCACTGAGTGCACCCGCTGATGAAAGGCTGGTGTTTCGGGGGGCTTGTGGGGCACGGAAGCTGTGGTAATGACACAGTGTGACTGTGCTGGAGCCATGCCATGGGAACTGGCTGTGCTTTTTATTTCCTTTCTTTTGTGGGCTTCATTGTGAACGTGTTTCAATGTGTATCATTACAAAGCTTATAATCTGCTGTGTGTTCATCCTATTTCTATGTATGTATTATTCTTGTATCTAAAACTAGAAATATGAAATATAATTCTGAATAATTCCAATAGGACTTCAAAGTGTGGGCCATTCATAATGGCTCGGAATCTTGATGGCTCCCATTAATTAGAATAATTGACTGTAGATGGCTCAGTTTACCTGCAAGCCTGGTGACGTAACTAGGTTGCATCCAGTTAATGATGCAAACAGAACAAAGGGGTCCCAGTCATGTGGAATCCCCTGCTTTTCACATAAGATGCCTGCTGGAACTAACAAGATCTGTACCAGGGGGAAGGATTGGGCCCAGACTAAGAAGGAGTCTAGTCTGTGAAAGGTTTCAGAGTAGCAGCCGTGTCAGACTGTATTCGCAAAAAGAAAAGAAGTACTTGTGGCACCTTAGAGACTAAATAAATTGGTTAGTTTCTAAGGTGCCACAAGTACTCCTTTTCTTTTAGTCTGTGAAAGAAGCTTATTGGAACATCTCTGAGGGTGAGATTTACCTGTATTAAGGTTCTTAAATGTATTAGGCTTAGATTTGCATGTTTTGTTTTGTTTTGCTTGGTCACTTACTTTGTTCTGTCTGTTATTACTTGAAACCACTTGCATCCTACTTTTTATACTTAATAAAATCACTTGTGTTTATTAATCTGTGCCTAGAAGATCCTTGACCTCCACTCCATCCTCAGTGTTTAGCGGTTCCACTTCTTTCTTTTTGTTTTCTTCTTATTTATATGGCTATAGAACCTTTTACTATTGGTTTTAATTCCCTTTGCAAGGTCCAACTCTACTTGACTTTTAGCCTGTCTCATTTTATCCCTACATGTTCTGACTCCAATAAGGTAGCTTTCCTTGCTGATCCCTCCCATCTTCCACTCCCTGTATGCTTTCTGCTTTTTCTTAATCACCTCTCTGAGATGCTTGCTCATCCTGCTTGGTCTACAAATCCTGCCTGTGAATTTTTCCCCCTTTCTTGGGATGCAGGCTTCCAATAGCTTCTGCAGCTTTGATTTAAAGTAATCCCAGGCCTCCTCTGCCTTTAGATCCATAAGTTCTTCAGTCCAATCCACTTCCCTAACTAATTTCCTTCATTGTTGAAAGTCATCTCTTTTGAAATCAAAAACCCTAGTTGCAGATTTATTTTTGTTAATCCTTCCATTCAGTTTGAACTGAATTAGCTCATGATCACTTGAACCAAGATTGTCCCCTACAACCATTTCTTCTATGGGGTCCTCACTACTCACCAAAACCAAATCTAAAATGGCATCCCCTCTAGTCAGTTCAGCAGCTACTTGATGAAGGAATCCATCAGCTATCGCATCTAGGAAAATCTGAGCCCTATTATTATTACTAGCACTTGTCCCCCAGTCTATATCTGGGAAGTTAAAGTCTCCCATGATCACTCAGTTTCCATTAGTATTTACTTCATTAAAAATATTAAAGAGGGCTCTATCCATATCCAAATTAGATCCCGGCGGTCTATAGCACACCCCAAACGCTATCCCAGGGGAGGCTCTAGTAGTTTTCTTCCCCAATGTAATTTTTGCCCAGACTGACTCCGTCTTATCCATTCCTTCGCTTCTTATTTCTTTACATTCTACCTCATCATTGATATACAATGCTACAACTCCACCTTTACCTTTATTTACCTTTCCTAAACAGCACATACCCTTCAATACCTGTAGTCCAGTCCTGACTACTATTCCACCATGTTTCTGTTATCCCTATAATATCTGGTTTCACTTCCTGCACCAGTAGATCTAGTTCCTCCATTTTGTTACCTAGGCTCCTCGCATTGGTGTACAAACATCTTAATTTTTGCCGTTTGGCCTCGCTCACATTCTGTACTCTATTAGGCACGGTGATTCTATAGCCAGTATAACCTATTAGACTGGTATCCACACTGCCCTTCCTCCTTATGTCCATTCTCCTACCCACGGCTGTATCCTTTCTTACTTCGTTTTCTTCCCTCTCAATGCTAAAATCCAGCGTGGAGATTACCTGGACATCTCCCAACCATCTCCCCCAAATTCCTAGTTGAAAGCTCTCTTAATCAGTTGTTTCAGCCTCCATCCTCAAAGTCTATTTCTTTCCCTACTCAGATGAAGTCCATCCCAAGAGAACTGTCCTCTGTCCATGAATGCATCCCAGTGGGCATACATCCCAAAGCCCTCCTTATAGCACCACTGCCTAATCCATCTGTTGATAGTCATAATCTTGTCACACCTTTGTTGCCCTTCTCTAGGAACAGGCAGAATCGCACTAAAAATCACCTGAGCCTCGATTTCCTTAAGCATCTTCCCCAGCCTAGCATAGTCTCCCTTAATACTCTTCTATTCTCTGGATCAGCTCTAGTTACAGGCCTGTCTATTCTTCTCAGTAAAGAGTCGATCACATAGACCTGCCTTTTCCTGGTGACGGTGCTGTTCTCCAGTCTATCCCCTGTTCCCACTGGCTGCAAGTTCTTCCCATTCCTATTCTCCCTTGTAATCCTCTTCAACCCATCCTGTATCCTCCTGGGGCTCATATTTGGTGTCGTCTCCGCTGACTCTTCCCCTTTTCCTAGCCGCTCTTCTCTTCTTTCTTCGCCCTTCCACCTTCAGTGACTACCTGCTGAGCCACTTCTTCATTTTCCAATTCTGCAAACCTGTTCTTGAGCTCTATTTCTCCTTCACTAGCCCATCTTTTCCTCTGCCTGGTTCTTTTAGTCACATGCTTCCACTGACCACTTTCCTCACCCAGCAGTCTCCCCTCAGAATTCCTCAGTCCTGCTTCCATCTGCAAGTCTGAGCTTTTCCCTTCAGATACCTCATGTCTTTGCTCCATAATCTGCTCGAACCCCTTTCTAAACTCAACCAGACTTTCCACCTGCATCTCCAAACCTCGGATCTTTTCCTCCATCAGCTCTCTCAGACGGCATTTCATGCAGACAAAACTCTTACCAGGTACCCCCTCCAGGACCATGTACATACCGCAGCTTCCACATCCAGTCATCTTCATTGTGTCTTCCACTGCCTGGGTCACTCCCACTGCTGCCTCTGTATCTGTCATCGCCTTCCTACCTAAATCCTGTTCATCTGGGAAACACAAACCACACCAAAACACCACCCCCCACAGCAAAAACAAACCCCAAACAAGCACCACAAACACAAACTACCCTTACAAACTCCCCCTGAAACTCCCCTGTTTACAGCTCTGTTTGCTGGCTCCCGTGCCGCTACAGCAGTCTGTATCTTTAAATATTCATGGTAAACAGGCCCAATGGCCTGTGAGGGGATGTTAGATGGGGTGGGGATTCGAGTTACTGCAGAAAATTCTTTCCTGGGTATCTGGCTGGTGAATCTTGCCTATATGCTCAGGGTTCAGCTGATCGCCATATCTGGGGTCGGGAAGGAATTTTCCTCCAGGGCAGATTGGAAGAGGCCCTGGAGGTTTTTCACCTTCCTCTGTAGCATGGGGCACGGGTGACTTGCTGAAGGATTCTCTGCTCCTTGAAGTCTTTAAACCATGATTTGAGGACTTCAATAGCTCAGACATAGGTGAGAGATTTATCGCAGGAATGGGTAGGTGAGATTTTGTGGCCTGCATTGTGCAGGAGGTCAGACTAGATGATCATAATGGTCCCTTCTGACCTTAGTATCGATGAATCTATGAATTAACCCAGAGTAAGTAATTAATGCCTGGGGGAGTAAACAGCTGTGCATATCTCTGTCAGTGTTATAGAGGGTGGACAATTTATGAGTTTACCCTGTATAAGCTTTATACAGATGAAAAACAGATTTATTTGGGGTTTGGATGCCATTGGGAGCTGGGTGTCTGGGTGCTGGAGACAGGAGCACTTCTTAAGCTATTTTCAGTTAAGTCTGCAGCTTTGGGGGCGTGGTTCAGACCCTGGGTCTGTGTTGCAGCAGGCTTGCATATCTGTCTCAACAAGGCAGGGTCATGAAGGCATACTGCGGCAAAGTGAGATACCATCTCATCAGCTGAGTGTTGGCAGTTTTCATGATGCCTAAGCACCCTAAGGGCTCATGATCGGTTATCAGAATGAAGGGTTTCCCAAAAAGGCAGTATCTAAGGTCCTCAGTCACCCATTTGATGGTGAGCGTCTCCTTTTCTATAAATCGCATAGTGGCGTTCTCTGGGGAGGAACTTCCGGCTAATGTAGAGAACAGGGTGCTCCTCCCCATCCACCTCCTGGGACAAGACCGCCCCCAGCCCCACCTCCAAAGCATCCGTCTGGACCAGGAACTCTTGGTCAAAATTGGGGCTGAATAGTACAGGTTCCTGACACAGGCTCTCCTTGAAAGTTTGGAATGCCTCTTCGCATTCCACAGACCAATGTACTCGACGTGGGCTGTCCTTAGTTAAAAGAGCCCCGACGGATGTGAACTGGGGGATGAAGCGTCAATTGTATCCTGCTACTCCCAAATACTGCTGTACCTGCCACTTTGTAGTTGGCACTGGGCAGGCCTGCAGGGCTTGAACTTTCCCTACGAGGGGCAGTACGAGGCCTCACCCTAGGGTATAACACAGGTAGGTAGTTTCCTGCCATCCAATCCAACATTTCTTCAGGTTGGCCATGAGGCCTGCTTTCTGAATGGTCTGCAGGACAGCTGCTACCCAGGCTAAGTGTTCTTCCCAGTGGGGACTATTGATAACAATGTTGTCTAGGTAAGCAGCTGCTTAGGTGATATGCAGAGTCAGGAGGTGATCCATCATGCTCTGAAAGGGAGCTGGGGCCCCATGGAGGTTGAAGGGCATCCAGACAAATTGATACAGCCCCGTTCAGGTGGCAAACACTGTCTTCTCTCTGGAACACAAGTCCAGGGAGATCTGCCAATACCCTTTTGTGAGATCAAGTGTGGTGATGTAATTCGCAGTTCCCAGATGGTCAAGGAGCTCATCAATCCGGGGCATCGGATAGGCGTCAAACATCGAGACTGCATTTATCTCCGAAAGTCGATGGCTCCTGTCAGGTTTTGGGACCAGTACAATGGGGCTGCGCCACTCAATGACTCCCAATTCTACCATTGTTTGGACTTCCTTCTCCATGATCTCTTGCATCTGCCGTGGGAGGGGGCGGCCCGCTTCCCAGACCACTTGTCCCGGGGTTGACTGGATCGTGTGCCGTACGATGGTGGTCTGGCCAGGGCGTGTGGTGAAAGTCTTCTGGAAGGCTTCCAGGAGGCACTGAGCTTCTTTCCGTTGATCAGCTGACATCGTGTCACCCAACTGGGGCTCCTCCATTTGTCCAACTCAGGCACTTGGGGCCCTAGGGCTGGTTCTGGCGGGTAGGGGGCGATAAGCAATCCTTCCCAGGCATGCCAGGGTTTCAAGAGGTTCATGTGGTATACCTGTTTCTTCTTCCTCCAGTTGGGCTGGTGAACCTCATAGGTGACAGGCCCCACCTGATGGACAATTTTTGTATGGGCCTTGCCACCGGGCCAGGAGTTTTGACTCTTCTGATGGGAGGAGTAGAAGTACCTGGTCCCTGGGTGCAAAGCTTCTTGTTTGGGCCCCGTGGCTATAGCACCTCTCCTGGATCCCTTGGGCCACCTGAAGATTTTCTCAAGAGTGGGTCCTGGCTCGGTCAAGCTGGTCTCACAGTTGCAGTACATATTGGTGAATCCCCATGACAGTTGAAGGGGGTGTACTCCCAGGCCTCTCTCCTCAGATCCAATACCCCATGGGGCTGGTGTCCATACAGGAGTTCAAAGGGGGAGAACTTGGTGGATGACTTGGGGTACTTCGCGGATGGCCAGGAGCAACGGTGGAACTAGCTAGTCCTACCGTCACAGTTCTTGAGGAGGAAACTTCCTCAGCATTGTCCTGAGCGTTTTATGAAAGTGCTTGACGAGCCCATCCATCTGGGGATGGTATATGGACATTTGCAGCTTCCGAAGGCCGAGCAGGGCGTACACTTGATGGAGTAACTGGGATGTTAAATTGGTCCCCTGGTCGGTGAGGAGCTCTCTGGGAAGCCCCACCAGGGTGAAAACCTTCACCAGCTCAGCCGCGATAGTGTGGGGCTGGTGTTCCACAGCAGGATGGCCTCAGGGAAACCAGTGGCATAGTCCAGGATGACGAGGATATGATGGAACCCAGCCTTGTTCTTGGACAGGGGCCTGATCAGGTCCGTGGCAACTCGCTCAAAGGGCACTCCCACCACAGGCGAGGGAACTAAGGGCCCCTTCGACACCCCAGGGTTGGTGGCCAACTGGCAGTCTGGCCATGAGTGGCAATAGTCCCTTACATCCCAGTCAACTCCCGGACAACAGAAGCGGGATAAGACCCAAGCCAGGGTCTTTTCTTGTCCCAGGTGGCCGGCCACAGGGATGTCGTGAGTGAGCTTCAGAACACTTCTCCTATGGCACTGGGGAATGACCAGCTGGGTCTGGACCTCCTGGGTCTGGGGGTCCCGCTCTACCCAAGAGAGGCGATCGGCTGTGAGCTCAAACTGTGGCAACTGTAGTGCTCTCTGGGGGTTTACTACAGTCCCATTGACGTGGGACACTTGGTTATAGGCATGTTCAAGGGTGGGGTCATCCCATTAGTCCTGAGGGAAGTCGGGTAGGGAGGTTTTCGGAGGGTGTTCCCCCCACTGGATCTGGGGGCCAGGTTTGGGTCCGGGACTCATCAGGGTTTTCTTCTCCCTGTTCCTCTTCCTCTGGTTCACGGTGTTGCTCTTAGTTGGCCTCAGGGTCCTGGTCTGCTACTACATCTTCCCCTAGAGCTGTCAGAGGAAGAGTTCCCCGAAGGCTGGCCTCCCAGAGAAGGTCATTAAAGCCCAGCCAGTCCCAGCCAAGAATGACGGGACAGGCAAGGGCGGGGGCCAACTCTACTATCATCTCCTCGGTCACCCCATTTATCGTTAAAAGTACCTGGACCCATGGGTACAGTTTATGTCTCCGTGACCATACTGGAGTCAAATCTCTCCGTCGGTCCTTTTTGGGTTCGGGATGACTCCCTGCCGTATGAGGGTGTGCCCACATCCTGAATCAAGGAGGGCCGTGACTGGCTTGGGGCCTACTTCCTCTGGCGTTGTCAGCTTCGGGGAGGATGGCTTGTGGGTCTGGGATTCCCTGGCGCAGACCTGGCCAAAGCTACAATCCATCTCAGGACATTAGTGCTGTAAGTGTCCGAAATGGCCACACGTGAAGCAGGGCCCCATGTCTGAGTGTGTTGGCAGAGACACTGCTTCTAGAGGTAGGCTCCGATGATAGTCTGGGCCCACCAGGCTCAAGGCTCCCCGAGAAGCGTGCCCTGTGGATGATTGGGTGGGGAGTTACAGGTGCGGTTCTCTGAGTTGCGGGCACCTGGGTGCTGCTCAGGTCTGGGTTCGGGTGTCTGGGTTGATACTGGCTGCCAACTAGACATCGAGCCGTTGATCACTACCCACTGAGCCCGACAATCTAGCCAGCTTTCTATTCACCTTATAGTCCATCCATACAATCCATACAGTATTCTTGCCAGAAAGTTAAAGAAGTATCAAAAGCTTTGCTAAGGTCAAGATATACCATATCCACTGCTTTCCCCATATCCACAGAGCTAATTATCTCATAGAAGGCAATTAGGTTGGTCAGGCATGACTTGCCCTTGGTGAATCCATGTTGACTGTTCCTGATCACCTTCCTCTCCTCCAAGTGCTTCAAAATGGATTCCTTGAGGACCTGCTCCATGATTTTGCTGGGGACTGAAGTGAGGCTGACCAGTCTGTAGTTCCCCGGTTCTCTTTCTTCCCTTTTTAAAATATGGGCATTATATTTGCCTGTTTCCAATCGTCCGGGACTTCCCCTGATCACCACAAATTTTCAAAGATAATGACCAATGTCTCTACAATCATATCAGCCAACTCCCTCAGCACTCTTGGAGCCATTAGATCTGGACCCATGGACTTGTGCATGTCCAGCTTTTCTAAATAGTCCTTAACCTGTTCTTTCACCACTGAGAGCTGCTCACCTTCTCCCCATACTGTGCTGCCCAGTGCAGCAGTCTTGGAGCTGACCTTGTCTGTGAAGACCGAGGCCAAAAAACACCCCAAACCCAAAACCGAAAAAACAAGCCAAAAAAACCCCCACATTGAGTCCCCAACACTCTCCAAAAACTTCCTGGATTGTCTGTGCACTGCTGTATTGCTCTCCCAGCAGATGACAGAGTGACTGAAGTCCCCCATTCGAACCAGGGCCTGTGATCTGGAAACTTCTGTTAGTTGTCTGAAGAAAGCCTCGTCTATCTCATCCTTCTGATCTGGTGGCACACGCCCACCACGACACCACCCTTGTTGCTCTAGCCTCTAAACCAAGTTTCTGTTATTCCAATCAAATCATAGTTCCTTGACTGTGCCAGGACTTCCAAGTCTTCTAGCTTGTTTCCCAGGCTTCTTGCGTTCATGTACATGCACCTAAGGAAACTAGCTGATTGCCCCTACTTTCTCAGTATGAATCAGGAGGTTTCCCGTCATGTACACTCATCCTTGTGTTTCGTCCTGGTATCCCACTGCACTTACCTCTGGGCTTAGGTCACCGTCCCCTGGTGAACCTAGTTTAAAGCCCTCCTCACTAGGTTAGCAAGCCTGCCTGCCTGCGAAGATGCTCTTCCCTTTCTTCGTTAGGTGGATCCCATCTCTTCCTAGCAATGCTTCTTCCCAGAACAACATCCCATGGTCTAAAAATCCAAAGTCCTGTCTCCGACACCACCTGCATCACCACGCATTCACCTCCACAATTTGACAGTCACTACCTGGGCCTTTTTCCCAGCCCCACCCCAGAGCCTGCACCCCCAGCCAAAGCCCTCAGCCCCCCACCCCAGCCCAGAACCCCCTCGTGCACCCCAAACCATTCATCCCTGGCCCCGCCCAAGAGCCGACACCCCAAGCTGGAGCCCTCACCCCCTCCTGCCCCCCAACTCCCTGCCCCAGCCTGGTGAAAATGAGCGAGTGAGGGTGGGGGAGAGCGAGCGACAGAGAGAGGGGGGATGGAGCGAATGAGAGGTGGGGGCCTTGGAGAAGGGGCGGGACAGGGGCAGCACCTCGGGAGAGGGGCAGGGCAGAGGATAGGGCTAGGGTGTTCGGTTTTGTGCTATTAGAACTTTGGCAGCCCTAACTACATACTATCAGTACCATTCTAAGGAGCCTGATGGGTTCTTTAAAATAGTTATACCAGCAAACCCTTCCTAGTGTAGACTAGGCCTTAGTTCCAATCAGTTAGATTTGTGCAAAACTTTTGAAGACAATGGGGTTGCTCCGGTGTCACTGAGGTAATTCAGATTTATACCAGTGTAAATAAGATCAGGAGAATTTCCAGTAAAAGCTGGACGTAAATGACAGGAGACTAAAGCCCAGACACTCCGTTTTTTCCATTCAGGTCTCATCCTCTGATATTGCTTAGGGCATGGGTCTGAGGGGTTTTTCATTCTCCTAGCACTGCAAGTTTTGAGGATGAGACAGGGCTTTCCCTGTGTGCCCTTATTCGTTTGGCCTCTGATTACACAGGACTCTCCCATCCACTCCTCATTGCTCAGTGGGGGAGCACAAAGATTTCTATTAGGGATCAGGAAGACATCTTACCTCTAGTTGTCTTCTATGGGGAAAGAAGACCTTAAAACTCTTCTCTCCTTGTATTTTCAGGAGATGACTTAATGGGATGATTTAATTGGGGATTGGTCCTGCTTTGAGCAGGGGGTTGGACTAGATGACCTCCTGAGGTCCCTTCCAACCCTGGTATTCTATGATTCTATCATGCTATGACTGCTTGCCCACTCCCAAGTTTGCAGCTTCTGGTCTCCTGCACTACCCATACCATATTTCTTTGTGAGGAACATCTGCTCGGCCAATACCCCTTCAAACCCTCCTGCCTGCACCCCTCTTTCTATGGGAGCATAGCTAGAAACACTCCCAGGTCCTGCCCTGCTGCATATGGGTCCTGTGACATTCAGGGAATGTCTACACTGCATTCAGGAGATAAAAGCTAGCTTGAGTAACAATAGCAGTGTCGTCACTGCATTGGGTAGCTCTAATATGGACAGGGCAGTACAGAAAGAAAGTTTAAGGTGAATATTGGAGAATACCAGCAGACAATAGAGCTGGCTGACTTTTTTCAGAGTTTTGACAAAAATGCTGTCAAGGCTGATTCCACACTCTGGTACTTCAAGTGTGGAAGGTGGGGCCTGCTAGGATTTTAAAAATTAATACTTGCCACTCCACGCTTGTATTAAACTCCCAAAGTTACAGCTCCTCTCTGACCTTGGCTTGGTAAACACTTCCACCACCCAAATGCAAAACCCCTTTTGGAATCCAGGAAGACACACTTGGGAATTCCTTCCTGTGGGGTACCGTCAAGCCCTTTCACCTCCTCCCCCCTCTGGGAAGAGCTGAGAAAGAAAACAAAGGAAATTAGCTGTTGCTACCAGCTAATTAAACAACGTATGCACAAACCTCTTAGGACACCAAAAATCCAACCCTATTCTTTAAAACAGGTAAATATTATTAAAAACAGAAAAGAAAGAAAAATACATCTGTAATTTAGGCATGTGCTAGATTCCAAAAATTAAGCACCCAAACTAGCTTTCTTGAGGGTTCAGCTTAAAGGTTACAAGCAAACAAAAGCATCTGGGGTTAGCACAGAGGAGACCATTAGCCATAAGAAATAAACAGAAATAACCCTAATTGGGTCTTTCTAAACATTCCTGATCCACTTATACATTTGGGAGTTCCAAATGAGTAGTTCTAGGTATGATCTGATGATTTATGATCATACCTGGCTTCACACTTCTCATAGCATAACTGCTCCCTGTTCCCCTCTTTCACAGAGCAACAACAACAGAGACACAAAGGGGAAGTTTTTTCCCCATTTAAAAAAGTTCTAGCCTTCCCATTGGCTCTTTTGGTCAGGTGCCCACTCCCTTTTCTTCACCTGGGGGACTTTGTTAACCCTTTACAGGTAAAGCAAGCAGAGAACAGCCACCAAAAGGGACTTTTTAGCTAATTGGCTGGCTGGGTGTCCATAAAAGAGAGCTCCCCCCCCCCGCCCTTCATTTATCACAAATGCATTGAAACCGTAAACTTTAACCAAAAAAAGGAGTGGGGGAAGAAACAAGAACATTTTGAATTTCAACAAAAGGGGGAGAGGGGAGAATGTAGGGAGGAAAAATGTCAAAGTTTTTATAGTTTTTGAGCAACTATGTAGCTGGCTGAAATTTTTTATATTTCAAAATATGTACAGACAATATATGTATATATATATGTATATGAATATGTACAGACAATTTTTCAACAATTTTGTTGTTGTATCTTCCCCACCCCACACAGGTTTAGTGGAAAGTGACTATCAAAATAGTAACTGTAGGGGACTTAGGCACCAGAATTTAAGAGTTCGAAATAAGACTGGGTGACTTAAGCAATCCATTAAAACAGCTTGAGAACTGAACATTGAATAAGTCATTCAGCAAAATTATTCCATGGATAATGTTGAACCATGACTATATTCAAGGGAATTGATTTCAGAGGGGTAGCGGTTTTAGTCTGTATCAGCAAAAACAACAAGGAGTCCTTGTGGTACCTTAGACACTAACGGATTTATTTCGACATAAGCTTTCATGGGCTATAACCCACTTCATCAGGTGCATCAGATATATGAAAGCTTATGCCCAAATAAATGTGTTAGTCCCTAAGGTGACACAAGGACTCCTCGTTGTTTTTATTCAAGGGAATTGCAATCCATTTGGGGGAAATTTGCAAACAGGCAAAGTTAATTTAGGGCCAGATTCTATAACTCATTTAGGCTCCCAACCCCCTTCTCTCTTCCCAGGGGCAAAATGGGATCCTCTCTTCCCACCAGTTTTAAACCCCTCTTTCTGTGGTCTGCCGTCAATAGACGCCTGAGTCTGTTCGAAGGCATCCGTTAAAAGAGCCATCTCATCCACAGACTTGACATCTTCGTCCCATAGACACTGGTTTACTTCAGCCTTACATATGCTTAAGAAATGCTCTTGAGCAACAAGATCAAGCATTCCTTGAAAACTTGCCACCTCTTTACCCCTCACCCATTTCCCCAACAAATCTTTCATTTTGTTTACATATTCCCCATTACTCATCCAAATATCCCTCTTAAGATTCCTAAATGTAACTCTATATGTTTCAGGGGTAATTTGAAATCTTTGCAAAACAGTATCTTTAAATTTACAGTAGTCTAAAGCATCTTCAATAGGCATTCCATTGAATACACTTCGAGCTTTACCAGTTAATTTCGCAATCAGGGTAGGAACTCTCTTATTATTTCATGTATTACACACAGCCTTTCAAAGGTAGTCAGATATTCAGCAATATCATCCTGTATGCAAGACATAAGAGTTCCCATTAGTGGATTTTTGGAGTGATGAGAGTTGTTGGGGTCGGGGGGTTCTGGTTCTGCTTCTCTAGCAGGTCCAGTTGGTGTTTTCGCTCTCTCTCTCTCTCTGTTCTCTTTCTTCCCGCTCTCTTTCTCTTTCTTCCCTCTCTTTCTCTTTTTCTTCTATAGCCCTTCTGTGTGCAACCTCCTCTCTGGCTGCCTTCCTGGCTGCCTCTGCTTCCATAGTTTCCCTGGCTGCAGCTGCTTCTTTGAGCCTCATTTCTGCCTGCCACATTTAAAACTCGCAGTCCTTTGCCTTCTCTGCTGCTTCCAGTCTGGCCAGATCTAGTTTTTTAGCTGCCTCACTGGTAGTCATATTTCTGCTTTCTTGTGCTTATTTCCCTTTCCCGAAATAAACAAACAAACAAACAAACAAACAAACAAACAAACAAACAAACAGAAAATAACAAAATTGTGACCTCCTCCTGACTGTTTTTAGCCAGTGCACTTAAGACTCAGTTAAAATGACAAATATTGGTGCTTAAAGTGTGAACTCTACTTGGAGTAACAAGCTGCACATACAACCCTGCTCTCTGCCCCACTGTGATGTTCCCCTCTGGTGTTACCTGGACCGGTGATCTGCTAGATCAGTCCAATTCTTTGACTCTGGGAGCCAGCCTTACCCTGCTCTGCTGTGAGAACCCCCACTCTTGGGCTGTTCACGCACAGCCTCTGGCATATAAGCTGCTCCTTGGATTGTGCAACCGAATGACACTAGCCAATATCTCCGGTCCCAGACACAAACCTAGGAACCTCCGTCTTGCAGTGTCCAGTTATGCCTGCTGGACGCTGCAAGCTTATATAAATTCGTCAATGCAACAAAGAAATTGATATGTACCAGGCTTGTTATTCCAAGGAGAGTCTCTGACACGCTTCAAACCAAACACACTGCTTCAGTAGGATAAACAAAGAGATTTATTAACTACAAAGATAGATTTTAAGTGATTATAAGTCAAAGCAAAACAAGTTGGATTTGGTCAAATGAAATAGAAACAAAACACATTCTAAGCTGATCTTAACACTTTCAGTGTCCTTACATATTTAGATGCTTCTCACCACAGGCTGGCTGGTTGCCCTTCAGCCAGGCTCTCCGCTTTCATCAGTGCTTCAGTCACTTGGAGGTGATGTCTGTAGATGGAGGTGGAAGAGAGAGGAAGAGCATGGCAAACTTCTCTCCCTTTTATCATGTTCTTTCTTCCCTCTTGGCTTTGCCCCCCTCTTTCAGACTCAGGTGAGCATTACCTCATCGCAGTCCCAAACTGACCAAAGGAAGTGGGGTGACTCACTCAAGAGTCCAACAGACCCTTTGTTGCTGCCTAGGCAAGTGTCCTTTGTTCCTTTGAGGCTGGGCTGGGTTTGTCCCATACATGCCCTGATGAGGTGTGAACTGCCGCTCTGCTCTTGGAGAGTTTTGCCTGGGCCTATTTTAAGCCATGAGGACACATTGTCATCCTCATAACTATATATATGAATTTACAGCCCATAACATTACTATACCATTACTGTAACAACCATTACTATAACATCACTATAACAACAATGCTCAGTGCATCATGAGCCTTCCGAAGACTCCCGATATGACAAACTTTGCATTGGATACCACACAGTCATATTATAAGGATGAACATGGGGGTGCAGGCTGTTCACCCGAGGTACAGAACGTCACTCCTCCCCCATTAACTTACTGCAAGAGGGTTAGTCACTGACGAGCTCAAAGGTAGTTTGTGTTATAGTTCTCTTGGCACCCAGCCATCAAGGCCATCAGGCGGTGTACCTCAGTTTCCTCATTCACACACAGCAAACCAGGTTTTTTATGGTTTCTCTGCTGTGATAAGCTTTAAACCTGTTTACAGGTATTAATTGAAAAGTAGCATTATCATAAGGTTTAACATCCATGTCAAAATTCTTATCCCAAAACTTAACATTCATATCAAAATTTTTATCTCAGATGTACGTTTACCAGTATCTTTATGATATCATGCCCTCTTTTCAGAAAGTGTACTGTAAGTCTAGTTTGTTCATTACCCATGCTGTCCTTTGACTCTCTCCCATGTAATCAGTCACTGGCTTTTCTTTCCCTCCAGCATTCCCCTCTGTGTGGGCTCTTAATTTAATCATGTTTCTGGAATTTTGGTGCCTCAGAGTCTGGCAAGATAGGTGTTCAGGGGGATCCTGCACATTGGCTGGCCCTTTGGGGAGTGGTCTCCCAACACCAGGACTGCACCTAGGTAGAAAATCCAGCTCACTTTTTGGGGTTACCCGGTGTTTCCTCCTCCCAGCACTGAGTCCTTCCCTGCCCCCTAGTGGGCTGTGATCGGGGCTCTCTGGGCGAGGTGTGTTTACCCTTCGATCAGATTCACCTTCTCCCAGCAGCCTTCCTGTAACTGCTCCCTGTTTCTTACCAGCCTGGGGGAAAACACCCCCTTCTCTGTCAGTTTGGTCATTTGTATTCTGGCAAACTACCCCCTGGCAATTTCCTGGTCCCAACTTCTCTGTTATCACAGGCATTGGAGCTGCATCTTGATTTAAAGAGACAAGGTTACTTTCCAAAAACTTATCAGAAATAGCATCCTGAAGAACAGGGACCTGGATTGGGGTACCCTCCGCCACCCCTTTCTCTGTCCCTGAGAAGTCAGCTGTGTGACTGCTCCCCTCCAGGAGGCTCCTTGTCAAAACCTGGGTCACAGACTGAGTGCCTGGGTGCATAGATCCTGACCCAGCCACCCTCCTAGTGTCCCGGGCATCCTGCACTGAGTGACTAGTGAGAAGACATTCCTGTACCCCCATTGTTCCTTCCCCAGTTCCCTCCTCTGGGCCCTCTCCTAAGACATATTCTACTGTGGGTCATCAGCAGGGATTGTACCTAGAACCTTCTGCACTGAAAGCATGAGCCTTGTACCCTTTTAGCTAAGGGATATGCAGCGTAAGGACTGTCTGATTCCCTGTTGGCCTGTGAGGGCACTGTGATGAAGCGGGACTGTTCTTAATGTTTCCTCTGAATATTGTGGGGGTGCCTCAGTTTCCCCTATGCAGTTCTTAAGTATCTAGGTGGTGGGATAAGGGTGTATGATCGTTGCAGAGCCCTGGAGGGCAGGGGTGTGCAGGGGTCTGGACACAGAGAATGGCCAACACCCTGTTTCATGGCAACTGGTGGCCTGGGCCCTTCCCCCCTGCAAGGTGAGAGCTAAAGGGTTGGAGACAAAGAGATCAAGTGACCTTCTGGCCCGGGAAAGGGACAAAGCCCAGAGGAGGAGGGGCTGGAGAGAGTTTCAGTTTGGGGCTGGCTGGGGATATGGAGTGAAGTGCAGACATGGTTGTCTGGCTCACTGCCCCCCAAAATGGACCCAGCTGAGGGGTCCTGTTCTCTGCACCTACAAGCTCTGTTTAGACCATGCTCCAGTCGTCTAAGAAACCTTCTGTTTTACTGGCTGGCTGAGAGTCATGTCTGACTGCGGAGTTGACCCTCTGGCTTCCCCAGGAGCCCCGCCCGGGTGGACTCGCTGTGGGAAGCGCACGGAGGGGCAGAGGTCAGACCCAGGAAGGTGGCAGTTGTGTGAGCTGTGTGTCCTGAAGACAGTCTGCTCACAGAAAGGAGACTTCCCCAGAGTCCAGAGATAAGGGGACTAAAGAGGAAGTTGCTGTGAGCGAGTTTGTGTCAGTTCTGCTTGTGGGTTTGTTTCGGGTTAATAAGGAAGGTGCCAGGGTCAGAATCCCAGAGCTTGTCTTCTGAGCAGCCATGGCACGCCGAGGCTTCGCGTTTCCTCCAAGTAAGTAGAACCGAGTTAGTGATGACAGAGCCGTGGTGTATGGGAGAGTGTGGCAGGCAAGCCGCTATCCACTGAATAGCTGGGAGTAGCCAGCTGGCAACTTATTGGAGATGCCAGGGAGGGGAAGTTAGAAGGGTTCTGTCCTGAAGTACTTCGGAGGTTCCCTGGCCTATCAGGGTACATCTACACAGCCTGTGGCAGGGACCCTCCAAGCCCACCTTGACAGACTCAGGCTTTTGCTACCATGATAAAAAGAGTGGTGTAGTCAGCACTTTTAAGTTGTGGTTTGGACCAGCTGAGGCCCATTCCTTTCCCCAGACTTCAGAGCCTGACCTCCAGTCCAAGCCACCCGCAACTTAGAAGCTCTGTGTACTCAGCTACTTTTAGCACAGGAGCCCGAGCCCGAGTCTGTCGAGCTGGGTTCTGAGCCCTGCTGCTGCAGTCTGCTGCGCGGTGTAGATGTACATTCTGTTACCAGCTGGGCTTCACAGGTGGACAGAGCAGCTGCAGCACCAACTCTTGGCTAAACAGATTAGCAAGATACATGCTCTCCTGCAAACTTATGGTGCATCTTGCCCCTCTCTAGGGCGTGTGTTTGTTTCCTTGCTGAGCATTGGACATGCTGACCCATGAGGAACAGATGGGAGAAGGTTATATCTGACAGAACCCAAATGACAAGGGCAAAGGGGGAAAGCCCTGTGTGGTGATTGTGTGAATTTTGGTAATGATTTATGATTCCTGTGCATGCTTCAGTTTCCCTCCGGCCTTTGCATTTCTGTGCATTGAGCGTAAAGGGATATGATGTGGTATTTGACTCAACAGTCTGGCTGGAGACCAGAGTCATTAACAAACTAAGTAAAGAAAATTTACACCTGTGAATGGAGGGTCTGGAAAAGTCAGCGGAAACCCCAGTGGCCAGGACATTCACTCCTTGTGACCAACAGCTGAGAGGAAGGAGATTTCCTGGAGGCTTGCAGGGCAGCAAACCAAATGCACTGAGCGGGAGAACAAAGGGGAAAGATGACAGTGGGCTGGATTTAGAGCTGAGCTCTCAGAGACACAGGAAACACACCTGGAACTAAAGGAACAGAGACGGTGAGAGAGCGCCAAGATGGTTTGTTCCTACAGCAGCCTGGCTCATGGGAGCCCTGGCATTGGTCAGCATGGACCATGTCTTAACCTGTGCCTCTCTATGCTAAAGTCAGGAGTGTTGGATTCTGTAGGCCAGGTGGCTAATACATTCTTAGCTTGTTTTGAAAAGGCTGCCTGACATTACTGAAAATACTCACTGAGAGCATTGTTCCCTGAAGGAGTAAAGAACAAACCTCGCACTGGAGTCTGGCTCTGCTGGACTTACTACTGGGAGCCATGGAAAATGATGGGGAATGCTGGCACCCAAAGGCCTAGTTTTGGAGGCCACGGGTCTGCCCCTGTGGAACTGTGTAGGTCCTTGGGGCCCAGCACACTACAGGGATCTCTCCAAAGGGACTGGTTACAGGCTGTGGCATAGACCAGACCCCATGACTCCATGACACCCTGCCTCAGGCCATTGAGAAGCTACTCAGACTCCAGCTTCCCAGCTGCCTCCTACAGGGCATCAGAGGATGAGACTAGAATGGAAAAATCCAGTGTCTACCTTCCATTCTCCCCACATCAATGAGGTCCAATGCCCTGATCCTATTTCTGATCTCCTAAGTCCCAGGATAAATCCAGGATAATGCCAATAAAAGTAAATCAATGGAGTCATTCCAAACTGACACCAGTGTAACTGAGATTAGGGTCAGACTCATACAAAGGTGCTTAGACTCCTTTAATTAGTAATGTCTCCCTGTGTTGTTTATTGCCATATCTTAGATTTTAAACAAATTTTGTTCATCTTCTCTCAAGCGTTTTTTCTCCTTGGACTGTTCTGGTTTCTACCACCAGCAAGCGCCCAGACGACAAACAGAATTGGTAAATTCTCAGGTTAGTGAAACATAATGCCTTGTGTAACGTTTCTGTGCCCATAATAAGTGAGTATCATATAGAGTGTCTGCCATGAAGCTGGTATTGGCTTGGCAGCTCTCAGCAGCATTCTCTGGACTCTAATGTGGGGGTTCACTGCATCTGGGTCATTAGGCGCAGCAGAATGCCCAGAGGGGTGAGTCCACCTCAGGTTCTAAACAGACCCTGAAGGGAAAACCCAGAATTTTGAGAACAGGATGATTGGGTGTCAGGGATAATTCCTCCTTCTCTGTGCTCGTTTATTCATTCACTCCCTCTTTCTCCCTCTGTCACTCCTTAGGGTATTCTAGTTTTAGTCTGCTCACACTCTGTCCCATGGTGGACAAGAACCTCTTTCTGCTGCCATGTCCCACTGAGAGGTCTTTTAATCGTGTCACTAGGCCACACTGAAAAGCCAGAGGTGGGCCCAGAAAGCGGTAGCTGGTGACTTCCTATACTGGACTGCAGTTCCTGGAAGTCTGTCAGAAAGGAGCGAGGGAGAATGAAGTAGCAGTAACTCTGGATCTGTCGTTTTGGCAGCTTCCTCTTTAAGGAGCTGTGAGTATTACAGAATTGCAAATGAAAATTGAGATCCTGATCAATTTCATGTAGAAACTAGAAGCGCGGGGAAATTCTTATTGCCAAGAAGGCCAGTGGCACATTGGGCTGTATTAGTGGGAGCAGTGCCAGCAGATTGAGAGAAGTGATTATTCCCCTCTATTCAGCACTGTTGAGGCCACACAGAATATCAGGGTTGGAAGGGACCTCAGGAGGTCATCTAGTCCAACCTCCTGCTCAAAGCAGGACCAATCCCCAACTAAATAATCCCAGCCAGGGCTTTGTCAAGCCTGACCTTAAAAATATCTAAGGAAGGAGATTCCACCACCTCCCTCGGCAACGCATTCCAGTGTTTCACCACCCCCCTAGTGAAAAAGTTTTTCTTAATATCCAACCTAAACCTCCCCCACTGCAACTTGAGACCGTTACTCCTTGTTCTGTCATCAGCTACCACTGAGAACAGTCTCGATCCATCCTCTTTGGAACCCCCTTTCAGGTAGTTGAAAGCAGCTATCAAATCCCCTCTCATTCTTCTCTTCCGCAGACTAAACAATCCCAGTTCCCTCAGCATCTCCTCATAAGTCATGTGTTCCAGTCCCCTAATCATTTTTGTTGCCCTCTGCTGGACGTTTTCCAATTTTTCCACATCCTTCTTGTAGTGTGGGGCCCAAAACTGGACATAGTACTCCAGATGAGGCCTCACCAATGTCGAATAGAGGGGAACCATCACCAGCTCCCTAATCATCTTTGTTGCCCTCCGCTGGACTCTTCCCAATTTTTCGACATCCTTCTTGTAGTGTGGGGTCCAAACTGGACACAGTACTCCAGATGAGGTCTCACCAATGCCGAATTAAGGGGAACGATCACGTTCCTTGATCTGCTGGCAATGTTCCTACTTATACAGCCCAAAATGCCATTAGCCGTCTTGGCAACAAGGGCACACTGTTGATTCCTATAAAGCTTCTCATCCACCGTAACCCCTCGGTCCTTTTCTGCAGAATTGCTGCCTAGCCGCTTGGTCCCTAGTCTGTAGCGGTGCATGGGATTCTTCCGTCCTAAGTGCAGGACTCTGCACTTGTCCTTGTTGAACCTCATCAGATTTCTTTTGGCCCAATCCTCTAATTTGTCTAGGTCCCTCTGTATCCTATCCCTGTTCTCCAGCATATCTACCACTCCTCACAGTTTAGTGTCATCTGCAAACTTGCTGAGGGTACAATCCACACCATCCTCCAGATCATTAATGAAGATATTGAACAAAACCAGCCCCAGGACTGACCCTTGGGGCACTCCACTTGATACCGGCTGCCAACTAGACATGGAGCCATTTATCACTACCTGTTGAGCTCGAGGATCGAGCCAGCTTTCTATCCCCCTTATAGTCCATTCATCCAGCCCATACTTCTTTAACTTGCTGGAAAGAATACTGTGCGAGATCGTGTCAAAAACTTTGCTAAAGTCAAGGAATAACATCTGGAGTATTGCAGTTTTGGTCCCCTCACTACAGAAGGGATGTGGACACATTGAAGAGAGTCCAGTGGAGGGCAATGAAAATAATTAAGGGGCTGGGGCACATGATTTACGAGGAGAGGCTGAGGGAACTGGGGTTAATTTAGTCTACAGAAGAGAAGAGTGAGGGGGGATTTGATAGCAGCCTTCAACTACTTGAAGGGGGGGTTCCAAAGAGGGTGGAGCTTGGCTGTTCTGAGTGATGGCAGATGACGGGAAAAGGAGCAATGGTCTCAAGTTGCAGTGGGGGAGGTGTACAATGGATTTTAGGAAACACTATTTCACCAGGAGGGTGGTGAAGCACTGGAATGGGTTCCCTAGGGAGGTGGTGGAATCTCCATCCTTAGAGGTTTTTAAGGCCTGGCTTGACAAGCCCTGGCTGGGATAGTTTAGTTGGTGTTGGTCATGCTTTGAGCAGGGGATTGGTCTAGCCCAATGCTTCTCAAGCTATCTGATGTGGGGGACAGGCAAATTTTTTTTCCAATGTGCGTGCAGACTGGCAGCCAATGGCTTGCAGACCAGAGCCGGTCCACGGACCACCACTTTGAGTAGCACTAGTCTAGATGACCTCCTGAGGTCTCTTCCAACCCTAATATTCTATGATTCTATGATCCTACAAACGGAGCTAAATCCTGAGAGGCATTGAGGACCGGCAGCCAGGGCCGGCCCTAGACCAAATGGTGTGCACCCCCTTCCATTTGTTAAACCTTTATATACCTTATCTTTGATTGCATTTGTAGTCCATTTCATGACTTTGATGCATGATTTGTATGCATGATTTATCCCTGTCTCATGAGGTTGATACTAGGGTTGCCAGGCATCCGGTTTTCAACTGAAATGCCCAGTCGAAAATGGGCCCCGGCGGCTCCGGACAGCACCACTCACCGGGCCATTAAAAGTCAGGTCAGTGGTGCAGTGAGGCTATGGCAGGCTCCCAGCCTGCCCTGGCTTTGCGTAGCTCCCTGAAGCAGCCAGCACGTCCGGCCCCTAGGCTCAGCGGTGATCAGAGAAGCTCCAAGTGCTGCCGCTGCTCCCAGGGCCAGCTCCGCAGCTCCCATTGGCTGGGAACTGTGGCCAATGGGAGCTGTGGAGGCAGCGCCTGTGGGCATGGGCAGTGCACACTGCACAGAGCCACCTGGCTGCTCCTCTGCCTAGGGGGCAGAACATGCCGGCCATTTCTGGGAGAAATGTGGAGCGAGGGCAGGAAGGGAGCCTGCCTTAGCCCTGCTGCATCACCAACTGGGAGCTGCCTGAGGTAATTGCTGCCCAGCCAGAGCCCCCACCCTGAACCCCCTACCCTAGGTTGGAACCTCATCCTGCACCCAAACTCCCTCCCAGACCCCACGCCCCTACCTGCACTCCAACCCCCTGCCACAGGTCAGAACCCAATTCTGCACCCTAATTCCCTCCCAGACCCTGCACCCTCACCCGCATCCCAAATCCTTGCCCCAGGTTGGAACCCCCTCCCACACCCAAACTCCATCCCAGAGTCCACACCCCCAGATGGAGCCCTCACCCCCTCCCAGAACTCAACCCTCTGCCCCAGCCTAGTGAAAGTGAGGGAGGGAGGCAGAGAGTGACCAATGGAGGGAGGGAGGCTGGAGTGAGTGGGGGGCAGCGCCTTGGGGAAGTGGTGGGGCCTTGGGGAAGGGGGCGGAGGCCAGGGTGTTTGGTTTTATGAAAAATGAATCCACATACGGAATACATGAAACATTTTACTTCAAACATTCTGTTTTCCCTTTTCCTCTGTTTTCCCTTTTGTTGCTAACAACAAAAACAGCACCCCGAGCCCAGGGCCCCCCCAAACCTGGCACCACTGATGGTTGCCTGGGTCACCTGCCCCTAAATCCAGCCCTGCCGCCAGCTCCCATTCAGGCTAAGAATGATGGGCCTCATTCTCTTCTCACGTACATCAATGTAAATCAGGAGAAATGCTCTGAAATCAATGGCAGTCATATGGTGTAAGGGACATGGGAAGGAGGCTCAGCATTTCACAATATCTCCCCTCACCGATTGTATTAAAGGGCTGAAGCTAGACAGCCAGATTCTCAGCTAGTGGAAATTTGAGAAGCTATATTACATTTGGCCTTAATTTTCTTTCAACTCAGGACAGAGAGAGAGCTCTGGGAGTGAGGATAAAATGTTTATTGGGAGATACAATGTTTCTGGATCTCTCTATAAAGAGCCAAGTGGGATGTCAGCTGGGGGGTGATGGGCAGAATCCTCATCTGTTGTAAATCAGCAAAGGTCTGTTGTAGTCAGTGGTGCTACACTGATTTACACTGTCTGAAGATCTGGCCCTATATAACTAAAAGGGAAGTAAAGGAAACTGATTAAATGAAACTTTTATTGAACTTTTTAAATTGTAATTTTATTAATCTGTTTCTTATGTGTGTTTAATGAAAGGTTCTCTCTCTCTCTCTCTCTTTCTGTATATATATATTTAACGGTGGTGGTCACAACAGGAGACGGTGCCAGCGATAACTTGACACAAGACCCAAACCACACTTATAGGTTTAATGTTGTGACAGTACAAAAGGGTTTTATTATCACCTGAGCCAAATAGGCCCAAGGCACCTACCCTTCTCAACACAACAGACTATGGTTCTATAGTTTTTAACGCTTAGAGCACAAGAGACTGAGATTAGGAAACCTGGGTTCTATTCTTAGTTCTACTGCTGATTTGTGGGGTTACTTTGAGCAAGCTCCTAATCCTCTCTGTGCCTTAGTTTTCCGCTCAGTGCAATGGGGACAGTAATATTGACCCATCTCCTGGTGGGACTGAGAATTATTGAATGTCTGTCTGTAAAGTGTTTGGAGCTTAGACAGGAGGTGCTAGGGAAGGGGAAACAATTATTCTTAGAGCTGAGTCCAAATCATTAAGTGTGCATCTGGATCTGACATTGTTCTGTGTTTCCATGAGTGTTTGGATCCAGGATTCTGGTTCTCAACAATTATAGAGATCAGGGACATTCATGGAGTTCTGATCCAGATTGGAACATTCCCCGAAGTCATGTTTGGTTCCAAAGTCTTTGTCGGGTTCTAAGCTGCCTAAGTTGTCCTTGTTCATTATTTAAAATAATGTGTACTATTAATAAAAATTATTTTCATTTAGATTAAAAATATAATGGGAAAAATTTCTAGCTGCATTAAGATTTTCAAGCTCCGTTTCTTTTTACTGGGTCTTAATTTTTGACCTGAACAAAGTTGATCCAGTCCCTTTTACTCTATCCACCTCTTGACAGTGTCTCTCTCTACCTCCAATGTTTTATTGCTATTTTTCCTTGCAGGCACATGTCAGACTGAGACTCTGGGAAGAGAATTCATCACCTCCTACATGGAGGACTGTGGGAACTCGAGTCAATTTGAAGTGGAAATTACTGGCTACTTTGCCTTCACTTCAGTGTCTGTTTCCATCCCCAGTTGCAAGGGTGATGGAGCAAGGTTTGAGAATAAGATTATGGTAAATCAGGGAGACATGGTGCGGGTCAGGCTACCAGAGTCAGTGGGAATTAACGGCAGTGACGTGGTCTCCAAGGTGGTCCTAGTCAAGGCTGACAAAGATATCTCGGTAGTGTCTGTCAGCAACAAGCATGTGAGCCCTGAGATCACTGTGCTGTATCCTGTCTCCAGCTTGGGAAATGAACACTATGTAGTGACTCCCTCTACGGAATCCTTCGATAGTTACCCAGAGTTCTCTATTATAACATACCAAGAGCCCAACTACGTGGAGGTCCATGTGAAAGGCAAGTTACATTACCTAACACAGGTTCACACCACTGGCAGCAAACTGAAATTTAAGCCCTTCAGTTTCCATGTCATCCAGTTACAAGGCATAGAAGATCTGTCTGGCACCAGGATTGTCTCAGAAAAGCCAGTGGCCGTCTTGGTTGGCCAGGTGTGTTTTTGTAATAGCACAAAATGCAACCACGTCTTTGAGCAGCTCCTACCAGTCTGCAGCTGGGGAACAACATACATCATTCCTCCCTTACCCTGGCAGAAAGTAGATGACATAGTCTATATCACTGCTTCCCAGAGCACGACTGTGTTGTATCAACGAGGGGACCAGCAAGAGAATGTTACTCTAACAGGAGGCAATGTACTCCAACTTCCTGTCAAGCCCTCAATCCCACTCTACATCTCTGCTAACGTGAGCATCCAGGTGGTGTTCTACAGCCTGGGCGCAGCTATCCCTAATTCCTCGCACGCCTTCCTGATGAATGTTCCAGATGTTGCCAGTTACTGCCTGATGTATTCTCTAAATGAGCAGGAGGGCTTCAAGAACTTTGCCTTGATGGTGGCCAATAGATCAGAGACTGGCGCCATCATCTTAGACAATCAGCCTCTAAGGGATGTGGAGTGGAACCGAGTCCCTGGCACTGAGTTCGTTTGGGGCATGCATAAGCTTGAACCTGCCATGAGATCCCATGCTGTGGAACATGCCAGCTCTCCATTCGCACTCCTGAGTGTTGGCACTGCTGCCATGGACAGCTATGGGATTCCGGGTTCCTGCAGGAAGGGTGAGTAGCCTGGGTTTTAAATCTATTTTGACCACAGTTTCTGTGCATGCTGCAAAGAAAACAGTGTCACAACCAGGGAGGCAACTATGGGCCTGGTGTAAAGTCTGTTGATTTTGATGGGGCTCCATTGAGTTACACCAGCTGAGAATTTGGCCCAGCATGCCATCCTAGGCCACCACTAGCCACAGTTACTCAGGCTATGTCCTTACTACAGAAGCTACAGCATCAGGTACGGCGCTGCAGATGTGCCTCTGAAGCACTGTCGTGTAGACACTTGGTACAGCGATGGAAGGGGTTTTTCTGTCGCTGTAGTTAATCCACCCCGCTGAGAGCTGGTATCTGGGTTGACGGAAGAATTCTTTTGTCAACCTAGTGGTGTCGACACTGGGCTTTGGACGCCTTAACTTCGTCTCTCAGGGGTGTGAATTTTTCACACCGCTGAGTGACATAGCTAGATCTACCTAAGTTTTAGGCGTAGTCCAGGCCTGTGTTGCTAGCTGCACTCAACTAGTTTCCGCCCAGCTCATGCAGTTAGGCAGCTGCTCGCCAGCTGGTCTGAATTGGTTTAAGGACCATTGCACTTTTCCTCCTACACTTGGTTGTGATGCCCTCTGGGTACCCAAGGGAATTTTGTGCCTGATTCTTACTTATGCCAGTCCTGTGCTTGCACCAGGGAACAGCAATGGTGGAGGAACAGGTCGCTTTGAGCCACCTTTGTGCTTTGTGCATTCTGGGACCATGCAGGGTTGCTGTAATTTACCCTCTGCTTCCCATGGCCCCTGAGAACCAGAAAGTAGCTGTAGCATGGTATGTTCTGACCACATCCTTGATCTGCCTTGCAGATGAAGCCAAGATCATGTAAAGGCCCTTATACCCGTTCCACATTCTTAGGATCCTTTCCAGCCACTTGAACCGCCTTTTCCAGGCCAGAGCAACGTAAGGCTTTTAGTGTAACTGAGGCCTGCTCAACACCTAAAACTTCAGTCAATCATAAGGCAGCCTAAGCCTCAGGGTAGGCAACACAAGGTCAACAGAAGACTTCTTCTCTTGTCCTAGCTACCACCTCTGAGAGGCGGATTTACTACAGCAATGGAAGAACCCTTCCATCACCATCGTCATGTAGACATACCTTGATGAGACTCAGGCCTTTTAGAAGTACAAGAGCAGGGTTAGAACAGTTCTTGGGAAGGGAAACTTCTCTAGTATTGATGTAACAACTGTCATCTTGGTAATCCCCAAGGATCAAACCCAGGACCTTTTAACTCCATGACTCCATGACATGATTGAGCTAAGAGACAAACTCCCATAGCTAGGAACTGTAGCAGAACCAGACCTTTGGTGGAGCAGCCCCAGAGGACACATAAGACACACTGATCAATGAGACACACAGACAAAGCTTAAGCGAGTATTAACCAGGTGATGTGTGGACACACACCAGGCTTTTAGGGCTGAATGTATTGCTAACTGATTATAAACTCAGTTGAAAGTTGTCAGACAGGGCTAAAGGGATCAATGGAGCTAAAGGGAGAAAACACCTGCTGGGTTTCAGGAGATCATCAACTTTGTATTCTGGAAGGAAGAAAGGATGGCCTTTGTGGCTAAAATGCTAGGCTGGGACTCAGCTGATCAAGCTTCCATTTCCAGCTCCGTCATAGAGTCCTTGTGAGTTTGGTCTTAGGTGTGTCACTTTGGCCAAGATTTTCAAAATCGCCTTGTGATTTTGGTTGCCTAACCTGACACCTTAAAGGGTGAGTGCTCAGCACTTTTGAAAGTCAGGGCCCTTTTAAGATGTCTGAAATCACGAGACACTTTTGAAAACCTTAGCCCTGCAGATATTGACTTGATGTAATTGTCCGTGCCTCTCTTTGTGTTGCTAGATGTTACCTTTAAATGCCAGACTGAGACTCAACAGATAAAAGAGAAGTTGAAGATGTGCAAAGATGTCTTTCAGCAGGTACGTGTAAGGGGTTTATTTGGGCTTTGAGGGTTTTCACAAAGAGTACACAGAAAACTTTGAGCCTGAGGATTCTCTGCTTATCCAAGGTTTACCACTGACTTCAGTGGGAGCAGAATCAGTCCAACACAAAGTGCTTTTGAAAACTCAACCTTCAATACTTGTCTGTGGGCTTCAGCACACTTAGCCTTAACATGTCTTAATCTGTGGGCATAGTAGTGGGACAGCCAGCCAACCATAGGTCAAAGCGAGATCACAATGAGGAACCGTTTACCTTAATTTTGGGTGGCCTTTCCATGCTTGTAGAAATAACCCATTTCCTCTGATTGTTCTGCAGGGCAGCACCAGTGAATTTTGCTCCTTCATGAATTCAACCTTAGTGAATTTGGAGACCATGTGTGCAGAGGACAGAGCAGCATCGCTGGAGGTTAGAGGTTCTGCCCCTACGTGGGTGGGCGCTCTATGGCCAAATGCCCTGCGCATTGGTATAGCCCTCTCACTTTGGGGGAAATTGTAGCTGCTCTTCAGAAAAGGGGTGTGTGCGCATGTGCATGATCTCTAGCTGAAGTGGCAGGGGATCTGGGTTCTGTCCCCACTGCTCCTAGGAAGATCCAAATTGCTTCCGGGGGCAACACAGAGAGAACCGAGATGTCTGCTGATTGGTTGTAATGTTCTCTGGCACCTACACTGAAGGGACCAGGGATGAGGAGCGAATGACACACGGTGTTAGACGTACCCTGGCTTCAGGTTACTGTGAAGTCCTGAGCAAGCCTCAGTAGCCTCACTCGCTCAGTAAAGGGCTCCCTCTTGGAGAATGGTGCAGTCCCTCTGAGTGGGAAGGTCACTATGAACCCGTATGTCCCTAAGAAGGTCATTGTTCCCCTGGGAGTCTGAAGAATGTGGCTCATGAACCACTGAAATCCTCCATCCTTCTCAGGGTGTTTCCTTTCCCAATCCCAGGACGTTGCTCGCCCCTTTGGTTCCTTGCTGAATAGCTCCTTCCTCAGTGCTGGTGGGACTGAGAGCAAGAGGGAGGTGGCCTCCGCTGTGACCTTCCTCCTGCAGAGTGTGGAATTGGCTGCACTGACGGTTGCTTTGCGGTCTCCGGAGAATAAGACGAACGTGACAACAGAGTTTATGGGTGAGGAGGATGAGAGGCTCCCACATCGCCTTGTGGCAGCTGTGAGATGGGGGTTATACTCTCTTCAGTGCAGAACACCACTGCAGCCTCACTGCCCCTCCCTCAGGGTTTAAAACCCAGCCCTGGGCAGCAGCTGAATGAGCCACTGAGGGAGGTTAACCATTGAGAGAAACTAGCCCCAGGCCCCTCCCTCTCTGCCCAAGGCCCATCCCCTCCTCTTCCATCCCCCATCTTCCACTAGAGCCCAGAGAAACCTGCCTCGCACCCCGCGCTACCCCAGACCCGGAGCGTCAGATGGCTACTGCAGCCAGAGCACCCCCAGCCCTAGAGTGCTGGGCAGCCGGAGCATCCCCAACTCCAGCGCCGGGCAGATGGGCAGACAGCGTGACGTGGCATGGCCCCAGCCCCAGCGCCCCCAGCTCTGGGCCTTGTGAGCACCTGCCTGCCCCAGCCTGCCTGCCCCAGCCTCTCAGCCATGGAAGAGTCGGAAGGGAACTGGAAGCAGGCAGGAGGGAGCCTGGGGGCAAAGCATGGGCGGGGCCATGCCAGGCTGTTTAGGGAGGCACAGCCTTCCCCGGCCTATGCTACCCACCACCCATAAACCCAGCCCTGGGGCTTTGCAGCAATGGCAGCTGCCTGAGAGGAGTTTAAAAGCAATGCCAATCTCCTGTCGCCACAGGCAGCTGCCATTAGTTCCTCCTTTCACTCCCTGCCGCAGCAATACCCCTTCTTGCTGCTTCCCCTGCTAAAGCGCAGAGGTGAGGCAGCAGGGAGAAGTTGCCTTCTGCCTCTTGGCACAGTGGCATCTTCATGGGGACGCAGGCATGATGGATCACAGAAGGTCAGCCAGAGGGGCTCAGGGAAACGCAGAGAGATGGAGGTGAGGAGGAAGGGGGAGGGGTGGTGGGACTCAGAGATAGTGGAGCTCCAAACCTGCCTTGCCCTTGCAGCAAGAAGTGTTGCCATTTCTCTCTCCAGCTATTGAGACGCTCCTCGTCCGAGATGCAAGTTGCCGTGATGAGGTCTTCAGGCTGAGAGGTCAGGAGGAGACAATGGACATTCACTGCAATGCCGTCACCAGAGCAGCCACAGAAGGTACCATCGTGGTGCTTCCCAGGCACTCACCCTTTTAGACACCAAACCCTGGCCCTAGTTCTCCCCTTCCTCTCGCCCCACGCTGGCTTGCTTGCCTTTGTTATCCTGACACTAGTGTGGACCTTGTTGGCTGAGCCAGTGTTTCTCAGGCCGTTGAGCTCTGCAGAGCCCTTCATTCCTGGCTGTCCCTCAGCATGAAAACCAACCCATGTGGGGCAGGGAGGAGAGAGAAGCTTTGATGAGCATATGAATTGGTCCAGAGAATGGAAATATCAGAGATCCGTTGGCCCAACACATGATGTCCTGAGGATGAGCCCAGATGGGCCCCAGGTTGACGTGTGTGACTTCCTGGAATGGAACCAGGATAATATTGACCAATTTTACTCCAATTATCAGGCCAGTATGATGTAACTGGGACTGGTTCTTAATTCTTTAGCCCCAGGGAAAGCTCCTCACTAACCAACCCCTCTGCCTCTCCTAACCAAGAAAAACTATGGCTTCACCTCAGTGCCTTTCCCCTAGGGCTGTGTACCGAGCTGGATAATGTGTAGTATGGGGGTATGATTTCTAACGAGCACTAACTAACTGTGCATTAATTGGTCTGTATAGACCCTACTAGTGTGCACTAAAGGTTCCCTAGTGTGCTTTAATATACGTTAGTGCACTTTAGGAATCACACTCCTATCGTGCACGCCAGATGTTTCCAACACAGAAGTGCTTCTGTGGAAGAAGAGGGAGGAGGCAACATATTCGAGTGGTTAAAGCTCAAAATGCTAGCCAGGACTCCTGAGTTCTTTTCCCAGCTCTGCCCCAGACTCACTGTGACCTTTGGCACCTGGATTGCTCTTTCTTTGTCTCAGTGTCCCTGTCTCTATGATGAGGCATCATTTCATGTTTTCAGATCCTTGGGCTGTTGCTTTTATTTCTTACTCCACCCTGGACTGCATCATTAACACGACATTACTTGATGAGGGAGATTTAATGGCTGATGAGAAATTGAGGAATTTTCACCTGAATTCCAGGGTGGTGAGTGGGGCTATCGGAGATGGGAGGCCCATGTACCTCTCCAGACCTGTGAATTTCACCCTGCACCATAGACAGGTGAGTGTAGATCCTTTTACTTTGCTGTGTGCCTGGGACTCCAGCTGGTCACTTGAAAGGTGCGTCTTCTGTAGGGCATTTGAGTTCTGCTGCCTTTCTGGACTGAGAAACAGTTATCTGAGAAAGAGAGGGAGCTTCTTCAGTCCTGACGCTGGGGAGGACATTCCATAGCTTTCACACGAGGCCTGACTGGGTTATGATTAATCATGTAAAATGCTCAGGAATAACAATTGTGCCTGGCTCACCCCTTAGAGCAGGAATAAATGGAAGGCAATTCCCTATAGCAGTGGTCCCCAAAGTTTTGAGGGTCACACCCCCCCTTACCCCATTCACAGCCCTCCCCCTGAACCAGGGCCGGGAGCGGGGCCATGGCTCGGGGGCAGGAGGAAAGGACACAGACAGGGGTAAGGGGGCCAAGGCTGGGACTGCAGCTGGTGGTGGGTCTGGGTCTGGAAGCAGGGCCAGAGCCGTGGCCGGGAGCTGAGGCTAGGAGCAGGAATGGAGCAGGAGGCAGGCTGTGGTGGGGGCCAGCAGCTGAGTCCATGGCAAGGTGCGGCTCCACTCCCAGCCCTGCCCCTTCCCCCAGCCTGGGCCGGGAATGGAGCTGCAAGAGGCTGGGGCTGGGAGTGGAGCCATGCTGAAGCTGGGGACGGTGCCAGACATGGGGCTGGAAGTCAGGGATGCGACTACTGGTGGGACCAGAGCAGAGCTCAGGGTGGGGAGGGGCTGGGTGGTGCTCCCTCTCTGCCCCCCATGGGAGCTGACCCAGGACCTGTCATGTCCCTCCAAAGGGGGGCGCACCCCACAGTTTGGGGACCTCTGCCCTATAGATAGAAGAGTTCAGGGAAACGGCATGAGATGGTGCCGTCTTTGAGAAAGTAATGAACTTGCTAGAGTGCATGTGGGTATTTGTGGGCGGGTGTGTGAATGCCTTTTAACGGCTCAAATCAAAACTTCACAATTGTGTGTCATAGACCCCACAGTGCCCAGAGTTAAGGGAATTACCACTTTAGCTCTGGGGTCAGGGACTTGTGCTATTGGAGCGGGAGGATCTCACTTGTATTTCCACTGCCAATGGGAAGTCCCAAATGGCTGTTACGTGCAGCACAATGAGAGTCATGAAGCCGTTGATGATTTCAGGTTTATTATTGTCTATTAGAAACGTGTGACAAAAGAAACAGTATTCTACCCATGACCCAGTGAGGACGATGATGGGGTGTTTTGGTTTCCAGGCAAAGAAAGAGGAGGAAGAGACTCGCTGCGTTCACTGGAAATTCATCCCTGGGAAAGGCACCTGGGCTGAGGATGGCTGCAAAAGTCTCCAGACGAACAGCACTCACACCATCTGCAGCTGTGACCATCTCTCCAGCTTCGCACTCCTGATAGGTCCCATCGGAGTGGAGGTATCTCAGTGTCAGACTCAGATCAAAGGGCTGGACTCTGAGCTCCTTACTTGGACAAAATCAGTGGGAATTTTGCCTGAATGACCGCTGAGTAGGAACCTCAGGGTATAATCTGTGGCCATACAGGATGGGTGGGGTTTTGATCTGAGGTGCCTAGAGTAGCCCACACTGAAAATGCCAAGGTCACGGCAGGCTGCAAAAAGGAGAGCAGATTTCCCCAAAACTGCTGGTTAACAGTGTAGTTAGAATCACCAACCAGTCACAATCTGTGCTCCAGATCTCCAACACTGGTTATTGAGAAGCTGAAAAAAAAAATCACACATCCCCCTTTATTGCATTCCATGCTGCCAGTCAATCTTTTAGTATCTAAAACTAAAGGTTTTTGTTATAAATGAAAAGAAAAGAAAGAGAAGAGAGTTGTTTAATGATCAAAGCAATCCGATACATATGACTTCAAGGTCCATATATCAGGTTCTTAGCAGCGATGGTGAGTTTGCTGGCTTGTAAAGTCCCTCTGGAACACATCCAAAGCTTAGATGGGTCTATCAGACCTTTGTTCAAAGCTTCAGTTTGTCGAGAAGTTACTCCAGAGGTGAGAAGCAGGATTGAAGACAAAATGGAGCTGATGCAGCTGCCTTTTTCTTTCCTTTTCCATGTGGCTTGTACTTCCTCTGTCTGAAACACAAGCTCACAGCACATGGGCATGGAAAGGTACTTGGAGTCCCCTGTTCATAGGCATGTCCCTACATGTCCTGCTGACTCTTGGGCATAGCCCCTGGCTTCTCTCAATGCGTTCATTCTAGAGCTCAGCGATTCTCAAACTTTAGGAACCTGAGGACCCCCATTTTGATTTAAAATTTTTTGCAGACCTTAAACCCCCTGCTCAGCCCCAGACCCCACCCCCATTCCATCTATTCCCCTAAGGCCCCACCCCACGTCTTCCCGCCCCGGTCCACCCCTGCTCCTCCTCTTCCCTGTGTCTGCCCCCTCCCCTGAGCGTCCCCCATGCCCACTCCTTCCCCTCCCTCCCAGTGCCTCCTGAACGCTGCTGAACAGCTGTTCTCTGGCCTGCAGAAGGCACTGGGAGGGAGGTGGAGGACTTGGTCACCAGGGTCTTTGGACCCCCTGGAGTGTCCTCGCGGACCCCCGTTTGAGAAACGCTGGTATGTTACACTAATAAAAATGATACCAACAGGATCTTGTGAGAGGGATAAAGCAAATTGCCACGTTTATTATAAATACAACAAAATATTCCTATATGCAATTTCTATATAGATCCATTCACACACACAGACATTCACACACAGGTTCTACATAAAGGCTGTTATAGTTACCCGCCTAGATGTTGCTCATGCCAAGCCACTGGCCAGGTGGCCTGGACACGAGAGTGGAGCCGAGTCATTCTCAGATGCGCATCCAATGCTCCTGGAGGGTGGTCGTAGAACCAGACTCAAAGAACACATGAAGTAAGGGCGGGGCCACAGGCAGAAGAGGTGGGCTGGGGAGCTACCCTGGGAAAGTACCAGATTAAATCTGGGAAAGTACCAGATTTAAGATGGATTCCAGTATCCTGTGACATACTCTCCATTCTTCCAGCACTGGCCCGCAGTACCCGGAAAGTTTGCAAGTAAACAGAGCCATTTACAGGTGATTGATTCTGAAGCACCCTTAATGGCTTCCACTTAACATGTGTACATCAGTGATACAAGTTTATATCTGATTCTCCTAACTCCAAACATAGAAATAATACATGCAAACAAATGGGATGAACACACTCAGTAGATCCTAAGCTTTGTAATGATACCTTACAAGAGACCTTCTGCGTAAAGCATATTTCAGAAACATCATAGTTACACTCATAAGCATATTTTCATAAAACATTATGGAGTGCAACGTCACGCGCACATTCTGCGTAGGGAGAGGGTACGGGGGTCTCTGTGGGGAACTGTGACTCTCCACCTCCGTGAGGCGGGCCGGGTGGTTCAGTATCCTTGCTGCCTCGTCCTTCTCCCCCCACCCACAGCTTGACTATGAACCACGGATAACTAATCTCTGGGAACGATTTTCCAACCAGTTAGGCACCCACCTAAAAGTGGCTCCATCTAGGTTGTATTTGCCTAGTTTGTTTATGGGAAGTCTCAGAAGCCTTAGGGCTTGTCTACACTGGCAATTTACGGCACTGAAACTTTCTTGCTCAGGGGTGTGAAAAAACACCCCCTGGAACACAGCAAGTTTCAGCGCTATAAAGCGCCAGTGAAGCAGTGCACCAGGTAGCTACGCCTCTCGTGGAGGTGGGTTTTTTAAAGTGCTGGGAGAACTCTCTCCCAGCGCTCTGCTGCGACTACACAAGCCGAGGTAAAGCGCCGCGATGGCAGCACTTTAGCATTGCCAGTGTAGACGAGCCCTTACTAAAGTCAAGAAATACCACATCTACATTGTCACCACCATCCACAAGGCTTGTTACCCTGTCAAAGAAAGCTATTAGGCTGGCTTGACACGATTTATTCTTGACAAATCCATGCTGACTGTTATTTATCACCTTATTATCTTCTAGGTGTTTGTAAACTGATTGCTTAATTATTTGCTCCATTATCTTTCCGGATACGGAAGTTAAGCTGACTGGTCTGTAATTCCCCGGGGTGTCTTTACTTCCCTTTATTTCCCATGTAGCATCACAGGGCTCTCTGGTGAGTCTCCCTTTGCTGTGTTACAGGAGAGTTATCCACTGACCGTCGTCACCTACGTGGGACTGACCTTCTCCCTGCTGTGCCTCCTCCTCGCCATCCTCACCTTCCTCCTTTGCCGCTCCATCCGCAATGTCAGCACCTCCCTCCACCTGCAGCTCTGCCTCTGCCTCTTCCTGGCCGACCTGCTCTTCCTCACCGCGGTGACCCACACCCGCAGTCCGGTCTGTTACCCACTTTTATTGTTGGTTTAAAATTGAGCTGTGTCCAGATCCTCTGTCAGCATTTCTAAAGCTCCCCTCACTCCACCACCTTTTTATACCCTCAGCTGGACGGTAACATTTATTCCATGTTCTTTAGTCCCGCAGAAATAATTATTTACTCCCCTCCAAAAGAAATCTCTCTGGGTGAAACCAGTCCTTCCCTTTCCCTTGTGGGCTCCATCCTTCATCAGACAAAGGAACCTCGATTTCCAGAGTCACAGTCCCCTGCCTGTCCTCTCTGCCCCCACACTGATGGGCAGATGCAAGGCACCTATATCGTGAAGCAGATACAGAGAAGAGAACCGACACCCTCCAGGTCTCTCCCTATTATGAGGACCGGGAACTTGTTTATGTCCCTGCTCCCTATCCTAGGATTCCTCACAGTATCCAAAAATTTCCATGATTCATTTGGGAACTACAACCCCCAGAAACCATCTTTTCTGAGTGGAGATCAGGACTGGCCTGGTCTCTGAATGATTGAAAGGGCCAGCCAGCTTGCCCTTAGACAAGCCCTCATAGACTGAAGAATGTATTTTCTCTGGGAGAGAGCCGTAACTGGAGAGATGTGTTAATAAAGAGCCCTATATGATCCTCACAAAAGTCCCCCCACCTCCAAATTCAGTGTTTCCCTTCCCAGAAGCAGTGTCCCAGAGCTCTCTCTCGTCCTGTCCTCAGGTGGTGTGTGCTGTTATTGCTGGCTTCCTACACTACCTCTTCCTGGCCGGCTTCACCTGGATGTTCCTGGAGGGGCTGCACCTCTTCCTCACCGTCCGGAACCTGAAGGTCGTGAATTACACCAGCGCCAGCCGGTTCAAGAAGAGATTTATGTACCCGTTCGGCTATGGATTCCCAGCCCTGGTGGTGGCTATTTCTGCAGCGGTGAATCCTGGAGGCTACGGAACTTCCAACCAGTAAGTGCAGTGCCCATCCCGAAGGGGAGCTGGGATCTGGCTTCCATGTGGTTGTCTGGCTCATCCCAGGACTGACTTGAACCGAGATTTCCCTGCCTGGGAGCTGACAGTGACACTGAGCTGCCCTGAGCGCTGTAGTTGAGTTGCCCACCTGTCAGACATCTACACTCCTCGCCCCACTGATGATGCGGAAGAACAAGCCAGAAAGATCCCAGCTTGACTTCCAGCTCCCAGGCTGGGTTTGTGGCATTGGTGGGTAGGAAACAATGCACCTTCTTACTGTGGGCAAATCCCTGAGGATCCCCTCTCTCAAGTGAGCGACTCCACTAAAACAGGGCATGGCAGGTTCTAGACACCCCAGGCTAGATCCTCAGCTGGTGTAAATCAGGGTAGCTTCACTTCCTTCAGTGCAGCTAGGCACATATACATCCGCTGCACGTCTGGCCCTCCCTCAATACTGCGCCCATCCACCAGAAAGGGTCATTTGAGGAGGTGGAAGAGGAAGTGGAGGCTGAAAGCAGGAGCTGCTGAGGTAGATGGGGAGAGCTGTTAGCCTGCAGCCCGCAGGAGAGTCGGCCATGTCACAGGCTGGCTGAGATCCATCTTGCTTTTTAGAGTCAGCTGCCCTGTGACACCCTCTCTCTGCCCGCGGTGCTGAAAAAGGGTCGTAATCCCATTAAAGTCACCTTCTTCTTGCTCCCTGCCTGTAGCTGCTGGCTCAGCCTGGAGAGAGGATTTCATTGGAGCTTCCTAGGACCAGTCTGTGCCATAATCCTGGTGGGTACCTCACAGAACCACAGGGCCCCGTTTTCCTCTCTCCTCTGCAACCCTGTGGAGTCCAGTGGAGCCAAGAGAGGAATATCTCCCAGAGAATTTAAGATGAAAGAGTCCAAGAAGATCCCATTTCATTCCTCCCTCTTTGGCCAGTGCAGGATTTCCCACTAACAGAAAAGCCTACGTTCTATGGAGGCAGTCCGGGCGAATGGGTCGGGCACTGGGTTGTGAGTCAGGGGACCTGACTCTGCCCCTGGCCTGCTGTGTTAACTTGGGAAGTAGCTTCCCCTCGCTGTACCTCTGTTTCTCCTCCTACCCTTTGTCTGTCTTGCTCATAGGCACCGAAAAAAATAGCGGATGCTCAGCACCCACTGGCAGCCAGCTCCCCACTGCCGGCGGCCGTGCCGATCAACTCCTCCCCCTCCATCCTAGCGCAACCCGCAGTCAGCTGTTCTGTGGTGTGCAGGACACATGGTGGGGGAGGGGGCGGAACTGGGTGGGAAGAGGTGGGGTGGGGGTGGGAAGAGGCAGGTCTCAGAGAGTCCCCGGGCGATACTCTGGAACTGCTCCCTACGAAGCCAGGCAGGACTCTGGGGAAGTCTCCTTCCTGGGAGCAGACTGTCTTCAGGACACACAGCCCACACAGCTTCCATCTTCCTGGGTCTGACCTCGGAGCATTCAGCATCCTCTGCCCCTCCGTGCGCTTCCCACAGCGAGTCCACCCAGGCAGGGCTCCTGGAGAAGCCAGAGGGTCAGCTCCGCAGTCAGACGTGACTCTCAGCCAGCCAGTAAAACAGAAGGTTTATTAGACAACTGGAACATGGTCTAACACAGAGCTTGTAGGTACAGAGAACAGGACCACTCAGCTGGGTCCATTTTGGGGGGCAGTGAGCCAGACAACCATGTCTGCACTTCACTCCATGTCCCCAGCCAGCCCTAAACTGAAACTCTCTCCAGCCCCTCCTCCCCTGGGTTTTGTCCTGATCTCTTTGTCTCCAACCCTTTAGCTCTCACCTTGCAGGGGGGAAGGGCCCAGGCCACCAGTTGCCAGGAAACAGGGTGTTGGCCATTCTCTGTGTCCAGACCCCTGCACACACCTGCCTATAGGGCTCTGCAACGATCATATACCCTTATCCCACCACCGAGATACTTAAGAACTGCATAGGGGAAACTGAGGCACCCCCACAATATTCAGAGGAACCATTAAGAACAGTCCCACTTCGTCACATCTCTCCCCCTTTCGAGACCGAACTGAGTGGGGTCACTTTAGCCGGTGACCTGGGGAAGTTCTAACCCACCAATGTTCCCATAGATGCCCCAGCATCTCTTGGAGAAGGAGTGGGGTGGGGGCGGGGCTTGGGGTGGGGTGGGGGGTTGAGTGGCCCAGAGGAAGCCGGTCTCTGTGGTCTTGCCTAGTTATTTTGCAAACAAATGCTCCAGGACAGGGGCTGCCCCTTTCTAGGTGTGAGTACAGAACCCAGTGCCATCTCAGTTGGAGCCTCTAGGTGCTACCACAATATGATTAATTATAATATGTCATTACTCATGCAATGCTGCCATGGAAGCAAGTGGGACCTCAGCCAGAATGAGAATAGTTTTGTCCCGTGCCTTGTCCAGCCTGGCTGGTAAATAACCCAAGTGATGGGGGAAGGGAAGGTGGCTGCAGCATGGGGAGTTTGGGGAAGGAAGGGAACATGTGTTGTAAGAGATAAAGGTTGCAAATGTCCTTGCAGATTCCTCCCCATCTCAGGCAGCGGGTTAAGAATTAATTTCAGTCTCAGAATTGAAGGGAATCCTCTATAGATAGGATCTAGAAGCTTTGGGCCAAATCACACAGCTCTAAATCCGGAATAACTGTAGACCCCACTGGAATCAGTGGAGTCACTCCAGATTCAGATAAGAGCAGAATGTGGCCCTCTGGCTGTATGATCACATGTGATGCATTGCAGCCCTGCCTTTGCTAACTGTTCCCTGCATGGCCTGGGACCAAGATCTGGTAGCGAATGGTATATGACCCACCTTGACGAGCAGTCACTGGTCTGCAGCAGTCTGATCCCATAGGATTGTTCTGTGCCTCAGGCAGAGAGACTGGCCTTGGCTAGCATGTTTTACAAGGAATATTTCATGCTGTTTTCACAGATAAATTTAACATTTTTTATTGCAACCCTCTGGATCCTGAGAGACAAACTCTCCTCCCTTAATGAAGATGTGTCCACTCTCAAAGACACCAGGTAGGACAGCACTATGTCTACTAGAACAGGGGTGGGCAAAATTTTTGGCTCGAGGGCCACATCTGGGTGGGAAAATTGCATGCAGGGCCATGAAAGTAGGGCAGTGACAGGGGCTTGGGGTGCGGGAGGGAGTGTGGGGTGTGGGAGGGGCTAAGGGCAAGGGGTTGGGGGGGAGGAGGGAGTGGCAGAGTGTGGGAAAGAGCTCATGGCAGGGGTGTAGGGAGGGGTCCAGAGTGGGGGAGGGGGCTCAGGGAAGGGAGTCAAGATGTGGGTTACAGGAGGGGTTCGGTGTGCAGGCTCTGGCCTGGCGCCACTTACCTGGAGTGGCTCCAGGGTGGCAGTGGGGCTCAGGCAGGCTCCGTGCCTGCCCGCCCTGGCCCTGCACCACTCCCGGAAGTGACCGGCGCCACATTCCTGCGGCCCCTGGGAGATGGGGGGCCAGAGGGCTCCGTGCGCTGCCCTCGTCTGCGGGTTCTTCCCCCGAAACTCCCATTGGCCGTGTTTCCTTGTTCCTGGACAATGGGAGCTGTGGTGGGAGGGGGTGGGGGGAAGGGGTAGAGGAGCGGTGTTGGCAGGCGAGGGCAGTGTGCGGAGCCCTCTCCTCTCCCCATGCCCATGCCTAGTGCTGTGTAAGGAGAAATGCAAGTCTGTGCTGATAGTGAGAGCTGGGCCATGTGCTACTTAGGGAGGAAACTCATCTCTTTTCCCTGAGGCTGTGGATACTGTCGAGGTAAAGTGCCATCCATTGAGGACGAAGGCAAGTGTGGCTTACTGTTGCTCTGTAGCAACCCCTCTGTCTATCTATGGACCAACATAGATGGGTTCCCGAGAGCCCAATATCCTGTTCCCTCTTGATTGTCACATTGCCAGGGCCTGATGTGAAGGGATTAAAAACAAAACAGTAATGAGAGGTTGAACCATTTGCTTTGGAAGAGCCACCTGTGGGAGGTTAAGGTGTGTGTGTGTGGGGGAGATGGTTGGGCACAATATTGTATTTTGGATTCATAGGCGTAAGTTGCCATTGTGTTCATCTTGACAGTACCCCTAAGTCACAGTAAAGCGGGTGCCAGCTGTTTCGCCCCACACTGCCCGCAGCCCCCTGACTCAGTCACTCACCAGAGGATCGTTATAATAGGATCTCTCCGTCTGCCTTTATCCAGACTACTGACTTTTAAAGCTATCGCCCAGCTATTCATTCTGGGCTGCACATGGAGTCTTGGTCTCTTCCAAGTTGGCTCAGCAAAAATGGTCATGGCGTATTTATTCAACATTGTCAACAGCCTGCAGGGAGCCTTCATCTTCCTGGTGCACTGTCTTCTCAATCGCCAGGTAATGCCCATGGCATGTCATCAGCCACCCAGTGACTTCACGGGACTAGCAGTGGCCTGTCTGAGGGTGTTAGTTACATGATGTAGTGACCATGTCCCTTATTCTGCAGGTGAGAGAGGAGTACAGGAGATGGATTAAAGGCACAAGAAAACCCAGCCCCACAACTCAAACGTTTAGTCCGACTGTGTCCACTGTCACAACCAACACCAAGATGGTAAGAGATCCTCTATTCTGTTCCAATATCAGCATCCAAAAGTCTCATCCATCTGGGTCTGTCAGAGCTGCTGAGATGCCTTATCCCCTGAGTGACATATGCTTGTTTTAACCCATCTGAGAACGGAATTGGGAGTCTTAGTGAGGTTCAGTTGCATCCAAATCAAGGGGGAATCCCAGGTCTCCTAGAACCCAGCACAGAACTCCTCTTTTCTTGCGCACCTCCACGTTCCCTTCCCTTTGCTTCTTTGCAAGCTCCATGCATCACTTGCTGTGGAATGGGCTGGGATACAAATTCAGGTAATTATCCAACTGGGGAAGTTTGCAAACCAAAATCTGGGTGGAAATCTTCCCAGTGCAGATGGGCCAGGCCAGTGAAGAGTTAGCACTGGATGGAATTTCCTCTGGCTCTGTTACCTCTACTGGGAAAGGATCCAGAAGCTTTGTCTGGAGCGAAAAATGGAGACTTATAGCTGGGAAAATCTCCCTGCTCCAGTCCCAGCACGAGACACCACAATCTTTGTCTGGAAGTACACATTTCTGGTTTATTTAGAGCAGCCTCTATTAAGCGCTACTTTATGGCTTACCTGTGCATGGGTTGGGGAAGGGAGTGGGCTTTGTCTTCACTTGTTTAGTTATTTTCCTGCACGTGATGTCACTTCAGTGGAGGCTGGCTGAATTTTGCAGACTCTGCACTATTCCTGAATGAGAACCCAGTCCTGATCCCATTGAAGTTGACTGGAGTTTTCCCATGGGATTGGCACTCAATGTATATTTGTTTTGCTGGCAGGTGAGTTGGGGAGAGCCCTCCACTTCATCTCCATGAAACAATCACCTCTCCAACCAACGATGTTTATCGTACAGCCGGCTTTGCTGTGCCAGCGGGGCAGTTGCCGTTCTTCATCCCAACTACATACAAAACCTGGAAGGGGAAGCGGGATTGGACAAAATCCTCTCTCTAATCCAAATCCAAAACTCCTACTGAATTCAAAGGCCACCCTAGTGTTTTAGCTGGGTGTGTCTCCCAGATTTAAAGGGCCAGATCCCAGGTCAGAGAGCAGTTATTTCTTAGGGAAAGCACAACATGTGTGGGGGTTGGGGGGTGGGAGGCGATTTGCAGAGGCCTCGCGTGCTGTGTGTGTGAGCTAGCTCTGCTGTTTCAATGTAATGCGTAAATAATAAAATAACCTGCTTATGGAGCTTGGTTGCTTCTTTGGTTTGAGGGTTTGCTGTCAGATTCTGCCTGTCCTGGAAACCTAGGGCCCAGTTCTAAAGCCTCTTTATGCCACTCTGGCTTAAAGGTGTAAAGGGGCTTTAAAGTGGGCAGCAATGGCCCTGTGATTAGCCCTCCTGGGCAGGAGTCCTTCCTGGCTGCTGTGGAGCTGGCATAAAATCTCTCCATTAGCCCTGCTCCCAGCCCCTGACATGGGGGTTGTGACTGGTGGGGTGGAGGTGCTGCTGAGGGCATGGCTGAGGCACACTGCTTCGTGGCTATTGTCTGCTTCCCAAGGCCCCGAAGGTCCCTTGGAAATGCACGAGTTTACACCAGTTGAGGACCTGGCCTGTAACCGCGTTTCAGCTTCACCGATGTCGCTGCACCACTAAATGCTCTTCTGCCTTTTTTTTTTTTAAGGACATTTGTTTCAAACCGTGCTGTCCCCGCAGCACTAGGAAATTCGCTGATGTCATCGTTCTGTTAGAAACTTCTCCAAACTGAGAGCAGTGACGGTGTCAGCCCACTTCTGTTCGCCGTGTTTATTTATGTGATCTGGGCACGTACAGTCCCACTGTGCGTGGTGCTGTACACACACACAGTCAGAGACAATCCCTGTCCCAAGGAGCTCACAATTGTGTGCTATTTTACAGGTTGAATGACTGAATGACATAATCCCTCCCCTCCCCCCCGCAATGTCCGTCACGAAGTCCGGTAATTTTGTCAAGTGTCCGTCACGCAATGTGGTGGTGCCTACTCCTGCCCTGTGCTTCAGGGGGACACAGGGTCCAGGGTGGCCTGCAGGGCTAGTGGGGGGCCTGGCGGCAGAGGCAGCAAGTAACCTGGCTGCAGCCCGCTCTGCTCCACCCCGCCGGGTTCGCGGGGTTGCTCATGGGTGGGGGTGGGGGGAAAGGGTGGGGGTGGGAAGAGGTGGGGTGGAGCAGGGTGTGCTGGGCCCGGGTTGCTCGCTGCTGCTGGTGCCAGACACCCGCTGACCCCCCCAGGCCGCCCTGGACCCTGCGTCTCCCTGAAGCACAGGGCTCCCCAAAGCACGGGGCCTGGGGCGTTTGCCCCGATCCATACTATGGATGGGACGGCTCTGCTTGGGCACCACCAAAAATTATACAAACCTGCTGCCCATGTAGATTGGACATCTGAGATTTCGTGCTGGACGTTCGGAAGCCCTTGATCCATCTCCTGTACGCCTCTCTCACCTGGAGCGTGAGGGACACGGTCACAGCACTATGTAACTAACTCTGAGGAGATCAGGCATGGCCACTGCGAGGCTGATGAAGGTGCTGGGTGGGGGTGATGAGAGGCACAGGCGTTACCTGGCAATTGAGGAGAGAGTGCACCCAGGAAGATGAAGGCTCCCTGCAGGCTGTTGACGGTGGTGAATAAATACGCCATGACCGTGGCTGCTGGGCCGACTTGGAGGAGACCAAAGCTCCATGTGCAGCCCAGAATGAAGAGCTGGGCGATGGCTTTAAAGGTCAGTAACCTGGATAAAGGCAGATGGAGAGATCCCGTTACAATAACCCTCTGGAGAGCAACTGGGTCAGGAGGATCTGGGCAGAGTGTGGTGGAGCTACTGGTCCCTGCTTTCCTGTGTGGGACATGTTTACTGTAAATGAGAACACACTGGGAATTCGTTCCCATGGATCCTAGATATGCTGTTCCCCTCCTGTAATCCCTCACACCCTCCGCATGCCAAGGACCTTCCAAACCAAGGCATTTGACCCTCCAGGGTTGCTTTCTTGCCTTCTCAACTATGGTCTCTGAGAGTGGACATATCTGCGCCGAGGGAGGAGAGTCTGTTTCTCAAGATCCACAGGGTCGGGGCAAAGAACGTCACATTTATCTGTGGAAACAGCTGAAAATATTTTCTGTAAAACGTTTCATCCGGGGCCAATGACTCGAGCTGAGGCAGAGAACGATCCCAGGGGACAGATCTGAACACTGCAGAACCAGGGACCATTGATCCCCTCTCTGTAATATCCTCTGGCAGCTCTCGGTCCCTCCCCATGCACAGAGCTGATGGCACAGCCAGGGGTGAGATGGATCAATGGGATCACAGAGGCCAGATTCTGCTTAGAGTTAAAAATGAAGTGACTCCAGCCTCCAGTGGGCTCAGTTTAGACCAGTGTAACTGAGAGCAGGATCTGAGTCAGAGTTTCCAGCGCCTGTCTTTAGGCTCTTCCCTGCCACTTTCAGGCTGCAACTAATCTCCCCATCCCGGGCTCTGGGAAGAAACCACATGGACTTTGTCATCTTCACTCCACCCAATATAGATCCTTTCCCCCACCAAACACTGCATGGTGCAGCCCTTCCCTTCCTCATTCCTTGGGTCAGTAACTGGACTAGACCAAACTCTTGCTGTCCTCAAGGTAAGCTCCCACTGGTTTCTGTGGCAGCTGTGCCCGAGTAAAGGCTCTGGCCTGGGGATACAGCCATACATAGAGTTTTATGGGCCATGTTCTCCTCCTGGCTCCTCTGAAATCAGTGGGGTTGCAGAGGTGAGAGGAGAATGGGGCCCTGTGGTTCTGTGAGGTACCCACCAGGATTATGGCACAGGCTGGACCCAGGAAGCTCCAACGAAAGGCTCTCTACAGGCTGAGCCAGCAGCTACAGGCAGGGAGGAAGAAGAAGTGCATTATCCCAGCTCAGTGACATTAATATGAGTATATTACCCCTTTTCAGCCACTGGAGTAGAGATGGGGTGTGACCGGTTGGGTCACAGAAACCCCTTTGGGAACTGCCACCTGATGTGCTGTGAGTACCTCTGAGCGCGTTTTCCCTGGCATCTTGGGACTTCAGTACCTTGCCGGGTTGTGCCAGACACACTAGCCTGCTACAAACACAGGCCCAGGTCCAAACCACGCCCCCAAAAGCTGCAGGCTTTACTGAAAACAGCTTAAGAAGTGCTCCTGTCTCCAACACCCAGATACCCAGTTCCCAATGGGATCCAAACCCCAAATAAATCTGTTTTACTCCATACAAAGCTTATCCAGGGTAAAGTCATAAATTGTTCGCCCTCTATAACACTGATAGAGAGAGATGCACAGCTGTATGCCCTCCCAAGTATTAATACATACTCTGGGTTAATTAATAAGTAAAAAGTGATTACATTAAATATAAAAAGTAGGATTAAGTGGTTCCAAGTAATGACAGACAGAACAAAGTGAATTACCAAGCAAAACAATTAAAAACACACAAGTATAAGCCTAATACAGTAGGAAACTAAATGCAGGTAAATCTCACCCTCAGAGATGTTCCAATAAGCTTCTTTGACAGACTACAGAGTAACAGCCGTGTTAGTCTGTATTCGCAAAAAGAAAAGGAGTACTTGTGGCACCTTAGAGACTAACCAATTTATTTGAGCATGAGCTTTCGTGAGCTACAGCTCACTTCATCGGATGCATACCATGGAAACTGCAGAAGACATTATATACATACAGAGACCATGAAACAATACCTCCTCCCACCCCACTGTCCTGCTGGTAATAGCTTATTTAAAGTGATCATCAAGTTGGGCCATTTCCAGCACAAATCCAGGTTTTCTCACCCTCCGCCCCCCCCCCCACACAAACTCACTCTCCTGCTGGTAATAGCCCATCCAAAGTGACCACTCTCTTCACAATGTGTATGATAATCAAGGTGGGTCATTTCCAGCACAAATCCAGGTTCTCTCACTCCCTCACTCCCCTCCAAAAACCACACACACAAACTCACTCTCCTGATGGTAATAGCTTATCAAAAGTGACCACTCTCCCTACAATGTGCATGATAATCAAGGTGGGCCATTTCCAGCACAAATCCAGGTTTTCTCACCCCCCCCCCCACCCCCATACACACACAAACTCACTCTCCTGCTGGTAATAGCTTATCTAAAGTGATCATCAAGTTGGGCCATTTCCAGCACAAATCCAGGTTTTCTCACCCTCCCCCCCCCCCCACAAACTCACTCTCCTGCTGGCAATAGCCCATCCAAAGTGACCACTCTCTTCACAATGTGTATGATAATCAGGGTGGTCCATTTCCAGCACAAATCCAGGCTTTCTCACCCCCCCGCCCCCCCGGGGACACACACACAAACTCACTCTCCTGCTGGCAATAGCTCATCCAAACTGATCACTCTCCAAGTTTAAATCCAAGTTTAACCAGAACGTCGGGGGAGGGGGGGTAGGAAAAAACATGGGGAAATAGGCTACCTTGCATAATGACTTAGCCACTCCCAGTCTCTATTTAAGCCTCAATTAATAGTATCCAATTTGCAACTGAATTCCAATTCAGCAGTTTCTCGCTGGAGTCTGGATTTGAAGTTTTTTTGTTGTAAGATAGCGACCTTCATGTCTGTGATTGCGTGACCAGAGAGATTGAAGTGTTCTCCGACTGGTTTATGAATGTTATAATTCTTGACATCTGATTTGTGTCCATTTATTCTTTTACGTAGATACTGTCCAGTTTGACCAATGTAAATGGCAGAAGGGCATTGCTGGCACATGATGGCATATATCACATTGGTGGATGTGCAGGTGAACGAGCCTCTGATAGTGTGGCTGATGTTATTAGGCCCTGTGATGGTGTCCCCTGAATAGATATGTGGGCACAGTTGGCAATGGGCTTTGTTGCAAGGATAGGTTCCTGGGTTAGTGGTTCTGTTGTGTGGTATGTGGTTGTTGGTGAGTATTTGCTTCAGGTTGCGGGGCTGTCTGAAGGCAAGGACTGGCTTGGGAGTTCAGCTGAACATTCCTTAGCTTCTCACCAGCTGGTAGATTCCCCTCACTGAGAAATGTCTTGTTAATGATGGAGTCCAGGGTCGAATAAGTAATACAAGCAACAGCCGTGAAACCTGTTGGAACAGGAGATGATACCTCGTTTTGGACATAGGGATGCTGAAGTTGAAGAAAGAGCCAGCCAGGTGCAGCTAACAGGGGAATTTCAGAGAGCATAGCTGCAGAGCCTATGGTTGGAGCTAGAGAGACTTGGTGAGCTGTTCGGTGGTGGTTTGTCTCCATGTAGCTGGAATTTGGGGCCCCTGAAGAGGTCAGGTGAGAGAAGTCTGTTCTTGTGTCTGTGTGGGGCAGAAGAAGAACCACCATCTGGAAGCTGAAGCCAGACAAAATGAAACTGGAAATCAGACACCACAGCGAGAGCAATTAACCATTGGAACAAACTCCCAAGGGAAGCAGTGGATTCTCCACCCCATGCTGTCTTCAAATCCAGACCGACTGCCCTTCTGGAAGGCACCAGGCAATTTAGACAAGCACAAGTTATTGGGCTCAATTCACGGGGCCAGTTCTATGCAGAAGGTCAGACCAGATGATCCAATGGTTCCTTCTGGCCTTAAACTCTATGAGACACCCACTTCATACCACAGAGGCCCTCTGCTGAGCCATCTCCCCTCGGAGCCCCCACTTCTGTGAGACAAACAGAAATGAAGGTGTCTGCACAGTCCCATGGCCGACAGCCTGAGAACCACTGGCACAGTCAGCAAGGTTCCCACTCGTGCTGGAGCCAGAGACGAGGCTCCTGGCCTGGGGATCCACAGGGACAGAGCAAGGATAGAACCAGGACTGGGGTTTGGTGCCTGGGAATTGCTCTGTGCTGCAGTTTGGTCCCTGGGCATCTCCATCCCCTGGATGGTACCTTGTGTGGTTGCCATGGTGACTGTATCACAGGGAATGTCCATAGTCTCCTCCTGAGCTCTCAGCCTGAGGCCCCGCTGTCTGCACTGTAGTTCCCTGTGACACGCGAGTCTCAGTACCTGGTGGGAGGGGAGGTGGGAGAGGAAGTGACAGAGCTTCCCACTGTGAAACCACTTCCACAGGAATCTGTTCATCTGGCCCAGATCCTTACCCCTCTCCCACTCTGCCTGGGGTGTGAAGGTCTTCGGGGTTCTTCCCTGTTGGGGAAGGGGATGGTTGGGGCTCCCCCTCTCTGCCTGTCCTTGGCCCATCTCCCCGTATCCCCTCCCCACATTCTGGCTGTACCTCCCTGGGGGTTCTGCATCCCCTCTGCACTCACCCAGCTGGTGGAGTGGCGTTTGGGGTGGGGGCAGAATGGGGGGAGAAGTGCCTGGCTCAGCATAGCTGACCCTAGGGGCAGACTGCAAGTGCTGCATTGAAAACCTCTGGCATTTTCTGATACACCTCAGGGCAGGTTGGGCTGGGCTGGATTAAAATTCCTGGGGCAGGGGGCAGTGCTGTTCTGTGTCTGTATTGAATGCACTGTATAATCTTCTATCCCCCAGCAGCTGAGAGCCAGATGGCCCCTTCACCTGTAGATCCTGTCCTCCCGTTCTGAGTCTTCATCTCTGGAGACCGGAGCGCAGTGGACAACATGGCCTGTTTCACGACCTGCATCAGGAGCGTCACAGCCGATGCCACCTCTCCCTCGCTGGCACCAGGCCGGAGGGAGCTGCTGTTCAGGAGGGAGTCGAAAGGGCGAGTTGCTTCCTAGCAATAGGGAAAGACACACCTTGTGAGTGAGGAATCTGGGGGCTCCTGTGCCACATCCCGTGTGGGGACAGTGACGTCACTTGGGAACATTGGGGGTCAGACTGGCCTTTCCCAGCTTGGGGTGCTGCACACAAATGGACACTCACCACTAGAAAAAAGAAAAGGAGTACTTGTGGCACCTTAGAGACCAACAATTTTATTTGAGCATAAGCTTTCGTGAGCTACAGCTCACACATCCCCAGTGGAAGGCATAGATATTTTCTGGAGTATCAATCTACACATCCTCCTGCTGTGAGACCCCTACATGAGCTCAGGGGGCACTGGGCTGTGGGGTGCACCCAGGGCAGACCCTCTCACCTCCAATGATAACGCAACACTCCCATCTCTGCACGTGGATGTCAAAATCCTTACAGTTGAATTTATGAAGGAGTAAACCCCGCAGCTGCAGAGAAACCTCTCACCTGCAGGGATAATGCTGCACTCCCATCTCCGCGTCACTGGAGGGGCAGAGTTAAGGTCCTTCGCATGCAGAGGGAGTGAGGGATTGCAGGAGGGTAACAGCATATCTAGGATCCATGGGAATGAATTCCCAGTATGTTGTCATTCACAGTAACCCTGTCCCACACAGGAAAGCAGGGGCCGGTAGCTCCACCCCACTCTGCCCAGATCCTCCTGACCCAGTTGCTCTCCAGAGGGTTATTGTAACGGGATCTCTCCATCTGCCTTTATCCAGGTTACTGACCTTTAAAGCCATCGCCCAGCTCTTCATTCTGGGCTGCACATGGAGCTTTGGTCTCCTCCAAGTCGGCCCAGCAGCCACGGTCATGGCGTATTTATTCACCACCGTCAACAGCCTGCAGGGAGCCTTCATCTTCCTGGGTGCACTCTCTCCTCAATTGCCAGGTAACGCCTGTGCCTCTCATCACCCCCACCCAGCACCTTCATCAGCCTCGCAGTGGCCATGCCTGATCTCCTCAGAGTTAGTTACATAGTGCTGTGACCGTGTCCCTCACGCTCCAGGTGAGAGAGGCATACAGGAGATGGATCAAGGGATTCCGAACGTCCAGCATGAAATCTCAGATGTCTGATCTACCTGGACGGCAGGTTTGTATAATTTTTGGTGGTGCCCAAGCAGAGCCGTCCCATCCATAGGACGGATTGGGGCAACCACCTCAGGCCCTGCGCTTTGGGGGCCCCCGCACTTCAGGGGAAGCGGGGTCTAGGGTGGCCTGGGGGGTGGTCTGGCACTGGCAGTAGCAAGCAACCCAGCCCCAGCATGCCCGCCCCCACTCCACCCCTTCCCCCAAACCCTCGCCCATGAGCAATGCTGCAAGCCAGGGGGGTAGAGTGGAGCAGGCTGGGACCAGGTCACTCGCTCCTGCCAGCACTAGGCCCCTCGCTAACCCCCCAGGCAGCCCTGGACCCCATGTCCCTCGAAGCACAGGACAGGGGTAGGCACCACCATGTTGTGTGACGGATACTTGACAAAATTACTGGTCATTGTGGGGGTGGGTATTATGTCATTCAGTCATTCAACCCTTAAAATAGCACACAATTTCCCACACTGAAAAAACACAGTAACCTAATAATAATAATTAATCATAATAAATTCAACTCATAGAATTCATGAGCACACCTCCTTTTTGCAAGTTCATAGCCACTTTTTCTGCAGCTCTTCCAAAGTGAGCAAGACACCGCGCTGCCTGATACCCTTCCACACACCTTAATCTACAGGGACTGTTAGGCAACACCTCTTCAGAACAACAAAGCTGATTTTCACCAGCTGAATATCTGAAGGGTGCTGAGGAGATAGGAGAGAGATGGGAAAAGTCCGTCTTAACCAAAAAACCATCCTAAGGAAGCAGAACTGAATTTAGTTCCTGATTCTACTACAGGCTCCCTATTTGACTTTAGCCAAGTCACCTGATCCCCTCTTCCCCTGCTGTCAAACAGGGGTAATAATCCTTCTGTTCTCCCACCTTGTGTCCATCTCGTCTACTTGGCTTGTGAGCTCCTTGGGACAGGGATTGTCTCTGACTGTGTGTGTGTACAGCACCAAGCACAGTGGGACTGTACGTGCCCAGATCACATAAATAAACACGGCGAACAGAAGTGGGCTGACACCGTCACTGCTCTCAGTTTGGAGAAGTTTCTAACAGAACGATGACATCAGCGAATTTCCGAGTGCTGCGGGGACAGCACGGTTTGAAACAAATGTCCTTAAAAAAAAAAAAAGGCAGAAGAGCATTTAGTGGTGCAGTGACATCGGTGAAGCTGAAACGCGGTTACAGGCCAGGTCCTCAGCTGGTGTAAACTCGTGCATTTCCAAGGGTCCTTCGGGGCCTTGGGAAGCAGACAATAGCCACGAAGCAGTGTGCCTCAGCCATGCCCTCAGCAGCACCTCCACCCCACCAGTCACAACCCCCATGCCAGGGGCTGGGAGCAGGGCTAATGGAGAGATTTTATGCCAGCTCCACAGCAGCCAGGAAGGACTCCTGCCCAGGAGGGCTAATCACAGGGCCATTGCTGCCCACTTTAAAGCCCCTTTACACCTTTAAGCCAGAGTGGCATAAAGAGGCTTTAGAACTGGGCCCTAGGTTTCCAGGACAGGCAGAACCTGACAGCAAACCCTCAAACCAAAGAAGCAACCAAGGTCCATAAGCAGGTTATTTTATTATTTACGCATTACAGTGAAACAGCAGAGCTAGCTCACACACACAGCACGCGAGGCCTCTGCAAATCGCCTCCCACCCCCCAACTCCCCCACATGTTGTGCTTTCCCTAAGAAATAACTGCTCTCTGACCTGGGATCTGGCCCTTTAAATCTGGGAGACACACCCAGCTAAAACACTAGGGTGGCCTTTGAATTCAGTAGGAGTTTTGGATTTGGATAAGAGAGAAGATTTTGTCCAATTCCCTTCCCCTTCCAGGTAGTTGTGATGAAGAATGGCAACTGCCCCGCTGGCACAGCAAAGCCGGCTGTACGATAAACATTGTTGGTTGGAGAGATGATTGTTTCATGGAGATGAAGTGGAGGGCTCTCCCCAACTCACCGGCCAGCAAAACAAATATACATTGAGTGCCAATCCCATGGGAAAACTGCAGTGAACCCCTGCCCTGAGCTCTTTCCCGCACTCTGCACTCCCTCCTGCTCCCCAACCTCCTGCCCTGAGCCCCATCCTACACCCCACAGCCCTCCTCCACCCCAACCCCATGCCCTGAGCCCCTTCCTGCACAATGCACCCCCTCCCACACCCCGCACTCCCTCCCGCACCCCAAGCCCCTGTTCCAGCCCTACTTTCATGGCCCTGCATGCAATTTCCCCACCCGGATGTGGCCCTCGAGTCAAAAAGTTTGCCCACCCCTATTCTAGTAGATATAGTGCTGTCCTACCTGGTGTCTTTGAGAGTGGACACATCTTCATTAAGGGAGGAGAGTTTGTCTCTCAGGATCCAGAGGGTTACAATAAAAAATGTTAAATTTATCTGTGGAAACAGCATGAAATATTCCTTGTAAAACATGCTAGCCAAGGCCAGTCTCTCTGCCTGAGGCACAGAACAATCCTATGGGATCAGACTGCTGCAGACCAGTGACTGCTCGTCAAGGTGGGTCATATACCATTCGCTACCAGATCTTGGTCCCAGGCCATGCAGGGAACTGTTGGCATAGGCAGGGCTGCAATGCATCACATGTGATCATACAGCCAGAGGGCCACATTCTGCTCTTATCTGAATCTGGAGTGACTCCACTGATTCCAGTGGGGTCTACAGTTATTCCGGATTAGAGCTGTGTGATTTGGCCCAAAGCTTCTAGATCCTTTCTATAGAGTATTCCCTTCAATTCTGAGACTGAAATTAATTCTTAACCCGCTGCCTGAGATGGGGAGGAATCTGCAAGGACATTTGCAACCTTTATCTCTTACAACATGTTCCCTTCCTTCCTCAAACTCCCCACACTGCAGCCACCTTCCCTTCCCCCATCACTTGGGTTATTTACCAGCCAGGCTGGACAAGGCACGGGACAAAACTATCCTCATTACGGCAGAGGTCCCACTTGCTTCCATGGCAACATTGCATGAGTAATGACATATTATAATTAATCATATTGTGGTAGCACCTAGAGGCTCCAACTGAGATGGCACTGGGTTCTGTACTCACACCTAGAAAGGGGCAGCCCCTGTCCTGGAGCATTTGTTTGCAAAATAACTAGGCAAGACCACAGAGACCGGCTTTCTCTGCGCCGCTCAACCCCCCACCCCACCCCACACCCCTCCCTCACCCAACCTCTTCTTCCAAGCCACCTCTTCTAACCTCCGAATGGCCCCAAGTCCCGCCCCCACCCCACCCCACCCCTTCTCCAAGCCCCTGCCTCTTCCCACCCCCACCCCACCTCTTCCCACCCAGTTCCGCCCCCTCCCCCACCGCGCGTCCTGCACACCACAGAACAGCTGACTGCGGGAGGCACTGGGATGGAGGGGGAGGAGTTGATCGGCACGGCCGCCGGCAGTGGGGAGCTGGCTGCCAGTGGGTGCTGAGCATCCACTATTTTTTTTCGGTGCCTATGAGTCAAACAGACAAAGGGTAGGAGGAGAAACAGAGGTATATAGCGAGGGGAAGCTACTTCCCAAGTTAACACAGCAGGCCAGTGGCAGAGTCAGGTCTCCTGACTCACAACCCAGTGCCCAACCCATTCGCCCGGACTGCCTCCATAGAACGTAGGCTATTCTGTTAGTGGGAAATCCTGCACTGGCCAAAGAGGGAGGAATGAAATGGGGTCTTCTAGGACTCTTTCATCTTAAATTCTCTGGGAGATATTCCTCTCTTGGCTCCACGGGACTCCACAGGGTCGCAGAGGAGAGAGGAGAATGGGGCCCTGTGGTTCTGTGAGGTACCCACCAGGATTATGGCACAGACTGGTCCTAGGAAGCTCCAATGAAATCCTCTCTCCAGGCTGAGCCAGCAGCTACAGGCAGGGAGGAAGAAGAAGGTGACTTTAATGGGATTACGACCCTTTTTCAGCACTGCGGGCAGAGAGAGGGTGTCACAGGGCAGCTGACTCTAAAAAGCAAGATGGATCTCAGCCAGCCTGTGACATGGCCGACTCTCCTGCGGGCTGCAGGCTAACAGCTCTCCCCATCTACCTCAGCAGCTCCTGCTTTCAGCCACCACTTCCTCTTCCACCTCCTCAAATGACCCTTTCTGGTGGATGGGCACAGTATTGAGGGAGGGCCAGACATGCACCGGATGTACATTGGCCTAGCTGCACTGAAGGAAGTGAAGCTACCCTGATTTACACAAGCTGAGGATCTAGCCTGGGGTGTCTAGAACCCGCCATGCCCTGTTTTAGTGGATTTGTTCACTTTAGAGACGGGATCTTCAGGGATTTGCCAACAGTAAGAAGGCGCGTTTGTTTCCTACTCACCAATGCCACAAACCCAGCCTGGGAGCTGGAAGTCAAGCTGGGATCTTTCTGGCTTGTTCTTCCGCATCATCAGTGAGGCAAGGAGTGTAGATGTCTGACAGGTGGGCAACTCAACTACAGTGCTCAGGGCAGCCTAGTGTCACAGTCAGCTCCCAGGCAGAGAAATCTAGATTCAAGTCAGACCTGGGGTGAGCCGAACAACTGCATGGAAGCCAGATCCCAGCTCCCCTTCGGGATGGGCACTGCACTTACTGGTTGGAAGTTCCAACCAGTAGCCTCCAGGATTCACTGCTGCAGAAATAGCCACCACCAGGGCTGGGAATCCATAGCCAAACGGGTACATAAATCTCTTCTTGAACCGGCTGGCGCTGGTGTAATTCACGACCTTCAGGTTCCGGACGGTGAGGAAGAGGTGCAGCCCCTCCAGGAACATCCAGGAGAAGCCGGCCAGGAAGAGGTAGTGTAGGAAGCCAGCAATGACAGCACACACCACCTGAGGACAGGACGAGAGAGAGCTCTGGGACACTGCTTCTGGGAAGGGAAACACTGAATTTGGAGGTGGGGGGACTTTTGTGAGGATCATATAGGGCTTTTTATTAACAGATGTCTCCAGTTACGGCTCTCTCCCAGGGACAATATGTTCTTCAGTCTACAGGAGCTTGTCTAAGGGCAAGCTGGCTGGCCCTTTCAATCATTCAGAGTCCAGGCTGGTCCTGATCTCCACTCAGAAAAGATGGTTTCTGGGGGTTGTAGTTCCCAAATGAATTGTGGAAATTGTTGGATACTGTGAGGAATCCTAGGATAGGGAGCAGGGACATAAACAAGTTCCCGGTCCTCATAATAGGGAGAGATCTGGAGGGTGTCGGTTCTCTTCTCTGTATCTGCTTCAAGATATAGGTGCCTTGCTTCTGCCCATCAGTGTGGGGGCAGAGAGGACAGGCAGGGGACTGTGACTCTGGAAATTGAGGTTCCTTTGTCTGATGAAGGATGGAGCCCACAAGGGAAAGGGAAGGACTGGTTTCACCCAGAGAGATTTCTTTTGGAGGGGAGTAAATAATTATTTCTGCGGGACTAAAGAGCATGGAATAAATGTTACCATCCAGCTGAGGGTATAAAAAGGTGGTGGAGTGAGGGGAGCTTTAGAAATGCTGACAGAGGATCTGGACACAGCTCAAATTTAAACCAACAATAAAAGTGGGTAACAGACCCGACTGCGGGTGCGGGTCACCGCGGTGAGGAAGAGCAGGTCGGCCAGGAAGAGGCAGAGGCAGAGCTGCAGGTGGAGGGAGGTGCTGACATTGCGGATGGAGCGGCAAAGGAGGAAGGTGAGGATGGCGAGGAGGAGGTACAGCAGGGAGAAGGTCAGTCCCACGTAGGTGACGACGGTCAGTGGATAACTCTCCTGTAACACAGCAAAGGGAGACTCACCAGTGAGCCCTGAGATGCTACATGGGAAATAAAGGGAAGTAAGGACACCCCGGGGAATTACAGACCAGTCAGCTTAACTTCCGTATCCGGAACGATAATGGAGCAAATAATTAAGCAATCAATTTGCAAACACCTAGAAAATAATAAGGTGATAAATAACAGTCAGCATGGATTTGTCAAGAACCAATCATGTCAAACAAACCTGATAGCTTTCTCTGACAGGGTAACAAGCTTTGTGGATGGCGGGTGGGTGGGGGGGAACGGTAGATGTGGAATATCTTGACTCTAGTAAGGCTTTTGATACTGTCTCACATGACCGGTCAGCCTCACTTCAGTCCCTTGTAAAATCATGGAGCAGGTCCTCAAGGAATCCATTTTGAAGCACTTGGAGGAGAGGAAAGTGATCAGGAACAGTCAGCATGGATTCACCAAAGGCAAGTCATGCCTGACTAATCTAATTGCCTTCTATGACGAGATAACTGGCTTTGTGGATGAAGGAAAAGCAGTGGACGTGTTATTCCTTGACTTTAGCAAAGCTTTTGACACGGTCTCCCACAGTATTCTTGCCAGCAAGTTAAAGAAGTATGGTCTGGATGAATGGACTATAAGGTGGACAGAAAGCTGGCTAGATCGTCGGGCTCAATGGGTAGTGATCAATGGCTCGATGTCCAGTTGGCAGCTGGTATCAAGCGGAGTGCCCCAGGGGTCAGTCCTGGGGCCAGTTTTGTTCAACATCTTTATTAATGATCTGATGATAGGATGGATTGCACCCTCAGCAAGTTTGCGGATGACACTAAACTGGGGGCAGGTAGATATGCTGGAAGTTAGGGATAGGGTACAGAGTGACCTAGACAAATTGGAGGATTGGGCCAAAATAAATCTGATGAGGTTCAGTAAGGACAAGTGCAGAGTCCTGCACTTAGGACGGAAGAATCCCATGCACTGCTACAGGCTGGGGACCGACTGGCTAAGCAGCAGTTCTGCAGAAAAGGACCTGGGGATTACAGTGGATGAGAAGCTGGATATGAGTCAGCAGTGTGCCCTTGTTGCCAAGAAGGCCAACGGCATATTGGGCTGTTTTAGTAGGAGCATTACCAGCAGATTGAGGGAAGTGATTATTCCCCTCTATTCGGCAATGGTGAGGCCACACCAGGAGTATTGCGTCCAGATTTGGACCCCCCACTACAGAAGGGATGTGGACAAATTGAAGAGAGTCCAGCGGAGGGCAATGAAAATGATTAGGGGGCTGGGGAACATGACTTATGAGGAGAGACTGAGGGAACTGGAGTTATTTAGTCTGCAAAAGAGAAGCGTGAGGGAGGATTTGATAGCAGCCTTCAACTACCTGAAAGGGGGTTCCAAAGAGGATGGAGCTCGGCTGTTCTCAGCTGTGGCGGATGACAGAACAAGGAGTAATGGTCTCAAGTTGCAGTGGGGGAGGTCTAGGTTGGATATTAGGAAACATTATTTCACTAGAAGGGTGGTAAAGCACTGGAATGAGTTACCTAGGGAGGTGGTGGAATCTCCATCCTTAGAGGTTTTTAATGCCTGGCTTGACAAACCCCTGGCTCGGATGATTTAGTTGGTGTTGGTTCTGCTTTGAGCAGGGGATTGGACTAGATGACTTCCTGACGTCTCTTCCAACCATAATATTCTATGATTCTATGACCTTTTCATAAACAAACTAGGGAAATACAACCTAGATGGAACTACTATAAGGTGGGTGCATAACCGTTGGAAAATCGTTCCCAGAGAGTAGTTATCATTGGCTCACAGTCATGCCGGAAGGGCATAACAAGTGGGGTCCCGCAGGGATCAGTTCTGGGTCTGGTTCTGTTCAATATCTTCACCAGTGATTTAGATAATGGCATAGAGAGTACACTTATAAAGTTTGTGGATGATACCAAGCTGGGAGGGGTTGCAAGTGCTTTGGAGGATAGGATTAAAATTCAAAATGATCTGGACAAATTAGAGAAATGGTTTGAAGTAAATAGGATGAAATTCAATAAGGACAAATGCAAACTACTCCACTTAGGAAGGAACAATCAGTTGCACACATACAAAATGGGAAATGACTGTCTAGGAAGGAGTACTGCGGAATGGGATCTGGGGCGTCATCTTGGATCCAGGGCCGCCCTTAGGATTTATGGGGCCATACGCAGTATTATTAAACTGCTGCCCCTATGCCCGATGGCAGGAAAGGATACCAAGACGCCCAGCTCGCCTCACGGCGGTGGAGACTCACAGTCCCTCGCAGAGATCCCCGGACCCTCTGCCTCACACAGAATGCCCAGTGCCGGCGCATTCGGCTCTGTGAATATGGCCCCTGCCTAAGGACACTGCAGCGCATGCTGGGTGTGTGGGAGCCGACCCGCTCTTACCTGCTGTCATGGGCGGTGCGTGAAGCTGCTGCTTGGGGAGGCTAGCTCCCCAGCCCACCTCTTCTGCCTGTGGCCCCGCCCATACTTCACCCCTGCTCTGCCCCAGGCCCCGCCCCTCTCCACTGTCTCCCTCCTCTCTTCCCTCCCCCTCCCGGCTCATCCCCTTCCAGCCAAATCCCTGAACCCAAATGAAGCAAATGACATTAGAAGAAATTGCATAAGAGTGGGGGGTTTTTTTCAAAAGAAAATGGAGATGTTTTCTACTGCATGCCAGAAGGTGAAGACTGGACATGCAGAAGGTACCTAATTAAAAGCACTAAATTTAGGAATAAAAAATGTCAGTCTCAGGTATTTTGTTATACCCTGAAGTTTGTCAGAGATTTATTTGAAAAAACTTTGTAGTAAGGGCAAGTCAGCTGTCCTGCCGAATACAACATTAAATATTATGGAATACATGATGCAGCTCTTCTCTGTTTTACATTTTCTTAATCAGTATTTCTACGCTCATTTTATTTTTTAAATATACTCTTAAGCCTTCATAAAGTTATCATTCCAGATGACTACATATTGAACTCACTGAAACAATATTATTTTAAATTAATCAGTCACAGAGGTTTAGTGTGTTCATAACAATGTTCATTGCTTTTAGAGAAAGGGAAAACTAATTTACTTTGTGTGATCTCCATAACAACAGACACGTTTATGAAATTTCACCAACTTCAAAAAATATGTTTCCAAAGATTTTAGGCATAACAAAGGATTTTATATCTTACTAAGGTACTGATTTTGCTGGAGGGTTCTCTTAAAACTAGTTCATCAAATGATAGCTCAGTGGTTTGAGCATTGGCTTACTAAACCCAGGGTTGTGAGTTCAATCCTTGTAGGGGGCCATTTAAGGATCTGGGGCAAAAATTGGGGATTGGTCCTGCTTTGAGCAGGGGGTTGGACTAGATGACCTCCTGAGGTCCCTTCCAACCCTGATATTCTATGATTCTATGAAATAGTCAGAAGTAAAGAAAGGGAAACTCATTTGTCCAGCTATCTGGAAGGAAAGGGATGTTGTCCCTTTAAGAGCTAGCCTCTCTTCAATGGGGGGGAGGGAAGAGGGGGAGGGAGAAAGGGATGGACAGGAAGTAAGTTTTTTGTACTATAGTAATTAAAATTAAAATGTGTATTTTAGATAAGAGTGGTCGTTTGAAGGATTTATTTAAAAAACTAGATGTCTGATGATCCAAGCATTTAAAGCTAAAGATGAATACTCAGATTGTGGATCTAAAAATCCACGCAGGGATTCTTTAGAGATGTGATTTTATGATCTTCAGCAATCTTGTAATGAAATATTTTTAAAGCAAATTTTAAACTAAGGTCCTGTAGACTAACATGTTCTGAGTAAATATTACAGTAATGCACAACTGTTTTTGTCAGTAAATTCAGAAACTGACAGTATATACCTAGGGGTTGGCAAATGCCTGTTAAATGGCTTCATTACCACTTGAATGGCTCTTTAACAGTTTCAATGTTGTTCTAATAGGTCTGGCAGACTGGAGGCTTTTTCATTTTAAGTTACTAGATCCCTTCTGGAGTAAGAGTCACCAGGCTGCAGCAGCTGCAGGAAGGGTCAGAACAGGGATAGGAAGAGGCAGAGGGTGGACACTAAGACCCACGGGTGCCCCAAATTTTCAGATGCCCTACACAGCCTTGTATGTTGAGTATGCCTTAGGACAGCCCTGAGTGGATCACAAGCTAAATATGAATGAACAGTGTAACGCTGTTGCAAAAAAAGCAAACATCATTCTCGGATGCATTATCAAGGAGTATTGTAAGCAAGACACGAGAAGTAATTCTTCCGCTCTAGTCCACGCTGATTAGGCCTCAACTGGAGTACTGTGTCCAGTTCTGGGCACCAAATTTCAGGAAAGATGTGGATAAATTGGAGAAAATCCAGAGAAGAGCAACAAAAATGATTAAAGCTCTAGAAAACATGACCTATGAGGAAAGGTTGAAAAAATTGGGTTTGTTTGGTCTGGAGAAGAGAAGACTGAGAGGGGACATGATAACAGTTTTCAAATACATAAAAGGTTGTTACAAGGAGGAGGGAGAAAAATTGTTCTTCTTCACATCTGTAGAAAGGGCGGTTTAGGTTGGACATTAGGAAAAAATTCCTAACTGTCAGGGTGGTTAAGCACTGGAATAAATTGCTAGGGAGGTTGTGGAATCTCCATCATTGGGGATTTTTAAGAGCAGGTCGGACAAACACCTGTCAGGGATGGTCTAGATAATACTTATGCCTGGCGTGAGTGCAGGGGACTGGACTAGATAACTTTGAGGTCCCTTCCAGTTCTATGATTCTATGGACTATGGGTGACCATTTATAATATGGTTACCAATGTTACAAAATTTCAGTGAATCTTACCAGATATGCCATGTAAGGTATCAGTCGAAAAGTTACGATTTGTAAGTATGATAATCTTGTTAAAATGTAGGTATCGTCTTTGCATCGTGAGTAATAAATGTGTGATATGTCTGTGCTGTGTTTCTGGGTGACACCCCCAGACAGATTGGCATCAGCACTATCCAGTCTGTTTGGTGGCCCATTGAGGGTAATCACCTATACCAGTGTTTCTCAAACTGGGATCTGCGAGGGCATTCCAAGGGGTCCACAGGCCCCGCTGACCAAGTCCTCCACCTCCCTCCCAGTGCCTTCTGCATGCTGGGGAACAGCTGTTCAGCAGCATGCAGGAGGCGCTGAGAGGGAGGGGGAGGGGCGGGGATGGGGTACGCTCAGGGGAGGGGGCAGAAAGAGGCAGGGAAGAGGAGGAGCAGGGGTGGACCGGGGGCGGGAAGAGGTGGGGCCTTAGGGGAATAGATGGAATGGGGGTGGGGCCTGGGGCTGAGCAGGGGGTTGGAGGTCTGAGAAAAATTTTAAATCAAAATGGGGGTCCCCAGGTTCCTAAAGTTTGAGAATCGCTGAGCTCTAGAATGAACACATTGAGAGAAGCCAGGGGCTATGCCCAAGAGTCAGCAGGACATGTAGGGACATGCCTATGAACAGGGGACTCCAAGTACCTTTCCATGCCCATGTGCTGTGATCTTCTCTTTGGGACAGAGGAAGTACAAGCCACATGGAAAAGGATAGAAAAAGGCAGCTGCATCACCTCCATTTTGTCTTCAATCCTGCTTCTCACCTCTGGAGTGACTTCTCGACAAACTGAAGCTTTGAACAGAGGTCTGATAGACCCATCTAAGCTTTGGGTGTGTTCCAGAGGGACTTTACAAGCCAGCAAACTCACCATCGCTGCTAAGAACCTGATATATGGATCTCGAAGTCATATGTATCGGATTGCTTTGATCATTTAACAACTCTCTTCTCTTTCTTTTCCTTTCATTTATAATAAAACCTTTAGTTTTAGAAACTAAAGGATTGGCTGGTAGCTTGGTATTTTGGGTAAGAGCCAAACTAATATTGACCTGGCAATGTGGCAGTCCCTTTGGGGATCAGACGAACATTTTGTTAAGTGAATAGCATTTTAAGCAACTTCTCGCTTTACTGGACCTATCTGCTGATTGGGAGCTAGAGACGGGAATTCAATAAAGGGGGCTATGTGATTTCTTTTTTTCAGCTTCTTGGTAACCAGTGTTGGGGATCCGGAGCACAGATTGTGACTGGTTGGTGATTCTAACTACACTGTTATCCACCAGATCACAATCCCAGCCCAGCCCACTTGACCCTGACCGATCCTGTGTGGCCACAGATTATACACTACTCAATGGTCATTCAGGCAAAATTCCCATTGATTTTGTCCAAGTAAGGAACTCAGAGTCCAGCCCTTTGATCTGAGTCTGACACTGAGATACCTCCACTCCGGTGGGACCCATCAGGAGTGCGAAGCTGGAGAGATGGTCACAGCTGCAGATGGTGTGAGTGCTGTTCGTCTGGAGACTTTTGCAGCCACCCTCAGCCCAGGTGCCTTTCCCAGCAATGAATTTCCAGTGAACGCAGCGAGCCTCTTCCTCCTCTTTCTTTGCCTGGAAACCAAAACACCATCCTCCTCCTCACTGGATCACGGGGAGAATACGGTTTCTTTTGTCACACATCTCTAAATAGACAGTAATAAACCTGAAGTCACCAATGGCTTCATGGCTCTCATTGTGCTGCACGTAACAGCCATTTGGGACTTCCCATTGGCAGTGGAAATACAAGCGAGACCCTCCCGCTCCAATAGCACAAACCCCTTGTGATGCTGTCAGGGTTTCCTCCCCACTCTGAAATCTAGGGTACAGATGTGGGGACCCGCATGAAAGACCCCCTAAGCTTATTCTTACCAGCTTAGGTTAAAACTTCCTCAAGGCACAAATTCTTTGCCCTTGGAGGGTACGCCGCCACCACCAAGTGATTTAACAAAGAATCAGGGAAAAGACCACTTGGAGAATATCCCCCCAAGCCCTTACACCCCTTTTCCTGGGGAGGCTTGAGGATAATATCCTAACCAATTGGTTACAAAGTGATCACAGAGCCAACCCCCTGGGTCTTAGGACAATAGAGAAATCAGTCAGGTTCTTAAAAGAAGGATTTTATTTTAAAAAAAGGTAAAAATCACCTCTGTAAAATCAGGATGGAAAATAACTTTACAGGGTAACAAAAGATTAAAAAACACAGCAGAACTTCCTCTAGGCTTCGTTTCAAAGTTACAAAAAACAGGAATAAACCTCCCTCCAGCAAAGGAAAAATTCACAAGCAGAACAAAAGATAATCTAACACGCCTTGCCTGGCTTTTACTTACAATTTTTGTAATATGAGAGACTTTTAGGATGGTTTATAGGAGTTTTCTGACCTGATGCTTCTCTGCTTCCCAAGAGAACACACACAAAACCAAAGCCTTTCCGCCCCACCCCAAGATTTGAGAGTATCTTCTTTCCCCACTGGTTCTTTTGGTCAGATGCCAACCAGGTTATTTGAGCTTCTTAACCCCTTACAGGTAAGGAGGAATTCTAGGCTTCCCTTATCTGTATGGTTATGACAGATGCAGCAGGGAGTGGGGAGTATTGACCTGGGAATGTTGCAGGGGAGTTTTACTGGGACTGTCTGCATTGGGGATGGGAGACTTTTCTTGAGGGAAGATACCTGAGCATGTAACATGAGAGCCCGGGAGGGGGGTTGGGGCCAGGTGACACCTTCTGCCCAGGAAACTGGACAAAGGCTGGAGGAGGGGGGTGTGAGATGGCTGGAGGGGGTTTCAGTTTGGAGCTGGCTGGGGAAACAGAGGTAGCCCCGGGACTGGGGTCTAAGCTCCCTGCCCCACAGAAGGACTTGACTGAGGGGTCCGTGTTGTACCTACCAGCTCTGTTTGGGACTGTGTTCCTGTTGTCCAATAAACCTTCTGTTTTACTGGCTGGCTGAGAGTCACAGTGAATTGCAGGAAGTGGGGGTGCAGGGCCCTGACTCCCCCACACTCCGTGACACCCCTGACCCCAGAGCTGAAATGGTAATTCCCTTAACTCTGAGTACTGTTGGGTCTATAGCACACAATTGTACAGTTAGGATTTGAGCCATTAAAAGGCATTCTTACACCCACCCACAAATACCCACATGCACTCTAGCAAGTTCATTACTTTATCAAAGACGGCACCATCTCATGCTGCTTCCCTGAACTCTGCTATCTATAGGGCAGAGGTCCCCAAACAGTGTGGTGCACCCCCCTAAGGGGACATAGAGGAACCTTCAGAGGGACATGACAAGTCTCGGGTCAGGCCCCATGTGGGGCAGAGAGGGAGCACCATCCAGCCCTTCCCCACCCTGAGCTCTGCTCTGGTCCCACCTGTAGCCACATCCCGAACTTCCAGCCCCATGCCTGGCACCATTCCCAACCTCAGCATGTCTCCACTCCCAGTCCCAGCCCCTTGCGGCTCCATTCCCGGCCTTCCATTTATTCCTGCTCTGAGGGGTGAGCCAGGCACAGTTGTTATTCCTGAGCATTTTACATGATTAATCATAATCAGGCCTGGTGTGAACCCTATGTAATGTTCTCCATCAAAACAGCCCCAGCGTCAGGACTGAAGAAGCTCCCTCTCTTTCTCAGATAACTGTTTCTCAGTCCAGAAAGGCAGCAGAACTCAAATGCCCTGCAGGAGACGCACCTTTCAAGTGACCAGCTGGAGTCCCGGGCACACAGCAAAGTAAAAGGACCTACACTCACTTGTCTATGGCGCAGGGTGAAATTCACAGGTTTGGAGAGGTTCATGGGCCTCCCATCTCCGATAGCCCTACCCACCACCCTGGAATTCAGGTGAAAATTCCTCATTTTCTCATCAGATCTCCCTCATCGAGAAATGTCGTGTTAATGATGGAGACCAGGGTGGAGTAAGAAATAAAAGCAACAGCCCAAGGATCTGAAAGAATGAAATGGTGACTCATCATAGAGACAGAGACACTGAGACAAAGAAAGAGCAAGCCAGGTGCCAAAGGTCACAGCGAGTCTGGGGCAGAGCTGGGAAAAGAACCCAGAAGTCCTGGCTAGTATTTTGAGTTTAACCACTCGAATATGTTGCCTCCTCCCTCTTCTTCCACACAAGCACTTCTGTGTTGGAAACATCTGGCGTGCACTATGGAAGTGTGATTCCTAAAGTGCACTAACATACATTAAAGCACACTAGGGAACCTTTAGTGCACACTAGTAGGGTCTATATGGACCAATTAATGCACAGTTAGTGCTCTTTAAAAATCGTATCCCCATACTGCACATTATCCAGCTCGGTACACAGCCCTAGGTGAAAGGCACTGAGGTGAAGCCATAGTTTTTCTTGGTTAGGAGAGGCAGAGGGGTTGGTTAGTGAGGAGCTTTCCCTGGGGCTAAAGAATTAAGAACCAGTCCCAGTTACGTCATACTGGCCTGAAAATTGGAGTAAAATTGGTCAATATTATCCTGGTTCCATTCCAGGAAGTCACACAGGTCAACCTGGGGCCCAGCTGGGCTCATTATCAGGACATCATGTGTTGGGCCAATGGATCTCTGATCTTTCCATTCTCTGGACCAATTCATATGCCCATCAAAGCTTCTCTCTCCTCCCTGCCCCACATGGGTTGGTTTTCATGCTGCGGGACAGCCAGGAATGAAGGGCTCTGCAGAGCTCAATGTACTGAGAAACACTGGCTCAGCCAACAAGGTCCACACTAGTGTCAGGATAACAAAGGCAAGCAAGCCAGCGTGGGGCGAGAGGAAGGGGAGAACTAGGGCTGGGGTTTGGTGTCTAAAGGGGTGAGTGCCTGGGAAGGACCAGGATGGTACCTTCTGTGGCTGCTCTGGCGACGGCATTGCAGTGAATGTCCATTGTCTCCTCCTGACCTCTCAGCCTGAAGACCTCATCACAGCGACCTGCAGCTCGGACGAGGAGCGTCTCGATAGCTGGGGAGGGAAATGGCAACGCCTCTTGCTGCAAGGGCAAGGCAGGTTTGGAGCTCCACAATCTCTGAAACCCACCACCCCTCCCCCTTCCTCCTCACCTCCATCTCTCTGCGTTTCCCTGAGCCCCTCTGGCTGACCTTCTGTGATCCATCATGCCTGCGTCCCCATGAAGATGCCACTGTGCCAAGAGGCAGAAGGCAACTTCTCCCTGCTGCCTCACCTCTGCGCTTTAGCAGGGGAAGCAGCAAGAAGGGGTATTGCTGGGGCAGGGAGTGACAGGAGGAAGTAATGGCAGCTGCCTGTGGCGACAGGAGATTGGCATTGCTTTTAAACCCCTCTCAGGCAGCTGCCATTGCTGCAAAGCCCCAGGGCTGGGTTTATGGGTGGTGGGTAGCATAGGCTGGGGAAGGCTGTGCCTCCCTAAACAGCCTGGCATGGCCCCGCCCATGTTTTGCCCCCAGGCTCCCTCCTGCCTGCTTCCAGTTCCCTTCCAGCTCTTCCATGGCTGAGAGGCTGGGGCAAGCAGGCTGGGGCCGGTGCTCACAAGGCCCAGAGCTGGGGGCGCTGGGGCCGGGGCCATGCTGCTCCCACTATGCTGCCCACCTGGTGCTCCGGGGCTGGTGTAGCGTGGCGTGCAGGCGGGACGGGTTGCTCTCGGCTCCATTGGAAGAGAGGGGGTGGAAGGGATCTATGGCAGAAAGGGAGGGGCCGGGGGCTAGCCTCTCTCAATGGCTCGTTCTCCTACCACCCATGGCTGGGTTATAAACCCTGAGAGAGGGGCAGTGAGGCTGCAGTGGTTTTCTGCACTGAAAAGAGTATAACCCCCCATCTCACAGCTGCCACAAGGCGATGTGGGAGCCTCTCATCCTCCTCACCCATACACTCGGTTGTCACGTTCTGGGTCTTCTTCTCCGGAGACCACAAAGCAACCGTCAGTGCAGCCAATTCCACACTCTGCAGGAGGAAGGTCATGGCGGAGGCCACGTCCCTCTTGCTCTCAGTCCCACCAGCACTGAGGAAGGAGCTATTCAGCAAGGAACCAAAGGGGCGAGCAACTTCCTGGGATTGGGAAAGGAAACACCCTGAGAAGGGCGGAGGATTTCAGTGGTTCATGAGCCACATTCTTCAGACTCCCAGGGGAACAATAACCCTCTTAGGACATACGGGTTCATAGTGACCTTCCCACTCAGAGGGACTGCACCATTCTCCAAGAGGGAGCCCTTTACTGAGCGAGTGAGGCAACTGAGGCTTGCTCAGGACTTCACAGTAACCTGAAGCCAGGGTACGTCTAACACCGTGTGTCATTCGCTCCTCATCCCTGGTCCCTTCAGTGTAGGTGCCAGAGAACCAATCAGCAGACATCTCGGTTCTCTCTGTGTTGCCCCCGGAAGCAATTTGGATCTTCCTAGGAGCAGTGGGGACAGAACCCAGATCCCCTGCCACTTCAGCTAGAGATCATGCACATGCGCACACACCCCTTTTCTGAAGAGCAGCTACAATTTCCCCCAAAGTGAGAGGGCTATACCAATGCGCAGGGCATTTGGCCATAGAGCGCCCACCCACGTAGGGGCAGAACCTCTAACCTCCAGCGATGCTGCTCTGTCCTCTGCACACATGGTCTCCAAATTCACTAAGGTTGAGTTCATGAAGGAGCAAAATTCACTGGTGTTGCCCTGCAGAACAATCAGAGGAAATGGGTTATTTCTACAAGCATGGAAAGGCCACCCAAAATTAAGGTAAACGGTTCCTCATCGTGATCTCGCTTTGACCTATGGTTGGCTGGCTGTCCCACTACTATGCCCACAGATTAAGACATGTTAAGGCTAAGTGTGCTGAAGCCCACAGACAAGTATTGAAGGTTGAGTTTTCAAAAGCACTTTGTGTTGGACTGATTCTGCTCCCACTGAAGTCAGTGGTAAACCTTGGATAAGCAGAGAATCCTCAGGCTCAAAGTTTTCTGTGTACTCTTTGTGAAAACCCTCAAAGCCCAAATAAACCCCTTACACATACCTGCCAAAAGACATCTTTGCACATCTTCAACTGCTCTTTTACCTGTTGAGTTTCAGTCTGGCATTTAAAGGTAACATCTAGCAACAGAAGGAGAGGCACGGACAATTACATCAAGTCAACATCTGCAGGGCTAAGGTTTTCAAAAGTGTCTCGTGATTTCAGACATCTTAAAAGGGCCCTGACTTTCAAAAGTGCTGAGCACTCACCCTCTGAAAATCAGGCCCCTTTAAGGTCTCAGGTTAAGCAACCAAAATCACAAGGCGATTTTGAAAATCTTGGCCTAAGTGACACACCTAAGACCAAACTCACACGGACTCTATGACGGAGCTGGGAATGGAAGCTTGATCACTTGAGTCCTAGCCTAGCATTTTAGCCACAAGGGCCATCCTTTCTTCCTTCCAGAATACAAAGTTGATGATCTCCTGAAACCCAGCAGGTGTTTTCTCCCTTTAGCTCCATTGATCCCTTTAGCCCTGTCTGACAACTTTCAACTGAGTTTATAATCAGTTAGCAATACATTCAGCCCTAAAAGCCTGGTGTGTGTCCACACATCACCTGGTTAATAGTCACTTAAGCTTTGTCTGTGTGTCTCATTGATCAGTGTGTCTTATGTGTCCTCTGGGGCTGCTCCACCAAAGGTCTGGTTCTGCTACAGCTCCTAGCTATGGGAGTTCGTCCCTTAGCTCAACCAGGAGTGGGTCATGGAGTTACAAGGTCCTGGGTTTGATCCTTGGGGCTTACCAAGATGACTGTTACATCAATACTCAAGAAGTTTCCCTTCCCAAGAACTGTTCTAACCCTGCTCTTGTACTTCTAAAAGGCCTGAGTCTCATCAAGGTATGTCTACACTAGGAACGCTAAAGTGGTGCAGCTGCAGCTGTGCCATTGTAGTGTAGACACTGACCATGGTGATGGAAGGGTTCTTCCATTGCTGTAGTAAATCCGCCTCTCAGAGGTGGTAGCTAGGACAAGAGAAGAAGTCTTCTGTTGACCTTGTGTTGCCTACCCTGAGGCTTAGGCTGCCTTATGATTGACTGAAGTTTTAGTGTTGAGCAGTCCTCAGTTACACTAAAAGCCTTACGTTGCTCTGGCCTGGAAAAGGCGGTTCAAGTGGCTGGAAAAGGCTTCTAAGAATGTTCCCTGTGGAGGGACCCTCCACAGCGAGTGTGGAACTGGTATAAGGGCCTTTACATGATCTTGGCTTCATCTGCAAGGCAGATCAAGGATGTGGTCAGAACACACCATGCTACAGCTACTTTCTGGTTCTCAGGGGCCATGGGAAGCAGAGGGTAAATTACAGCAACCCTGCATGGTCCCAGAATGCACAGAGCACAAAGGTGGCTCAAAACGACCTGTTCCTCCACCATTGCTGTTCCCTGGTGCCAGCACAGGACCGGCATAAGTAAGAATCAGGCACAAAATTTCCTTGGGTACCCAGAGGGCATCACAACCAAGTGTGGGAGGAAAAGTGCAATGGTCCTTAAACCAATTCAGACCAGCTGGCGAGCAGCTGCCTAACTGCATGAGCTGGGCGGAAACTAGTTGAGTGCAGCTAGCAACACAGGTACAATCTTAGGCCTGGACTACGCCTAAAACTTAGGTAGATCTAGCTATGTCACTCAGCGGTGTGAAAAATTTACACCCCTGAGAGACGAAGTTAAGGCGTCCAAAGCCCAGTGTCGACACCACTAGGTTGACAAAAGAATTCTTCCGTCAACCCAGATACCAGCTCTCAGCGGGGTGGATTAACTACAGCGACAGAAAAACCCCTTCCATCGCTGGACCAAGTGTCTACACGACAGTGCTTCAGAGGCACATCTGCAGCGCCGTACCTGCTGCTGTAGCTTCTGTAGTAAGGACATAGCCTGAGTAACTGTGGCTAGTGGTGGCCTAGGATGGCATGCTGGGCCAAATTCTCAGCTGGTGTAACTCAATGGAGCCCCATCAAAATCAACAGACTTTACACCAGGCCCATGGTTGCCTCCCTGGTTGTGACACTGTTTTCTTTGCAGCATGCACAGAAAACGTGGTCAAAATAGATTTAAAACCCAGGCTACTCACCCTTCCTGCAGGAACCCGGAGTCCCATAGCTGTCCATGGCAGCAGTGCCAACACTCAGGAGTGCGAATGGAGAGCTGGCATGTTCCACAGCATGGGATCTCATGGCAGGTCCAAGCGTATGCATGCCCCAAACGAACTCAGTGCCAGGGACTCGGTTCCACTCCACATCCCTTAGAGGCTGATTGTCTAAGATGATGGCGCCAGTCTCCGATGTATTGGCCACCATCAAGGCAAAGTTCTCAAAGCCCTCCTGCTCATTTATAGAATACATCAGGCAGTAACTGGCAACATCTGGAACATTCATCAGGAAGGCGTGGGAGGAATTAGGGTTAGCTGCGCCCAGGCTGTAGAACACCACCTGGATGCTCACGTTAGCAGAGATGTAGACTGGGATTGAGGGCTTGACAGGAAGTTGGAGTACATTGCCTCCTGTTAGAGTAACATTCTCTTGCTGTTCCCCTCATTGATACAACACAGTTGTGCTCTGGGAAGCAATGATATAGACTATGTCATCTACTTTCTGCCAGGGTAAGGGAGGAATGATGTATGTTGTTCCCCAGCTGCAGACTGGTAGGAGCTGCTCAAAGACGTGGTTGCATTTTGTGCTACTACAAAAACACACCTGGCCAACCAAGACGGCCACTGGCTTTTCTGAGACAATCCTGGTGCCAGACAGATCTTCTATGCCTTGTAACTGGATGCCTTGGAAACTGAGGAGCTTAATTAAATAAAACTTTCATTTAATAAGTTTCCTTTATTTCTCTTTTAATTATATAGGGCCAGATCTTCAGCTAGTGTAAATCAGTGTAGCACCACTGATGACAACAGACCTTAGCTGATTTACAACAGATGAGGATTCTGCCCATTACCCTCGAGCTGACATCCCACTTGGCTCTTTATAGAGAGATCCAGAAACATTGTATCTCCCAATAAACATTTTATCCTCACTCCCAGAGCTCTCTCTCTGTCTCTGAGGGGAGATATTGTGAAATGCTGGGCCTCCTTTCCCTGTCCCTTACACCATATGACCGCCATTGATTTCAGTGCATTTCTCCTGATTTACATTGATGTACGTGAGAAGAGAATGAGGCCCATCATTCTTAGCCTGAATGGGAGCTGGCGGCAGGGCTGGATTTAGGGGCAGGTGACCCAGGCAACCACCGGTGGCGTCAGGTTTTGGGGGCCCCGGGCTCGGGGTGCTGTTTTGGTTGTTAGCGACAAAAGGGAAAACAGACTGTTTCAAGTAAAATGTTTCAGGTATTCCATACGTGGATTCATTTTTCACTAGCCTCCTAGAATGTTCTGGACCTTTATAGGATCTCATGGAACCTTCCAGATTTTCTGAGAACTACATTTTCCTCCAGCCTCCTAGAATGTTGTCAGCCATGCCCTCGCGACTATACATGGAGCAGGGCAGCACCAAGGGTTGGCAACTTTCTGATTGCACAAAACCAAACACCCTGGCCCCCGCCCCCTTCCCCAAGGCCCTGTCCCTTCCCCAAGGCCCTGCCCCCCCCACTCCAGCCTCCCTCCCTCGGTTGCTTGCTCTCCCCCACCCTCACTCACTATCACTGGGCTGGGGCAGGAGGTTGGGGTGTGGGAGGGGGTGAGGGCTCCAGCTGGGTGTGTGGGCTCCAGGGTGGGGCTGGAAATCAGAGGTTCGTGGTGCAGGAGGGGGCTCTGGACTGGGTCAGGGGGTTGGGGTGGAGGAGGGGCTGAGGGCTCTGGCTGGGGGTGTGGGCTCTGGGGTGGGGCTGGGATTGAGGGGTTTGGGATGCAGGAGGGAGCTCCGGGCTGGGGCCAAATGGTTTGGAGTGGAGGAGGATGCTCAGGGCTAAGGCAGGGCATTGGAGGGGATGCTGGATGCTGGCTCCGGGAGGGGGGCGGGGTTTGGGTGCGGGAGGGGGTTCCAACCTGGCGTAGGGGGTTCGGGGTGGGGGCTCTGGCCGGGCGGTGCTTACCTCAGGCAGCTCCCAGTCGGTGGCTCAGTGGGGCTAAGGCAGGCTCCCTGCCTGCCCTTGCTCCGTGCTGCTCCCAGAAGTGGCCGGCATGTTTAGCCCCTAGGTGGAGGCGCAGCCAGGTGGCTCTGCATGGTGTGTGCTGCCCACGACAACAGCCAGCACCCCCACAGATCCCATCGGCCACAGTTCTCGGCCAATGAGAGCTGCGGCATTGGCACTTGGAGTGGCAGCAGCACTTGGAGCTTCGCTGATTGCCGCTGCGCCTATGGGACGGACATTCCGGCTCCTTCCGGGGAGCTGCATAGAACCAGGACAGGCAGGGAGCATGCCTTAGCCTCACTGCGCCGCCTACCAGACTTTTAATGGCCCAGTGAGTGGTGCTGTCCGGAGCTGCCAGGGTCCCTTTTCGACTGGGCGTTCCGGTTGAAAACCAGACGCCTGGCAACCCTAGTATCACCAGCTAGTCAAATGAGACAGGGATAAATCATGCATACAAATCGTGCATCAAAGTAATGACATGGGCTACAAATGTAATAAAAATAAGGCATTTAAAAGTTTAACAAATGGAGGGGGTTGAACACCATTTGGTCTAGGGCCAGACCTGGCTGCAGGTCCTCAATGCCTCTCAGGATATAGCTCCATTTGTAGGATTTCCCAGCACTTCTAGTTTCCACATGAAATTGATCGTGATCTCAGTTTTCATTTGCAATTCTGTAATGCTAATAGCTTCTTAAAGGGGAAGCTGTGAAAAGGACAGACCCAGAGTTACTGCTACTTCATTCTCCCTCTCCTTTCTGACAGACTTCCAGGGACTGCAGTCCAGTATAGGAAGTCTCCAGCTACCACTTTCTGGGCCAACTTCTGGCCTTTCAGTGTGGCCTAGTGACACTATTAAAAGACCTCTCAGTGGGACTTGGCAGCAGAAAAAGGTTCTTGTTCACTATGGGACAAAGTGTGAGTAGACTAAAACTAGAATACCCTAAGGAGTGACAGAGGGAGAAAGAGGGAGTGAATGAATAAACGAGCACAGAGAAGGAGGAATTATCCCTGACACCCAATCTTCCCTGTTCTCAAAATTCTGGGTTTTCCCTTCAGGGTCTGTTTTGAACCTGAGGTGGACCCACCCCTCTGGGCATTCTGCTGCTCCTAATGACCCAGATGCAGTGAACCCCCACATTAGAGTCCAGAGAATGCTGCTGAGAGCTGCCAAGCCAATACCAGCTTCGTGGCAGACACTCTACATGGGACTCACTTATTATGGGCACAGAAACGTTACACAAGGCATTATGTTTCACTAACCTGAGAATTTACCAATTCTGTTTGTCGTCTGGGCGCTTGCTGGTGGTAGAAACCAGAACAGTCCAAGGAGGAAAAACACTTGAGAGAAGATGAACAAAATTTGTTTAAAATCTAAGATATGGCAATAAACAACACAGGGAGACATTACTAAATAAAGGAGTCTAAGCACCTTTGTATGAGTCTGACCCTAATCTCAGTTACACTGGTGTCAATTTGGAATGACTCCATTGATTTACTTTTATTGGCGTTATCCTGGATTTATCCTGGGACTTAGGAGATCAGAAATAGGATCAGGGCATTGGACCTCATTAATGTGGGGAGAATGGAAGGTAGACACTGGATTTTTCCATTCTAGTCTCATCCTCTGATGCCCTGTAGGAGGCAGCTGGGAGGCTGGAGTCTGAGTAGCTTCTCAGTGGCCTGAGGCAGGGTGTCATGGAGTCACGGGGTCTGGTCTATGCCACAGCCTGTAACCAGTCCCTTTGGAGAGATCCCTGTAGTGTGCTGGGCCCCAAGGACCCACACAGTTCCACAGGGGCAGACCCGTGGCCTCCAAAACTAGGCCTTTGGGTGCCAGCAATCCCCATAATTTTCCCTGGCTCCCTGTAGAAAGTCCAGCAGAGCCAGAATCCAATGTGAGGTTTGTTCTTTACTCCTTCAGGGAACAATGCTCTCAGTGAGTATTTTCAGTAATGCCAGGCAGCCTTTCCAAAACAAGCTAAGAATGTATTAGCCACCTGGCCTACAGAATCCAACAGTCCTTACTGTAGCATAGAGAGGCACAGGTTAAGACATGGTCCATGCTGACCAATGCCAGGGCTCCCATGAGCCAGGCTGCTATAGGAACAAACCATCCTGGCGCTCTCTCACCGTCTCTGTTCCTTTAGTTCCAGGTGTGTTTCCTGTGTCTCTGAAAGCTCAGCTCTAAGCCCAGCCACCTGTCACCTTTCGCCTTTGTTCTCCCGCTCAGTGCGTTTGGTTTGCTGCCCTGCAAGCCTCCAGGAAATCTCCTTCCTCTCAGCTGTTGGTCACAAGGAGTGAATGTCCTGGCCACTGGGGTTTCCGCTGACTTTTCCAGACCCTCCATTCATAGGTGTAAATTTTCTTTACTTAGTTTGTTAATGACTCTGGTCTCCAGCCAGACTGTTGAGTCAAATACCACATCATATCCCTTTACGCTCAATGCACAGAAATGCAAAGGCCGGAGGGAAACTGAAGCATGCACAGGAATCATAAATCATTACCAAAATTCACACAATCACCACACAGGGCTTTCCCCCTTTGCCCTTGTCATTTGGGTTCTGTCAGATATAACCTTCTCCCATCTGTTCCTCATGGGTCAGCATGTCCAATGCTCAGCAAGGAAACAAACACACGCCCTAGAGAGGGGCAAGATGCACCATAAGTTTGCAGGAGAGCATGTATCTTGCTAATCTGTTTAGCCAAGAGTTGGTGCTGCAGCTGCTCTGTCCACCTGTGAAGCCCAGCTGGTAACAGAATGTACATCTACACCGCGCAGCAGACTGCAGCAGCAGGGCTCAGAACCCAGCTCGACAGACTCGGGCTCGGGCTCGGGCTCCTGTGCTAAAAGTAGCTGTGTACACAGAGCATCTAAGTTGTGGCTTGGACTGGAGGTCAGGCTCTGAAGTCTGGGGTGGGGATGGGCCTCAGCTGGTCCAAACCACAACTTAAAAGTGCTGACTACATGGTAGCACAAACCCGAGTCTGTCAAGGCAGGCTTGAAGGGTCCCCGCCACATGTTATAATTACTAGTTTAGAGTTTGGATTAATTTAGTGGCTAGCTAGGTTGATTGTGCGTAGGGAGGAGCTAGGTTTTGTTGGTTACAATAAGATACTTTGGAGAAGTTTTGGCAGGATGAACTGAAAGTTTTGTGGTAAGGCATTTTGTTCATACAGTGATTTTTTTTACTGGGACTAATGAATTTTGTATTGTTATGCTGTAATTAATTGTTGGTTGATGAGTGCTTGTTTTTTAATTTATTTTTTATTTTGTTTTTTATTAAGTTTTTTAGGGAGTTATTTTATGCTGTTTTTATTACAACTATTTTCTTTTTATTGACAGGTGCTTCTTTTATGTTTAGAGTTGTTCATTTGCTTTTTTGATATTTTAATAGGGGTGTGTTGCAATTTTTTGGAGCTTTTATGTTTGTTTGGGGTTTTTTTTAGAAGATTTGGTTTGGTGATGGCTTTTATATTTATTTTTTTAATATATATATATAATTTCATCTATGTATGAAACAGGATTGATTTACACAGAGCATTTGAACAGAAAAATTACATTGCAATGCAGGAGAAAACAATTATTGCATTTTTTTACTTACTTTAAAATGCTAAACTTACAGCAAAGTGGGGACCCTAAAGCTCTGTTGCTGCTTTGAAAACAGCTTTTGACACAGATTTTGGCGGCTGCATTTTTACTAATGGCCCATTAGGCCATTTTTTTTTAGTTTTAGGAAGGGTGGCTGGCAGGATATGGTTAAATTATCTACTACTATATTGAATGCAGGCTACATTATTAATCTTTATTTTTTATTTTAAATTATACAAACTATAAACAAAAGATGTCATTACTACATTGGGTTTGATTTTTTGAGAACCATTTTTGAATGCATTATATTTGATACCACTGGTTTATAGCGATAAACTCAGAGGCAATTTGAGCTTCTGGCTGTCATTTAAAAAACATTATTTGTTTTTGTTTAATAGCACATACAACACATGCTTAGCAAGCAAACACAGGACGATATTAACACAACTTGCAGTAGGTGAAACATGACAGACAATACGCTTTTAGAAGTCGGGACGAGCCTGTAACATACCTTAGTTCGTTTGCTGTTCGTTTTATGTTAGTTGCATTTAGTATTTTAACTTTGAGTTTAGTTTTATTTAAAGCAGCTTAATACATATGTGGGAGTCTTTTTTTAGGCTCCGTTCTTTTTTTGGCTGCCAGGCAAATTTATAATAACGTTTAGTCATTTACATTGAGATAGTATTAGGGCAGCTATATTTTTACTGGTTTTTTATGGTACTGCTTTTTATAGTAATTAAGGAAGGTGTTGGAGTGGCTTTTTTATATATATATTTAATTTTATACAACACACAAGTGCATGTGGCTGGGCTTGCATGCTGGAAGTTGATTAAGACTTGCTAATTATTAATTGAATTTTTTAAAGCAATTAATGTTTGATATAGATTTATATATATATATTGGTAATTTTATTGTGTGCTTTCACATTTTTTGGTTTATTTTTTATTTTTATGAACAGATAAACGTTGTGTTTTATGCATATTTTGCTTCTAAATGTGCTTTTATTATTTAAGGATTCTTTGTTGTTAATAGACTGGCATTTTTTGAATTTTGCTTTTTGCAGGGTTGGTTTTTGTCAATACAGGTAAAATGCTTATTAATTTTTTTTTACTCACTGCAGAATTTTGTTTGTAACCTAATATATAACAACGCCAGCAACAAGACAAACAACACACAAAACACGAAACAATTTTTGTTGCGACAGTAAATTCATGGCATTTTGGGTTGCTTTTTCGCTGGTGCCAGCATTTTTTGATTTTTTGAAAGACAAAAGGAACGTGGTTTTACCCCTTTTGGGGTGGTAGATTATTGCTTAAAATTTTCTTTTTATAAATATTTGTGCTGATTGCCGGCAAAACAGGAATTACCCTTATACTTTTTTGTGTTTTTGTTCTATAGGCAGGCCAGGTTTTAATGGCTTTTACTTTTAAAGGGTTTTGGGTAAATTATTTTACTGTTTAGTTATTAAATGTATGAGGTGGTGTACTTCAGGGGTTTCTTTATACAGCAGACTAAGTTTGTAATTTTTTTTTGCTGTGCTAAGCTTTAAGTTTATTTACAGGTAATAGCTGAGAAGCATGACTATATGACTTTAAAGGTTTTTTTAAAAAATCATACATAATATGCATTGTTACCGGGGTACTTATTAACATTAAATTTATCCTAATGTTTTATATTAATAATAAATGTATTTAAAGTATTTTGTTATACTGTACCTTTTATTTAGACTATTTGTTTTTGAGGCCAGTGTACTGAATGTGGTTTTTTAAAAATTTTTGCATAGGCTTTTTAATTTAATTATATTTTGGGGGGTTTGGTGAATTAAAATGTGGGGTGGTATGCATATAAGCAGATTTTTTTTTTACTTGTTTTTAGATTTTAGCATTGCATATACAAAAAGGTATGTTATTATTAAGTTCATTTTTTTTTATCTTTAGGTTTTCTTTTTCTTTTATTCCCCTTTTTTCCGGAGGGTTATAATTTGAGTTTTTTGGTTTTAGGTAGTTTGTTTGCTAATTAGGTATGTTTTTTATTTGCAGGTTTTTTTGTGCTGCCATTGATGGGCAGGGTTGGTTTTTTTGTGTGGGTTTTTTTAAATTACTTAGGTAATTTGCATTAGCACAGATGCTGTTTGGCTTGCTTTTGGATTTAAAGCCATTAGCAGAACTTAGAGACTTTGTTTTAAAAGGGACACACTCAACTTCCACTAGAGTTCTGATTACTTTTTATTTTTAACTTTTGCTTTTAAAACACACAGCCATGTGAAAAAGAAAACACAGCCTATGGTGGCTCCCTTTGGGGCCTTAATAGGATTTAAATTAAGTAGCATGTTTTGTTTGCATTTTTAAAACTTTTTTTACAATATACCCTGCACATTTTGTTCTGGGCAAAATGAACATTTTTTATAGTTTAACTTTTATGACATTATATTAGCCATATTAATTTTTACTTAAGGTATAACTGGGTTTTGGGGTTTTTTTGTGCTTACCAAGTTTTTATGTACTTTTATTAAAGTGACAGTTTGATTACACAGAGCCACCTTAAGGCTCAGTGTTTTTAATGTTGCTTTTTTTGTTTTGTGCACCTTACCCCTGCTGTTCCTCCAGAAGGGCACTGTTTTTTAAATTTTTAAATTTTTTTATTATAGCTTTTATTTGATATTTTGTTGCCAAAACACAAATTTAGATTTTTATTTTATTTTGGGAGTTTGACTGCCTTACTGCAGCCACGACTTTGGTCTTTAAAAAGATATTGACCTTTATAAAGCACTGAGGTACCTTAAGGGTTAAATGCTAAATACCAAAACCAAACCACACTAGTTATTTGCGTTTGGCAAAAAGTATTGGTTAGCTTTGCAATTCTGAATGAAAGATTCAAATGGATTTTAGTGGTATTATTTAAAAATGAAAGCAAACCAATTTATTTTAAACTTACAAAACAAGAGTTTTACAAACTAGGAGTATTGATTTAGGTTTTGAAAACCTTACATATTTACACAATATATTTACACACACACACATTTACACACACACATGTATATATACATACTTTTAAAAAACATTTTTAATATTGCTGTAATAATTTTTACACAGCTGTACATAGATGACTTTTTTTTTTCATTGGGACCAATGAATTTTGCACTGTTATGCTGTAATTAAGTGTTGTTTGATGGGTGCTTGTTTTTTTAATTTTTTATTGTTTTTTATTATTTCTTAGGGAGTTATTTTATGCTGGTTTTGATCACAGCTATTTTGTCTTTATTGATAGGTGCCCGTTTTATTTTTAGAGTCATTAATTTTCCCTCCTCTGACATTTTAATAGGGGCGTGTTGCAATCTCCTGGCGCCCTTACGTTTGTCCTTGGTTCTTTCCTCGAACATTTGGTCTGGTGATGGCCTTTACACTTATTTTTTAACAGACACTTTCCTCATTTACACAAAAAACAAGATTGATTTACACAGAGTATTTGAACAGAAACATCAAATTGCAATGCAGGAGAAAACAATTATTGCATTCTTTTACTTATTTTAAAATGCTAAACCTACAACAAAGTGGTGACCCTAAAGGTCTGTCACTGCCTTGAAATCAGCTTCAGATCCAGATTTTGGCTGATGCATCTTTACCAATGACCCATTAGGCCATTCCTTTCTGCTTTCAGAAATGTGGGCTGGCAGGATATGGTCAAATTATACACCAATACATTTAATGCAGGCTACATTATTATTCTTTATTTTTTATTTTAAATTATGCAAAATACAAACATAAAATTTTACTACTACAGCTGTGTAATTGTACCCTGATAGGCCAGGGAACCTCCGAAGTACCTGAAGACAGAACCCTTGTAACTTCCTGTCCCTGGCATCTCCAATAAGTTGCCAGCTGGCTACTCCCAGCTATTCAGAAGATAGCGGCTTGCCTGCCACACTCTCCCATACATCACGGCTCTGTCATCACTAACTCGGTTCTACTTACTTGGAGGAAACGCGAAGCCTCGGCGTGCCATGGCTGCTCAGAAGGCAAACTCTGGGATTCTGACCTTGCAGCTTCCTTCTTAACCAGAAACAAGACCCAAAGCAAAACTGACACAAACTCGCCCACAGCATCTTCCTTATCTTCTCCTTATCTCTGATGTCTGGATACAGAGTCTTTGGGCCGAGTTCACCTCAGTGAAGTCAGTAACTGATCCCACTAAGGGGATGGGCCCTTTATTATTTATTATCTTCCCTCACCCCTGCAGTGTACTAGGTGCCCTCACAGGGCAACAGGGAATCAGACAGGCCTTATGCTGCAATTTACACTCTCATGGGAGATCTGGCACACCAGGTGAGAGTTGTATACAATTGGTGCTGAAATAAGACGACTGTCCAGGTAGGTAGTCCACCTCCCCGAGAGGTGAAAGTTAGGTGGAAGGCAGAATTCTTCCATCAACCTTACGCTGTTGACATGGACACTTAGCTCGGCTTAACTGCGTCGCTCAGGGATGTGGATTTTTCCAACCCCTGAGTGAAGTTGCTGGGTCGATTTAATTTTCTAGTATAGACCAGCTGACGTGCAGTTCCAAAGCGTAAAAGCTCATTTGTGCTTCCCATGCATCACAGCTGCTTACAGACGGCTTCGATTCTTGTGAGCCCCAAGCAAGTATTTTCTAATGAACAGTTTATATGTTGAATTTCATCACTTTTCCCACCCTCACTTGCTCGGGTGCCAACCACAATGTTTGTCCAGGATTTGAAATTATTGGTGTCTTTCAACTTGAAACATAACTAACCAGCTTAGGCCCAAGGTCTTGGCTGTGCCCAGGAACCTCTTAGGGCTTGGCTGGTTCTACACCAGCCCTGATGGAGTCTGGTGCAGCCTGGGGGCTGCCAACTGGTAACGCCTGCCCCGCCAGCTATGCTGGAGCTGGAGGGGAAGCTGCAGGAGCTAGCTACGTTGGCCCTACACCCATGGAGGACTCCCTACCCCGGGGACATGAGGTCAGTGTTCGTACAAACGGAGTGAAGTGGGTCAGAGGATCAGGCGTATTGTAAATATCACTCTTGATTGTGCCGTTCTCTGTTCACTTTCACTGGCTCTTCCTGGTGTACAGAAACCTGATGGATGGAGGCCAGCTGTGCACAAACGGCATTGGTTGATTGGGGCCTGGGTGCACAAAACCTAATTGATAGGGTGGGGAGGGAGGCGAGTGCACCCAAACCTGATTTTGAGAACCAGGGGCATATAACTCCTTCTCTGGCCAGAGCTACCGTTCTGCCGGAGCGTCTCGTGCCGCAGAGAAGAGCTCCGTGCAGCTGCTGGATAAAATATTCTCTGCCGGCAGCTGCACTTCTCCCCCCAGTTTTCTCCCCCACTGGGATCTGCAGTTGAACATGAACAACACGTTGAAAATGAAACCCACAAAAGGAAGGAAATAAAAAACACAGCCAGTTCCCATGGCATGGCTCCAACTTCTCCAGCACAGTCACACTGTGTCATTACCACAGCTTCCGTGCCCCACAAGCCCCCCCCAAAAAGCCAGCCTTTCATCAGCTGGGTGCACTCAGTGCTCCCAACACAACCAGCCACTGCATCGAACATCCACAACACTAGTGCTGCTGGGGAAGAACTGCTCTGGCGCGGGGACAGTTAGAATGCATGGTCCACGTTGTGTGGGGGACATGTAGCTCAGCCTATGCTGGGAGCCTCACTAGCCCTTTCAGTCTGGGCTTGGCCTCCTGCATCAGCTCAGTGTTTTGGCTCAAACAGCCTCTGTGCTGAGCCTGAGTTTAACTCCCCCAGGTTAGACATAGAACACTTCTGAAGAGCTTCCTCATTCTCGTTAATCACCCCATCTCGTCCCTGCACTAGTTCTGAGCATGATCCTACGCCCGAGTGTGTGGAAGTTCATCATACAGGGCCAGATCCTCAGAGGGTGTGAATGGGTGTGTTGACTCCAATGGCGCTTTGCCCATTTACACCAGCTGGGGATCTGGCCCCGTTGACTCCAATGGAGTGATGCTGGTTTACACCAGCTGGGGATCTGGCCCCGTTGACTCCAATGGAGTGATGCTGGTTTACACCAGCTGGGGATCTGGCCCCGTTGACTCCAATGGAGTGATGCTGGTTTACACCAGCTGGGGATCTGGCCCCGTTGACTCCAATGGAGCGATGCTGGTTTACACCAGCTGGGGATCTGGCGCATTGACTATCTGCTTCTTGAAGGAGACAGTTGCAGATGTGAGCTAGAACCATAGCTGAGATACAGACAACACCTTCTCACTGATAAGGATCCACACTGCCATCTGGATGAAGGTCTGGCTTTTTATTAAGATATGTTACGTTCCAGTAAGTGTATTCCTGGGTTTAGGAGAGTGTATATAAGTGACCTAAACATTATATTTGTACTGCCTTAGGATGAATAGTTAAAGACCCCAAGACACTGAAATCTCAGTCCATTCTGATGGTAAGCCATGCTCAGTCTGGGCATTACGTACGTTCCGTTGAGGCCAGGACTCTAATGGTGCTGAGCCCTCTGCACTGTGGTAAATTTCACCCATGAGGAATAAGTTACTTGGGGAAGCAAATGATTATGAGGTGCCCAGGCTGGGCAGTGTGGTGGGGCAGCAGGAAGTGTGAGCAAGGCAGGGTGGGAAGATAGTTCTGTCCTGTCTGCAATACTTTTGGCTGATATGATGCCATGTAACAAGATGTGCATCAGGTTGGCTTCCTGTGTTATTTTTATGAGATAAGGGATCTGCAAAGCTCAGAATCCTCAGCACTTGTCCTTTCCTGATAGCCTCTGAGTCCCCGTGGGAAGCCGAGGTGACGGGACTCTGTCCAGTGAGTGGAATGAAGTCAGTGGGATAAATTCAGGGGTGGATTAGGAGAGTCCAGAAGGGTCTAAGTTGATGTAACTTGCAATTACTTCTGGTCCCTCCAATATGAATGTTCCACCAACTGAGATGCTGTCCTGACAGTGAAACATCCTTAGATTTCCTGGGCTAGATTCTCTGGTGTGTCTGTGCCAAGAGGAATTGTTCGCAGAGTCACAGATTTTAAGGCCAAAAAGGATCATTAGATCATCAAGTCTCCTCTCCTGTGTAACACAGATCATAGAATTTCATCCAGTTACCCTCTACTGAGCCCAGTAAGGGGTGTTTGAGTAAAGCATCTTCCAGAACGGCAGCCAGTCTGGATTTGAAGACTCAGGAGCTGGTGAATTCCCCTCTTGATCTTCATTTTGCTATGCTAAACAGATTGAGCTCTTCAAGTCTCTCACTGTCAGGCATTTTTTCAGCTCTTGAATAGTTTTTGTACCTCTTTTCTGCACCCTTTCATAGAATCATAGAATATCAGGGTTGGAAGGGACCTCAGGAGGTCATCAAGTCCAACCCCCTGCTCAAAGCAGGACCAATCCCTAGGTAGTTGAAAGCAGCTATCAAATCCCCCCTCATTCTTCTCTTCTGCAGACTAAATAAGCCTACTTCCCTCAGACTAAATAATCACAGTTCCTCATAAATCATGTGCTCCAGACCCCTAATCATTTTTGTTGCCCTCCGCTGGATTCTTTCCAATTTGTCTACATCCCTCCTGCAGTAGGGGGACAAATACTGGATGCAATACTCCAGGTGTGGCCTCACTAGTGCCGAATACAGGAAATGATCACGTCCCTCAATCTGCTGGCAATGCTCCTGCTTATACAGCCCAAAATGCCATTGGCCTCCTTGGCAACAAGGGCACGCTGTTGACTCATACCCAGCTTCTCGTCCACTGTAACCCCTGGGTCCACTTAGTCCCTAGTCTGTAGCAGTGCATGGGATTCTTCTATCCTAAGTGCAGGACTCTGCACTTGTCCTTGTTGAACCTCATCAGATTTCTTTTGGCCCAATCCTCTAATTTGTCTAGGTCCCTCTGTATCCTATCCCTATCCTCCAGCGTTTCTACCACTCCTCCCGGTTTAGTGTCATCTGCAAACTTGCTGAGAGTGCAATCCATGCCATCCTCCAGATCATTAATGAAGATATTGAACAAAACCAGCCCCAGGACCAACCCTTGGGGCACTCCACTTGATACCGGCTGCCAACTAGACATGGAGCCATTGATCACTACCCGTTGAGCCCAACGATCTAGCCAGCTTTCTATCCACCTTATCGTCCATTCATCCAGCCCATGCTTCTTTAACTTGCTGGCAAGAATACTGTGGGAGACCGTATCAAAAGCTTTGCTAAAGTCAAGGAATAACATGTCCACTGCTTTCCCCTCATCCACAGAGCCAGTTATCTCATCATAGAAGGCAATTAGGTTATTCTGGCATGACTTGCCCTTGGTGAATCCATGCTAACTATTCCCGATCACTTTCCTCTCCTTGAAGTGCTTCAAAATTGATTCCTTGAGGACCTGCTCCATGATTTTTCCAGGGACTGAGGTGAGGCTGACTGGCCTGTAGTTCCCAGGATCCTCCTTCTTCCCTTTTTTAAAATGGGCACTACATTAGCCTTTTTCCGGTCAACCGGGACCTACCCCGATCGCCATGAGTTTTCAAAGATAATAGCCAATGGCTCTGCAATCACATCCGCCAACTCCTTTAGCACTCTCAGATGCAGCGCATCCGGCCCCTTGGACTTTTGCTCGTCCAGCTTTTCTAAATAGTCCCGAACCATTTCCTTCTCCACAGAGGGCTGGTCACCTCCCCATGCTGTGCTGCCCAGGGCAGTAGTCTAGAAGCTGACCTTGTTCGTGAAGACAGAGGCAAAAAAAGCATTGAGTACATTAGCTTTTTCCACATCCTGTCACTAGGTTGCCTCCCCCATTCAGTAAGGGGCCCACACTTTCCCTGACATTCTTCTTGTTGCTAACATACCTGTAGAAACCCTTCTTGGTACTCTTAACATCCCTTGTTAGCTGCAACTCCAGGTGTGATTTGGCCTTCCTGATTTCACTCCTGCATGCCTGAGCAATATTTTTATACTCCTTCCTGGTCATTTGTCCAGTCTTCCACTTCTTGTAAGCTTCTTTTTTGTGTTTAAGATCAGCAAGGATTTCACTGTTAAGCCAAGCTGGTCACCTGCCATATTTACTATTCTTTCTACACATCGGGATGGTTTGTTCCTGCAACCTCAATAAGGCTTCTTTAAAATACAGCCAGCTCTCCTGGACTCCTTTTCCCTGTATGTATATAAAGTCTGCTGCAGTTTCCACGGTATGCATCCGATGAAGTGAGCTGTAGCTCACGAAAGCTCATACTCAAATAAATTGGTTAGTCTCTAAGGTGCCACAAGTACTCCTTTTCTTTTTGCGAATACAGACTAACGCGGCTGTTACTCTGAAACTTTTCCCCTCATGTTATTCTCCCAGGGGATCCTGCCCATCAGTTCCCTGAGGGAGTCAAAGTCTGCTTTTCCTTGCAATGCTTGGCTGTCTTCTACCAGGCTCTAAGGGCACCTCTTTAGCTAGCATTTTCCATCAATATATGAAATTGGTGCTTAGACTTCAAATAGGCACAAGCTCCCTGAGGTCAAGCATGAGTAACTCCATGGCAGTCAGCGAGGTTACGCAGAGTTAGCACAGAATCAGGCCCAGAGAGTCTGGGAAGTGCTTCGGGATCCTAATGACTACAGATGTAATGTGGAGAAGTAGTGCAGCTCAATTGTGTGTCATATGCCCAGTACTGCTAAGAGAGGGTCTCCTGTACCCTGAGAGATCAGGGTTTTGAAGCAGGAAGATCTGAATTCTGAGCCTGCTGCCTCGAGTTCCACAGAAAGCAGGCTGCCATGCAGAGACATCCCAGATTCCTGTGTGGCTAGGGGCTTGTTACAACATTATAATGGGTTCCTCCGGAGTGAGACATTCCACACACCAACAGGGTCTGACGGGGGTGGCCTGGCCTGCCGCTCTGGTGTCTTGTCCCTCCATCCCCATTGGACTAGAGTTTAGGCTCAATTTTTGGAAGGAAAATAGCAGCACTGCCTGTGGAATTCCTCCCAACCAGTGCAGAGTCCCTGGGATGAGAGGAGAGATGCTTCAGCCAACAGATTCACTCTCATCATGGTTTCAGAGTAACAGCCGTGTTAGTCTGTCTTTGCAAAAAGAAAAGGAGTACTTGTGGCACCTTAGAGACTAACCAATTTATTTGAGCATGAGCTTTCGTGAGCTACAGCTCACTTCATCGGATGCATACCGTGGAAACTGCAGAAGACATTATATACACACAGAGACCATGAAACAATACCCCCTCCCACCCCACTGTCCTGCTGGTAATAGCTTATTTAAAGTGATCATCAAGTTGGGCCATTTCCAGCACAAATCCAGGTTTTCTCACCCTCCGCCACCCCCAACACAAACTCACTCTCCTGCTGGTAATAGCCCATCCAAAGTGACCATTCTCTTCACAATGTGTATGATAATCAAGGTGGACCATTTCCTGCACAAATCCAGGTTCTCTCACCCCCTCACCCCCCTCCAAAAACCACACACACAAACTCAATCTCCTGCTGGTAATAGCTTATCCAAAGTGACCACTCTCCCTACAACGTGCATGATAATCAAGGTGGGCCATTTCCAGCATAAATTCAGGTTTTCTCACCCCCCAACCCCCATACACACACAAACTCACTCTCCTGCTGGTAATAACTCATCCAAAGTGACCACTCTCCCTACAATGTGCATGGTAATCAAGGTGGGTCATTTCCAGCACAGATCCAGGCTTTCTCACCCCCCTAGGAACACACATACACACACATAAACTCACTCTCCTGCTCATGCTCAAATAAATTGGTTAGTCTCTAAGGTGCCACAAGTACTCTCATCATGGAAGCTAAATATTTATCCCTCGCCTTTCTCATCAGTAGATCCCAGTGTCACTGTCCCCCGTATACAGATGGGAACCTGAGGCTCAGAGAGGGGAAGTGACTTGCCCCAGGATCAGCCAGCAAGCCACACTAGGTCTAGAACTGAGCTCTCCTGAGAAGTAGGCCAATGCTCTGCCCACTAGTCTACACTGCCACCAATTCCACTGTGGCACAGTTCTCTATGTAATCTCAGGTGATGGGGGATATGAGTCAACAGTGGTACCACTGAGAACAGTCTAGATCCATCATCTTTGGAACCCTAGACACCATAGATTTAGTGACATTGGTGCAAAAACTGAGGCAGAGCAGCCCACAGAGAGGCGGCGGAGCCAGGCCAATCATTTGCCTGCTGCCCCAGGTGAGATCTTCCTTTTAGAATCATAGAATCATAGAATCATAGAATATCAGGGTTGGAAGGGACCCCTGAAGGTCATCTAGTCCAACCCCCTGCTCGAAGCAGGACCAATTCCCAGTTAAATCATCCCAGCCAGGGCTTTGTCAAGCCTGACCTTAAAAACCTCTAAGGAAGGAGATTCTACCACCTCCCTAGGTAACGCATTCCAGTGTTTCACCACCCTCTTAGTGAAAAAGTTTTTCCTAATATCCAACCTAACCCTCCCCCACTGCAACTTGAGACCATTACTCCTTGTCCTGTCCTCGTCTACCACTGAGAATAGTCTAGAACCATCCTCTCTGGAATCACCTCTCAGGTAGTTAAAAGCAGCTATCAAATCCCCCCTCATTCTTCTCTTCTGCAGACTAAACAATCCCAGTTCCCTCAGCCTCTCCTCATAAGTCATGTGTTCCAGACCCCTAATCATTTTTGTTGCCCTTCGCTGGACTCTTTCCAATTTATCCACATCCTTCTTGTAGTGTGGGGCCCAAAACTGGACACAGTACTCCAGATGAGGCCTCACCAATGTCGAATAGAGGGGGACGATCACGTCCCTCGATCTGCTCACTATGCCCCTACTTATACATCCCAAAATGCCATTCACCTTCTTGGCAACAAGGACACACTGCTGACTCATATCCAGCTTCTCGTCCACTGTCACCCCTAGGTCCTTTTCCGCAGAACTGCTGCCTAGCCATTCGGTCCCTAGTCTGTAGCGGTGCATTGGATTTTCCTCTTCCTCCGCTGGGTTCCCCTCTCAGCCCAGTTTTCAGAGGTATTCTGCAGCTCTGTCACTGGCAGTGTCTCTGTCCTGAGCAATCTTGGCGTTGGAGTCAGCCAGCTGGAGATGAGAGCCATTTCTTGAGGAACAGACGATTATTATTTATTTGTATTACAGTAGCATCTAGGAGTCCTGGTCAGGTACCAGAACCCAAGATATCATCCCCTTTCTTAAGAACTCTACTCAGAACAGAACTCCCTGAGACACCCACCTCACTGTTACAGTCTCTGGGCTGGAGAGGTGATTCTGCATCTCTAGGGGCTAGATACCTTTGAAAATCTGGCCCCAAGTGCCTTTTGAAACTGGGATTTATGCTCCTAAATTACTTAGGGTATGTCTACGCTGTGATAAAAAATCCACTGCACTGAGCCACAGAACTGGGGTCAGTCGACTCGGGCTTCTGGGACTTGTGCTGTGGGGCTAAAAATCGCAGTATAGAAGTTTGGGCTTGGGCTGGAGCCCCGGCTCTGAAACATGGTGAGGGGCAGGGTCTCAAAACCTGGGCTCCCACCTGAGCCCAAATGTCTACACTGCAATTTTTAGCCCCTGCAGGCTGCATCCCACAAGCCTGAGTCAGCTGACCTGGGTCAGCCGCAGCCATGCCGCATGGCTTTTGCTGCAGTGTAGACATCCCCTTAGGTGCTTTTGAAAATATTCCCCCTAGTGATTTTAGTTACATGAGTTGTTTCAGCTCCTATTCCTCCCCTGGGTACTCCTGCCAATTTTTGTACTTTTACCGTTACATTTTCCTTGTTTTCCTCTCCCTGGTGCTGTGAGAGAGATCAATGCAAACAACAGGGGAACCCGAGTCACAGCCTATGCAGGGCTGGAAACCAGTGAAACTGACAAGATGCCAAGTGCCATCAATGGCACAAAGACCCTGAAAAGAGAGAAAGATGTTGGTGCCCTTTGACAAGTGGCTTTTCAGGCCCTTGTAGATTGGCTTCCTGTTTGGAGCAGAAATCGGTGACATGGAGTCAGGTGTTTTCTTAGTGCCGTTTGTTTATTTGCAAGATGTTCACCATTCTGTTTCCCTGAACAGCAATGTTCACAGACTGCACACGCGAGAACCCCTCTTGCCGGGCCCAGGGTAAGGACATGCCCAGCTCCGAAAAGATCCTCCCACTTAAAGATTGTCTGTGCTCCTTGGGTCACTGGGTGGGTGGCTATTATTTGTCAGCTGCACCAGGAATACTGATTGGATGAAGGCTCCCAGCTGCTAGAGGAGAAGTGACAGGGTCACAGATCTCTGTGTTCTGAAGAGAGGAAGAGTGGCTGGGTACATGTGTTTCCTTTTCCAGGAAAGATGCTCAGAACCTCAGCTGGTATAAAAGCCGCTGGAGCCATTGGGGTAGGAAGAGGCTCAGAGTGATGCCTTCAGGCAGCATTAACCAAAAGTGCGAAGAGTCCGACCAAGGGACACTCAAGGAACAGGAGACAGAAATGGCTTTTGGGAGAGCAGGTAACCCCAGGCTGCATTAGTGGGAGAGTGCGCAATCATTTCCTGCTAATCAGCTCACTCCTTGATAACATGCCCTGATCCTGCAGACTCCACACCCCAGTGAAGCCAAGAGGAGGGCGGTGTCAGCGAGGTTTGCAGGATTGGGCCCTACTTATGGAGCGGCATAGTGCTCAGCAGCGAAGTCAGACTCGAAGGCAGGTCTGTACTCTGGGAGGGTGGCGTTTCATACATCACAGCAGGAGGTGCTGGGCAGAGCCAGGCTGAGAATTCCAGGCTTGTCTCAGCAGCATTTCATCAGATGTTTATGTTTGGTGCTTGCATACTATGGCAATGAGGGGTTTAAAAGCGGGGGAGCAAGAGAGAGAGAGAGAGAGAGTGTGTATGGGGGAGGAGGGGTGCTGTATGAGGATAGATAGATACATAGATAGATAGATAGATAGCTGTGGATGAACTGGTGTGTATGGAGATTGTGAGATAGATACGGATGGATGTGTGTGTATGGGGATGGATAGATAGGTGGGGGTGTATGGAGATGGATGGAGGGGGGTGTATGGGGATGGATGGATGGATGGACGGATGGAGGAGTATGGGGATGGCTGGATGGGGTTGTATAGGGATGGCTATCATTTATGGGATTGAATGGATAAATGGATAAATAGATCCATTTTGTATCCATATTGCACTCAGGACTAGTGTCCACAATGCACGAGTTGCTGGGCGCTGGAGCCCGTCATACACAATTGCAGGTTATACCATCAAGAGCCTTGGCCCTGATCCCTGTCCCAGGCCCAGGGGTGGACGTGTTACGAGAGGCATTTCAGAGCCAGAGTTCTGCTGATCAGGCGGGATGTCCCTGCGTTGTGCAATAGGAACATGCCTCGTGCAATTCTGCGCTTACAGCAGATTTGTGCTTCTTTTCTTCCTCTTTTTTTTACTTTCATTCCTGGGAAGTGAAGGGGGATATGTGCGTGTGTGTGTGGGAGGGGGCGCTGATTTGAGATATAGGCGTTGGAGACACAGCTGCTTCCTTCCCCTCCCCACTGACAGCAGCACAGTGGGCTGGGGCAGTGGAGGAAGGGGGGGTTGGCTGGTGAGTACATGGTACTGTGCATGGAGCAACGCTCTGAACCAAGGGCTTGTCCCTGCCTGGAGGAGGCTACAGTGGATGGGACAGAGCAGCACAGAGCGGGGGGCAGCCTTTCTGCCTGGCAGGCTTCATGGCGCATGAGTCTGCAGCAAGATGGGGAGGAATCTTAGAGGACAGTGTATGGGAGAGCATAGGGCACTGGGGGGGAGGCCAGGGCTGGCCATAGGGAGGTGGTACAAGCAACCATCAGGAGGGGAGCACTGACTGAACAGGGGGTGAGGGGGAGATGTAGGCAGGGGTTGCAGCCGTGGTGCTGTATCCTGATGGTGGAAGGCAGTCAAAGCAGAGAGAGGAAAGGGTGGGAGGTGAAACCCCAGGGAATCATCCCAACATCTCACATAGATCTCATGGCCTGGCTCCCCCAAAGGATCCTTGGGAAAACAGAGGGGACTCCCAGGAAATGGGGTTCTCTTACTTCTGGGGCTTAGGCTCAATGGAAATCCAGGTGGGCAAATGATAGATAGATAGGGTGGATATAAGGAGCAATGGTCTCAAGTTGCAGTGGGGGAGGTCTAGGTTGGATATTAGGAAAAACTTATTCACTAGGAGTGTGGTGAAGCACTGGAATGGGTTACCTAGGGAGGTGGTGGAATCTCCATCCTTAGAAGTTTTTAAGGCCCAGCTTGACAAAGCCCTGGCTGGGATGATTTAGTTGAGGGTGGTACTGCTTTGAGCAGGGGGTTGGACTAGATGGCTTCCTGATGTCTCTTTCAACCCTGATATTCTATGATTCTATAGGGATAGATAGATAGAGGGTGTGAATTCCCCTGCATGCTCTGTGCTACACAGAGATTCCTGACCCCAGTGGCACGTCCATCTCTATTTATGAATTACAATAATAGTGAATTCTGAATTCCCCTAGTGCCTTCCCCGCGAGGCTTCGAGCACACCTGCCCCCGCAGCACTGGTTCGCCAGAGGGCAGGGACCGATGCTCTAACCCCCGCTGTCTCTGCTCCTGCCTTCCAGGGAATTCCTTGCTGCAGTGCGGTAGGGGCCTGAATGGGGAGGAAAGGTCAGTATTAACCCTTTACGCTGTGCACGCCGTGTCGTTTGTGTTATGGGTCATCCTCCTCGCCATGGTGATTGGAAAGAGTAAGTATCCCAGAATGCGTTTAGGACTATCACACAGGAATGGACCAGTGGAAAAGACCATGGGTGAAATCCCGACTCCATTAAGTCAATGGCCAAACTCTCATTGGCTTCAGCAAGGCCAGGATTTCAGGCCAAGAGTCCCTCCCAGCCAGGTCCCCTTGTGTCTGTCAATGGCCAGTGTCAAGACACTGCAGGAGAAGAGATATAGGCCCCCGAATGTGTTTCATTGTGCCATAGTGCTGCTAATTGTAAGACAAGACTCAATAAGTCAGGCCACCTGCCCTCCAATTCACAGCAGTGGGGCACCTTCCCAGAGCCCACACTGTGAGCAGGAACACGCTGCTGTTTGATTCTTGAATGTATTCACAGGTACAAGTAAGTACAATGTGTGTTGGGATGCCTTCTAGCAGCTGCTCCACGCAGGATAACAGCCTAACTACTCCTGCCAGTTAAGAGAGTAGCTCCTGTAGCTCAAAAGGTCTTTGCTGTGGCAGGGATTCACATCCTGCTGAGGAGCCTTGGTGGGTGTCATTACACATAGCAGCCTCGGCGTTGTGAACTCTAGGGGGTGTTTGAATTAAAGCCCCAGCTCCAGGAGTCTTGTGATTGGGTGAGAATCTGAGCTTTCATTTAAAAATACTGAGATGGATTTTAGTTGCAGAGAAAAGCTTGGGAAAGTGATGTAATGGCTCAGAAACCAGGAGGCAAAGAAAAGAAAAGTCTATTATTTTTCACAAATCTCTTGATTTTTGAGCCAATCTTGTGATTGGAGTTGGCCAGACTGCGCCAGGGCAGAGGTCATTCAGAGGGGACTCTGGGTGAAATCCTTGAAGCCAGTGAGGCACCTAAGGCTCCTACTGCAATCCACAAAACTCCCACTGAGCACTGTAGGCACCTAAACTCACTCGACACCTCTAGGCATGCGCACTCCTGCCTCCCTCCAGGCATCTGGATGCTTGTCTCCCACCTAAACCCCTATACAAATCCTTTCTGCTCCTCTGCCAGGCAGGAGGGATTTGAACCTGGGTCGCCCACATCCCAAGTGAGTGTTCTGACCATTGGGCTATAAATTATAAGGTGGGCAGCAGCACCTCCTCCCCTGCATTTTGTGTAGAATGAGGCAGGCACCTAAATCATTCCCAAAAGACACTACCTAGGTACCTAAGCCAGGAGAGGACTTCCTGTTTGTGGATCACTAGCGGAGCTAGATACTTCCCATTCCTGCAGCCTGGACTAGCATGCCTAGCTCTGAGAAAAGGGTGGGTATGGCTCATCAGTATCTCCCATTGGCTACTTACACAGCTCCCCGCCTAGCGTGCTGCGTTTTGGGGATTGCACTCAGATGCATTGCTCTCCCCAGTCATTGTATCGGAGCCTGGGCATGTAACTCGGCTTTGTGGGTGTTCCTGGGATTTTCTAGGCACTGTGGTGCTCAGCATTGCAATGCCAAAATCCCTTTGGGGATATCACCCTCAGAGATTATCTCCACAGGGGGAAGTTGGAAAGTAGAAATGCAGCATTTCGCTCTACGCTGTGAACCCAAATCGAAAACTCAGCCCCCCACCCCCCAAATCATATAAACAACAGCTGGCGTCTGTCCTTCTGTCTAGACTCGGAGATGTCCAAGGAGCTGGAGCAGTTGCGGACTGGTCAATCTGTGCTGAGAGGCAACGGTAACAATTCAGTTTACTTATGAGTGTCCGTGTATTTGTATTACTGATGTTGCCCCTTTGGCAGAAGCCAAAATCGGAGGTGCTGTCGGGTTTGTTCCTGTTAGGGGGAGCAATCACTGCTCCCAAGCAGGTCTGTTCTCGCTGTGATCTTGTTTTGTTACAACATCTTGTTCCCTTGAACACAGCAGGAACAAACATCTGCAGGCTGTTCCCTGTCTCGGAAATCCCCCGTCTGCCCCTTCAGCTCTGTGCCCAAGAAACTCCATCTCTGCTTCCTGACAGGGTCCCGCTCACAGCTCCTTCAGCCTCCCCCATACATAGGCTGCTCCGAGCACCTGGGGCTACAACCAGGGTGCCCCTCGACGCACACGGCTCTTTCCTGCCATGCAGCCTGGTGCCTTGGGTGGTCACTTTCATTGTCTGCAGCTGTTTCACTACATAAATGAGGTTGATTGCTCCTCCTGTTGGGTCTAAAAGTGGATACTTGGAACTCATTGGCTATAACAAGGACTGTGATTGTCTATGGATCCCAGACTCGCCTGTTAGGTGTATTATGGCAGCACCCAGGAGCCCCAGTTATGAACCAGGACTCCATTGTGTGAGGTGCTGTACAAACATAGTACACAAAGCCAGTTCCTGCCCCAAAGAGCTTCCAACCTAAGTGTAAGACATGGGATGATAGGTGGAGACAGACAGACAGGGAGAGGGACACAGGGAAACAAGAAATACCAAACCTCTCTTCTCTTCTGTTCTGCTCCTATTAACTAACTAATGGTTTGATCTGAAACCCACCGAACCAATAGAAAGGCTCCCATTGTCTTCAGTGGTGTTTGGCTCAGGGTCTATCTAATTAGCTAGAATCATAGAATCATGGAATATCAGGGTTGGAAGGGACCTCAGGAGGTCATCTAGTCCAACCCCCTGCTCAAAGCAGGACCAATCCCCAATTAAATCATCCCAGCCAGGGCTTTGTCAAGCCTGACCTTAAAAACTTCTAAGGAAGGAGATTCTACCACCTCCCTAGGTAACGCATTCCAGTGTTTCACCACCCTCCTAATGAAAAAGATTTTCCTAATATCCAACCTAAACCTCCCCCACTGCAACTTGAGACCATTACTCCTTGTCCTATCATCTTCCACCACTGAGAACAGTCTAGAACCATCCTCTTTGGAACCACCTCTCAGGTAGTTGAAAGCAGCTACCAAATCCCCCCTCATTCTTCTCTTCTGCAGACTAAACAATCCCAGTTCCCTCAGCCTCTCCTCATAAGTCATGTGTTCCAGACCCCTAATCATTTTTGTTGCCCTTCGCTGGACTCTCTCCAATTTATCCACATCCTTCTTGTAGTGCGGGGCCCAAAACTGGACACAGTACTCCAGATGAGGCCTCACCAATGTCGAATAGAGGGGGACGATCACGTCCCTCGATCTGCTGGCTATGCCCCTACTTATACATCCCAAAATGCCATTGGCCTTCTTGGCAACAAGGGCACACTGCTGACTCATATCCAGCTTCTTGTCCACTGTCACCCCAGGTCCTTTTCCGCAGAACTGCTGCCTAGCCATTCGGTCCCTAGTCTGTAGCTGTGCATTGGGTTCTTCCGTTCTAAGTGCAGGACCCTGCACTTATCCTTATTGAACCTCATCAGATTTCCTTTGGGCCAATCCTCCAATTTGTCTAGGTCCCTCTGTATCCTATCCCTGCCCTCCAGCGTATCTACCACTCCTCCCAGTTTAGTATCATCCGCAAATTTGCTGAGAGTGCAAACCACACCATCCTCCAGATCATTTATGAAGATATTGAACAAAACCGGCCCCAGGACCGACCCCTGGGGCACTCCACTTGACACCAGCAGCCAACTAGACATGGAGCCATTGATCACTACCCGTTGAGCCCGACAATCTAGCCAACTTTCTACCCACCTTATAGTGCATTCATCCAACCCATACTTCTTTAACTTGCTGGCAAGAATACAGTGGGAGACTGTGTCAAAAGCTTTGCTAAAGTCAAGAAACAATACATCCACTGCTTTCCCTTCATCCACAGAACCAGTAATCTCATCATAGAAGGTGATTAGATTAGTCAGGCATGACCTTCCCTTGGTGAATCCATGCTGACTGTTCCTGATCACTTTCCTCTCATGTAAGTGCTTCAGGATTGATTCTTTGAGGACCTGCTAGGTTCCAGCTAGGTTCCTGTCTGCATTAGGGAAGTTTGCACCATCGTTGCTCATAGATGTTACAGCCAGAAGGGACTGTTATGGGCCTCTAGTCTGACCTCCTGCATAGCAGAGGCCACAGAGTCCCACCCAGCGATTCCTATATCCAGCCCATATCTGGCAGTGAAGCTGGAGTGGAACTTTTAGAAAGAGACAGACAATCTTTTAATAATTCCAGGTGATGGAGAACCTGCCCCTTGTCTACAGACCGTGTCCTGATAGGTAAATGCTGATGCAAAACACTAATGCAGACACACACTGGGATGATGCAAAGTAGGACTCACATCAATGGGTCTAATCCTGATAACCTGGGCAAGCCTTGTGCCATGTGTCTGCACTAGGGATTTGCACCAGTCCACGGTGATGCTAGTACAAATTTCCCTAGTCTGGATGGGCCCTAACTAAACTCACTAACAAGCTGTCCCCAGGCAGGGCTGGTAGCTGGAGGTGGGGTCTGAATGAGCACAAGTCAGGGAGCCCCGAGTTCTAATCTTGCTTCACTACCTGGCCTGGGGCAAGTCGCTCTCCATCTCGGAGCCTGAGTCATGGACCGTCATGGCCAGGGGACGAAAGAAAATCCACCCGCGCCGCCTCTTCCCAGGAAGGAAACCAGCCCCGGGAGACCCCAGTACCTTACAGACCCGCTCTGCTGGGGAACACGGCCCTGCCCCACGAGATGAAGAGAGGGGTAGTTCCCAGCTCACCGGCCTCTGTGTCTTCCAGGCTCCAAGACAGCGAAGCAACTGGAGACACTTCATTTCAACCAGTCCGCCATGCACAGCACTGGTACGTACTGAAGCCCTCACAGACCCACAGCCCAGCATCACCTCTACAAACCTCCTGCACCCCAGTCACATCACTCCTCCTCCTTCCAAGCTCCCCCCAACATCCCCCATTCCCTGGCCACCTCCTTGTTCCCGCTGAGCCCTGGGCCCCTCTCAGGAACGTGATCAGCCCTGTTTATCTCTCAGAGGTGGAGCTGGCCACGGAGCTGAAGAGGCTGCAGTCGGACCAGGCCACGCTGAGAGTGGAAGGTGAGTGCCCATGGCGGGGCGGGGGGCAGGGAGCAGGGCTCAGGCAGAGGAGGGGGTGGAGAACAGCAGAAAGAAGAGAGCGGGGTGGAGAATCCCAGTGCCAGGTTCCCATGGCGATTTGGGATCCATTCCACCCTACCCCGCCAGGCCAGCCCGCGCAAGCAGCATTTGGGATCAAGTCACCGAGGCTGGAAACCAGGGCCCTGCCCTACTCTGGGTGACCCACCGGAGGGGCGGGGACACGGCCAGTGTCCACAAAGCCTCTGCACTCAGGGCTCCTCTTGTACCAGGCTCAGTGTGTGTGACTAGCTGGGGTGAACTGGGGAAGCCAGTTCACTCTTCAGTTCCAGGGATTCTCACCCCAGGTGCATTCCTGGTCACTGCAGGAGTCTCTGGCCTTTAGGGACTCCCATGGGCTGGGCTGCTACAGAGGGGGGATCTGGCTGTTTCTTTCTCCCTAGGTTCACTTGGGACCACTAGGAGAGGGGATATGTGTTTTAGAAGCAGGGGAGGGCCGGGGGGAGGGAGATGGGGATGGTGACTCATTAGTGGCTGAGGGGAGGCAGGTAGATTAAAGGGCTGGGCAGAAGATGACCCAGGTGTAATAAACTGGGGAGCCAGAGGTAGGGAATTGTGGGGCAGGGCAGCGTGCCTGGGTATGAGACAAGGTCAGGGCTCCTGCTGAGGTTTGGGGGCGGGGACCTGGTTTTAGATGAATGATTTTGACCCTTGTGAAAGGTTCAGGTTCAGCTGGTGATTCCGGCCGGGTCTCCAGTCCCTAATGACTGTATCAGACTGACCGTGTAACAAGCTCTGTGACTCCTGCTGCTGGGATAGGGGCCCACTTCAGTGTCACAGCCAGGCCCCAAATCCCAGTGTTTATGATCTGCACACAGGTGTGCAAGGCCCAGCTGCACACACCCGCTGCTCTAGTTGACCTCTAGCAGCTTCTGAAGTACAGAATATGGTGAGCGCCACTCGAGGCTCACAGACTGTTTAAAGGGATACAACCCTATTCCTACATGTGACAGTGTGTTGTGTTTGCAGTGTCGGAGGGTCTGGCCAAAGCGAAAAGTGACAGAGATAACATCAGGGCTGAGGCCTACAAGATTCTGGATGCTGTCCAGAAAAGGAACGGTGAGACACACGCCAGCCTCGACTTGCTGAGGCTGTCAGCTCTTCGCGGCAGGGACCGTCTTTCTGTTCTGTGTTTGTACCATGCCTGACATAACGGGGCCTGATCTATGACTGCAGCATCTAAGCACTGCCATAATACACGTAATAAATAATGTACGGCACCCAGCAAATGGGGGCCTGGGCCATGGCACCTCGTGCAGTTAGGATTCCTGCTCGTTTTCCCCACAAGCAGTGATAATGTTCAGGGGGCTATTGGGATTTCCCCTAGGTTGTCAAGGAGTCAGTTTTGTCTAATAGTTAGAGCAGGGGACTGGAATGCAGGACACCTGGGTACTATTCCCATCTCTGGGAGGTATATGAAGTCTAGTGGTTAGAGCAGAGGGCTGGCCACTGGGACTCCTGGCTTCTATTCCCAGCTCCTTGAGGCCAATGTTGTCCAGTGCAGTGGCTTTCAACCTGTGGTACGCAGACCCCTGGGGGTCTGCAGACTATGTCTAAGATTTCCAAAGGGGTCTGCACCACCATTAGAAATGTTTTAAAGGGCTGTAAACGAAAAAAGGTTGAAAACCACTGGACTAGTGATTAGAGCAGGTGAGGCCGGAAATCAGGACTCCTGAGTTCTCTTCCCAGCTTGGGAATGGTCTTGAGCAAGTTACTGCACCTCTGTCTGTCTCAGTTTCCCCCCCTCTGTAAATTAAGGGTGACGCTTCTCCACCTTGGCTAGGCGCGTTGAGGTCATTGGCTAAAGGGTACTGGGCAGGTGCTATTATTGTCCGTTGCAGTCCAGCGCTGAGAGTGACCTCTGCCTGTCTTGCATTGCAGACTCTGCCTGCAGCATTTGTCCAGCCGGCTGGCTGCTGAATTCAGGGACCTGCTACTACTTCTCCACAGTGCGTAAACACTGGTCCTATGCCAAGCAGGCCTGCAAAGACCAAGGTGCCGAGCTGATTATTATTGATAACCCACAAAAGCAGGTAAGTCAGGCTCACTGAGTCCAGCCACACAGCCCGGACAGGGCGTGGAGATGGTCTCCCAGCAATTGGGAGGCTCTTGGCATGAGAGAGATGCCTGGGGACAGGATAGTAGCTGACGTTTCTCTGCTCAGTGCCTAGGAAACACATTATGCACTGGTGTAAAGATGTGCACAAGAAGGGCAACAAAAATGATCAGGGGGCTGGAACAGCTTCCAGATGAGGAGAAATTAAAAAGAGTGGGACTGTTCAGCTTGGAAAAGAGACGGCTAAGGCTCTTTTGTGACAGAGGCTATAAAACCAGGACGGGTGCGGAGACAGTGAATAAAGAAGTGTTATTGACCCTTCACAGAACACAAGAAGTAGGCGTCACCTGATGAAATTGATAGGCAGCAGGTTTAAACCAAACCTAAGGAGGTATTTCTTCACACAGCACACAGTCAGTCTGAGGAACTCACTGCCAGGGGATGTTGTGGAGGCCAAAAGTATAACTAGGGTCAAAAAAGAATGAGATGAGATCCTGGAGGACAGGTCCATCAATGGCTATTAGCCAAGATGGTCAGGGACGAAACCCCATGCTCTGGGTGTCCCTAAGCCTCTGACTGCCAGAAGCTGGGAGTGGATAACACGGGATGGATTACTCAATAATTGCCCTGTTCTGTTCATGCCCTCTGAAGCACCTTGCCCTGGCCACTGTCGCAAGACAGGACACTGGGCTAGATGGGCCATTGGCCTGACCCAGTATGGCCACTCTGAGGTAGCCATTTGCAGTGCACAAGAAATTGTCTTGGTCCTACAAAACCCAGGGACCATGCTACATATACGTGAGCACCATCTATTGGCACAGGATCGAGTAGCAAACCGCTTCCCAGAACACAGACTTTGGGCACTCCCCCAACTCCCAAGAGTCACTGCACAATTCATCCCAAGCGCCAGTCAGGCTGCTGGGGACCCTCAGGCAAGTGAGCCTGACAGCTCCAGGGAAGCTCCCTGGGAAGGAAACCTTTGCGGGAATCAGAGAGAGACCCCTGATTGTAAGGAGTGATGGGGAAAGGACACACAGCGTCAGGTGGAGGACTGGGATCCATGAGATCGTGGTCACTTGGGAGCTCCCTGATATTTCCTGCCTAGCCTCCATGTCCACATGGTGCTTCCACATCCATCCAGAGCCGCAGCTCCCTCAGCAGGTCCTTTGGGAGGGGAGCCAGCCTGGTCTAGTGGTGCAGGACAAGCCTGGGAGCCAGGACAGCTGGGTCCTACTCGCTGCTCTGCCACTGACCTTCTGTGTGACCTGGCACAAATCACCATGCCTTAGTTTCCCTTCTCACCCTTGGTTTTGTCTGTTGGATTGTAATCTCTTTGGGGCAGGGAGCGTCTTTCACTAGGTGTCTGTGAAGCACCTGGCCCAAGGGGGCCTCGATCTCAGTCGCTGCCTAACCCAATGGGCCACATCTCGGCACAAGGAGAACAACAGAGAGCCAGAGAGGAGTACGGGCTGTGTGAGGTGGGATTGGGGTGGTGCCTTAGATTTGGGCCATATTTTATTGCAATTAATCATTTTCTTTTTTCAGGAGTTTTTGACAAAGAACGCTAACGGCAAGCAGTACTGGATTGGCCTGCACGACATTAGCAATGAAGGGACATTTATATGGGTCGACGACAGTTCTGTGTCATACAGGTCAGCCCAATCCCGCTCACTGGTACATGAGGGCAGGGTGGGGGGTTGGCTCCGGTGCAACTGGCCAATCAGTACGTTTCAAACACATTGAGTCATTGGCTGAGTGGGTGGAGCTGCCCTTTCTTGATTCATCTTCCATCTGCTCTGCTCTTTAAACTGTCCAGGGTTTCCCCACAGGGAACCAGAGCTAGTGCGGTAGAGAACAAAGTGGTGGATGATGCTCAGCTTTAAATTGTCACCTTCAGCTGAGCAGTAGCAGTTTTCAGGGTCTTACGGGGCAGTTTCCCCTTTGAGAAGAAATTGGTGGAATATGGCTCCTTCTTAGTGTAACTTGTTTATTTACACTAGACCTGAGGCAGAGATATCACCAACAGCACCCAGCTCAGTCCCCTCTTGCATAAACCTCAGCCCAAATAGCCCAGTGTTCCCAGGAAGTGACTCTATCCTGAGAATTAACTCCACGTAGAGAGTCAGGCTGGAAGCGAGGACTGACCAAAGAGAATGTGGATCACAGCACTAACCACGCAGGGTGTCCTCCAAGCCTGGTCAGTGCTCAGCCACTCAGGAAAAGCACTTGTAAGACTGTGGGTAACTCTCACTGTAACAGTACGGCCCTGATCCACCACTGTATTACCCCAGATTTACACCAGTGTAAATTCCATTGAAGTTAATAGCTAGACCAGTTTAAAACTGGAGTAACAGAGGTCAGTCAGGCCCTATATCATTACACTTGGCTCTTATCCAGTGCTCTGTAACAGTCAGCCTCAAACCACTTTCCAGAGGGTGAGGCCGGATCACCCTCTCTGGGGGCTTAAGTGGGATTTCAGGGAGTGCATTTCACCAGGGCTTCCCTCGAATGCCTAGCTGAGTTTGCTACTCTCTTTGATCCCCAGCAACTGGGATCGAGGGGAGCCCAACAATTTTGGCAGTGGTGAGGACTGTGTGATGATGCTCAAAGATGGGAAGTGGAACGACGCTGCGTGTACGATGAATGGGGACGGTTGGATCTGTGAAAAGAAGTGGACTTGTTAAACAGTGGCCAGGAGGAACACAACACAGCCAGTGCATCTTAATAACCACAGAGCCACCCTGCTGCCCTCTGCCCCTTCCATGCAAGGTCTGCCAGCTCTTTACAAACTTCAGTGCATTAAACCTCACAGACCTCACCCCTTCCACTCTTGGGAGCAAGGTACTATCACCCCAACTTTATAGCTGGCGAAACTGAAGCACAAGGACTTACCCAGGTCACAGCAGTGAATCAGTGGAAGAGACTGGATTAGTACCCAGGAGTCCTGACTCCCAGTCCCCTGCTCTTATTACACCACAGTATTTCACATGGCTGGAAACAGGAGTCCTGACCACTACTGCTCTAACCACTAAACCATCCTCCCCGCCAAGAGCCAGGAATCCTGACTCTCAACCCCCCTGACTCTAATCCCTAGACCCCATTCAACTCCCAGAGCTGGGAAAAGATCCTAAGTGCCCTGAATTCCAGCCCCTGCTCTAACTATTAGACAAAACAGACTCTTTCACAATGTGGCAATTTATTGGGTGGAAAACCCAGCTAGCCCCCTGAACTATATTAATCCATTATCAGCATTTATGGGGAAAGGGGGCAGAATCCTTACTGCACAAGAAGTCAAATTTTAGAACCTGCCAGTCAATCCCATCAACATGGTATAGATCTGGTCATTTCTCTATAGTAAAGGATGTGACCAACTTCCTGGTTTAATGCAAATTTTCCTCCCCTGCTAACTAGGGCTAAAATTTACACAGCTCCAGCCGCCGCTACTGCCCCGGGGCCCTTTAAATCCCCGCCTGAGCCCTGCTGCCGAAGCCCTGGGGTAGCAGCGGGGGGGCTCCGGAGGGGATTTAAAGGGCCGGGGCGGTAGCGGTGGCTAGAGCCCCAAGCCCTTTAAATCCCCGCCTGAACCCTGCTGCCGAGCCCTGGGGTAGGGGTGGGGAGGCTCTGGCGGGGATTTAAAGAGCTCCGGAGCTCCAGTCACCGCTACTGCCCCGGCCCTTTAAATCCCCGCCTGAGCCCTGCTGCCGAAGCCCTGGGGTAGCAGCGGGGGGGCTCCGGAGGGGATTTAAAGGGCCGGGGCGGTAGCGGTGGCTAGAGCCCCAAGCCCTTTAAATCCCCGCCTGAACCCTGCTGCCGAGCCCTGGGGTAGGGGTGGGGAGGCTCTGGCGGGGATTTAAAGAGCCCCGGAGCTCCAGTCACCGCTACTGCCCCGGCCCTTTAAATCCCCGCCTGAACCCTGCTGCCGAGCCCTGGGGTAGGGGTGTGGGGGGCTCTGGCGGGGATTTAAAGAGCTCCGGAGCTCCAGTCACCGCTACTGCCCCGGCCCTTTAAATCCCCGCCTGAGCCCTGCTGCCGAAGCCCTGGGGTAGCAGTGGGGGGGCTCCGGAGGGGATTTAAAGGGCCGGGGCGGTAGCGGTGGCTAGAGCCCCAAGCCCTTTAAATCCCCGCCTGAACCCTGCTGCCGAGCCCTGGGGTAGGGGTGGGGAGGCTCTGGCGGGGATTTAAAGAGCCCCGGAGCTCCAGTCACCGCTACTGCCCCGGCCCTTTAAATCCCCGCCTGAACCCTGCTGCCGAGCCCTGGGGTAGGGGTGTGGGGGGCTCTGGCGGGGATTTAAAGAGCTCCGGAGCTCCAGTCACCGCTACTGCCCCGGCCCTTTAAATCCCCGCCGGAGCCCTGCTGCCGAAGCCCTGGGGTAGCGGCGGTGGGGCTCTGGCGGGCATTTAAAGGGCCGGGGCGGTAGCAGCGGCTGGAGCCCTGGGGCCCTTTAAATCCCCAATGGAGCCCGGCCACCGCTACCCCAGGGCTCGGGCAGCTGGGCTCAGGTGGGGTTTAAAGGGCTCGGGGCTCTGGCAGCTGCTACCACAGCGAAGCCCCAGGCCCTTTAAAGCTCTGCCAGAGCGCAGAGCCCTGGGGTAGCGGTGACAGCCGGGAGCCCCCAGGGCTCCTCAGTGATTTAAAAGGCCCAGGGCTCAGCTGCGGTAGCGGCAGCTGGAGCCCGGGGCCCTTTAAATCGCTCCCGAGCCTCCCAGCCGCCTCTGCAGCTGGTAGCTCGGGTGTGATTTAAAGGGCCCCGGGCTCCCAGCCACCACTACCGCAGCTGGAGCCCTGGCCTGGGGAGTTAAGGCCCTGCCTCTTCCAGTTGAGGCCACCCCCTGCTCCGGACTCTGGCGTACCGGTAAGTCCTCTAACTTACTTTCACCCCTGGGGGTGCCCCAGGGATGTGGGGAGCTCAGGGACTAGTGGGTAGGGTTGCCAGGTGTCCAGTTTTTGACTAGAATGTCCGGTCGAAAAGGGAAACTAGCAGCGTCCAGTCAGCACAGCTGACCGGACACTAAAAGTCCAGTTACGTGCAGTAACCCGCCTCTGCCACCGGGGAGCAGGAAGAGCAGCAGCTGTTGCTGGAGAAGCGGCTCCACTCAGCAGCTGCTGCTCTTCCCACCCCTCCAGGCCTGACAGACAGAACTGATTGGCTCCTGGATTTGTCTCCAAAGTAGATACCAGTGCCGTCCGGGGGGACGGGGGGTAACCTGTCTGCCTCCCGCCCCGATTTCCCCACCCCCTCACTCCAGGGGCCGACCTCCCTCACTCTACTGTGCCCTGATTTCCCCTCCCCAGCCCCTCACTCCAGGGACCCCCCCACCCCACTGTGCCCCCAAAAAGTTATGGTTTGCTGAATATGATTATCCTATCTTTTTATATCTAACGTTATGAATATTGATTGTATACCTGCATTTCAAATGTGTTTGCTCCTGTGGTCACACCCACAAGACAGCTTACTTCTAGTCTGGCCAGCACATTCTGAAGGGATTATACAAGTTGAATGGCCCATCAAAGAACACTTAACTCACACTGGACCATAGAAAAGGCTTATCCCTACCTGATGGACTTTCCAGCTAGAATTTGGGTCATGGCCTCTGTTATGACTCATCGAAGCATGCGTGGGCATGTGACTAGATCATGGGATGCTAAACTCCATCTTGTATGCCTGTACTGTTCCGCAAACTGTGCTGAGGGCTTTGCTTAGAACAGTGGGTTTCCCTCCACACAGCAGAAGCTATAACAGGCCCAAGAAACATCTCCATTTTGCCTCGTTCCTGCTGTAATCTCTGGGCTACGGAAGCATTCTAACCAAAGGACTGAGGACCTTCCAGGTCATTTGGAAGCAACCAGAGATTTAACAAGCCAGCAGTTTAGTGCATCCCTGCTTCAAGCCTGAACCAAGAACTTTGCAATTATTGTATGTATTTGATTCCTTTAACCAATTTTAACTCTCACCTCTTGCTTTCTATAAATAAACCTTTAGATATGAGATACTAAAGGATTGACAACAGCGTGATTATTGGGTAAGATCTGAGTTATATATTGACCTGGGTATGTGGCTGCTCCTTTGGGATCAGAAGAACCCTTTGTTTGATGAAATTGGTTTTAAATAATCACGCATCATTAAGTCTAGTGTCTGGATGTTGAATCCAGGACTGGAATATCTAAGGAGGCTGAATTTCTGACTTCTTGTTAGCCAGTGTGGTGAGACAGAAGTTTACTTTTTTCAGAGTAAGAGCCGTGTTAGTCTGTATTCGCAAAAAAAAAAAAAAAAAAAGGAGTACTTGTGGCACCTTAAAGACTAACCAATTTATTTGAGCATGAGCTTTCGTGAGCTACAGCTCACTTCATCGGATGCATACCGTGGAAACTGCAGACTTTATATACACACAGAGATCATAAAACTTGGATTTAAACTTGGAGAGTGGTCAGTTTGGATGAGCTATTGCCAGCAGGAGAGTGAGTTTGTGTGTGTATGGGGGGGGGGGGGGGTGAGAAAACCTGGATTTGTGCTGGAAATGGCCCACCTTGATTATCATGCACATTGTGTAGAGAGTTGTCACTTTGGATGGGCTATTACCAGCAGGAGAGTGAGTTTGTGTGTGTGTGTGGGGGGGGGGGGTGGAGGGTGAGAGAACCTGGATTTTGCTGGAAATGGCCCAACTTGATGATCACTTTAGATAAGCTATTACCAGCAGGACAGTGGGGTGGGAGGAGGTATTGTTTTATGCTCTCTGTGTGTATATAAAGTCTGCTGCAGTTTACACGGTATGCATCCGCTGAAGTGAGCTGCAGCTCACGAAAGCTCATGCTCAAATAAATTGGTTAGTCTCTAAGGTGCCACAAGTACTCCTTTTCTTTAAGTTTACTTTTGTTGCTGATTTGGTATATTTTATGGAAGAATACACCCCAAAACTGGTGGCTATCTGCCCTATTTCTCAGCAGTTTGGTCTGAATTTGGTATTCAGTTGTGACCCACTGAGGCATGGTGACAAGGCAGCAGGTGAGTCTTGGGGGCATGAGTCATGGGGGCTGGGGTGGAGAGCGAATGACGGAGTGGGGGAGAGGTGGTGCAGGGCCTCAGAGGAAGGTGGGGCAGGGGTGTTTGGTTTTCAGGGATTAGAAAGTTGGCAACCCTACTAGTGGGGTGGAGGAGGGAAGGAGGGACACAGTGGAATTGTGGGGGGGGGGGAGAGGGAGGGAGGAACAGGGATGTTGGGGAGGGAAAAGGGGACAGAGTAATTGTGAGGGTTAACAATAGATGCACTCCAACCCAAGCCCTGTGAGCATCCCCCTGGAGAGGCCAGCCCCTGTGCTATGGGACACTCACCATGCCTTTGGCGACACTGCTCCCAAAAGAACCAGACACTGCAGTTTAGCAGCTACACCTCAGAACACAGCTCCAGTTGAAAGACAGCGCTTAGACATGTTTATACAGTGAAACCAAGTTTAAGTTTAATTAAGAATAGAGGTTTGAGAAGCAGCAAGTAACAAATATTGGAAACAAATGGTTACCTGTCAAATAAAATCATAACATGGTTTCTAGAGCCGAAACTTAACTAACCAGAGATACTTCCCCGTCTAACGAAGCTTAGCTCACCCAAAGTCTCTCTCAGCACTTAACAGCTGGGACCCTCCTTTCGTAAGATATGCATGCTGGTAGCCTGTCCCCTAGTTTTAGGCTCACATGTGTACCCCAGTACTCCCAGTTATACCCCTCCTCCCACATCCATTGTCTTTGCTTGTAAACAGGATGCCCCCTGCTGGATGCTTTCTCCTGTCTGCATCTTTCTTGTAGACTTTGCAAACTCTTGATTAGGCTCAGGCTCCGTAAAGCAAATAGGCATCCAGTGTGAGTCTTACAGCACACACCGGCTCAGACGGAGAGAGAAGCATCTCACCTCCTGCTTGAAAGGAACCTGCTTATCCCTGTCACGGCATCACTCACCACACTGGCGCCACCTGCTGGTCATTTCAGGAATTAGCTCAGTGCAGCAGGTGCGTTCTCAGATGGTGGCTCTCCCGTTCTCACCTCCGCCTGCAGACCCATTACAGCTCCTTTCTCTCATCTGCTTTGTGGCACAGCCCTCCAGACATGTCACCATCCGGTTCCCCACTTCCAGGGGACTCCTCCAACAAGCATCCAGCCACTCCTCTCAGCAGCTTGGCAGTCCACAGCCAGGCTGCTCCTTCCTTCCAGCTCACTGTCTCTATTCCCTGGGCCACTTCCCCGCAGCCTCGGTTCCTTCTGCTCCTGCTTCTGGCTCCAGCTCCTTTTCCCAGGGTCTCAAGCCTGTAAGTCCCAGCAGCCTGTCGGGAGCTCTCCCGGTCCCTGTTAGCACCTGCCCTTCCCCCAGTGCTGGTCTCTCTGTAGCCCTCTAGGAAGCCAGTCTTCTCCCTAGGACTCCCTGCAGCAGACTATATGCTCTGGTCTGCAGCTTCCTTTTATGTAGGCTGGCTGGGCCCTGATTGGCTGCTCCAGCTGCCACCCTAATTTTCTGCAGCCGCTGCCCTAATTGGCTGTTTCCCCAGCAGCCCCTCCTTTGGCTGCCTTCCCCTCAGCCTCCCTAGGTGGATTTTAACCCTCTTAGGGCCAGTGCGGGGCAAGCGCCCTGTCACAATCACCTTCTGGTAAGAAGCCCCCAACTTAAACTTTCAGCATCTATACATAACTTCTTAACTATTATCCGTACATACGTTTCACAGTGACTGTGATGACCAGTGAGCTACTGGCTTTCGGTAGAGACCTTTCATGTCACCTTTGGTGAATTATTATACTTATTCCTGACCCAGGGGATCCATGCTAATCCTGTGCATCCACTTTGTCCCCTCTGCCAGTTGGCACCAAGAGGTCCCTGGGGTCACATGGATAGGATTTGGGGGAAGGGCAAATGTGTGCGCAGGGGATGGGTTCAGGGGTGGAGAGGGCATGTGTGTGGGGTGCAGGATGGGATCAGGGATGGGGAGGGAAAGTGTGTGGGGTCGGGAGATGGGATCGGGGCAGAGAGGGAAAGTGTGTGGGGTGGGGGATGGTATCAGGGCCCGGGAAGGCTGTCTGAGATGCGGGCCCTGATACCATCCCCCACCCCACTCACTTTCACAAGGCTGGGGCAGGGGGTTGGGGTGCAGGAGGGGGAGCGGGCTCTGGGAGGGAGTTTTGGTGTGGGAGGGGGTGCAGGGTGCAGGCTCTAAGATGGAGTTTGGGTGCAGGAGGGGTGCGGGGTGCAGGTTATGGGAGGGAGTTTGGGTGCGAAAGGAGGTGCAGGGTGTGGGTTCTGGGCGGGAGTTTGGGTGTGTGGGGAGGTGCAGTTTGAGGGCTCAGGGAGGGAGTTTGGGTGTGGGAGGGGTGCGGGCTCTGGGAGGGAGTTTTGGCTGCAGGAGGGGGTGCGGGATCTGGGAGGGAGTTTGGGTGCAGAAGGGGGTGCGGGTTCTGGGAGGGAGTTTGGATGTGGGAGGGGCTGTGGGCTCTGGGAGGGAGTTTGGTTGTGGGGTGGGGACTCAGGACAGAGGCCGCAGAGGTTTGGGGTGCGGGAGGGGATGAGGGGTGAGAGCTCTGGGAGGGAGTTAGGGTGTGGGGTGCAGGCTCAGGGCTGGGGCATCAGGTGTTTGGGGTGCAGGAGGGGATAAAGGGGCGGGCTCTGGGAGGGAGTTTGAGTGTGGGAGTGGGTGCGGGTTGCAGCCAGGCGGTGCTGACCTTGGCGGTTCCCGAAAATGACCAGCACTGCAGCATGGACTTTGTTTGGCCCAAAGCGAGGGAGAGAAGCAGTGGGGTGAAGCTATGGAGTTAGCTGCAATACTTTACCTCTTCAGATGTGCAAAGAGCAGGGCAGGGCATCACAGCAAAACGGGCCCAGAAATCACCAGAAACAGGCTACAGGGATGAGCAGGGCTTTTCCTATAATGGCTCCTCCTGGCTGCTGGGGATGCTGTGGTGCTGGGCCCCAGACTGTCTCTCCTGTGCACTCAATGCTCCCCCGGAGACGGAGGAAACAGCCAAACCATAGGGGTGAGAAAGAGGGGAGAAGGGAACACAGCGGGGCTGGCTGTTTGGGGGGCTGAGAAGTAGGGGACAGTAGTCAAGGAAAAGGATAAGGGCTAGGCGCATAGGCGCAGAGGGGAGAGGGGGAGGAGGAGAGAGATGTTAGGGGCAGGGGCAGAAGGGGTGGGGTGGGGGAGGGGGTAGCAGAGTCAATAGCCCCCAGAACAGATGCCCTTCCCAAAGCTGGCACAGAGCCCAGGATTCCTGAGTTAGCGCCCTTTAAGGGTTTGTGTTGTGTGTACGCAGGCATTTTCAAGCCACACTCATTCTCGTTAGGGTGGACTAATCCGCCGTCTCAGACAAGCCCTGCCTCTCAGCATTCCTCCGCTGTCAGGCAAATAGCTGTGAACCCACTGGCAAAGCGTGTGTCCCATCCCTCTCTAGAGGCTGGTACAGAGAGAGGATAAGAGTCGACCACTTCTACCAGTTCCTCCATTAGCTCAAGTGGCAGAGGTCCATGCTGTATACTGAAATGTGCCAACTCTCCTGTGGTCCCATGAGGAGGGTTATTTTGGCTCCACTTGGTGGTATTTTGTTTTTTTCAGGTTGCAAAGCCATGTACTCAAAAGTGTGGAAATGCCAGTATTGGGGCCAGGGTCCTGTGGGTAATAGTGAACGATCATGGCATTAAAAGCCGTGTCATAATGCATATGCACAAGGGCCAAATTAAAGTTGCGGGGGTAACCTTAATTAACCATTGCCTGTTTGGTGCTCGCATTTGCAGCTAATTCTTTTTATGTCGCTTTTTGAATGTAGTTCGTTATAAATATCCCCTACTCATTGTGTCGTCTGCAAACTTCGTCAGTGACTTTATGTTTTCTTCCAAGTCGTTGAAAAAAATGTTAAATAATGTGGGGCCAAAACCGGACCCCTGTGGTGCACTGCTGGAAACACCTGTTTGATGATGATTCACCATATATAGTCTCAAAATGTAACTTTCAGTTAGCCAGCTTTAGTCCATTTAATGTGTATCATCATGTTAATTTTATATCGTTCTAGTTTGAATGCAGTACCAAGTGAAATGCCTTTCAGAATATTAAAGTATATTAAATCAACACTATTGCTGTTATCAAGCAAACTTATAGACTCAACAAAAAAGATATCAAGTTACTTTGACAGGATCTGTTTTCCATAAACCCATGTTGATTGATGTTAATTATATTACTGTTCTTTAATTCCAGTATCAGCTGCTCTGTTATCTTGCCTGGGATCAATCTCAGACTGACAGGTATATAATTACCTGGGTCATCCTGTTTGCTTTTTTAAAATATTGGCACAGTGTTGGCTTTCTTTGACTCTTCTGGAACTTTCTCCATGTTCCATGACTTGTTGAAAATGAACATTAAAGCAAGCTCTTCAGCAGGCTTTCTTAATACTCTTGTTTGCAAGTTATCCAGACCTACTGATTAAACATGAGTCCCTACTGGTTAACATCCTCCTGAGATACTAGTAGAATGGAAAGAGTGTTATCATATGAAATGAATCATCATTTGTGTTTTTCCCAAATATAGAACAGAAATATTTATCGAACACTTCTACCTTTTCTCTGTTATTATTGATAATTCTACCATTTCCACCTAGTAATAGACCAATACCATTGTGAGGATTCTCTTTGTTCCTAATAGACTTAAAAAACTCCTTATTGTCCTTAACGCTTCTGGCCACAAGATTTCTCCTTGTGTCCCTTTGCTTCCCTTATCAATTTTCTACAATTCCTAGCTTCTGATTTATATTCATTACTACCAACTTCCCCATTTCTTCCATTTATTTGAGATATATATGTATATAGTTGCCTTCACTTCCCCTCTAAACCAGGCCTTTTTTTTTTTTTTTTTTTTAACCAGTATGTTCATCTGTCATTGTGGCTTTTGGGGCATCTAGTAAAGTGTTCTTAAACAGTTTCTAATTCACTTTTTGAACTCTGTCAGGGCTGGAGACACCAAACTGAAGCCATAGATCACCAGGGGTTGCCTTTTGAGTCCGCCCTCAAAGACACTTTGAATTGACAGATCACTACAACTCTGTCACTCTTAGGATCTAGATTGCAACTCATTTGTTTATTTATTTCTTTTTCCTAGTTAATAAACTTTCAGATAGGACTGGCTGCAGGCCAGTTGGTAGAAGATTGAAGGTTGGTAGAAGATTGAAGGTACCAACTGATCCCCACCCTGTCCTGTATCTCTGGCTCCAGCACCAGGATAAAATACCATACTCTTTGCTCTGGCTTGGAGAGCAGAGGAAGCGCTGCATGGCCCTCACCATGCTGAGAACACTCACAGCTTTGCACTTAGACAATTTCTACAATCAATGCTCATGCTTCAGGGCTTCAATTTGTCACCTGCAGGGGTCAGGGAGGAATACTTTCCCCGCAGATGCACAATTGGCCCGATGCATTTTGGTTTTCTTTCGCCTTCAGCTGAAGCATCAGGGATTGGCCACAGCTGGAGGAAGGACACAGGACGATATGGACCAGGGCCCTGAGGTGTTACAGTAAGTGCTTTGTTCCTAGATGCCCAGTTGGTGATTCTTGCTCCCAGGCTCAGGGTCACACTGATTGCCAGTTTTGGGGTCAGGAAGGTATTTTGCCCCAAGTCAGACTGGCAGGGACCTTGGGGGGCAGGGGAAGTTGGGGTTCGGCTTCCTCTCCAGCATGGAGCAGGGAGCCTGCTAGGATCATCTGAACCTGTCTCACCCAAACAATTCTCTGCCACTGCAGGGGCCTGAGGCCTTGGTGGCATCTCGGTCCCTCCTGCTCTGTCTGTGGCCACAGCCCGTCAGTTTCTGGAGGGCTGGGAAGTGGAGAAGAGAACTGCCTGTGATTTGGTCCGGTAAAATCTGTTTGGCAAGGCTCTGATAGGAGTTGTGTCTTTAACTCTGGTTATTTTGAAGTGGGGTTCAGAGGGACCGTGGGATTTACGCCAGGTCACCCAGCCAGTCAGCAGCAGAGCTCAGGGGTCCTGACACTGAACCGTCTACGTCTAGCAAAGGACTTGTACCATCACAAGGTGTGTTTTTTTTTCCTCGATGTTATTGTCATTAACCGTATTGGCCATTGATATTTCAGTGGTTCCTTTGACTTCCCTTCTCAGTCACCTGTTGTGGAGAATGTGGACATTTTTGTAACGTTTTTATGAACAATATGCATGACTGTTTCCCCACTCACTGTGTATTGCCACAGCCTGGGTGTAAAGGGGTTAATATTTCCTCTGGGACAAGGTGAGACAAGGGGTGTGGGTCATAAGCAGGCAGGTCTGGGTTGGTTTGAATGAACTGTCAAGGAGAGGAGAACGTGTGTGCTCAGCAGGACGGCACCTGAGAGAAAGGGACCAAGTGGGGGTGTGGGGTGTTAAGATGACTGCTGTGCAGCAGAAAGAGCTAAAATCCAGGGATTTTGGAGCAGAGGGGCAGGGGATGCTGCCAACACAGGCTCTGAGCTCGGTTTGGCTTTCCCAGACAAACCTGCCCCCCTTGGTCCTGGAGTCCAGGTGACCAATGACGAGGGCATGGTCTGAACAGGCTGTGCAGTGTCACTGCCAATCCCTGCTGGCTGCATCGTTGCCAAAGGGGTCGAGTCTCTCACAGGGGTCTACACTCAGCTGGACTCACTGGGGAGCCCCGGCGAGAAGCAGAGGGGCTGGAGGCCCAGGCCTCCATCTCAGAGTTGTGGGGCCATCAGGAAATCCTGAGGTCTCTTCCAACCCTAATCTTCTATGATTCTATTAATTTTAAGCTGCAAGCAAGGGCAGCATGTCTTCAAGACTCTCTGTAAACTGCCTTTAGGGTGAGAATTTGCTGCTCATGTCCAATTATGTTAGTATATTAAACTTAGATTGCGTTTTTGTTTTATTTGCTAGATAATCTGCTTTGATCTGTTTGCTATCCCTTATAATCACTTAAAATCTATCTTTTGTAGTTAATAAACTTGTTTTGTCTAAAAGTAGTGTGTGGAAATCATAACTTGGGGCAGAAAGCTGTGTATAGCCCTTTCCACACTGAGGGAGGGGGTGAATTTCACGAGCTTATGCTGTACAGTTATCTCTGCAGTGCAAGACGGAACAATTTTGGGTTTACCCTCTAGAGGAATGTGTGAACTTGAGTACTGGGCAATTCCTTAGCTGAGCCTTCCCAGGCAAAGCTGATTTCAGTGTCTGTGTGTTTCTGCAGCTAGGTGTGTCCCTACTTGTGTGCTGGTGAAAGTGTGAGGCCGGGAGCATGTCTACAGCTTGTCACAGCACTACAGGGTGAAAGGGAGTCAAGGCTGGTGGGTAAGGCAGAGTCAGTGGTACCCCAGTTCCAGGCAGCACCTCAAAGAGCTGGGGGGAACCAGTCACATCCTTATCCCCCTGCCTTGTTGGTTGCTAGGCATCAGTGTCCTGGCGATTGGATCTGGCATTTTCTTCTCAGATGCTCCACTGATATGGGAAGCATGGCTCAGGCAGCTAGGCAACACTCACACCTCTGGTTGAGCCTGCCCAGAGAGCAAACAGTCCCTTTCCACCCACTAGGTAACAATGCAGCATATAGGGGAAACTGAGGCACACATAGGCTTTATATAAATATTACAAAAAATTACCACTTTGTCACACAAATCAAAATGGGGTTATGGCAAATAGATCCTGTCAAACTAACTTGATAGCTTTTTTTGACAAGATTACAAGTTTGGTTGATAAAGATAATAGTGTTGGTGTAATATACTTAGACTTCTGTAAAGCATTTGACTTGGTATTGTGTGACATTTTGATTCAAAAACTAGAACAATATAAAATTAACATGCCATAGATTAAATGGATTAAAAACTTGGTGAAATGGTTTGCGGGGGGTGTGGGGGGGGAATAAGTTTACCAGCTGGGTGGAAGCTTCTCAATTCTGACGTTTAGACATGAACAAACAAAAAGATTCCTCCTGCAAAGACTGAGGGAGAGAAAAATGAGCGACGGCGGGTGTTACATGACTTTGCCCAGCAATGCCAGCTCTGCAGTTTTTCCTCAAAACACCAGCTCGAACTTTACAATACAGCTAATTAAGCCCTTGGGTCTCCCGGGTGCCTGGGAGGTGGGGTTAGTGGAAATACAACACCCACACAGCTGGAACACTATCCGCGAGGACACCCCTTTTGAAATCACCTTTGAAGATATGGCATAGAGTTTTATCCTACGACGAGGTTATTACTCGTCCATACCCGAATGATTGGATCATATGAACAGTACCGTGGCTCGTCCTCCCCCACCGCCTGAGGTGGTCATGAACTATGACCCTGTGGGTAGAAAAGTTAGCCTTAAATCCGCTGATTTTACTTTTATGTTTTCTACCAGCAGGGAGCTAGCTAACATTCTAGGTTTGGGCCCCAAGCGCAGCGTCCAAAAAATTCCCTTTCTGGGCAGACATCACCGGGGGGGGGGGGTTGGGGGGTTTAAGTCCTTGTATCTGCACACAATTATTGTAGAACACCAGTTTGTGAGGGACTTTTCTGTTCCCCTGTTACGCTGTGTCCCTGTCTGAGGAAGGAACAATGAGTTTGTCACCATCACCTACGATAAACCTCATCACGTTCCTGTCAGAAAACACCACATCGATACCATTACCATTGAAATAAAGACAGATCAGAACAGATGCGTCTCATCTGTTGAACGGAGTGGATGTGAAAATTAAACTGACGCGCAGTAAAGACGCTTTCTGTTTAATGGGCAGTGCTGCCGAAGGCTTTAAATTGCGCATTGTATCAGCATCGCTTTTTGTGAAGAAAGTACGGGTGGCCCTGAGCGTTCGTCTGGGGCACGCGGAGTCCCTGCTTACCACAAATGCTAAATATCCCGTGGACCATGTTGGGAATGAAAGTGTTTAGCATCCCCGTGGGCAGCAGGGTCAATAACCAGGAGAACCTGTTTTTTGGGACAGTTACCCAAAATGCTTGTCCTAGGGTTTGTCCTATGCCTTGAGTGGAAGTTACACTAAAAATCCCTTTCATTTTAAACATTATGATATTAATTTTGTGGCCTTGTATGTGGATGGTGAACAGATACCAACCAAGCCTCTGCAACCAGACTTCGAGGCAGGATGCTGCGTGAGAGAATACATGAATCTGGTACAAACGCTGGTAAACACATGACAGATCGTTCTCTGTTAATCGATCGTGAGGAGTTTCCACAGGTTACACCTTGTTTGCCTTTGACCTGTCTCCTGACCAGGAATGCGCCGATGACTATTCCCTGATTAAAACCGGGAACCTGAGAGCAGAAATACGTTTGGGGAAGGCTTTAACCATCACCGTCAATCTGATCGTGCCTGGGTTTTTGACAACATCATAGAGAGAAATCAGAGGAGAGACGTTCTGCTTGACTATATGTGAACATGGACATCGTGCAGCTCTTGTGTGTCTTCTCAAGGTGCCTTACACAAAAAAAGAATTTCTTAGACGTGTTCCCTTGTGATTTGGCTCCCTGGCGACAAGCTGTCTCAGAGACCCCTAGGTTTGTATCGCGCATCCACACAACCAACCTGGTGAACACTGGCTTGCCTTGTGCCTGGCGAAGCGTAACCGTGGAGAGTTTTTAGACTCATATGGGCACCCCCCGAAGAGCATGTTGTTTCCTAAAAGCATTATGAAATTTTTAAACAAAAATGCCACAGGCATTGTGTTTCACAATAGACAATTACAAGACCCCCGCTCTGTCGCCTGCGACTATCACCGAGTGTTTTTCTTACATCAGCGGAGCAAGTGTTTATCTTTTGACCGGATTTTAAAATTGTATTCTAACGACTTAGTGCAAAACGACCGGATGGTGATGAATTTTGTAAAAAATACATTTAAATTCTTGGGCATGCCTAGCCTTGCTCAAAATGTGTTTCAACAAGCCCAGACGTGTATCTTGCAATGCTTTTTATAGCCAGGTTATCCAATATTCTCAGGCATAACAGACAATGTTTTGTTTGGCATTATCCAACACATTTTTTATAAAGTAACTTTTCCCACAGTTGCTAGTCCCCGCGAGAATTGCAGAAAAGGGGTGTTTCCACCTCGTATCCACTTTAAAATCCGTAGGGCAGGGTTTTAAACTCTTCTCCTAGGACCCTCTTGTTGTAAATGACTTTCTGTGTTTTCTTAAGGGTTTTGGTCTCTATTTACCACTGATTTTTGTTCCTTACGATAGAGGGCTGCTGCACCTCTCTCTTTTTTGAGGTGTTTTCTCGCAGGCCCGTGCAATAGTCCAGGACTAGATCTTTCAAACTGTCAAAGTTGATCTATTGACAGTTTGCCAAGTTCAGGGTAATACCTTTGACTTTCATACAGGCCTTTCCTCCCGACAGCTTATACCCGTATGTTTTCGGGCCTGCTGACACAAACTCGGTGATGTGTTGATCTGGCGGGATCTCACTCGTGAGGGAATTTAGAAAGAGTTTAGCGATTTGGCATTTAGCGGGGTTAAACCTGATCTCGTGTTGGCACAAACGCACGCCTTCTTTCTGGTAGAAATCGTTCAAGTACTTATTTTGTTTTTCTTCGTCTGTGCACCAGCTGGGATACCCTGAAGCCTCTTGTTTCTGGTGGAGGTGTCATTTGATGAAGTCTTTTCAGAGTACATCAGATTTTTCATTAAAAAGCCAGATTTCATATATTTTTGCCATCGCGTACCCCTTCGCTATGGCCGCGTTCAATTCCACCGTGCACCAAGTCCCCAGGATGGCCCTCTCCTCGTCAGTATGGATGCACATCTCCCGCTGCTCGGTTTCCGCACAGGTTCGGCATAGCGGGAACATAAGCTTGCCACCCACTCTGACAGGTAACAATGGGAAAAAGAAGCCTTGTGTGGGGTACACTTTAACTTTTGCAATTCCAGAATAATTTGCAAGGGGTCCAAATTTGTCATAAACTATATCGGAGTGTTCGAGAGGGTATTCTTTGGTTTTCTTTACAAAAGGGTAGAAGCTGGTAAAATCATAAGAGTGGATTTCTTCCCCGGAGTTAAGTTTGTAATATAGGTGCATAGCGTTTGTCCTTCCCCCAAAAAGAGCATCCCTAGGCACGAGAGGCTTGGGCAACTGGGCTCAGTTTAAAAAACCTGCAAGCTCCCTGTCTGTTTCTTTCATCACTTCCCACTCTTGCTCTCAAAGAGTCCTCACTACAAAACCAAGTTGTTTCAGATAGTCGGTCTTGAGCTGCGTCTTGTAATAAAGAAACCCAAAAGTTGTCCCCGTCATAGGGTTTTGTGCTTTTTCACAATGACAGGTGGCACAAGCGTGGAAAAGAACACCCGTTAAACTCTAAGGCTGTGTGTACCCTGTCAACACTGGCATAACCGTCTAAAGAGTAGGAGCCTACCTGTAGTTCCCCACCCTGTAAAGCATGCCGTATTTGTATAGTTTCTTTGTGAGAGGTATACAACAGCCACTGAACAGATGGGGTCGAATATCTTTTTCCTGCCTGTGATCATTGTCTGGAGGGAGAAGAGCTACCGTGTTAGGCTCCAAAAACATAAACCTGTACATAGCCATGCAGACAGATGCCAGTGTTATGTACCAGAATGGATCTATACACAGTTTTATCTCGGTGAATTTACCAGGTTCTCTCTCTACTAGATCTCCCTTCTCCATCTTTTTCATAATCTCTTTTCTGTAGAGGATACAAGGCTGTCTCAAAATTTTGACATCCTGCTGACAGTAATAGACGAGCTCTTTCTGCAAGTCAAACGTCTCCTACCTGTGGGCCTGCTACCAGTCGAGAAACTCTGCTTTTTCCCTGGGCATCATGCTTTCTACACCATAGTGCTCCACACCGGGCATAGGCCCCACGTCATTTTGATTTTCTAAAGTGTTCAAAAAATGTGGAAAATACCCTTTGCATCCTTCAAACCCCATCACCTGCGGGAGCTTACCAAGCTTCATGGGCAAGAAGTTTAAAGAGTCTATAAAATGAATGCCCAGGACCTTACCTTCCACACACATTACTTTACTGCCCTGAGTGATCAGTTCTAGGCACATCTTTTTCTTCAGTAACTGTCTAATGATGAAGTATGCATCGTAACCTTTGGAATTGTGCGCCTGGAACGTCTAGACCTGGAACTCTTTGCCAATAAAGGTCTGAACAAACATAGAAAGACACTCATCACCCTTAAATTCCCAGGACTTTTCCGGCTTGAGGGACATAGAAAAAACGTAATTGGGAGTGTGCAACCCAGTCTCCTGTGTGTATTCAGAATCATAACAAATACACTTTTCTGAGGATTCGGGCTTTCTAAGGCTGTCCATAAAACCGAGGTGACCGTCTACATCACCAGCGATCAAAGCCTGACCCCGCTTACAGCGCCTCCCTTTACACCTGTGCCGCTTGTCCACGTAAGACTGACCCTTATCGCACAACGTTTTAGACAGGCATTCAACTTGTTCTGTCGACGCCCAGTCGATGTGTCTGTCTAAACGCTCTCTGGACTGACAATACAGTCTACAGCGAGGAGACCTCAGCTGCAGTCCATGCTGTCTGAGCATGTTACGCTCAAGCAGAGGCAGCAGCTGGACCTGCAAGAGTGGCCGTGACTGTGCACCGTGGGGCAAAACTCACCGTAATTTTTTGCTCCAAACAACTTTTTCACAACCAGAACCCCCTAGTAATGCTCATCGTGCAACAGGATGAAATAAGTCTTGGGGTAAACTGCCCCCCCCGTTTTAAAAAAGCCCCTTTTGCCGCATACAGCACCACCTGTATGTTGACTTCTAAATGCTGTTCAGACATTGCTACGTCACTGAGCATAATCTTTTTTTCATCTGACCAGCCCAGTTTCTCATGCAACTTTCTCGCCCCCGCTAACGATTCCGCATCCGTAGGGTTATGGTCAGACATGACGGCCAAGAGTCCACGCGCAAAACACAGATGGGTACCCGTGTAAGTCAGGTCTACTAAACATTGTCTCTTTTTTATGGATGATTTGACTACTGAGGATAGAATTTAAAACTCTACGAGCGGCCCCCACCCCTGTTTTTTTACAACTGTCACAACGAGGTGCAATGTCCCATTGACATGCAACTCTATTGCTCTGTGGCAGCTTTGAGGCCTGATTGAAGAAATCTTCAGCAGACAGCTCATCCCTAATTCTTCAGACCGAAAACAACGGCTTAGTTAAATTACAGCTCTCTAAATGTAACTGAACATAATCATCAGGGCCTACCCTACCATTAACGTCATCAAGAACTAACTGTATCCCCCTGTGTATGGCTTCAACAACCTGCTGAGCTGAATTTATTCGCTCAAGATTGACAAAATGAAATTCCTCACAATACACCGACCCCCCAAATCTAGGTAATTCACGTTGCCAACTTCTCACTCTCTCCATACACACCTCTGCATTTTCAGGGTTACTTGGGGGTTCCTCTACAGGACCATCAGTGGCATCTTCTACATCAGATGCTATTTGAGAGTCAGACTCCGAGGCGCCTCCGTGAGGGTCATCGGGAGGAGATGGGGACCCATCATTCTAGAGAGCCCTCTGGGGAATTTTCTAAACCAGACTCTGTGTGAGAGTCTGATTCCACCTCCCCAGTTTCAGGCATGCCAGCTTGAGAGCCTCCAGTTGAGGGCATCTCTTTTTGTCCCCCCCTCCCCATTACCTCTCTAGCCCTTTTTAAAATTTTTACAGCGACCCTGGCCTGGAACTTCTTGGCAGCCATTTGTTTGTCCACCAAGGCTGTCCCCACTTTTGTTTACACCTGAGCTGATGTGTATCCTTGAGGGTGCCCCTTTTACCCAGGCCCCTTTCCACAACTAGTCACGCCTGCGCAGAGCCAAAAATTGAAGTATTTTTCAAAAAGTCACCCGCCAAAGCTTTTGCATTGTTGATGTGCTTTCCAGCCCTCCTTTCTTTTAGACCCCCTGAAGATACACCGTTCACCAGTATTCTGAACGAAGCATCATATTTTCCCCAAACCTTTTTTAGAATACCATTCTTTTAGAACCCCCGAGGATACAACGTCCCTCAGTCTTCTGAACGAAGCATCGTAGGTGGGCGTTTTCACTCACGGTTCTCTCAGGGCTTGGTGTGGAGGTGGCCGCTGAGGAACTGGCGTTGTGTTTGCGTGGTTGGTTTTTACCAGAGTCTTTTGTTTTGTCCTTGGCTTTGACGTATTTGAGGTTTGGACTGCCCTGATGCTTCATCTGCACTCTTGTGCTGTTTTGAGTTGTTAAAGGTCTCAAAGCAGATTTCTGGTTCTTTGGCTGGTCTGGTGGAGGTGTCCCTGTAGCTTTGACTACAGCATTCTCAGGAGAACTGCACATACCCGATTAGGGGGGAAGGGACATATTACAAAACTTAACTTTACCATCTTTCTCACCCACACCGATGTATTTACTTAAAATACAAAACCTTATAACCTCACAAACACAATATATTTACTGGGCTTCATCCATCCATCTGGTGAATTTTTCTTTTCAGCTGTCTCTTTTCTTTTTCTTTTAAGCTTGTTTACCCTCTGGTCTAAGGGTCTCTCATGTTTTGATCGTACTGTGGAGCAGACAATATTATTATGATGATGATGATGATTATTATAATTATTATAAATCACATGAAACTGTTTTGTAAACTTAAAAATAAAATATTCATTAGGGTGTTTTTCTATTTAAAAAGTCAGAGCTTTCAAACAAAATAATCCATTTCAGACTGTACAACAAACAGGAGTTTTGAGTTTATTTCTACCACTTTAAAACAAAAAACCCGCAAACATTTTTTTTAAATACACCTCATTTTGCAAAATAAAAACCAAACTGCTTTTAAAATCAACTTTTAAAATCCAGTTTAAAACACATTTTGCACAGTAAAAAAACACCCTGTTAGTTTGAAACACACCATTACTATCAGTTTGCAGCCATATACTTTAAAAAAAACACCTATGTTTTTTTTACACAGAGAGAGAGAGAGAGAGAGAGAGTTTAAAACACAAAAAGAAAAGGAGTACTTGTGGCACCTTAGCGACTAACCAATTTATTTGAGCATAAGCTTTCGTGAGCTACAGCTCACTTCATCGGATGCATACTGTGGAAAATACAGAAGATGTTTTTATACACACAAACCATGAAAAAATGAGTGTTTATCACTACAAAGGGTTTTCTCTCCCCACACCTTACTCTCCTGCTGGTAATAGCTTATCTAAAGTGATCACTCTCCTTACAATGTGTATGATAATCAAGGTGGGCCATTTCCAGCACAAATCCAGGCTTTCTCCCTCCCCCCCCAAAGAAAAACAAACCCACTCTCCTGTTGGTAATAGCTTATCTAAAGTGATCACTTACATTGTAAGGAAACCTGGATTTGTGCTGGAAATGGCCCACCTTGATTATTAATGTGTGTGGTGGGGTTTTTTGGTTGGTTGTTTTGGGTTTTTTTGGTAAATATAGTATTTTAAACTTTTAATGGCTTTGAATTGCTAGAAAGAGTGACCCATAGCATTCAAACAACTCCTGGGTCATATTTAAACTGTCCAGTAGAGTTCTGCCAGTTCCTGGGTCCTTTAAACTGTCCAATAGAGTTCTGCCAATTCCTGGGTCACTTTCACTGTCCAATAGTGCTCTCCCAACTCCAGGGATTATATTTAAACTGCCCAATAGCATCTGCGAATTCGTGAGGTTTTATTTCATTTCATATTAATCCGAACTCACCCACCCACCTCCCTTACTATGGGTGCACACCCATCAAATTTATCCCTATAGCAACAAGGGTAAGGAATCACAGTTACCTTCACTATTTAGTGGGGGTGTGGTTAAAACCATTCAGTTCAACAGGATGAGTCAACTCTGTTGTACTCAAACACATGTCTGAACCATCCCTGTTTTGTTTTCGTGTTGTAAGCAGAGGCAGGATGAGCTCTACCCTGACATCTGGTGGTGAGTTGTGGAAAAGGACTTCAGGAGCTGATCTCGTTTGCACAGGCACACCCACCCCGCCTAGCATGAGCCCACAGGAGCCCAAACGGTCACTTTGGCGGCTGTGGGATCCCCAGTGTCTCTGTTATTGGGGCAGGAAGAATAAAGTGTCATTATCCTGATTATGTGAACCAAGGACAGTGGAACTGTACTTGGCCTTTTATGACGGAGGGACTCACCATCAACTAAGTAGCACTTGCTAGGCAAGGGACAAGGATTCCAAAACCCAGTGAATTGAGAGAGTTTGAGGATGGAGGTTTGTGCCTAGTGGTGTGAGCCCCCTTCTGAGGGCCCTAAACACCAATTGCACCTTCTCTCCATTATGTAATATCAGAGAGAATTTTGATTCTATTAGGAGTTTGGTTACAGACTGCAGAGCTGAATTCACTTTGGGTTCATGGTGCCCCAGCTCTGGAACCCCACTACTATTTAACACAGTATTCAGTGATTTCAATTTGTTGTAGGGGCTTCAGTGCCCCGCTGGTGGGGGCTTACCCGGTTTTGCATTGTGTTACGGGAATGGAACTCCTAGATACTGAACCCAGCCCCTGTTGTTGCCAACTCTGATGGGCAGAAGGGTTACACTGTAAACACATTTTTAGGATTTGTTCCCCTCCCACTTCACAGCTTGTTGCTGTAAATGGTTCTCTTTTACACAAAGACACAAGACCTAGGTTCTCACAAACCATTTTTTTTTAATTTAAAAGTCATACAGCTTCTTGAAAACAAACCCAGATGCTCCATAAAAACTTTTAGCTCACTTAAGGGCCAGAGACCTTCTAACAGAAACACAGATAATCACAAAGCCCTTTTCATTCGATTTTTTAAAATGTACAGCGACCAAGTTTGATATTGCATGTTTGTCCCCTCATCATTCTCTCAATTAATCCTTTTAGATTTCTTACAAATAGTCTTTTTCTTAAGCAGGGTTCTGTCAGTTTTTGTACGGACCAGACGGTCAATGTAATGCTGTAAGCAGGCATCTTCCGGTTTGGACATTTTCTTTAAAACATGGTCAGGGTCTCCACTGAATTGCACAGCATTTCTCAAGGTCACCCCTTGCGCTAAATGTTCTTGGGTTAGGCACAGACGTTGCATAACATAACCTATGGCAATAATAGTGTTCAATAAGGTTTCCAAACACAGCTCAGCACACAGGCCCCAGAGCTTGCAGTTTCTATCCATTGAAGTCCAAGTCACACAGTCATGGTGCCATTGGGCTGGGGCATCTATGACACAGCCCTCACCATTTTCAAAAAGCTTTTCCCTAAGACAGTGATGAAGAACAGCACAAACAGCAACGTGTACAATAGTCCGCATAACATTTTTACGCTCATGACGTGGCACTGGCTCAGCGAGTTCCATGCCAAGTCTCCTCCTAAACTCCTCATAGCCGTCCTCCTCAGAGTCATTTTCAACAATTTCTAGCGGCGTTGAAGAAAAACAAGGCGAGCCTAGTTCACCTTCGCTGCTTGATGCAACGCTGTCCAGTGTTAGGATATAGATATTCAGGTCTGTCTGTAAAGGCCTATACTCTAAGAATTTAGGTGTATTCTTATCACTTGGCCAGTTATAGAGGTATAAAAGAAAGAATCAAAACCACTGTCTGCCAGTGTAAGGGCCTTCTCTTACTGTGACAGTCTGAGGCCCTGTTCTTAGGCTAAGGCCTTTGGCTAAGCAACAGAGGCAGCCATAAGCTGGGAAGCGAACAGTCACATCCTCACATTCCAAACTAGTCATATTGAAATAAGGTGCTATTGGGCTGTTAGGCATTATCAGGACAGGATTGTATTCCTATCACCTCCAGAGAAAGGGAAGTGCCTAGAAAATGTAAAAGGAAACTTAGTTTGATAGCATCCTGTCTGGCAAGAACTCACTTATCAATAGCTGGGATGTGGAATCCTCACTTCTGTATTGTTTTGTCATTATAGTTCCCACTTTGCTGTTGTTTGTCTGTATAATCTCTGTCTGGTTCTGTGATTGTTTCTGTCTGCTGTATAATTAATTTTGCTGGGTTTTAAACTAATTAAGGTGGTGGGATATAATTGGTTACATAATCATGTTACAATATGTTAGGATTGGTTAGTTAAATTTCAGGAAAATGATTGGTTAAGGTATAGCAAAGCAGAACTCAAGTTTTCCTATATAGTCTGCAGTCAATCAGGAAGTAGGGGGTTGGGGTGGGCATGCGGGTGAGGGAGACGGGAACAGGGAATGGGGGTAAGGAAATTGCAATCATGTTTGCTAAAGAGGGAAATGGGAACAGGGAATGGGGGTAAGGAAATTGGAATAATGTTTTGCTAAGGGCAGGAATGAGAACAGGGACACAGGTGTAAGGCTCTGTGGTGTCAGAGCTGGGAAGGAGGACACTAAGGAAGGAAACTGGAATCATGCTTGCTGGAAGTTCACCCCAATAAACATCGAATTGTTTGCACCTTTGGACTTCGGGTATTGTTGCTCTCTGTTCATGCGAGAAGGACCAGGGAAGTACGTGGGTGAAGGAATAAGCCCCCTAACATCCAGGGCCTCCGGATCCTCTAGAAAGGCATCGTCAAGCTGTCGAGAGATTTTCAGACAAGAAACAAGCGTAAGTTCCCACTGCTTGTTTTTAGATTTACACAACGCCTGGTTCCTAACCCCATTACACCCAATCATCGACCGTCGCTTCTTAATCATTCATTTACCGGAGCTACGTCTTTTCCATTCACCTTGTCTGCCAGTGCCTTCCCCGAGCCATGATCTCCTTCCTCCTCCAGGGTGGTGGATGACGAGAGGCCACCATGCTCATGGGGGTGTCTCATGAGCAGTTGGGCTTCAGGGTCGGATTCTGGCATATCCATCAATGGCTGGGCCAAAGGAATCCCCTTGGCTTCTCTCTCATCCTCTTCAGAACTGTCGCTGCTGTAACGCTTTCTCCACACAACTCCAAAGGTCCTCGGGGCCAAAACAAAGTCTGAAGGTCTCACATGGGTGGTAAAAGAGTCCACGTTTCCTCTCAGACTTTCCACAATTTCTAACACATGTCTTCTTGGTAAGAGATGGCCTCCTCTTCCCAGCGCTGGGACTTATGAGGTGATGGTGCTGCACTCTGATTGGCAGAGGTCGTTGGAAGGAATCCTTAGAGAGGTCACACGACCCTCTTCTGGGCGGTTGACCCCGTCCCAGAACCCACCCTATTTTGGTCGAATCTCCTTTCGGAGCTGTCCTCTGTGGCCAAAACCCACCACGATTGGTAGAGGGTGGTGGGAGGAGTTCTTAGAGAGGTCACATGAGCCACTTCCTGATGGGTCACCCCACCCCAGAATTCCCCCCAATTGGACAAATCTCCTCTCGGGGTGGTCCCCAGCGGCTGAAACCCCTCCTGATTGGTAGAGGGCAGTGGGAGGAGTTCTTAGAGGGGTCACAGAAACCCCGGAACTCCCCCTGATTGGTCAAATCTTCTCTCAAGGTGTTCCTGTCGGGGCAAAATCCATCCTGATCAGCAGAGGACAGTGGGAGGAGTTCTTACAGGGGTCACATGACACACCTTGCTTCCGGACATGTGTCCGCCTTGACCCCGGAAGTAATACTCCCATGAGATGGGACTTCCAGTGACCTGTGTGCAGGGCTTACAGGGTCAAGGGGTGGGGTTAACGTTTGATTGATGGTAGGGCCCTTATACTACTCGCTCCCGCGACCCAAAATTGGAACAAGAGAGACTATAATACTGGAGAGAAAGAAAGGAATGTTTTAAATGTTTTAAATCCTTGTACTGTGCTGTAAATTCTTTTCCCCAAATTAATTAAAAACATTAATTTGTATTTTTTATTTTTCTATTTTTGTTGTTGTTTTATAAAACAATACAGCAACTATAATACTGGCCAGTATTATACTTTTATAAATAGAATACAACAACCATAATACTGGCCCGTATTAGCCATTCTCCTACTGCTCAGATGCTGTAAGGGAGAGATGGATCAGGCCCTGTAAAGTAGGCTGGGTTGATATTTTTATGACTCCAGGTGTTTTTATTACACATCAGGACATCTAGTCATTCTGATGGATGTGCAGCCTCTGGACAAGCTCAGTGATAAGCATGTATATTACACTGCTTGCTCAGGGGTCATTACTATAGAAACAGCCAAGTACTGGCCCAGATCCTCAAATACACCTGAGCTTTAGACTCTGGGTTGTTCTAAATTAAGCTGTCTTGTAACAGCGATTGCTGTACGGGAGATTGCTGTAGCACCGGGGTCGGCAACGTTTGGCATGCAGCCCCCCACGGTAAGCCCCCCGGCGGGCCGGGCCAGTTTGTTTATCTGCCGCGTCCGCAGGTTTGGCCGATCGCGGATCTCACTGGCCGCGGTTCCCCACTGCAGGCCAATGGGGGCTGCAGGAAGCCGTGGCCAGCACATCCCTCGCCCCGCGCCGCTTCCCACAGCCCCCATTGGCCTACAGCGGGGAACCACGGCCAGTGGGAGCCACAATGGGCCGAACCTGCGGATGCGGCGGGTAAACAAACTGGCCTGGCCCGCCAGGGGCTTACCCTGGGGGGCTGCGTGCCAAATGTTGCCAAACCCTGCTGTAGCACAGCATACACTGTGTGTGCCTGCAGTGGGCTGGTCACCGGCTCCTGCTCTGAAGGGCTTGAAATCAGCCCTGGGAGAGGGCTCAGCGTGCCAGAGGGCTGCTGCTGCTAGGAGAACAGCGAGCCTCGGCTGACTGGGGAAAGAGCCACAGAGGCGGCCATGCCCCAACCAGGCCACAGCTGGCCTGTATGAAAAGGCTGGGAGCCAGGCGCTCAGAAAGGCTCTGTCCAGGCTTGTAGGGCGTAGGGCCTGGCTGTCTGCAGAAAGGGGAGTGGGAGTGAAGCCGGGCTGGGGAAAGGCCAGAGGAGCTCCAGGCTGGCAACTCCCCAGGCTGCAGGGCCTGGTCCTAGGCCCACAGAGGTAGTGGGTGGTAGAGGAAGGCAGCTGGTCCAACCCCCCCGGCCTATGATGAGTGGCTTTTACACTGCAGCCTGCCCCAGGGAGTGGGGGCTTGATGGTGACTGGCAGTAGCACAGACTGAGGCAAGGTGGGGATTGGAGGGTTGTGGGTTCCCCGGAGAGGGGAGACCCAGAGGCAGGGTGTGCGGGGTATTGCCAGGGGGCAGCACCCCAGATAAAAAGGCACCAGGGTCCGGGAGGGCCAGGGGGCCAGGGGACAGTGAGACACCGGCCGGCAGAGGGTGCTCCGTGCTGGAAAGAGCTAATTCCCAGACGACCAGCAGGAGGCGCCGCAGGGGTGAGTCGTAGTGCTGCTCCCGTGCCATCTTCTGTTTCCAGCTCACACCCCATATACTTGGGTGGGAAGCTAGGAGTTGGTGACCTACAGCCAGCTATGCTGGCTCTACGCTATATCTGCTAGTTCTCTGTGTGTTAGGGATTTGCACATGCTGGGGAATTCCTAGCTGCCTCTTAGGGCAGCTTTGTGGCTACTTTGCCCTGCTCCACTGCAACATAGGGCAGCAAAAAGGTGACTTTACAACTAACCCCACCCCTATTTATGCACCTACATGTGATTGTTAGGAGTCTAAGTTTAGGTACCCAGGTTTGGAAAATTCAGTTACCTGGCATAAAGTTGTCTGACAAATATGCCTTTAAACATCATTCCCCTTGTTTTTCAAATATCTATTTTAAACACCACAATGTTGATAGAGATTTAGGTGCCCTAATCAGCACCTCTGCAGGTGGCTATAATGGGTATTTAGGCATAACTGCAGATTTTAGTGCTTAACTTTAGTCACCCAAAGCCTTTGTATTTGTATTGCCCAATCCTATGAGTTGCTGAGTGTTCTCAAACTCCCACTGATGTTGCTGGGAGATAAGGATGCTCTGCCCTTCAAAGAAGGCACTCAGCAGATATAGCTCATCCTCCCAAGTTAGCTACTGTGATCCTCCACCTCCATATAAAAAGGTCACTGAATGGTCAGGTTTCTAGTCTCCATCACCACCTCATTCTCCAGTTTACTGTCCCCCTGGGTTCAGGGCCTGTGAGGATTCCTCAGGCAGCAGTTAGCAGAGGAGGGCGAAAGGCAGAGGGAGTCTGGGATGTTATTGCTTACAGCTCTCAATGGGGAGACAATGTTCCTCTAACAGTTGGATATTGGAAGGAAATCAATAGAGACCCCTGTTGAATTGACACATTCAAAAGCGACAATATTAAGTAGTATGGGTTCCCCTAATCTTGTAGTGTTTCCTGTTCTGGTGATTGCTTTCTATACCATATCTAGCAGCTTACTCCCTGTCCATGTCATCATATTATTGTTCCCTAGTATTCTCCTCTCTGTTTATGTGTAGTAAGGGGCACTGTACAAAAGACTGATGACTCTTCACATTTCTTTTTCAGGTGCTGGCCATGTATCTCACAAATAAGGTCAGATGTAAATAACCCAGCCCCAGACTTTGTATTCACTGTGCACACATTTCCTACGAAACTGTTTGAAGTATCTGCTTCAATTGCTCAGAGGCCTGATTTCTTCTTTCAGAGAAATTGGGGCTTCCTGCCTGTCCACTGTAACCATGATGTGCGGGCTTCTTCCCTTGCCCGTTCTCCATGGAGATGGAAGAAGACCTCAGTGCCTCTCTGGGGTCTCTAACCACTCTTTCAGGATCCCCACAAAGCTAGATCTAATCTCTGTAGTTAGTGACCTGGGGACTGGTTCTTAATCATATTCTCTTCTTTGTTTTTCTGGGAATTCAGTGTTGCTGATGAATTCTGGCTTGTAAGCGGCACGGACTGTGTTTTGGTGAGTTAGCCTCCCTCCTGTCTAGCCTATTTCTGGGTCAGAAGGCTATCTGTGAACTGCGTCTGTTTACTTACAGACTTAGGAGAGGTGCCTGTAATAGTGTGTGTGGGAAGGCATCTCTGCTTTTCTAAGCCAAGTCCCTGTTTGTATACTGCAAGACTTTATCAGAGAAGACCCATAGGATTCCCTAACTTCCCCCACTGCACTACAAGGGAATGACTGTCATTGGGTATCTCTGATAGGGTATGTCCTGCTGTGCTGACTGGTCTTGTGACTTCTCTGTATCAGGGACCAGCTCATTTTGTTAATAATTCACATTGGACTAGAGCTGGGTGAAGGCTGAAGGGTCAGTTCACTGTAGGGCTCACCAGTTAAACTCCACAGTTCAGAGAATCCTAGAAATGTAGGGCTGGAAGGGTCCTAGAAAGATCATCCCAGTCCAGCACTATACTTAGACCCTCCCTTACAGCTCTTTGTCTAATGGGTTCTTAAAAACCTCCAATGATGGTGTCATAAATATAAAGGGAAGGCTAACCACCTTTAAATCCCTCCTGGCTAGAGGAAAAAACCCTTTCACCTGTAAAGGGTTAAGAAGCTAAAGATAACCTCGCTGGCACCTGACCAAAATGACCAGTGAGGAGACAAGATACTTTCAAAGCTGGAGGGTGGGGCAGAAAACAAAGGGTTCTCTCGGTCTCTGTGTGGCTTTTGCCTGGACCAGAGCAAGAATGCAGGTCAGAACTCCTGTAAAAAGTCAGTAAGCAATCTAGCTAGATGTGCATTAGATTCTGTTTTGTTTAAATGGCTGATAAAATAAGTTGTGCTGAATGGAATGTGTGTTCCTGTTTTTGTGTCTTTTTGTAATTTAAGATTTTGCCTAGAGGGATTCTCTATGTTTTGAATCGGATTACCCTGTAAGGTATTTACCATCCTGATTTTACAGAGGTGATTCTTTTATTTTTTTCTTCAATTAAAATTCTTCTTTTAAGAACCTGATTGGTTTTTCCTTGTTCTTAAGATCCAAGGGTTTGGGTCTGTGTTCACCTATGCAAATTGGTGAGGATTTTTATCAAGCCTTCCCCAGAAAAGGAGCTGTAGGGTTTGGGAGGATTTTGGGGGGAAAGACGTTTCCAAGCAGGCTCTTTCCCTGTTGTATATTTGTTAGACACTTGGTGGTTGAAGCAATAAGGTCCAGGGGCAAAAGGTAAAATAGTTTGTACCTTGGGGAAGTTTTAACCTAAGCTGGTGAAAATAAGCTTAGGGGGTTTTTCATGCAGGGCCCCACACCTGTACCCTAGAGTTCAGAGTGGGGAAGGAACCTTGACAGATGGGGATTCCACAACCTCCCTTTGAAGCCAGTTCCAGAGATGAACTATCTTTATAGTTAGAAAGTTTTTCCTAATATCTAACCTAAATCTCCCTTGCTGCAGATTAAGCTGATTCCTACTTCCAGTGCACATGGAGAACAGTTGATCAGGGTCCTCTTTAGAACAGTCCTTAGCCAAACCTCAAATATGTTAAGATAAAGAGGCATCTGGAGGAGGGAAAGCAGGTGACAGGGGTATGTGTGCAGCTTTCTTGGCTTGCCCAGGGCTCTGAGTCACCTTGTTACCCATCCGGCGAGAGGAAGATTTTCTCAGGGAGCTGATATCTAGTCAAGCATAACATCACCAGTCTGTTAGCCATCCTACCAATCTCCACAGGGCTCTGCCAGCCCTTGCTCTGCCGTGCACGGTAACAGTAGTTGCACCGCAGCCCCCAAGCCCCTCTGAAAGTGTCCCCCAGTAGCATCAGGTTACAGTCACAGGACACTCACAGAAATTACCAGGTTAGCTGTCCCCAAGGGAACAGAATCCAAACAGCGTGATTGGTACAGCTCAGGATCAGATCTTTGATAACCTCGCAGCACTGAGATATATGCAGAGTGGAATAATCCTAAAGTTATTATCAAAGGTTAAGAGTTAAGAGGGACTGAGTCAGGATAATGGAAACAGAACTGGTTACATACAAAATGAAAATCATAACATGCTTCTTAGTCTAAATTTAATATTAACAGGCTAAAATCAACTATTACAGCAGTTTTTCCACCTAAAGTAATTTCCCAGCATCATTAACCACTGGGCCTTGGATCCAACTTTCATGAGGAAGGAAAAAGGCTTTTTGCATGCTGTGACCCCAAAGTAACAGGCACATCTGGTAGGCTCATTGATTAGGGTTACTCTTCTGGGGAGGGAGGGATTCTGTAATTCTATTAATGTGCTGCTTATGTCACTTGTGTGTTCATAGGGAGCTCTACTCCTTCCTTCTGCAAGTGCCCTCCCAGTGGAGCTACCCTGCAGGACCTCGGTTCCCCAGGGCTGGGTTCCTCCAGCCCTAGAACTAGATGAACACGCTCACACTAGCAGAGCAAGTCTGAGCGGACCAGGTCAATCAGCCCTCTCCAGCTGATCCCCACATATGTCCCTGTACTCAATGGGCTGGGTGAAGCAGCACTTTCAGTTTCCCATCCCCCTTATGTGCCCCAAGTTTAACACATCCCTATCCCACTTTCACGTTACAGTTGTACTGGCAGTAATCTACTTCATGAGCAAACCCCACAGGATTTTTGGGCACTACCGGGATCTTTAGCTTAAGTAAAAGAAGGGTTGCTGCAGAGTAAATGGGGGAAGCGGAAAACACCAAAGAGTAAAATTCAGAGAGAGAGAGAGAGGCAACCAGCTGAACCATAAAAGTTATTTATTGAATAATAGTGATAGCTACACAAGGAGGGTTAAACAAACATAATGGTTACATTTGAAAGGTTAATACCTGAGGAAGAAAAGAAAACGGAGGGGCGGGGGAATCTCACCCACTCCATGAGGCTTGAACTGGGCGGGGTTCCCAGGTAATGGTGGTAGCTCAGGGTCCTGAGTGCTGGAGACAGGCAGAGCCCCCAGCACAATCAGTCAGGAGATGGAATCCCAGTGGAACTGATGCAGAGTTTGGGTCTATACATCAGAACCCTTCCTTGGGCATAGGTAGGGGGTTTTGTAGAGAAAATACAATGGTTCAAGGGAGAACACTAGATTTGTTTATGGGTAAACTGATGACTCAAGGGTTTTCTTCTTTGCCTTTGTTTCTGTCTTTCGTGAACAGCACATACCCTTCAATCCCTGTACTCCAGTCATGCCTATTCCACCAGGTTTCTGTTATCCCTAGAGCGTCTGGTTTCACTTCCTGTATCAGTCGCTCTAGCTCCTCCGTTTTGTTACCCAGCCTCCTTGCATTGGTGTACAGGCATCTTAATTGCTGCTGCTTGGCTTCACCCACATTCCTCGCCCAATTGGGTACAGTCATTCTGCTTCCAGTATCGCCTTCCTGAATGGTATCGGCACTGTCCTTCCTCTAAATGTCCATTCTCCTACCCACTGCTGGTCCTTTCTCCATTGCTGTGTCTGTCCTTCTTGATTTTTTCCTTCCGGTCAATATTAGAATCAGGCATGGAGATTACATGAGCATCTCCCAACCATCTCCTGTGAGTTCCTAGTTTAAAGCTCTTTTAACCAGTTGCACCAACTCCATCCCAAACGGCTATTTCCCTCCCTACTCAGGTTTCGGTCCATCCCATGAGATCAGTCCTCTGCTCGTGAATGCCTCCCAGCAGTCAAACATCCCAAAGCCCTCCTCCTAGCACCACTGCCTGAGCCCTCTATTGATCATCTCATCTTGTCTTGCCTTCACTCTCTCCTCTAGGGAGGGAAGAATCCCACTGAAGATCACCGGAGCCTCCATTTCCTTAAGCATCTTCCCTAGCCTGGCACAGTCTCCCTTGATGCGAGAATCTAGTGTCATTTGTTCCCACATGAGGGACAATCAGTGGATTCTTTCTTGCTCCCATTAGGATCCTCTTCATCCTCAGATCCACATCCTGAATCTTAGCTCCTGGCAGACAGCTCATCCTGTGCTCCGGATCAGCTCTGGTGACAGGCCTGTGTGTTCTTCTTAGTAGGGGAGTCCCCAGTCATGTTGACCTGCCTCCTCGTGGTGGTGGTGTGATTCTCAGGCCTAGCTCTTGAGCAGCTTTCTCCCCAAGAGGACAGAGCTCCTGCATCATCACAACTTGCCCCCACCCCGGCCTGCCCTTGCCTGGACAGCAGCACCCACAGCGTGGCCAGCTGAGGCATGGGGATGGGCTGTTCCCATCCCTCCCTGCAGGAAGTATCTGCACTTAATATTGTTCAGGGTGCCCTCGGGCAGCTTGGCCAGCTCTATGTCTCTCTCGGCATGGAGAGTGGTGTCTCGGGGCTGCCGGGTCAGGGCTTCCACCTAGAGAAGAACACACAGGCCACAGTAGAGACCAGGTAGGGGAGTCATTTGCCCTCCCAGCCAAGGGCTGCCTGGCATCCGAGAGAGAGGCACCTGGAGAGGTACAGAACCCAGGCATCGTGGCTCTCTGTTTTAACCCACAAGCCCTTCCCGAGCTTGGAAGAGAACCCAGGAGTCCTGATGCCCAGTCCCACCCTCCTCACTCTAGCCAGTAGACTTATTGAAACATCCCTGAGGGTGAGATTTTATCTGTATTCAGTTGTATTACTGTATTAGAGATAGATTTGCGTGTTTTATTTTATTTTACTTGGTAATTCACTTTGTTCTGTCTGCTACGACTTGGAACCACTTAAATCCTACTTTCTGTATTTAATAAAATCACTTTTTACTTATTAATTAACCTGGAGTATGTATTAGTATGTGGTGGGGCAAACAGCCGTGCGTATCTCTCTATCCGTGTTATAGAGGGCGGACAATTTATGAGTTTACCTTGTATAAGCTTTATACAGGGTAAAATGGATTTATTTGGGGTTTGGACCCTGTTGGGAGTTGAGCATCTGAGTGTTAACGACAGGAACACTTCCTAACCTGTTTTCAATTGAGCCTACAGCGGTTAGGGGACGTGGTTCAGACCTGGGTCTGGGTTTGCAGCAGGCTAGTGGGTCTGGCTCCAACCGGGTAGGGCACTGAAGTCCCAAGCTGCCAGGGCAGGAAAGCAGGGGCAGAAGTAGTCTTGGCACATCAGTTGGCAACCCCAAGGGGGTTTCTGTGATCCAACCCGTCACACTGGCTCAGCCTAATTTCCTGCAGACAGGCAAGGCTGGCACCCAAGGACCACGTTTTGGGCCTACCCTGTGTAACTGTGTGGTCCTTGGGACCCATCACACTGAAGGGGTCACTCCCAAGGGACTGGTTCCAGGGGGGGAGGCATAGGCTAGACCCTGTAGCTCTGTGACAGGGAGGATGGCTCACCAGAGAGAAAAGGAGTACTTGTGGCACCTTAGAGACTAACCAATTTATTTGAGCATGAGCTTTCGTGAGCTACAGCTCACTTCATCGGATGCATACCGTGGAAACTGCAGCAGACTTTATATATACACAGAGAATATGAAACAATACCTCCTCCCACCCCACTGTCCTGCTGGTAATAGCTTATCTAAAGTGATCATCAGGTTAGGCCATTTCCAGCACAAATCCAGGTTTTCTCACCCTCCACCCCCCCCCACAAATTCACTCTCCTGCTGGTGATAGCCCATCCAAAGTGACAACTCTTTACACAATGTGCATGATAATCAAGTTGGGCCATTTCCTGCACAAATCCAGGTTCTCTCACTCCCTCACCCCCCTCCAAAAACCCACCCCCATAAACACACAAACTCACTCTCCTGCTGGTAATAGCTCATCCAAACTGATCACTCTCCAAGTTTAAATCCAAGTTAAACCAGAACATCTGGGGGGGGGGGGTAGGAAAAAACAAGAGGAAATAGGCTACCTTGCATAATGACTTAGCCACTCCCAGTCTCTATTTAAGCCTAAATTAATAGTATCCAATTTGCAAATGAATTCCAATTCAGCAGTTTCTCGCTGGAGTCTGGATTTGAAGTTTTTTTGTTTTAAGATAGCGACCTTCATGTGTGATTGCGTGACCAGAGAGATTGAAGTGTTCTCCGACTGGTTTATGAATGTTATAATTCTTGACATCTGATTTGTGTCCATTTATTCTTTTACATAGAGACTGTCCAGTTTGACCAATGTACATGGCAGAGGGGCATTGCTGGCACATGATGGCATATATCACATTGGTGGATGCGCAGGTGAACGAGCCTCTGATAGTGTGGCTGATGTTATTAGGCCCTGTGATGGTGTCCCCTGAATAGATATGTGGGCACAGTTGGCAATGGGCTTTGTTGCAAGGATAAGTTCCTGGGTTAGTGGTTCTGTTGTGTGGTATGTGGTTGTTGGTGAGTATTTGCTTCAGGTTGCGGGGCTGTCTGTAGGCAAGGACTGGCCTGTCTCCCAAGATTTGTGAGAGTGTTGGGTCATCCTTTAGGATAGGTTGTAGATCCTTAATAATGCGTTGGAGGGGTTTTAGTTGGGGGCTGAAGGTGACGGCTAGTGGTGTTCTGTTATTTTCTTTGTTAGGCCTGTCCTGTAGTAGGTAACTTCTGGGAACTCTTCTGGCTCTATCAATCTGTTTCTTTACTTCTGCAGGTGGGTATTGTAGTTGTAAGAAAGCTTGATAGAGATCTTGTAGGTGTTTGTCTCTGTCTGAGGGGTTGGAGCAAATGCGGTTGTATCGCAGAGCTTGGCTGTAGACGATGGATTGCTTCACCACCCTCCTAGTGAAAAAGTTTTTCTTAATATCCAACCTAAACCTCCCCCACTGCAACTGGAGACCAGTACTCCTTGTTCTGTCATCAGCTGCCACTGAGAACAGTCTAGAGCCATCCTCTTTGGAACCCCCTTTCAGGTAGTTGAAAGCAGCTATCAAATCCCCCCCTCCTTCTTCTCTTCCGCAGACTAAACAATCCCAGTTCCCTTAGCCTCTCCTCATAAGTCACATGTTCCAGTCCCCTAATCATTCTTGTTGCCCTCCGCTGGACATTTTCCAATTTTTTCACATCCTTCTTGTAGTGTGGGGCCCAAAACTGGACACAGTACTCCAGATGAGGCCTCACCAATGTCGAGTAGAGGGGAACGATCACGTCCCTCGATCTGCTGGCAATGCCCCTACTTATACATCCCAAAATGCCATTGGCCTTCTTGGCAACAAGGGCACACTGCTGACTCATATCCAGCTTCTCGTCCACTGTAACCCATAGGTCCTTTTCTGCAGAACTGCTGCCGAGCCTTTCTGTCCCTAGTCTGCAGCGGTGCATGGGATTCTTCCCTCCGAAGTGCAGGACTCTGCACTTGTCCTTGTTGAACCTCGTCAGATTTCTTTTGGCACAATCCTCCAACTTGTCTAGGTCCCTCTGTATCCTATCCCTACCCTCCAGCCTATCTACTTCTCCTCCCAGTTTAGTGTAATCTACAAACTTGCAAACACTAATCCACGCTATCCTCCAGATCATTAATGAAGATACTGAACAAAACCGGCCCCAGGACCGACCCTTGGGGCACTCCACTTGATACTGGCTTCCAACTAGACATGGAGCCATTGATCACTACCCACTGAGCCCAACAATCTAGCCAGCTTTCTATCCACCTTATAGTCCTTTCATCCAGCCCATACTTCTTTAACTTGCTGGCAAGAATACTGTGGGACACCGTGTCAAAAGCTTTGCTAAAGTCAAGGAATAACACATCTGCTGCTTCCCCCTCATCCACAGAGCCAGTTATCTCATCATAGAAGGCAATTAGTTTAGTCAGGCATGACTTGCCCTTGGTGAATCCATGCTGACTGTTCCTGATCACTTTCCTCTTGTAAGCAGAATCGGGATGAGCTCCACCCTGACATCTGGTGGTGAGGTGTGGCAAGTTGTGGAAAAGAACTTTAGGGGCCGATCTCATTTGCATAGGCACACCCAGCCCGCCTAGAATGAGGCCATAGCTGCCCAAATGGTCACTTTGGCTGCTGTGGGATCCCCATTGTCTCTGTTATTGGGGCAGGAAGAATAAATTGTTATTACCCTGATTATGGGAATCAAGGACAATGGAACTGTGCTTGGCCTTTTGTTATGATGGAGGGACTCTCCATCAACTAAGTTTCACTCGCTAGGCAAGGAACATGGGTTCCAAAACTCTGTGAAGGGAGAGAGGCTGGGGACAGGTATTAATACTTGGTGGTATGCCCCCCCCCCTTTCGTGAGGGCCTTACGTGCTAATTGCACTTCTTCCTCTTTCCACTATAATTTTGATTCCATTAGGAGTCTAGTTACAGGCTGCTGAGCTGAATTCACTTTGGGCTAATGGTGCACCCACACTGAGGCTCCCCTACTACAAGCTGAAATCATGAAAGAGCTAAACTTACTAAGAGCTGAAATCACTGAGTGTTGTGTTAAGTAGTGGGGGAGGCTGAAGATATATGGTGGAGCAGTTGCGGGATGGCGAGCGGAGCAGAGCGGCTCGGGGAGCAGAGCAGTTTGTTGGATGCCTAGAGCAACTCATGGGGTGGCTGGCAAAGCAGAGCCCCATGGAGAGGTGGGGCCATCAGCTTTGGACCATGTAAGGTGCCCCTTAACCCCAGTCTCCACCCAGGTTGGGAGGTAAAACTCTGCAGATAAACTTTTGAACTCTGGGGCTGCCCTGACCAGGGACAGAGACTTTTGGGTCGTTGGACTTTCGGGACTTTGGGTGATTTTGAGTTGCTGAACTCAAGAACCAAAGGGAAAGGACATGCCCCAATTTGCTTGGGGTGGGTTTTTTGCTCATGGGTTGTGTTATGAATCCTGTTGGTGGTGTTTCCCCAACATAATGCCACATTGTTTCTCTCTGTTATTAAAAGGCTTTTTGCTGCACTCAGACTCTGTGCTTGCGAGAGGGGAAATATTGCCTCATGGAGGCGCCCAGCGGGGGTGGTATATATTTGTCCCAGGTCACTGGGTGGGGGCTCGAGCCGGTTTTCCATTGTGTTTTTGGAATGGAACCCCTAGATACTGAACCCGGCCCTTGTTGCTGCCAACTCTGACAGGCAGAAAGGTTACACTTATGTTCTTAAGATACAAAGGCTGACTTTAGAGAACTGGCCTGGCGAGCAGGCCCCCGCTGCCCCAGCAGCAGAGCCCTTGCCCCACCCGCAGAGTTCATTCTCCACATCACAGCGTAGAGACCCACCTTGTGGGACTCAAACAGCTGCACCGATTTGGCTCAGACGTTAGAAGAAAACCACTCGCCACCTTCAGGCGAACGCCAGGTGGCGAAGCTCCAGGCCCAAGGTGACAGCATGAAGCAGAGTTCAAATCAGAGTCCCGGCATGGCAGTCGGTGGCAGGTTGCCAAAGCTCAGGCTCCAGGCCCCGCCCTGCCCTCACCCTCGAGCCCCCTTATTGGCCAGGAAGAGGCTACAGATAACGAGGGTGAGGGATCAATGAACAGCAGCCGCCCTCTATCCCACACAAGCTCACAGACGAGCCTGTGATGATGTTAACAGCCACCCAAGGGACAAAGGGTGTTGGATCAATGGGACCCAGATTCGTGCCAGGGCAGCCATCTCCTCTCACCCCAGATTCCTGTCAGGGCAGCCATCTCCTCTCACCCCAAAGCTCTGGCACAGAAGGAAAGGCTGCCTGGGAGAACCCCTTGGCAGGGAGCTTTGCTAAGGACGCAAGGGTCCCTCTGCCGGCTCTCATGCAGGATGCCCACTGAGGCATGGAGCAGAAGCAGTCAGGTTAATCCAGCTCTTGATTGCCTTTGCACTGCAGCAACAGCCTCTGAAGACTGATCAGCAAGCGAGGCCACACCCTGATAACGGGGCTGGACAGACAGATGCTGTGTGGAAAGGCCAAGCAAAGTGCCCGTGGCCTTCCCCACCCCACCGGCCCAGCCTTCCCTGCCCGGCATCTGCCAATCCCAGCCTAGCCTTTGCGCCTCCTAGCCCACCGCCCATGCCCCCCATGTCTCAGCCCCCCAATTTTTCCCACCCAGCACCTGCTTCCCCCAACCCAGCCTCCCGCAACCAACACCCCCTCAACTTCCCACCCAGTGCCTGCCACCCTCCTTCCAGCACCTGCTGCTGCCACCGACCCACCCCCTTCCCCACAAGCCTTCCCTGACACCCTCAGCCAGCCTTCCCTCCGCCGCCCAATCAGTCTTCCCCACTTGCCACCTCACTCTCTCCAGCCTGCCCTGCCCCACCCAGCATCCCATCCCACAACCCACCCTTTCCCACCCAGTGGCTCAGCTAAGCCTTGCAGCTCCCCTCATTAACACTGTCAGCTACTTCAGAGGACATCTCTGTGCTGGTTGTTGCTAGCGTACTTTGGAGCTAATAGGCACATAGAGCCCACCATCTATGCAGCGTCACCAGCTTCAGAGCTCAGAAGTGAGGCCCCCAAAATCATGGGATTACAAAACTGATCAGTTTGGATTCTTTATTCATCCCTCCATGGAGCTGCTGGACTGTGCTCCCCAGCCATGAGCGCTAGACACTGACTTCATTGGCTAAGCAAAAACTGGAATTCTCACAAATTCACATGACTCCAGGAGCAGGGACTTTAAGAAAGCCACCAGTTCTCCTGAGAGTCAGTGACCTTGGCTGTGCTCAGGGGAGGCTCAGCTCTGTTCCCAGGTGCCCAGCTGTGCCCTGCTTAGGAGCACTCTGTCACAAGTGTGATATTGGGGAGAAAGGAGCACACAAGGGGCATGGCCCATGCCTGAGAGACAGTTGGACACATTTCCATGTGCAGCATCAGGTTTAAAACCTACCAGAGCATAATAAAGTGGGAATTTTCTGTAATATTTTTAATTAATTTTATGCATGCCTCAGTTTCCCTCTGCACTTCACACTGTTACCCAATGGGTCCAGAGGGTTAAAATGCCCATGGGGCAAAGCAGGAGACATGAGGTTCCTGGACTTTCAGAAAGCCTTTGACAAAGAGCCTTTGGTGGGGGTCCTAAGCAAAGTAAGCAGTCACGGGATAAGAGGGAAAGTCCTCTCATGGATCAGTAACTTAAAAGACAGGAAGCAAAGGATAGGAATAAATGGTCAATATTCAGAATGGAGAGAGGTAAACAGTGGTGTCCCCCAGGGATCTGTACGGGGACTAGTGATGTTCAACATATTCATAAATGATCTAGAAAAGGGGGTAAATGGTGATGTGGCAAAAAGTGCAAATGATAGAAACTTACTCAAGACAGATAAGTCCAAAGCAGACCGTGAAGAATTACAAAGGCATCTCAGACAACTGGGTGACTGGGCAACAAAATGGCAGATGAAATTCCATGTTAGTAAGTGCAAAGTAATGCTCATTGGAAAACATAATCCCCACAATACATATAAAATGAGAGGGGTTTATCATATCAATGATGAGCTGTTACCACTCAAGAAAGATCCTGGGCTCACTGTGGATAGTTCTCTGAAAGCATCTGCTCAGTGTGCAGCAGCAGTCAAAAAAGCGAACAGAATGTGAGCAACCATTAGGAAAGGGATAGATAATGAGACAGAAGATGCCATAATGTCTCTATATAAATCCATGGTATGCCCACAAGTTGTATACTATGCACAGATGATTGACCCATCTCAAAAAAGGTATCTTAGAGTTGGAAAGGGTACCGAGAAGGGCAAGAAAAATGATGAAGGGGGTAGAACAGCTTCCCGTAGGAGGGGAAATTAAAAAGACTGGGACTTTTCACAAGCTTGGAAAAATTGACAACGACGGGAGGTCTATAAAATCACGAGTGGTGTGAAAAGAATGAAGAAGGAAATGTTCGTTCTCTCTTCACATGTCAGAAGAACCAGGGGGTCACCCAATGAAATTTATCGGCAGTGGGTTAAAACTACCATAAGGAAGTACTTCTTCACAGTGCACAGACAAGCTGTTGAACTCATTGGCAGGGGATGTTGTGAAGGCCAGAAATACAGCTGGGTTCAGAAAGAATGAGAGAAGTTCCTGGAGGACAGGTCCATCCATGACTATTAGCCAAGATGGTCAGGGGTGCAACCCCGTGCTCTGGGTGTCCCTAAACCACCGAACACCAGAACCTGGGACTGGATGATGGGGACGGATCACTCGAAATTGCCTTCTTCTGGTCATTCTCTCTGAAGCATCTGGCACTGGCCACCGTTGTAGGGGCATTGGCACCATTTTTATAGTGGAGGTGCTCAAAGCCACTGAGCAAAACTAAATGCACTATATGAGGGAAACCACTTCAAGCAAGAGGGTTCTGCCACACCCCCAGCACTCCTAGTTCCAGCACCTCGGCACTGCTGGAAGACAGGATACGGGCTGGATGGACCTTTGGTCTGACCCTGTATGGCCGTTCTTAAGAGGTGTTGGGTCACGCTGTCTGAAGTTGAATGAATGGGTCATTAAGGACTGGTTGAAACTGACCCGTGTCAGTGGAGGATCTGAAAAGACAAGGGGAGGCCCAAAAGCCAGGGCAGTCACACCTAGCAACCGAGGAGGAGATTTCCCCCACCTCTCTGCAGGGAAGCAGAGCACAGGTCCCCCAGCCAGCAGTTTTATAGCCCCTCAGCCCAAGTCAGCTGACCCAGGCCAGCTGTGGGGTTCACTGCAGTGTAGACATAGCCCCCCCCACCCACCCACTCTCCCCGCCCGCTCCCAGAGCTCAGTGCAGAGTCTAACAAGTGCAGAACACCCACGCTCCTGAACCTGCTGCTGTCTAGGACCACAGGAACTGCCAGGTGGAATCAAAGCCAGGGTCCCTCTTGCCCAGCAGCTGGTGCGAGCCCCACGCTGATGGCATCTCTTCAATCATGGCCTGGCCTGGAGCTGCAGGGTCCAGGTCTTTGTTCACATTAGGGGCTGTGTCCACACACAACACATTAGCTGAGAAGGGCAATGCGAAAAAGAGACTCCAAGTGGGGAGCAGCGACCTGTGAGGAGAACTGCTCAGGGAGTGACCTCACCCCTGCACAGGATGGCAATGCCCGGTGGGAGGCAGCGAGGTGTCAACTTGCTCCTGTGCACGAGGTTTGTGCCTTCGGCTGCAAGCTAGATGCAAAGGAGGATGCTCCAGAAGGCCAACAGCCTTAGTGAGAGCTGGTGCCGGGCAAAGGAGGGAACTCAACGCCCCAATAAAGCAGCCCCCACGCTGGGCAGATCAGCCACAAGACAACTGTGAGATGGACGCTGACTGCACCCCCAGAGGGGCTGACAGCATTGCATGCCGCTGTTCAGACAGAAGGGGGAGTTGGCCACAGACAGGCTTCTGAAGGCAGGAGATCTGCCACCCTCCTTAGCTGGAGTTGGGGGCCCAGGCTGGCATTCCCAGAAGCACTGGTATCCGGCTTGGCATTCATTCTGCCATTTTCTCTTTTCAATTCGTTGCCTAGTACACTTTGCCCTGGTGACTGGCCCCAGCAGAACGGGCACTGCCGGATGCTCCCCATCAGGAACCAGCATCTGCCCTTCCAGCAGCAGCAGGAGCAGGCAATGCAGCTGCAGCAGGGTGTAAAGGCCGGGCTCCTGCTGAGAGCTGCGCAGGGCGTCTGGGTGGGAAGTGCCAGGCATGTCTCTCACATAGCAAAGGAGGCAGCGTGTCCACACCAGCTGTGAGCAGCAGCCCGAATACCCAGGCTCTGCTCTCGCCTGGCCGTCAGTGCGTCCGCATTGCTGCCCATGCACTAGACACAGGGGGCCTGGCACAGCCAAGCTGGGCTCCTCACACACAGCCGCCCCTAGGTTAGCTCCGCGGGCTGCACGAGTGCCCGTTCCCGAGCACGTTTCCTGGCCCTGGACCCACAGCAGAGCTCGGCAGCAGCACTGGTGTGACGCTGGCACTCAGGCAGCTCGCCGGTATGGTGGGCACCTGTTATTAATACTCGGCCTTTCATCAGAGACGCCCCGGCCACCGCAAACCCGCTACTGGGTGCAGCTCTGCCAGACCTGGCCCAAAGCAACACGCTCAAGGGGGAGAGTTAGCAGTGGACATAGGGGAGCAGCCTCTCGACTCTCACCTCTCAGGCTCTGGCCTTCAATCCCCTTCTGCCCCACCATTACTCAGGGTAACAGATTCCCTCCCAGGCTCAGGGAATCCTGGCCTTTCATGCACATTGCCCCGACAAAGGCCGGTGAACAGCCAGGCCTTCTCTGGAACCATGTAGGTCAAACCAGATAAGACACGGGGGGTTGTGGAGCACCATCTCCCCTGGTGGGCAGGGGACCAGGACTCCAGGTTGTCATGCTCAGCTCTGCCACCAACTCCCTCTGTGACTTTGGGAGAGTCATTTGGCCTCTCTGTGCCTCAGTTTCACAATCTACAAAACACGCCTAATACAAATCCGGGGAAGCGTGCTTTAAGGGTCAGCTCCCAGGCAGGAGAGGGGAGAGCCGCATTGAGAAGGCCGGAGGTTGTCGTTCTCTGCAGCAGAATCACAGGGCACAGCAGGGGCTTAGCGCTCTCTAGGCCTACAGGACTCAGACCGGGGGTCATGCTGGCGTGTCTGAGAGCTGACGATGATCAGGAGCCACATGGCTCAGAGAAGCACAGAGATCTCATGGACCAGTTTCCAACTGGCCAGGCTGCGCCTTCACTCTCAGAGCCATGAGCCAGGCCCACTGTGTCACTAAGGCAGGGGTGGGCAAACTTTTTGGCCCGAGGGCCACATGGGGTTGTAAAATGGTATGGAGGGCCGGGTAGGGAAGGCTGGGCCTCCCCAAATAGCATGGCCCCCACCCTTATCCACCCCCTCCCACTTCCCGCCCCCTGACTGCCCCCCTCAGAATCCCTGAACCATCCAACCCCCTGCTCCCTGTCCCCTGACCGCCCCCTCCGGAGACCCCCGCACCCTAACTGCCCCCGGGACCCCAACCCCCGCCACTCCCTGTCCCCTATCCACACCCCGGGGGAGGGGAGGCAGCGGGGGAGGGGCCGGGGATTGGACAGGACGGTCCTGCGGGCCAGACGTTGTTTGCCCACGTCCTGTCTGGCCGCCTGAGCTCCCGGCCGGGGAGCGAACCCCGGTCCCTCCCCCGCAGCCGCTCGCCCTCTGCCCGCTGCTCCTGCCATGGAGCGTTGCAGCGGCGGGACCGGCTCCGGCGAGCGGGTGGCGGGATTGGATGAGGGGCAGGGGTTTGTGGAGAGAGTCAGGGAGCCGGGGGCGTTGGATGGGGCAGAGATGGGGGGAGGGCGGTCGGGGGAGGGGCCGGGGCTCGTCTCCTTGGCCGGGAGCTCAGGTGGGCCGGACAGGCCGGTCCCACGGGCCCTAATTTGTGCGTGTTGGTCGCAGGCTGGGACTCAGAAGTGAGGGTTCTGGGTGCAGGGGGAATGGGACTGTGCAGGGGGTCCAGATGAAGGTGGTTGGGGGTCAGCAGGGGAGGCTGGATGCTGAGGACTCAGCATGAGGGTCCAGGTGCTGGGGGGTTCAGTGGGATGGGGGGCTCATTTGGGATGGTCCAGGTGCAGGGGGCTAGTCAGAGCATGGGTCTGGATGCAGGGAGGGGGAGCTCAGCACAGATCCAGATGCAGGGGGGACTCTGTGGGGGTAGGTCTGGATGCAGGGGGTCTCCATCCCTGCTGAAGGCAGCAGAGAAGTGAGGGTGTCAATCCTGCAATGCCCCTAGAGCAGCCTTGCAACACTCCCCCATCCCCTTTTGGGTTGGGGCCCCCACTATTACAACAGCCTGAAATTTCAGGGGTAAACTTCCGAAAATGTGAAATTGTCTTATTTTCAAATCCTATGGCCATGAAATTGACCAGAATGGACTGTGAATTTGGTAGGCCCTAGTAATAACAGAAAGTTTATCGCTGCTGTACTCAGTCTCATAGTGTGCTCCATCGCAAACTTGACAAAACCCAATACAAGAATACACCACCAATTATGGGTTCTGCTCACAAGAGTGAAACAAGCCTGATCGAGGAAAGCATACACTCATGCCCACACAGCAGTCTCAAATAGATAGATTACTCTGCGCTTCACCCCACATGTAGTGAAGGTTGCCAGACATGTTCCATCCAAGGCCTGGCTGCAATTCAGCAAAGGATAAAATAATACCATGTGTAAAGCACTGAAATCCTTCTGGATAAAAGGCACCAGATGATCATAAAGTGTTATCAATAGTCACAACCACACATCTAATAACCAGAGGACTAAACTTACTAACCAGAGTTTGCTTCAAATGATTCCTTTCCTACTCAGTGGAGTCCAAGGGCTGTGCTATGGTGGGAATGCCAAATCCCACCCCTTTTACTTCACTACTGGTGGAGGAGAAGGGCTTCCTGCTCAGGTGTTGTCCCTGAATGTTATTTGAGACTCACACATTTTTCTGTTAGACTTGGCTACAAAGTGCCTCTTTAATTTGATGGTTTCCCAGTCTGCTGAGAAAAATGGAAACCGTCTTCTCTCCAAGACACAAACCCATCCCTGCTGTCTAGTTAGAGGGAACCAATACCATTCTCTCCATCCGTCCATCCCCATTCTCTCCCATCCCTATCAGCTGCTTCTTCCCTTCTCTCTGAGTTTTCTTTTTCAGGCTATAGATACATTACAGCTCAGTGCAGATGGGCAGAGTCCCTGCGTGTTTCTGGAGAGGCTCAGCCCTGGCACTGTGTCAGGGTCGGGCGCAGCCTCACCTCTGAGTCCATGTCTCAGGGGAGGCGGGGGGCTTCAGGGTGATCTCCCACCTCCATACAGCCAGTGCGCGACTCTTGCCCCTGTTGCTGCACCCGCCCTGCAAAGGTGTGGGGAATGACACAAACAGCTGTGGGGAAGCCGTGGGAGCCTTGGCCAGGACTGCCATTTAGGGAGGGTGGAGGGGCACCCCCATCTCGAGTTCCATACCAGAGGCCTGTTCGTGGCACATAGTCGGAGCTCTTACCTGCTGCGCCATGCAGGTGCCCTCCTCCAGCTCCTGCGGTCTATTTCCTCCACTGCACTAGGGTGTCTGGGGGTGGGCAGGCAAGGAAGAGGTCAGTCGAGGGGTGGGGGTGGGGAAGCACAGGGGCCCTGGGGATGGGGGAGGGAGAGAAGCAGAGAGTCCCCAGTGGTGGGACAGCTTCAGAAAAATCTAGAGAAATTCTGCTCCTAGGTTTGATATTGTTTTATCATCTATTTAGTATGAACATTTAATTGCATGGCATGGCTTGGGCTTTTTGGCAAGCAGCATATGGAATGCTTAAACCTTGATTATGTATCTTAGATTATCCTTACAATTGGATGTCTCTGAAGACCTTAGATTGAACTGCTACTGTACATAAGAGAGCCATGATAAGTGCATCTTTTGCGCCACTTTCCACATTTTAAAATGTGTCTAGATTAGGAAAAATTGTCAGGGTTAGGTAAACCTCAGGTAGATGCAAGGGTGTAGTTTGTGGGGTGGGAGGGTTGCCCCTCCTCCCCAAACTGCAGGCCTCGACAGCTGTGGAATTTGCGCATCCCCCTCCCCCCATGCAGAGTCCTGTTGGCCTGACTGAAGCTGGCCCCCCAAATGTAGAAGTCAAACTATGCCTATGTGTAGACCTTTTACCTCCAGTGAGCTGGTTGCGGTTGATTGCCAGGTACTCCTAGAATTAACCCACTAAAAATTCTACCAACGTTACCAGCAAATGAAAAGGATATCATTTCAATCCCATGGTATTCTTATATTCTAGCATTGATTAAATCCTTTTGTTTCAGATCAGCCCAAATGAAATTGAAAGATTTTCAGATTTCCCATTGTCAAACAAAACACTGAAAGGTAAGTACACCAACAGTTCTTCGGAAAGTATTTGAATAAAAGACCAATTTTCATCAGTCTTCTTCATTGGCTGTTTCAGGAGTTTTTGTTTTTAAATATCAGAGTTCCAAGATAATGTTGCCACCTGCAGTATTTTTCCTTCTGGGAAAATGTATCATTATCCAAGGCAAAAAGTAAGAATCTTTTTTTCTCTCTCCCAAATACTAGGTTTGCAAGAAGCACAGTATCGCATGGTTACTGAGATACAGAGGCAGACCATAGGCTTGTCGTTGCAAGGTAAAGATGTACTTGGAGCTGCAAAGACTGGATCAGGCAAAACCTTGGCATTTATTATCCCAGCAAGTAATTGACCTTCTCATTGGAAGCTTGAGCTTACATAAAGTGAAGGTATTGGACAGTAAACAGCATATTTTGGTTCACCTGGGCCAGGAGGAGACGTATAATTTGACTGTAATATTTGTTCACGTAAAGCTATGAGAGACTGACGTACGTATTGCTGTCTGAGGTTTTGTAAGATGGCCTGGGTATATTTTTGTCTCTAGAAATGTTTTGACACTTTGATATCTTGTTCTGACATTTTTATTAAGACTGATTTTTTTTCAAAAAAGTTTTTTCTTGATAGTCCTTTACCCATATAGTTGTCTGCTAAAATTATTTAAAACTGAATGTCTGTATGGAATAAGTGTCAAATTGATCAAGGAACCTCTTTACAATTAATCTTCACTAAATATGTAATACATTGTTCATTGTAGGTTAGGCTAGAGTTCATGAAAATGGTTTGCAAAATAGACTGAAAATTGGCTCACAACCAATATTCCTTATAGGATAAAAGTTCCTAGTGGTTCAGCTGGAAAGTTAGGCTTTGCATTTATTTTCTTTAGTATTCTAGAAAGGGATTTTTCAAGTTGGCATCTAAATTGTTTCCTCAATCAATGGTGATCAGGTTGGGAGGGCTTAATTTGGTTTTAAATTATGAGATTAGTGATGAGCATTCAATGTAGATTATTAGTTTAGGGCCCAATCCACTTCCATTAAAGTCAATGACAAAAGAGTGGGAACAGAAATGGGTATTTAGGCAAGCTCTCAGAAACCGGAATGTGCTTTATGCTAGATCTCATTCATGCTGATTCGGAAATAAATGTCTAAGTTTTGGAAGGGGGTGGGGGGAAACAATCTTCTGCATACTGTAGAAAGGAAAATGAGGTTGCTTAATTTATATCAGTAATTGAGAACTAGAGCTCTTGAAACAATTGTATGCATTTTGAGGTCCACGCATTTAAAGGGATTTGTAGAGAAGGGGCCTAGTGATAACTGGGACTTAGTGTCATATAGAAGGAGGTTAGAAAACAAGTTTTGTTCTCCTGTGTGGCTGTGGAAATCACCATGAGTAGGGGTATCACGTCAGCTCTGGTGAAATCCTTTTGTTGTACAGCTGAACACAACAATTTGACAGCATGTGAATCTGTAATAGCAGAAGTGGACCTGCATCATGGCTGCTGTACCTTTAGTTGGAGTGCTCTGTTTCAGCCATGGTACTGCCTTGTAGGTGTGCGCCCAGTACTGCTAAGGGCATTCTACACCCAAAAATGAAAAATTCTGCGCACAATATTTTAAAATTCTGCAAATTTTATTTGTTAATTAAATGTGGAGGCTCCAGTATGGCATTGGAGAGCACAAGCCACTGGCTGCACAGAGGTGGGAGATCATTGTGCAGCCGCCTCCTTCCCCCTCCCCCGCCCCCAGGGGACACGGACTCACCGGTGAGGCTGTACCCAACCCTGACACAATGCAAGGATCGGGTCTGCCCCAGAAACACCCCAGAGTCCTGCCCCACCATGCCAGGTGCACCAGGTGTGGACAGGGAGGCTCACAAGGCGGGATCCGAGTTGGAACGAATCCAACTGTGGGGTGAGGGAGTTCTGTGTGGGGCAATCTGGGAGCTGGCGGCTCAGTGGGTGATCTGGATGCCCAGGAGCTTGTTGGGGGTTCTGGCTGCAAGGGTAATGGGATTCTGCATTGGGGGTCCAGGTGAAAGTAGTTGGGGCTCAGTGGGGGGAGGGGGTTGAGTTGCGGGGAGATTGAGCTCAGCAGGGGGGTCTGACTGTGAGGGGATGTCCAGATGCTGGAGGAGTGGGGATCAGTGAGTTAGATACAATTGTTGTTATTGGGTCTCTGCATGAGAATAAAATATATGCATAGACTGTAACCCAGTTCTTCCTCTCCTTGAACTTGAGCCTGCTATGGTGTCATTATCCTGGGTTTGTGGCATCACACGATTGTCATGGAAAAGCAAATGGAGTAAATTCAGCATTATTGCATAACGGCAGCTTCTAGCAGGACTCCTGAGAGTTTTCTCAGTATTAAGTGACTTGCCTGAAATGGGTCAGGCTGTGTGTGCCCGCCTTTTCCCCCACGAGTACAACGGGATGACTTGTCTCACACCGGTGCTCTTGGGAATGCTTCTAAAGCACTCTGGAGACTGAAGCAGCTGTACTAGTGTTCCTAAAAAGGGTAAAGGAAATGGGATTTAATTCTAATCCTGCTGAGATCACTTTCCGGTGCACAAAGGGGGCCTTGTCAGAGAGCCGCTTTTCAATGAGACGTTTTCTGCGGTCGGCTAGTGGTAGAGGTAGCGTGGACTTTTTAATAGGGTTGCCAGGGCTGGAGTTAGACTTGCCTGGGCCCAGGGCTGAAGCCCAAGCCTGAGCCCTGGGCAGCAGGGCTGAGACTTGGGCTTCAGCCCTGGGATCAGGTTACAGCTCCCCCCGCCCCCTGCCTGGGCCTGAAGCCCTTGGGTTTTGACTTTGGCCCCTTCTGGCCCGGGGGAGCTAGGGCTTGGGCGGGCTCAGGGTTTGGTTCTCCCTCCTGGGGTCGCGAAGTAATTTTTGTTGTCAGAAGGGGGTCGTGGTGCAATGAAGTTTGAGAACCCCTGTTATAGCAAGTTCTTATCTTTCTCTATTATCGTTTGCCATCCTAATGCCATGTGGGAAGTAGTTTTGTTTTGCTGTATGGGGGTGGCTTGCTGCATCAGGGCCTCTAGTGGTGGAGCACGTACGGGCTCTGGCTGGGAGTTCAGATGTGGGAGTTCAGTGGGGACACTGGGGCATGGCCACTAGGTAACTCGAGGGGATGGAAGACCACGAGTGTCGATGAGGCCCCCTCGCACTAGGTCCAGGTGTCCTTCCCCCCCCACCGCCCGCCTGGAAGCACTCGCAGCAGCTCTGCATACTAGGCCCAAGTGTCCTTGGCCCCCGCGCCTGGAGGCACTTGCAGCAGTTATGCTGAGGATCTGCAACAATATGTTGCAGAGTCAGACTGCCTGAAACTAAACAAGGCCAAACAGAGCAGATATGGAAGAACAATGCTGAATAAAGCAGCTTTATGTATAGTTTAACAAATGATACAGAGAACAAGGGCACTAGCTGGGAACTGGATTGGCTGGCTATATGGATACTTAGGGCAGCTTGCTATTGGATAGGTATGCTGGGAAAAAGGATGTATAAAAGCCTGTGTAACTTCCTGCTCTGGGTGCAGGATTGGAGATTCTATTCTCCCTGTACCTTTTTGCAGCTGCAAATAAACTTTTCTGCTTCTCCACCCCATTGTGATTATTGGGTGTAGCACAGCGGGTAGCGAACCAACCTCAGCTGTTGTTTAGCCTCTCGGCACTGGGTGCCGGCAACAATAACAATTATCAAAAAGTGTCATGTTTTCTCTAGTGACGTGCTAACATATTTTACCACCAGGATAAATATGGACTAATTCTAATGAATTACCACAGATTTACATTGGTGTAACTGAAATTATGCATTCAATATCCTGTTTCAGGTTAGTAAAAATAAAAGAATGCTGTGGGTTTTGCGGACATGTACAAGATACAGATTTATAATAACAACATGAAAACAGGTAGTTATGCTGGGGAAAGGGGAAGCCTTATTGAAGCTGGTGGGCATACCAGTTGTCCTTTATTCAGGATCAATGTAAAAACAATTAAGCTCTTTTGTGGAACAGATGGCTGACTTAATAGAAGTAACCATCAAGTAAAGTTGGACTAGGAGTTGAGCCATACAGTGGAAGGGGCTTTCACTAGGGTCTGAATGCAAATGCAGGGAGATGGGGTTCTGGCAGGGGGGAGGAAGAGAGGGAGTGTGACACCGCAGAAGCACAAAGGAGCCCCAGAGAAGTATTTGTAGTGTGATCTCAGAAAAAGTTGAGAGAGAGAGAGAGAGAGAGAGAGAGAGAGCACGCGCGCTTTAGGGTAGACTGCTGGATAGAAAGAGGCTTGGAATTGTGAGCCAAGAAACTATTCCTGCTGTCGTTAGGGAAATAGAACTTTGTGTTCATTCTTTGTAAATAGCAGGATTGTGTCAAAAAAATACCTGACTCCATCATCCATTTCTCCCCCAATGGAAACAACTCACAAGACCCAAAATATTCACTAATTACTCATGTCAAAAGGGATAACAATATTGTGAATTCTTTTGTTTTCCTGTTCTTTGATAAAGAATAGACCTGCTTCAGTAAAGAACCATAAACACTGAAAATACTGTTTTGTTCTCTCAGAGCTAGCTCTCAGTAGATCTAGAAAATAAGAGTGTTTGTTGTTACACAATCCTTAGAATTCAATTATTTGCACAAATCATTTTAATTTTCCTCTGATTAGGATTTAAAAATAAGCAATTAGATATTCCGTATAGTGTTTAGGAAATTTGTAGGATTAAGATCAGCATGTATTCTGTATCCATGGCTTTACCATATATGCAACCTCACATCTACACTTGTAAGAGGACCACATTTCCTGAAGCAGTTTCACACCACTTCAAGCTAGGACAGTTTTAAGCTACTTTATGTTTCAAATGTGAATGGTGTCCAGCTGTGTCAATTTTTTTAAATTATGACCATGATCTAAGATCCACATTTTCAGAATTTTCTTACATCATTCATATGCTGGGATGAATAAGGCTGCTTTCCTAAACTGTGGTCCATATTTGGAACTGTCTTTATAGTTTAGACTCAACCACCCTTCTTATACAGTTTGGAAGTTGTTCGATACTCCCTCGGGACCAGATTTACTCTTCTTTACACAGATTTGGGCCCTAGTCGGGGAGTGACATACTCATGTAACCGAGGAGCAGAATTTGGCCCTCATATGGGTTCAGTCTCTCAGTTAGGCCTGTCTTTTTATCTTATCTATTGATATAGCATCCATCCCGAGAGTAGAAGAGCAGCTGTCCCATTTCAGATGAGATACATCAATACCTATATTGATTATTCACAATGTTTTTATCTTTGTTGTACTGTTCCTTTTGAGAAATAAGAAAATAGAGTCAAAGTAAAATGTACTTTTTCTCCCAAATCTATGTGCCATTCCTGATCTTGATTGAACAGGGGAGAGCGTCTTTCCTCTGGATTAAGAATCCAGCTGAGACAACTACCCCAGCCCCACACATTCTACAAGGGAATCCAAAGTCAGAGCAGTGGCGTTCAGTGAAGGGTAGCTGCTCTCTTTGAACATCCTGATAGATGAAATAAAGGACTGGGGGTCATCATTAAAAGTACCTTAAATGGGAGCTCAATCCCCAAAGCTATGATTGCCGAATCAGGAAAAAACAAGAAAGTATGTCGTCTCAGGGATTGGCATATTCAAGTTTACAAGAGAGACGATAAAGACTGGCCATGACGTAGAAAAATCAAAATTCAAGTTTGCCAGTAAGAAAAGAGCCTGAGTAATAGTCAGCTAAAGAATGGAAGGGACCAGTTTACCCAGGAAGTTACAAGAGCCTTTATTAAAATGGAGAGCTACTTTTGTCCTTCTGTCTGCTTGCTTCTGGCAAAGGTTGACTCAGGAATAGAGGGGGAATCTCTTGGGGTCCAGCAGCTCTGCTGGCTTGGGAAAGTGTGCACTGCATCACCCACTCCTCCCTGTGTGAGACAATCTCTGTGCCTCTGTTTCGACAGTTCAAAACCCTTAAAAATATCTTTCTTTACAGCTCAATACAGAAATTGCCAGAACCTAGTCCTCTACTTTTTTCTTTAAAAACAAACAATGAAATGGGGATGTTTGCACGACAATGATATGAATCGATGTCTGTATTTTTATATCTTTAGACGCCAAACAAATACATAAAAATCTGCATGAAAATAACAATTAGTAAGTTTGCAAAACTGAGCAATGGAAAGTTCGGAAATGCCAGGATTCAGGGAGTCTGAGTACTGTGCACGTGCATTTTGACACAGTCTTGAATTGCACAATGGTAGTATTTTTTTCCACAGGCCCTCATTCAGTGACCATTGAAGTGTTGTTTGTTGTTTGCCTTCCGACACTGTGTACATACTTCTGCAACGTGAACACATCAAGTCAGGTTCCAGGTCGCAGTCCTTCTCTTCCAGGGGCTCAGTGGCCAGGGCCCAGTATATCTAAAATATCAGGTAAATCCCTGGGATTAGGGTTGTGGCTGACAGGGCCTATTTCTCAGGCACCATGAAGTGTTCTACTCTGAGGATGAGGCTTGTCTGTGCAGTAGATAGAGCTTTCTCAGGGGACAGTCTGTGACAGGAGAACAAACTCCCATGTCATTCCAAGGCTATTAGAGAGACAAGGTGGGTGATGGATAGGGTGACCAGATAGTGAGTATGAAAAATCGTGATGGGGGTGGGGTGGGATTGATAGGCGCCTAAACCCCGAATATCTGGACTGTCCCTATAAACTTAGGACATCTGGTCACCCTAGCTGAGGTAATATCTTCTGTTGGACCAACTTCTGTTGGTGAAAGAAATAACCTTTCAAGGATCTGAAGGAGAACTCTGTGCACTCCTTTCACCAACAGAAGATAGTCCAATAAAAGATATTACCATGACAGATGTGAGTCATATTATTAATGTACTAGAAGAAGCTACTCAGATACTTCATTGAGGAGAACAATAGAAAAACCTAGATAGAATAAAGTGAAGGAGAAAGAGAGAGCCTCTTTCTGAGATTATCCTTTTCCTTCTCCCTAATGATCCTATTTGCTAACAAAGATATATATTCTTAGTGCTGTTGTGGCTTTGTGCAGAAGTGTGAATTGTCTCAGTAGATTCTGATGTATTTTATCTTTTAGGCAAAAATATCGAAAACAGGGAATACAAACAACACATGTTATGCAAACCCGCACCACTAGGTGGAAGCAGATATTTTGAGTTGTCATTAATTGAGAAACCATTTCAAAAAGCAAAGTAATGTTCTTGGAATTCTGCTTTAAGCCACAAGGCACACAGCTAAGCAGAGTCATCTTTTGAGTGCTGGATCTTTAATTTTTTTTCCATACGAGAACCTGCTTAAAATCCCATTAATAAACTGTGTTCTCTTCACTCTCCTATTTGTCTGTGCTGTGACGGAAAAATATAATTGTCTGTCAATAATGGCTTTTATTTGAAGCAGAGAGTTAGAAAACATGTGTGTAAAATGCTTTGAAGAAGAAAATCTCTCTAGAAATGCAAATTATTATTATTGTTGTTATTGGGTCAAATTCTACAGTAGGTATTTAGGCTCCTAGCTTCCACTGATTTCAGACAGACAGACACAGACACAGACCCTTTGTTTTTTCTCCCTCCTCCCAGCTTTTGAAAGTATCTTGTCCCCTCATTGGTCATTTTGGTCAAGTGCCAAGGAGGTTACCTTGAGCTTCTAAACCCTTTACAGGTGAGAGGATTTTTCCTCTGGCCAGGAGGGATTTTAAAGGGGTTTACCCTTCCCTTTATATTTATGACAAATGCATTTTCTGTATTTACCAGCTTTGTTTTCTTGCATCCTCAGTCATTTTGGGCCTTGTACATAATGTGTATAAATGGAATATTTATCATCCTCTCTGACTGTAATGTGTTTTAAGTGATGGTATATTGTCAAGCTGCATTCAGTATGGGTTAATCTGTTGATCCTCATTAGTGAGAGAAGTGTATGAATTACGAGCCCAAGCAGGATCCCGCTGCTCATTGCTGCAGCTCAACTTGCACTGCTGCAGAACACTATTTGTGTGTGTGCACAAGGCTTGTGTTGTGAAAACCTTGCCCCCTGTAAATACACTCAAAGTCAACCTCTGATCCAGCTCTTGTCAAATGCAGCCAGTTAACATCACAGTGACCACGGGTGTAAAGCTGTGGCCTCCTCCTTTTGAGGGTCTACTGTTGCCCAAGTTCTAAGTCAAGCTGTGGCAGTGTTTGGGTGATGATGTGCTAATTTATGAGCTCCTTGATGCCTGCACAGTTTTTGTCATGGTTTTGCCACACATACTCTTGTTCTGTTCTTGATCTTAATTTGTTCTGTGGCATGACATAGTTCATGGTGTTACTTGTCACATGCATGAACACTCTTCCCATCACTGGTCCATCCGTAGTGGACTTATATGTGGATGCCTTGCCCGGATGTTAACAGCTGCAATGAGCAAGCATTCTTACAATTACTTGTGCTCCTATCTGATGCTGCATTTTTGAAAGGCCCGACTTTATGGAGCCAGGTGTAGACTGTGAGGGGTGCAGAACACCAGCACAGAGACAGGCAAACTCTCTGTGCTGACCATGCCCTTAGCTTCTTGCAGAGCAGCCTGCTGTTTATGTACTAAAAATGGAGTAGGCCTCAACTGTGTGCCACTGGATACTTTCCATCTTGTGCAAATGTACAAGTCCCCAGTTTACACAATGGCATGGAACAGGGGCTGAGTCACATCAGACCCTGACTCAGGAAGAAAGTTCCCGAAATAGGTAGCACTATATTAGTTATTTGCTGGTACCTGGTCAAAGGGGGCCTTTTGCTTGCTTTATTATCCTCTTGTCTGTTTGTTGTGCTGTTAAGATGTGTTAATTAATTAATGACAGTTAAGGACCATCTTGTTCTCTGTTTGTACAGGTCCTAGCACAATGGGATCCTGCTCTGTGACTGGGACTGTGAGGCAGTACTGCAATACAAATAATCACATGCTGATCTCCAGAAATATTTTTATAGCATGGCCATCCCCACTAGCTTAAGAGATTAGTCACGGTAAATGGAAGTATGTGAACCTGACATCTGCAGTTTAACTCAGTCCCCTTGTCTCCTGCACTGAGTGTTCTTTCTGCTCAATACACACTCAATGGTAGGCATGCCCACAGAATAGGGTTATGAAGATGGGTCTCTGGGAGGCTTTGACTTCCTCTACCATGGGATGCTATTGCAGGAAGGAGGTTTGCTGGGAAGAGATGGGGTCCGTCTGACCAAGAAGGAGAAGAACATCTTCATGCACTGACTCACCAACCTTAGGAGAAGAGCTTAAAACTAAGTTCAGAGGGGGCAGGTGAAAAAAGCCACCAGGTAAAAAAAGGTGGCCTTAATAGAGAACTAGCTGTGTGGGGAGAAGTAGATGTGGAAAATTGCAGTAGAATTACAGGAGAAACAAGAGGGAAATCCATGGGGGCATCCGCTTAACATCTTAGATGTCTGTATACACAAGCAAGGAGTAATAATAATGGGGAATAAACAGTAAGAACTGGGAGTTTTAGTACATGAATCTTAACTGAGCTTAACTGCATCACAGATACTTGATGGGATAAATCTCATGACTGGACTATTGGTATAGAGGGCTATAGCTTGTTGAGGAAGGACAGGCAGGAAAAAAAAGAGAGGACATATTGCATTGTAAACCTGTTCTGAGGTCCAGAAGGAGGTGAGAAGGAGACCAATTGAAAGTCTCTGAGTAAAGATAAAAGAGGGAATAAACAGGGGTGAGGTCCTGGTAGGGGGTCTATTACAGACCACCAAATCAGGAAGAGGAGGGAGACGAGGCATTTCTAGAACAAACAACAGAAATATGCAAAACACAAATCCTGATCGTAATGGGGGACTTTACCTACCCAGACATCTGCTGAAAACGGAATATGGTAAAACCCAAAATTACCCAATAAGTTCCTGGAATGTACTGGGGACAATGCTTTGTTTCAGAAAATGGAGGAAGTAAGCGGGGGGACAGCCATTTTAGACTTGATTCTGACCAGCAGGGAGGAGCTGGTGGTGAATGTGAAGGTGGAAGGTGATTTGGGTGAAAGGGATCAGGAAGGATAGATTTCATGATTCTAAGGAAAGGAAGGAGTGAGAATGACAGGAGAAGGACTGCCAAAAGCAGACTTTAACATCCTCAGAGAATTGGTAGGTAGCGACCCATGGGGAAAAAGTCTAAGGCATAAAGGAGTTCAGGAAAGCTGGCAGTTTAACCTCCAGGAGACAATATTAAAGGCACAACTGCCAATGCAAAGGAAAGACAGGAAGAATAGTAAGAGGCCAATGGCTCCATCAGAAGTTTTGTAATGACCTGAAAATCAAAAAGAAATCCTACAAAATGGGGAAACATGGACGAATTACTAAGGAGGAGTACAAAAGAATAGCATGTCCGTGTAAGGGCAAAATCAGAAAGGGTAAGGCACCAAATCACTTATACATAGCAAAGGACACATGTCATTGGAATTCTTTTTCCATATGGTTTACTGCAAAGAGTGTCATCACTCTGAATGCTTTGAAGGCAACATCATCTCCAAAATCAAGTGTGGCCTCTACATATGGCCATACAGATGACACCACACTGTATTAAACACAACAAAAAATAATTCAGTTGATTTGTTTGGCGGGACATGGAAATGAAGAATAAATTTCAATTCATTGTAAAACAATATAAAATCAATATTTGTAATACAGTCCAATAAGATTTCATCAAGCTTTTTAATCAACCGAATTAAAAAGCAAAGGAAACCAACCACCCACACTCAAGTGTCACTGTGCATTCCAACCAACCAACCACACTCAAGTGTCACTGTGCATTCTCCAAGGCAGTTTCTTCTCTTTCTTTGTTCGGTGCTTTTATTTTCTATCCATTCAACCAGGAGCAGATTTTCCAATAAAACCAATATTGGAAAGTGTGGCAAACTGAGAGAGGGACGGAACCAAAATTCAAAATGATTTCGAGCGAATGAGAAATTCTACACTGGAGCAAATTTAGCCACCTATTGGACTGCGTACATGGATGGGCCCAGATATTGAAATGTATTTAGGTTCCTCACATCTATTGATTTCAGTGCGAGTTAGGAGCCTAAATCCCTTTGAGGCTCTTGTCCATGTCATCACAGCACCTACCTGGTCAGCAGCAGTTTATGTGCTATGTCACAGTCACAGCGATGTCATAATAGTGCTTGCATAATCTGAACTGGCTATCCTGGACAGGACAGGACAGCCTGAGAGGCCAGCTGCCTATCAGTACTGGAGCTCTTTGGAGAAAGGACTGGAGGAAGTGTTGAGGAAAGATTAAAACATGAATAAATTTGTGAGTGAGCAGGAGGTAACCGACAGAGGTAAGGGTCAGCATTGTATTCTCTATATCCATTCTATATTCACACACACATTTAGAAAGCATAGGCATACAGATTAGCTGTAATGTTCTCCTTTTGTATGAGCAGAACCTCAGCTGCTGGAAACCAGTGTCCCTCTGTTGACTTCCTTGTAGCTGTGTTGATTTACACCAGTTGAGGAGTTGGCCTACAGCCTCTGGACCTGGAAACTTTCCTGAGAATCTGAGTTTCTAGGGAATGTTATGGGGGAGGTCTTCCTTCTTTTCTCCCAGTTGTTTTATGTTTGTTATGGGCCCTCATTTTGTGTCTTCTGCATCCATGGAGCCAACTCCATCAGAGAGAGGGGAAATTAGAACAAAAAAGGCAGAAGGACTTCTCCTCTAGCTGTCTAAATGAAGCTCTGCTAATATCTTAAATGCAAGAGTACAAAGCATGGGGTCACATTTCTTAGCAACACTAGTTCTCCTCATCCCACACGGATGGGCAGTGTAGGTTACAGTTATGATTCCATTTGCATCTGGGTGTTACAACTGAAGGATGGAATTTGCATAACGGATGGGCAGTCTTTCCTGGGAAGGGGAAATCTTGTTAGTTCCTCCTTCATGCTTGGAATGCTGTTACAATGGAGACAGATAAATACGGCATTTCAGATTTCTTGTGAAATATTAAGTCTCCTGGAGAATTTCTGCCCAGAGCGAAGAGATACATGGGAGATCAAATCCTGATTTTTTTCATACACCAGCTATTTCATTGTTTCCTAGAGTTTAAGGCCAGAAGGGACCATTAGATCATCTAGTCTGACTTCCTGTATTTCACAGGCCACTAAATTTCACCTAGCAACCCTACCCTGAACCCCAAAACTTGTCTTGGACGAAAACATTTCAGTCTTTAGGAGACAAAACTGTTGTGTGCCATCGGCAGAGGACAGGAGAGACTGAGGTTCCACCAATGCCTGAGGCCCTTGCAATGGTCAAGAATTGATTAGGTCAGATATACTCAGATTATCCTAGCAGGTGATCAGTGCCCCATCCTCCCACACAAAGGTCCCTGCCAATCCGACCAGGGGAAAATTCCTTCCCACCCACAACTCTGGAGATCAGTTGGACCCTGAGCATGTGAGCAGGACAGCTAAGGAAACAGATTCTCTGAACCATCTTAGAGCACTGGTCCACCCTACCAGGTGTCCCATCTCCTGCTATGGTCAATCCCTGACGCTTCAGATGAAGGTTGGAGGGACTCACCCCACCCCACCCCACTCACAGCGTATACCTCGCCAATTGTGCAGGGGGGGGGGCGGGGGAATTCCTTTATGACCTCTACAGGCAACTGTACAGGGGGGAGGGATAGCTCAGTGGTTTGAACATTGGCCTGCTAAACCCAGGGTTGTGAGTTCAATCCTTGAGGGGGCCATTTAGGGATCTGGGGCAAAAGTTGGGGATTGGTCCTGCTTTGAGCAGGGGGTCGGACTAGATGACCTCCTGAGGTCCCTTCCAACCCTGATATTCTATGAACTGGATGAACTCCGTTCCATGAGTCTTCTCTGCAAGTATTTAAACTACCATAAAAGAAGATTGAAGGCTTTCTTCAAAACAAGGGGCCTAAAGTTAGGCTTCTAAATTCATACTGAGCTCTCCAACAGTGGCCTGATTTTCAAGAGATACCGAGCCCCAAAAGTTCCCAGCATAGCCAATAGGTACATCTGGGTGCTCAGGATTTTTGAAAATGGGGCCCTGACTAAGCAAAACTCTTAAGCATGTGCTTAACTTTAGCTCTATTTCTTGGCTTAGAGTTAAATTATTACTCTGTATGCTATCAAAACTCATCAATTGACAGTAAAGAGGGAAAGGAAGATTATTTTACGGGGGGATCTACTTGAAAGGAGCATATTTGCTTCATTATGATTTCCCCCCAAGCACACTGGGTAGTTCAGCAAACAAACCTGGTCATGAGGAGGAAGGAAGAGGATTTCCAGGATTCCCAGGTCTACTTCTCACAGTGTTGGGGCTCCTGCAGAATCTTTACTGGATAGTGAATTCAAGAGGCCAGCACCAATTTCTGCTATCCTTTTATTTAATTTCAGGTGTTTATAATGAGGTTGTCTCCCTCCTGGCACATATGGATGATCAAGATAAGGGCAGAATTGCCCTCAGGATTGCCTTTATAGCCGAGACCAAGCTGGCTATCGTTCTGACAGTTCTGCTCGAGAAACTGCAAAAGGATGAGGTAGGGCAGTTTCATGAAATTACATTCGCTTTCCAGGTGTCCACACCAAATTCTGCCTGACTTCATGGGGGTACAGGGGACTGCACGGGGATAATTCAGTGTAGAACTTGGCCTGGCGCACCATCAGGAGAATCAGTATTCGCCCTTCTGTCCTCAGGCGTAAACTCATCATGCAAAATGCTGTTCTTACAGATCAGGATGATATAATGCTCTATAAAGAGAGCATTGTCCTTTTACACACAGTGGAGTACATGGGCTGTAGACAGTAAAAGTACACCATCGGACTAGCAGTAATCTCTTCTAATAATATTTTGCCCTTCTTTCGCATCTTCATCCAAAAATCTCAAAGCACTTCCCAAATACTAATGAATTAAGACTCACAGCACCCTTGTGAGAATGGGAAGCATTATCCTCATTTACGGATGACTTGTGTCACAGGGAATTAAGTAACTTGCTCAACACCACTTAGCAAGTTAGTCAAAGAATGTGAATAAAACCCAAGTGAACTGACTCCCTGCTCTAAATCCTAGCCAACACTCCTTTATTATGATGACATATTATTGAGATTATAGCATTGAAGGGACCCTTATCTATATATTTTCTACGGGGGGAATTCTGCAAGAAAAAGATAAAAATGATGCGTACAATATTTTAGAAGTTCTGCAAAATTCTGCATATTTTGTTTGTCAAAATAATACAATATAATTACACCCGTTAAAATTATTTTTGGTTATTTATTTCAAAATACCTATCAGCAAGTATGTCTGTATGAATACAGACAACAAAAAGGATTCAGGAAATGTTTTTTGACAAACTGATTCCTTACTATGCATGTTAATACAGAACTCAGAGTAATAATTCATTTAAACTCAATACAGAACCATATTTCTTGCACCCCTTAGGCGCCGTGCAAAGGCTTGGTAGAGTCAGGGGTAATGGAGGAGCTGAGGGAGAGGGAAGTAAATTGCTGGGAAGGAGCCTGGGTGTGAACTTGGAGCATTGCTGGGTATGGGTGGGAAAAGTCTGGAAGAGTTTTTTTGGGAGGGGCGGGGAGGAATTGTTAGGCAGCTCCCCCCATGCAGACTCTGTCTGACCCCTAACCTCTCCTATTCAGTAAGGCACATCTGCCCCTGTCTCCATGTGTTCCTGCACACCCATGGGTCCTGGCACGCCCTGTCCACATGTGTCCCTCCACCCCCACTCAGAAACCCACTCCCGTGTAGATCTAACGGCTGAGCTCATTGCCCCTGGGAGCGGCTGAGGACTTACTGCAGGAGTTGGGTATTTTATCTTCCACATTTACAAATTCTGCCTGGAGTGGCTAGAGCAAGGGCAAGGTGCTCATTTTTATTGTTTGTTCTGAAGAAATGAAACTAGAGAAGGGGGCAGTGAAGGGCGCTTCCTCTGCCTCTTTTCTCTCCAGGAAGATTAAACGATGTCAGTTGCTCGGCTGCTTCTGAAGCGCTGCTCAGTGCGGTGCTTGTGGAGGGCCGGGCACGTTTTACACCAATTAAGCCACCAATTAGGGCAGGGGCTTATTAGCCACATTCCTGTCTGGTCGGCAAGAAAGAGTTTTCCCAATTCTTCTCTTTTATGTTTTGTCCCCAGCAAAACAGAGTAGACATTTACTGTGTCCTGGAGAAAGTCTTACAGCAGGACACCCAGGGCCTGGAGAGAAGGCTTGCGAAGAAAATAATAACACTAGCCTCAAACCACATGAGAGAGACTCAGGTAAGTTAGTTCTCCCGAGATACCAATCAAAGGTTCCAAAGCTTTAACTCATTCAAACTCTCTTTTCGGGGAATAAACTATATACTGAAATGAAAATGTATTCTTCTGTTAGAGGCCCACACCTTCCTCCAGACCAAAGCCCAGGTCCTAGACAGCACTTGTGCACATGCATAAGATGGGACAACTCACATGCTGAAAGTTACACATGTGCTGAAGTGCTTTGCAGGATCAGGACCTGAGACACATGACCTCAGACCCAGAGACAGGCCTATGGTGTCTTAAGGAGCAAGTCTTTCCCGAAGTCTACTCAGGATTTCATTATTGAGACTGATTTTATGGGGAAGGCGCTCTGATACTGTAGCGATAAGTGGCAGTATAAAGCCCCAAGACAGACAGAATCTGAGCTATCTCCAAAAGAAGCAGCATTGGATTTAGAATATAGTTTGCCAGCAGGAAAACCCATGGAAAAATCCCTCTCTTGTTCCAAAGGAAGTCAGTCTCCTTTTGGGGGACAGTTTATTCCAGGAAAGCTCTCGGAATATCTTGAAGCTGCCCAGTCTGTGTCTCACTTACCGCCTCAGGGAAGGGCAGGGAAAATATCATGTGACTATGGTGACCAGTCACCCACCACAAGTAGCTAACAGTGAATAGGCTAACGAAGCAGCTTGCAAGCAACTCGAAGGCTGAAAACTGTTTAGCCAAGTGACTCAAGGAATATTTATGACGAATGACTCTACCCTCAGAAAGTTGGGTTGGTTCATTCACAACTTGTGCACAGAAATAAGGACTTGACTCATGTAAACAACTCTGGCTAGTGCAACCGGCTTCAGTCACCTCAGTCTCTCTCTTTTGGTTTTTGTTTTTAGGAAGCAAGAAATGAACTAAAAGTGGCAGCTAGCAACACCTTAGTGACTCTGGCACGCTGCTATTTCAGTGATGTCATGTTAGAGCTGATGTATCATCTGGAGCTGCCTGAGGAGTTTATTTTCATTACGTTGGGCAACCTGTCATCCGCCTATGGTATGGTCACTTCCCTCTTTTCTTTCAAAGTGATTGTTTTTCATTTAAGGACAGGGGATTATCTCTCTCCCTAAAAATGTTACCGCTAAACAGAGCTCTGTTTGAGTGTGTGTGTAGAAACACAAGATTAACTGCTGTTGCTAGTTCTGGCCTCCAGATCATGAGCGATCCAGCCGGAGGTGCAAGCTCTAACTTATGCCCCTGAGTGAAGTACCTGAAGGATGGGAATGAGTGGAAGATCAGGTCTAGTGGAGCTCTTCTCCACCCCACTTCCCATCCCGCCCCAGTGCTCTCTCCCCTTACTCTGGGAGTGAGTTGGGCATTGGGCACAGCTGTACACTTGTGGAGGATTCCCCTCTTCAGGGTGACTCCCCCACTGGCTTTCAATGGCTGCTTTAAAGCCATTCTGCTCTGCTTACGCAGCGCCAATGGCCTCGGAACCCAGAGCATCCTGCCCCACAGTGTTTCTACGTGTGTTGTAAGAAGGCAGAGAGCAGCTGATTGTCTGTCTTCCTTCTCTTCTGGCCTTTCTCTGCAGCACTTAAGTGTATCCCTTTTGTGGGAATGATCCTGAACGTCATGATCTCCATGTTGGAGTTAGTCGAGGACAGCAGGATGAGACAAGCATTTTGTGGTGGTAAGTGCCAGCACTTCCTGTAGGTGCCCCAAATGGATCATAGAATAGAATATCAGGGTTGGAAGGGACCCCAGAAGGTCATCTAGTCCAACCCCCTGCTCGAAGCAGGACCAATTCCCAGTTAAATCATCCCAGCCAGGATATTTAGGGGGTCTTGGTACAGATTTAAGTGACTGACCAAGTCTGCAAACAGGCCCTGAACTCTGCTCCCTTCCCTGGATTGCACCAGGTGCTGCGTTCCTTGGCTCCCGTGGCACTCAGTGAAGTTGAGAATGCTCCTTACTTTGCAGGAGGTGCTGAGCATTTGTAAGTTCAGGCTCTTTGTGACTCACGCATATCGTTTAAAATAAACAGACACAAAGGCTGAAGCTGCCCCTCTGCCAGGAGGCTCCTGCGGGAGGAGGTGAAGGGAGCAGATTTCATTGCTGTACATTTAAAAATCCCCTGTTTCCCACTCCTCCACCCATTCTCTCTCCTTAGTTTCTTCATCATCATCATCATCTCCTTTCACCCTCTTTCTCTGTCTTCTCTTCTTCTCCACTTCTCTCTTCCTTTGCTTTTCAGGTGATGCTCAGTAAGGGGTTAATCCTGTGCCCTTGAGGGAAATGGGAATTTTGCCATCCACTTCATAAAGAACAGGACTGGGCCCTAATTCGTCTTAGCAAGGACACTAGATACACCTACTTTTAGGGCAAAGTGCTCCCCACTACCTTCAAATCCCACTAAAGCCAATGGCAGTTAGGGGCACTGAACATCTTTCAAACAAACTGTAACTCAAGATGAAATCATACAGTGTTCGGGTTGAATAAACAACAACTGCAGAGGACGCGAGTCTTCAAATGATGGTAATTGAAAAAAGATGGAGAGATTTACAAAGAAAAAAGCCTTTTAAGAAACAAGAAATGGAATGGGGGAAAGAGAAATAGCTCCAAATTGATATGGGATTTCAGCATCTAGTCCTGATAAGAGCTGCCATGGAATTGGAGTAAACGATAGGCCTGGGTGTCTTCTCTGAGAAAGCAACTTCTCCTCATTATTACTATGTCCTTTTCACATTGCCTGTCTTCTCTCCTTCCGTGCAGTTCTGGAAAAATGCTCAAGGGCAGTGAATGGATATTTTATGAACTGGGAAAAGTGCTCATTCCCCAGAATGGGTGAATCACGATTCTGCAATCAAATTCTTCCCTTATATTGTCATGTGACCAGCAACTGGCTGACCTGTGAGGAGCTGGAGGTGAGAATTGCTGACTTTCTAAACCTTTAGCGGAAATTGTGATGTTACATTCTGTGTGTCTGGCACTCTTTGTGATGATGGCATTTAATGGTAGGTCCTTTTGGATGGAACAGAGTGTCATGTAAAACATCGAAAACCCATACGTTTCTAATGTCACCACATCATGGAAATTCGGTCTGTACCTAGTGTACATGGATTCTAGTTTTGTGCACCTAATGTGCAGATGAACCCGGGATAGTGGGCTAAATTAATTCCTGGTCTAAGTCCATTCAGCCCCAGTGGAGTTACAGCAGGGATGAGTTGGCCTAGAATGCATATTAATCTGGGGAAATATTTTACCTGGTCTAGTTGTGAGGTGCATTAGAATATAATCCTGACACCAACCCTACGAGTCCTGGTTCTTTACCAGGAAATATTGGGATAGGACCGTTCCGACAGTGGAACAAGGGAAATTGCACTCATTAGAAGTAGAAAAGGTGTGCCTATTGGAAGAGATTGAATGAATTCGTAGGAACATAAATTCTGTGTCTCATCTATGCAGCTCAAGCAGGCCATCATCAAAGCCCTTGGTCCCATGATGGGCATCCTACTACACAAAAAGGAGCCACCAAATCCGATATTTAAGGAGATCTCATGGCTCCTTGAGCAATATAAGGAGGAAATTGATGTTTTTCACGTCACCAAGGTGAGGTACCACTCATTAAGGTAACTGTCTCTGTGTGTGCATGTGTGAACTGCAGGAGGAATTTGCTACCAGTGGGGTTTCCTGGTCTAGATAGTGACTTGTTAGATAATAAAGATGCACACAAGTTCTGGCTTTATACACATGGTGACCCAGGCAACAAGATTTGTAGGTAACTGCCTCTGATGAAAAGCATCCTCTGTTTCCTGGGGAGGAGGAGAAGGAGATAAAAAAACAAAACACCTGCACAACAAGATACTCTCTCCTTGTGATTTCCCAAAACATCCTGTCAACTCTGTGTCTCTCTTTTAGATCATAAGCTCCTCAGAGCAGGGGCTACCATCTGTTGTCTCTGGTCGGTACCAAGTCAACTGTCAACGGTTGAAAATTAATAACAAGGAGGCTTGAGGGTCATTGCTTTGCACTGCATAACTAGATAGATATAAAATCATTGCCTGTCTGTTTCATCTACCGTTCTATGCAGTGCTGTTGTAGCCATGTTGGTCCAAGATATTGGAGCGACAAGGTGGGTGTGATAATCTAATTGAAGATATTGTCTCACTCGCCTTGTCTCTCTATTTCATCCACCCTCAGTACCACATGAGCGAGAAGTAAGGGGCCATATTCTGTCTTCAGTGGGGCTACACAGTTGTAAATGAAGTCATGAGACAGCTCTAACTTCTTGGTAGTGATATTTACTCACCGTCTATGTTGGTTGAAGCTTTCTAGTACAGAGTATGTGGTCACTTTGGGGGTTGAAATACCCATGATTTGGAGGGAACCAGTGTATCATGGACTTGTTTGATAGCATCAGGGCACTACACAACTGTGTAAACATAGTAAAGTATGTAGATGGCATCCGAGACATTCTGGAAGCTTCAAGCAGCAACAGAGAAAAGTGTGTTAGATGCAGGAAGGAATTAGATTTTCACCATTTTTTAATCAATAACCTGGCAGAGGACATAAAATCATCATCGATAAAGTTGGCAGATGAGATAAAAATGGGGGAGTGGTAAATAATGGAGAGGACAGCTCACGGATTCAGAGTGATCTAGATCACTTAGCAAACGGGGCGCAAAGAAACAATATGCCTTTAAATATGGCTGAATGTAAATGTATGCGTCTAGGCACAAGGGATTTAGGCCAGACATACATGATGGGGGATGCTGTCCTGGGAAGCAGTGACTCTGAAAAAGATTTTGGGGGTCATGGGGCATAATCAGCTGAACATGAACTCATGCTGTGGCCAAAAAAGCTAAAGCTGGGATGCATCAAAAGGGGAATCTCAAGGAGGAGCACAGTGGTTATTTTACCTTTAAATCTGGCACTTGTCTGATGACTGTTGGAATCCTGTGTCCAGTTCTAGTGCCCACAATTCAAAAAGGGTGTCGCTAAATTGACAGACGAGCCACAGTGAGGAAAGGATTAGAACATATGCCTTACAGAGGGAGAATCAAGGAAGTCAATCTATTTAGTTTAATACACAGAAAGTAAAAGGGTGTGTGATGGGGTTTACCTACCCCGCATTGGTTCAGCAGGGGTTAATCATGCTTTGTGGGCCGAGGAGGTCATGCCCCCTCATCTCTGCTCGGCATGCTTCAGCTGGACCCAGGATACAAAAGAGAGCCGCTCAGCTCAGGCTGGGATGGCTGCCAAAGGGAGCAGAGGCGCATTGAAGGCTCCTGCAGAGAGACTGCCAGTGCTCCAGGATTCAGAGGCCAGCCGGACTGTGGCTGCAGCTGACCCCCAGCCACCCAATGCCAGAGATGGAGGAGAGACCCCAGAATCCCTGAGACTCCCAGCTGCGGAAGAACGGGTGGGAAGTAGCCTAGGTGGACGAAGCATTGATCCACTTGAGGTAGCAGGCTTGACTCAGCATGCTTTGGAAGGATCCCCGCTGAGTTGGTGGCAGATACCCCTGCGCCCTGGGCTGGGACCCTGTGGAATAGGTAGGACCCAGTGGAGAAGGGCTCACCACTAGGCAACACTACCCTGCCGCAAAAGGTGGTTCTATCGACTCTGGCCACTAGGCCGCATTGCCCTGCAGCCAAGGGTGGGTCTACTGACTTTGGCCACTAGGCCGCACTGCCATCCCGAGAAGGGCAGCCCAAGTGACTCAGGCTGTTGGGCCGCGGTCCCTCACCCAAGGGCTGCTGCACTGATCCCGACCATGAGGCGATGCTGCCCTAGGAGCCCGGACTGCTGTGGTGGCTAGGGAGACTAGGCCAGTTGGGCCGCTCCAGATCTACTTCAATTCCTCCTCAACCTGATACCACCCTGACGGGGTGGACCTATCCTGTGACAGGGTGACTTAATTACACTCTATAATATCTTACATGAGGGACTCCTATTATCTAATGGGCTCTTCCGGCTAGCAGAGAAAGGTGTCACTTGATCCAATGGCTAGAAACTGAAGCTAGACACTTTCAGACTGGAAATACGGCGTACATTTTTAATGGTGAGATAATTAACCATTAGAGCCATTTCCCAAGGGCCGAGGCGGATTCTGACGATTTTTCAATCAGGATTGGTATGTTTTTCTAAAAGCTCTGCTCTGGGAATTATTCTGGGCAAGGTCTCTGGCCTGTGTCACACCGACCGGAGGTCAGACTAGATGATGGCAAGAATCCGGTCTGGCCTTGGAATCTAGGAATCCCCTGAATCTGCTTCAGTCACTACATATGGCTCCTTTGTGTGCCCACCATCTGACTTTCGCCCTCTGTTGCAGAGTCTGAGCCAGCTCTTGGAGGTCTCTGTTGAATATAAGATCCCTCTACCTAAAGGGAAGTTTCAAGCCATCTGCAGTGCTCTGCACAACCAGGTGAGGGGTGGTTTTGCTTGGATCCCTTCAGCTTAGGCACAGCAGATCTGAAGCATATTAACACTAAAAAATCAATGGAATGATCGTGCAGAGCCTGGGGACCTCCTCATGCCTTACTGATTTCTGCAGGCTCAAGAGTAAGCAGGGAGCGGTCTCATTTTCTTAGCTACTATCCAGCTCAGTTTGTAAAGCGATTTCACCATAAGCCGATTACCAGGGGGAGTCAGAGTTGTAAAGTAAAAACTGTGGCTGTGTCTTGATTAGGTCAGCTCTGCTGCTCAAAACACTTTAGCTTCTCTTATCTAATGTATTGGTCATTGTCTTTGAGTCTTGCTGTGCATGCAGGACCATCTCCCTGGGGTTCAGACCTCTAGTTGGACAAGCAGGACGTGGAAGCTTAGAAATGAATTGAACATTTTTCTTTTCCATTGCTTCTGATTAGTTTTTCTTTCACCATTTCCCTTCTTCCCACAGATCTGTTCTCCAGCTAAGCAGCTCAGCACAGAAAACCACAAAGAGCTGTTCCATTGTGTACTTCTGCTAGGTAAGGGGAAGAGACTCTGAGTTACACAGTGGTTTCTTTGTAACTTCCTTACCTTTGTGAGGTACGGTAAGAATAAGAGTTCTGCAGACAGTGAGGATGTGATTTCTTCCCTTGCAGCCCGTTCTTCTCCTGATGATCTGCTAGCATTTCTACACAAGCAGCTGGAGATTGAGCATGAGGCCGTTCGTGTGGCGTCTTTAGATTTCCTGAGAGCTATTGTTGGTGCTGACTGTAAGTAACACAGGAGCAACTGTGCCAGCTGCCCTCTTGGCCGACATACTGAGGGTTGAGTTGAGGACATCCAGAGCTAAAAGCTTGAGCTACTAGAGATTGAGCTAAAGAACCAAGGCTTTGTAGGCACGGCAGGGCTGCAGCAGACTCATCACCTCTGCAACTGGGGCACAGAGGCTCTAGAACACACAGTCACCAGTGGTTTGGAGATCCCCTAAGGGACCAAATGCTGCCCTAAGTTACTCCCATATGGCCACACAGAAATCAACAGGTTCAACTAAGTGCTGAATGTAGCCCAAGATATTTGTCAAGGTCTTTTTCAACTTCAAATACAGAAGTTAACTTGGGGCTAATGCATGTTAACAATAATCAGATAAAAATAGAATAATACTCCTGACTCGAGAATCCTAAGTATTATACACTCTAGACTAGATTCTGAGTTCTGTTATGCCGGTGTAAACACAGATTAACTTCAGTCACCTCAGTCTATCAAACTCCTTTATAATATTTCCATCATGGTAGTAGGATGGCACTATTTAGAGAAATGGAATTACTTTAGATTTATACTGGTGCAACTGAGACCAGAATCTGGTCCTATGTCTTCCCCACTGATTCTGTAGAGGAGAGAAGCTTGATGCTCTTCTTAACTAGGGCCCTTTGAAATCCAGGATTAATTCCAATGTGGAAAGTGAGTGTGTGTGGAACAAAGAAGCACTGTACACCTCTCCTTATCTTTCAGTGCCTGAGACAAGAGTTAAAAAGCTTCTGATTGTGAAGGCAGTGAAATCCACTCTCAGTGATCAGAATGCTACGGTAAGATTGTGTGTGGAACAGTGAACTATTTCAACTTTTTCAGTGTTATGGGATGAATGGATATCTGGGTGGAGCTTTCATTCCGATCCAGATGAGAGACTGCAGAATAGAGAAGGCATGTCATTCTCCTGCCGGTGTTAAATGTATCCATGTTTCTAATCCAAGGAGACAAAATCAAAAGCATAAGGACTCTCATATCATATCCTAGCTCCTATTTCAGGCAGAAGGGCTAACAAGAAGTGCTGTGTGTAATCTCTACCCTTGCAGGTGAGGAAGGCAGCTCTTCATTTCATCAGGACGCTGCTCAGTTCAGGAAGTGTGGAGAATTGTGCAGCATGGGATCTGGTAGCATATGTTTTCAGCGAGTTCAGTGTGTCCTCCAGCAAACTGGTAAGGAGAGTTCTTAACACTTAGGACTCGGTCCTACCATTCTTGCATGCTGATTGCTCCCCTTGACTTCAGTGGGAGTTTTGACTCCAGGACAGCTGGACTGAATGAATAGAGCCAGAATCGGATCCGTTATATTGGTGTAAAGTCAAGGTAACTCCACTGACTTGAGTGGTGTTACTCTGGATTTATACTAGTGTAACAGAGACCAGAATCTCACACTGGGTATTTCCATCTAATAGAGTTATCTATGCTGCTCCAACCTCTGATGAGTCATTGAACATTCAGAAAACACCATTTTTCAGTGAAATGTTCCTGTACAAGGAAGCACATCTTTTTGTTTTAAATAGACTCTCCAAAAAACGGAACGATGCCCCGTTCTGTGGCTGTCAAAGCAGACCTAAACTATCAGCAAAACACTCAGGTTATGCAGGTTGCATAAAAATATCTTCAATCCGTATTTCTATCCATGGACACAGCCGCGGGCCCCAGACACTTTGTGCTCCATGACTGAATCCGTGATATGTATGAACATAAACAGTTCAACTTGACAGTAAGTTGTTGAAGATCTTAGCTCTGCCTGGCCCCTTTTCGACAACGTTGGAGCTTGTGGCAATACACACCCACACATATATCTTAAAGAAGGCTGCTTTTTCTCATCAGGCCCGTTTTGGTCCCATTGCTAGAATCACACTCACTACACACAGAATGACCAAGCTGGTTGGGGCATCAGAACAAAGAGATTGGATCCCCCTGGTTCTGCAAATTTATTTCCCCTGGGCAGAAGCGGAATGGTTTTCCTCAGAGATCAAAAGATGAAACAGTTTTTCAAATTTTAAAAAATTGAACACTGTTGGGGGAACTCTTTTGTGTTCAGTGAATCCTTCCCTTCATTTTCGGGTTTTCCTAAGCCTGGGATCTGACCCACCAGTTCGGAGTTTCTATTATTCTCTTCCCTTCAGACGTTTGTGCACTTCCAGAGCAGTATAAAAGCAGGCAGAGGTCAATGCTCAAGATGGCTTTGTAAGAGAAGGACACTGGTTCTATTGCCAGTGTCTTACTACTAGCGAATAAGTTCTCTGTAGCTATCTCACAGCAGGGTACAACACTTCTCACCCAGGATGTTGAGGAAGAAAGCACGATACAAACCCTGTGCATTGACATCCTGCAATGTCTGGACACCTCAGTCAATGGAATGACCCAAGTAAGTGACCTCTTGCTACTGCTTCTTGAAATAGGGACGTTCTTCCTTACGTTCCTTGTACCCCTCCACAAGGAAGCCTTCTGCACAGTCAGCATAATGGAGGATCAGCATGTCAAATTCATGTCAGGGATGATGTGACCCCTTCATCATGGAGTAAGCGGTTCACAGTAGAGAAAAGATATAAAGCAACTTAACTGGAAGGAATCATGTTGCAGAGATCGTCTCTTAATTCTTTCCACTGTCTGAGTGCAACTTCCCCTTAGATCCCCCATGAATACTTCTGAAATGTAGAGTTGGTGATCCTAGATTTGAAGAGATATTGGGGCTGGGACTGTGCCTTAGATGGGTCTGTCAAGTTCTGAGTAAGCTTATGTTACTATCTAAATATCTCCATAATGCTCTAATGCTGGGAAAGAGGCTTCATCTCTGGGTGAGAACCCAGTTGCTCACTGTTAGGGGGCTTATTCCTTCACCCACTCACTTCCCTGGTCCTTCTCTCATGAACAGAGAGCAACAATACCCGAAGTCCAAAGGTGCAAACAATTCGATGTTTATTGGGGTGAACTTCCAGCAAGCATGATTCCAGTTTCCTTCCTTAGTATCCTCCTTCCCAGCTCTGACACCACAGAGCCTTACACCTGTGTCCCTGTTCCCATTCCTGCCCTTAGCCAAACATGATTCCAATTTCCTTACCCCCATTCCCTGTTCCCATTTCCCCCACCCCCCTACTTCCTGATTGACTGCAGACTATATAGTAAAACTTGACTTCTGCTTTGCTATACCTTAACCAATCATGTTCCTGAAATTTAACTAACCAATCCTAACATATTGTAACATGATTATGCAACCAATTATATCCCACCACCTTCATTAGTTTACAGCCAGCAAAATTAATTATACAGCAGACAGGAACAAGCACAGAACCAGACAGAGATTATACAGACAAACAATAGCAAAGTGGGAACTATAATGGGGGGAGGGATAGCTCAGTGGTTTGAGCATTGGCCTGCTAAACCCAGGGTTGTGAGTTCAATCCTTGAGGGGGCCATTTAGGGATCTGGGCCAAAAATTGGGGATTGGTCCTGCTTTGAGCAGGGGGTTGGACTAGATGACCTCCTGAGGTCTCTTCCAACCCTGATATTCTATGATAATGACAAGACAATACAGAAGTGAGGATTTCACATCCCAGTATTGATAAGTGAGTTCTTGCCACACAGGATGCTATCAAACTAAGTTTCCTTTTACATCTTCTAGGCCCTTCCCTTTCTCTGGAGGTGATAGGCACTATCAGGACAGGATTGTATTCCTAACAGCCCAATAGCACCTGATTTCAGTGTGACTAGTTTGGAATGTGAGGATGTGACTGTTCGCTTCCTAGCTTATGGCTGCCTCTGCTGCTTAGCCAAAGGCCTTAGCCTAAGAAGAGGGCCTCAGACTGTCACAGTAAGAGAAGGCTCTTACACCAGCAGACAGTGATTTTGATTCTTTCTTTTATACCTCTATAACTAGCCAAGTGATAAGAATACACCTAAATTCTTAAAGTACAGGCCTTTGCAGACAGGCCTGAATATCTATATCCTAACACTCACCAAACAAGATAGTGTCTTTAAAAGACAGAGTGAGGGGGCACCAGACAGGTAGAGTGAGCTAATGGGGAGAGAGAGATGAGGTGATAGGTTAGGGAAGGGTCCGTGAGGAATCAAAGGAGAAGCTACATGACAGGGAGGGATTCAGGCAGCAGGATACCGGAGGTGGGGGAACGGAAATAGCTCCGTACTGAACAGTCTCGCTCTTCTCTGCAGGTGTTATGGCCAAGGCTGCTGGAGTATGTGGTGCCAGCTCAGTACACGGGTACTTTGAAGCCTCTTTGCAGATGCCTGAGGGAACTGGCTGAGAAAAAGCAGCAGGAAGGAGAAGCAGCTGCTTGCCTCGACTACAGTGGACGAGGTTTATAAGAGAAACTCTTTCATTTCTTCTCTCCAGGCACTATGAAATGAACAGGTTCAGTCTGCTCCAGTTCTCTCATCTGCAATCAGGAGGCTAAAATGAATGAGGGATGGTCTTGGGATTACAACACGGCCATGGGAGGGAGCTAGAAAATGTGGGTTCTGTTCCTAGCTCGCCACCAAAATTCGGATGTGACCTTGGGGAAATCACTTGATCTTTCTCTCTCAGCTTCCCCACTTGTGAAATGAAGGAGTAATTCATGCCAACCTCACAGAGGCGCTATGAGGTGGAATTCATACATGTTTGTAGAGCATTCTGAGATGCTCAGACTGAAAGCACTATGGAAATGCAAATTATTATCAGCTGTATTCAACATTGGTGGGCATGTTGGAAATGGATAGGTGAAGAACATCAGTAGGACTCTCTGCAAAGCCTGGCATAATTAACGCTATTCTGTTTCTTTCCCTAGTGCAACTCCCTACACCCCAGGGGCTGCTGGCGCGACTCCTGGTGAGTAGACCATGAGAATAGGTTTTCTGTGGAATGGGACAGTTAACTATACAAATTGGTTTTGTAGCTAGATGCTAGACTTAGGCTGAGGAATGTGTATGACTGGGTCTCTCTCTCTCTCCGGCCTCTCCTGAGACACACTGTCCTGCATCCTCCTACTAGCTAGGATGCTTTCTTCTTCAGGAAGGCACTGCAGTAGAAGCAACAACTCTCTTGGATTGTCTCCACAATGAGAGTCTCTGAACTATTCCCTCCCTCAGGAACAAACTGGTATTGTGCTGACAAAACTTAGCCTGTTCTTTCTCTCTCATTGACAGGTAGTAGCCTCATCCCCTTATGAAAGAGAAGGACACGGATGTGCTGCCTTGCAGTTACTAAAGGCCCTACACCAAACTGTCCATGCAGCAGTGGGTGAGATGTGGGTAGTAAAGATCCCATCTCTGCTGCAGTACATTGAAGGTAAAGTGTTAGCTAGGAGGAGTGTGGTCCATGGAGAATAGAAGGGAAGCCAGAAAATGCAGCTTCGTATTGACACGTGTTGTGCCATTCCTGTTGCAGTACGGGAATTGAAATGGGGCTTCTAGGCCCACACTTTTCCTTCCTCTGGATAACTGTGAACCACTGAGGCCAATTCAAACAGGGCAGAATTAGGCCAGGAAGGTTTCAGCTGAATGGAAATTTCACAGCACTTTCCCCCACACCTTTGCTAGGTTATTTTTTGGGAAGGTCAATACGCATGAAGCTGGAGGTTAGTGAAAGATTTTGGGGTTACATATAGAGTCTGATTTTGCAAACGGACTTTTTCTGAAAATTAAACCCCACGTTTACTTTCAAGGGGGATTCAATTAAAAAACCCATAAGAATCCTGCGCCATAAAAGCTAGGTTGGCCAAGTGGGTGCCCTAGGGAGAATCTAGGTATTGTGGGCCTAATAGTGTCTTTCACCAATTTTACAGTGGTATGACTCTATTGACCTCCATGGAGAAAACCCTTCAGTCAGCGCAGGCTGCGTCTACACGATGGCGTTATGCCAGCAGAGCTCCAGTGACGTAGCTGCGCCTGTCTAGTCTCTGTGGAGCAGGACAGACCCTAAGTGCAGCACAAGCCCGCTATGTTTCTCATGAACATCGAACCCCCCCATGGACAAGCGGGTGTGATATTCCAAAAAAGATTTTAAAAAATGAGCTGTATCTTCCCTCCTGGCTGCGGCTGTACAGAGTCCCCAGCACGACACTGTGCCGACATTAAAGAAGGCTAGGTTAGAGCTGGACACTCAGAAACAGGGCCAGATTCTCAGCTGATGTAAATCAGTATAATTCCATTGACTTCAGTGAAGCTACACCGATTTACATCCAGTTCGGATCAAGTCCGGAATCTCTGATTCTGCAGGAAAAGTTTGTATTCCTACTAAACCCAGTCTTCTGATGTGCTGAAGAGTTTTGTGAGGTGCTCAGCACCCTCAGCTCCCATTCAAGTCAAGAGGAATTGGGAGTGCTCAGCATCTCACTCCTGGTGGGTTGACGGACCCTGAATAAAAATGCCAGCAGGGTACGTAACATCTGACGAAGTGAGCTGTAGCTCACGAAAGCTTACGCTCAAATAAATTTCTTAGTCTCTAAGGTGCCACAAGTCCTCCTTTTCTTTTTGCGGATACAGGCTGAGACGGCTGCTACTCTGAAACAGGACATTTTCTGTTGGTCCAACAAAGAACGTTGGCGCAGGTCCCTGTGACGGCGCAACGACTCACCCCTGCAGCGCCTCCTGCTGGCCATCTGGGAATTAGCTCTTTCCAGCACAGAGCACCCTCTGCAGGCCCGTGTCCCTCTCAGACCCCGGTGCCCTTTTTACCCAGGGTGCTGTGCCCTGGCAGTACCCCCTCAGTCTCTATGGGTCTCCCTTCTCTGGGGAACGCCCAACCCTCTAATCCCCACCTTGCCTCAGTCTGGGCTACTGCGCATCATCATTATCAAGGCCCTGCACCTTGGGGCAGATTGCAGCGTAAGAGCCAGTCACCACAGGCAAGGGGGTTTGGGTCTGCTGCCTTTCCCTGCAACCCAGTACCCCTATGGGCCTTGGACCAGGCCCGATAGCCTGGGGAGTTGCCAGCCTAGAGCTTCCCTGCTCCTCTGGCCTTTCCCCAGCCCACCCTCATTCCCAGTACCCTTTCTGCAGGCAGGCCCTACTCCCTTCAAAACTAGAGAGAAAGACCTTCTCCTACTGGCCCACGGCCCTCTTATAAGGGCCAGCTGGGCCCTGATTACCCTGGCTACAGCTGTAGCTGCTTTCCCTGTCAGCCCAGCTCTTGTTAATCCCTTTCATAGATTCATAGATATCAAGGTCAGAAGGGACCATTATAATCATCTAGTCTGACCTCCTGCACAATGCAGGCCACAGAATCTCACCCACCCACTCCTGCGAAAAACCTCTCACCTCTTTCCCTCCTACAGCCCTTGCCCAGGGCTGTTTTAAGCCCCTCAGGACAGGAGTGGGGTGACTCTCCCAGAACCCAATAGGTACAGTCCCATTTCGCCTTGAAAGCCCAGGTATGTTACAGCTTGGCAGACCAGGAGTTTTAGAAGGACTGATTGCAAAGGAGATACCTGGGATGACTCTTCTTGCTAATCTAGGTGACATTATTGTTTTGCCTCCTGCTTTATAGGAAACACAGAGAATTCCCTGGACCATGCACGGTGGGAGCACATGCTGCTTCAGGTAGAGGATGGCTTTCAGATGTATTGTCACAGTCCTCTCTTCCCCCTCCAAATATATCAGCTGGGGAAAAAATTAATGATAAATTATTCATTATAAGCAGAGCTGGTCAAACCATTTCATTTGCAACTTTTGTTCAATTAAAAATGGCCTTTTTATTTTCGTGGGACATTTTCAAATTTTTCAGGGTTTTTTTTTTTTTTTTAAACACACACACAAAAAAACCCCAAAACAAAATAACCCCAACCCAAATAGAAAATGTTTAGTTTTTTGAAACTGAAGCTGATTTTTTTTCCAGTTGCTTTGCTGTTTGTCTCCTTCCCCCCCTCCCTCCCCCCACCCCGCTGTTCAATCACAAAGTGGAAGAGGGGGAAAAAAGCATGGGGATGAGGGATAAAGGGAAGGAAATGGGGAAAACAAAGAATTGAATAATGGTCATTTTTGATTTTGAAAAGCAAAATATTTTTGTGTTTTCACTTTTCATTTGTATGTTGAAAAATCAAGAAAACAAAAAAATCCCACTTGTTTTGTGAAATGGCCTTACTATTGTTCAACCAGCTCTAGTTATAAATCCCTCTGTATTACCCCTGGGAACAACACAAAACTTAACCAGAAACCCAGCATGCTAATGGTGCTAATGCATCACTGGGGGACGTCTAAAGGATTTTTTTTTCTATTTGCCACTCAAAAGAAAACTTGCTCTGAGAAACCCAAAAAGGAAAAGAGACAAGACAAGGTTTGGTGTCTGTATCTCATGGAGAAGCCTTTGTGGTCAGAAAGAGCTCTTTACAGCCTCATGTAAATCCAGACAAGGAAGATTTTTATGGCGAGGGCTGAAAATGAAAGGAAAGGACCTAGTGACAAAGAAGCCCCAGAAGGTTTGGAGTTCCATTTGGGGTTGGATTACACTCTAGAATTTCCCATTCCAGATCCAGCCTCGTTTGAAATTCTTTGGGCTCCAAAATCAACTAAGATTAGGTTCTCTTGTGAGGTTTCTGATATTTCCTGGCTGCTGTTCAAAAGTCGGGCCTGAAACAGCAAAGTGCTGAGAGTTACTAATCTCTGGCTGACTTTAATGGGAGTTGAGCGTGTGAGCCCGGGTCCTTTGGGTACCCACAGGCAGAGGCCACAGGAGTGCATAGGGTTCCCAGGATTCCCTGGATCTGATCTCTATATCATCAAAGGGTGTCATGTAAAGCCTTTCCTGGATGCCTGTGCCACACTGCATAATCCTCATAATCGTTGCACAGTGACTGGATGGATAATATCTCAGGCGTCTTGGTTGTCTACTGAAATTGATGCTTTGAAGGTCTGTGCGTTGGGGCTGGTCACCAGAAGGTGATAAAGAAGTTTCTTTCAGGCAGAAGATTCTTAGCTGCTTGAATGGCTGTATGTAGACTGAGTAATTATTCACAGTGGATGCTAATCAATAGAGCAAAATTCTAATCAAGTGATTGCAAAGTCTCCAGAGGAGATTCGAGACAAGAAAAACAAACAAACAATAGGGGGTACCCTGTTTACAAGCGGACAATGGATGCTTGGAACTATATCTGGAGGTCCAGAGGTATCCTGCACCAGGTATCCTTCACCTATTGGACAAATTGCCAACTGGCTTGTCTTATGAATGGAGGATCACATTTGGTCTGGGTGTTTCCTGCTGGGAGAGAGATTTGGGGGAGCTATCCCTTGTGAGACAGGGGACTGTTTGGTTCTTTAAGTTGAAGCTCTAGAAGTGTGTTAGGATTTTATTTTTATGTAACCATTTGTTTACATTAATTTTTCTTGCTGCTTCTCAAATCTCTGATCTTGGTGAATTAAACTCTACTTCTTTTCACTGTCAATGTATTGAAGTGTGTGAAATGGAGCGGTGATGCTGAGGTGAAACTGGTAAGGTGGTGTGTAGCAAACCTCTGAATTCTGTGAGCGTCCAGTGGACACTCAATAGGGAAATAATCTTCCCAGGACACCTGAATATTGGAAAGTTTACAACAGAACAAGGAAGCAAAAACCAAACAAACAAACAAAACCCCACAACAGCCCCCACGTTCTTGCAATTAACCATCTGCTTTAACTCTGGTTTTACACTCAGTTCCTAAGAACATCTCTGGAGATGATAGACGACAGTGCCTGGAGCAGCCAGATATCCCTTGAGTTGAGCTGGCAGATGGCCGGCTATGCCAGCCCCTCCAAAGAGAAGGTTTGTTCTCTGTTAAGGTTTAGTTTCTAGTTACTTTCCCCTGAAATTCTGATTGGAGGGCTGCATAAGGCTTCTCTCAAGGTTTCATTATTTGATATTTTATTCTGCGTCTAAAATTTGTTTGTACTTATTCCCTGCTCTCTTGCCCCCCTGCCCTTCCAATATTTGCTTGGACAGGCTGCTTGTCTGTCCTACATTGTTGGTTCTCTGGCTGGGCTAGACGATGGGATGTTTCTGCAGCATGGGTGCTTGGACTTGGCTGTCTTGTTCCTTCCTGAGTGTTGCTGAGCTGGGTCTGTACTGACAGGCACGTTGTGTTGCTGATATCCCAGGGCTGGTCTCTTTCTTTCAGAGTTTCCTGTATAAGGCGCTAGGAACGTCCTTAGCAGCTTGTCAGGACCTGGTCCATGTTAAATCACAGATTCATACACTTCTGACGACAGCAGATTATATGGAAGCCCCTGAGAGACAGGTGAGGCCTCTGTCCCTCTCCCCATTTTACCAAGTAATCCCTGAATGCTCCCTGTGGGGCTCAGCTCCGAGTTGGCCTGGGACAGATGCCATTTTGCTTCCTAGCCTCTTGATTGCTATTTCACTCAGCGCCCGCTCCCCATGTGTCTCAGGCCTGATTGGCACTTTACACCACTTTGGGTGAAAGGAATGGACTCGTGGGCTCTATCAGACACCTGGTTCGATCCTAACCTGTATTTCTCTTGGGTGACAGGGAGTCGTCTCCATCCTCGCAGTCTGTGCTGCGAGCCACTTGGACCTCACCTTGAAGGCACTTCAGGAGTTTGGGGCTGCAATGAGCCAGGTTAAGATTTCTGGGTTCGTCAGCCGCCTGAAGGTAAAGGAGCCAGGGGGTTCTCTCAGACTTCCTCTCCCTCTGAAGCAGGGGCAGCAGCCCCGCGGTAGTGTCTGCTCCGCTCAGCTAGCGTTGTCCCCCAATGTCTGCGTTCTACGTGATGCCGGCCGTTAAGCAGACAGGAGCACAATGTGGAGCTGGGGTTCTCTCAAATGATTTTTACCGTCTGATGACTCATGGCTTGAGCGCCCCTCCCATGCACAATGTGTGGGAACTACATCAGTTGCTTGCATGGAAAAGCATTGAAGGTATTTTTAACTGTTTTTTATCCCAGGTTAGTAGCTGGAAATGAGGAGGTGTTGCAAGCAACATGTGGCTTACCAACCCGCTTTAGGTAGACCACCAGTGGTCTACGGATGACAATTAGGGAACCTCTGATTTAGAACAGTGGTTCTCAACCTTTCCAGATTAGTGTCCCCCTTTCAGGAGTCTGATTTGTCTTGCGTCCCCCAAATTTCACCTCACTTAAAAACTACTTGCTTACAAAATCAGGCATAAAATTATAAAAGTGTCCTAGCACATTATTCCTGAAAAAAAGACTGCTTATTTTCCCATTTTTGCCCTAGAATTAGAAAATACATCAACTGGAATCTAAATATTGTACCTGCATTTCAGCGGGCAGTATATAGAGTAGTCTAAAGAAGCCATTGTATGAAATTTGAGTTAGTAACTTTGCAAGTGCTTTCTTTGTCGTCTGCTGTAAAACTAGGCAAATATCTAGATGAGTTGATATACCCCCTGGAAGACCCCTGCAGACCCTCAGGGGTACAGAAGTCCCCCTGGTTGAACACCACTGATCTAGAGGATAGAGCAGGAGACTAGGCCTCTGGGCTCCCATTGCTGGCTCTGCCATTTACTCACTGTGCAGCCTTAGGCAAGACATTTAGCGCCTGATCTTGTACCCACCAGTGTCAATGACTAAGCTCCCGTGTACTCCACTGCTGTCGGTTCAGCCTTTTCGGCTCTCTGGGTCAGAGTTACCCAGTGGGAATGAGGGCGACGGGGCGGCGAGTTCTATGGGCTCATGGTGCCCGGGCTCCAGCAGTATTCAAGGCTCGGGGGCCCGGCTCCACCAATGTTTGATTCATTCCAAGGCCAAATGAATCAGAAGAACTTGTCTCTAGTGATGTTTCCTATTGTCTAGGATTACCACCATGGGACAAGAGGCAAGACTCGCCGCACCCTGATGCTGACATACAGCAACGTGGCTGTCCATGCTCCAAAAGAGCAGCTTCTCTCCCGAGTAGAGGCAGACATCACAAGGAACGTCCTTCACCATTACAGAACCAGTTGTCAGGTAAGAGCCTTTGCGTGACAACTGTGAGGGGCATTACCCTGAAGTTATAGAATTGCCTCTGAGTTTATAGAGAGAGGGCTTGTATTTTCTAAAACTCTCCTTTGAGCAATAATTTGTCACAGAACTGAAATTTAAAACTGTAATGGATGGAGCGTGAGCTGTCACATGTTGTATCACTTTTGTTGCTCTTCTTTGTATTTTCTCTAGTTTTTCTATAGTCTTCTGAAATTCTGTCGAGCACAGCTACACAGTAATTCACATGGAGTCACATTCAGGCTATTCAGAATAACACTCTAACTCCCCTAATATGTATGTGTATCTAGCTCTATCTTTTGCTAGCCAAGAGAGAATGGTGCTAACTTGTATTTAGTTTCTTTGCTGTCACTCTGTTTCTTGGACTCACTACTTCCCTTCCCTCTTCTCTGTCGTCTTGTTTGTCTGTGTGCTCGTTATTTCTGTTCCCTAGGTGTCTGACTGCTGGTACTGACTCTCCTCTCAGTGCAACCTCGCCACGTCACTTTGCCATTCAATTCTGCCCTGTCTAAGTGAGAATCTCATTTAGCCTTTGTCAAAAAAGTTGATCACAGTTGAACCAAACGGATATCTTCCAGAAGTTCACAAATGCAAATATTCCATAGGATGGCCCCTGATCTTGACCTCTGCAAAACACCCCCTCTGGATACATTTCCTGCCTTTTGGAAGATTTAACAATCATGATTTCTCTCTGCTCCATATTCACCAGCCAGGCCATTTTGAGGATGTGTGTTATGTGGGACTATAGACATTGCTAATAGCTGTTTTGCATTTTGTTTTTCAGGTGCTGGGCATCGCTCTTACAAACAAGGTAAATTCTAAATAATCTGCCCTCAGCTCTTGCCTTTTCTATCCACAAGTTGCTTGTTTAAATTGCACAGAGCTTGATTTCCTTGCTACATCAAGCAGGAGTCCTGGCTGCTCTGGTGTAAGTGGCCCTGGATTTCTTTCTTTCATGAACCTGGGTTTTCTCTTCTTCTGAGGTGGGTGCAGAGCCAGGGTCCTCTGCCTTCTGGGGTCTGTGGACACCTCTCTCCTCTCCTGTGGCTAGATTTAATTCCTGATCTTTATCTTCTGGACTCTGGTTCTTCTCTCCGTTTCTCATCCACATCCTCTTGTTTCTCTTTCTGGATTATGTAGGACATGCACCTAAAATTAACCCTCATCCAGAATGTCACGGAGATTAGCTGTGCCATTTTGGAGACCAGAGACTCCCAGGAGTTCGAATTCTCTTACAAACCGGAGCTCCTTGGCTACATGCTGGTGAGTGATGAGGAGCTTTGAGGACTGAAGTACAAAGGAGTTTGTTGTAATGTCATCAGACTGGGTTTCCAGGTAGATGTTGTTTTATCCATTGGCTGTGACTGTACCACTGCAGTCTCATGAGCTACCTGCACGGCACCCAGAATGCTGCTGGGTCCACTCTGAGCTTGGCAGGGATGCCGACCTATTGTGGGCTGTAAGTGGCAGGAATGGCTTGTGTCTGGGGAGTTATCTTTCTGTCCTCTGTATAGCCTGCAGATGGCCCTACGGTCCATTTCTGAGGCAGAGAGCCTGCCGAGCACGGTGTCTGTTTATTACAGGTCTGGCATATGGCCCTGTTTCAGGGTGTGAGAGGAAAGCCTCTCTGCCTTTCAAATCCATTTCCCATTTTTTTTTAATTTCCCTATTCGTGCATTTCAGGACTTCATTAAAAAGGAACCACTGGATTCCCTGGCATCTCCAGTTCGCTACAAGGCAATTCTTGCCATTAGACATCTGAGGTAGGCTATTTTCTGCCATATTTCCTGGCCCTGTGACGTCGTCTTTGTTAGTTCATGAGTGCCAGGTTGGGAGCAGTTTGATGCCTGCCGGGTTTGGCTCACATGCTGCTCACCAGCAGAACTTTAGTTCTTGAGGGTTTGAATGTGTCCATTTGGAGGTTTGTGCTTGAAAGACACAAACTTGGAGGTTGTGGGGCATGCAGTCCAATGCAGGAGAGTTCAGATGGGGAGGGAGGTGTCTGGCTTGCTGGCAGGGGGAAGGAAGCTTGTGGGTTTCTCTAAAAGGGGACTTGAAGCTTTAGCTTTACTTCTCAATGAGCCAATATTTAATAGAGGTGCAAAGAGGTGCTCAGCTGCAAAGTGAAGGGTTGTTTGCATTTGGGGTTTTAGATTGAGACAATCTCCAGTCATTGGACCCATTTCTTTTACTTGGAGGTGGTACTGAGTCTAATGCATGACTTTTCTCTCTCTCTCTCTTTCTTCTGCCAGCAAACTCAAACCATCTTTGACCTTGAAGGAAAACCGTGAGCTCCTTCATCAGTGTTTCAAAAGCTTGTTTCCCCTCCCTCCCCTGGAGAAGATGATGAAAGAGGAAGGTGAGACAGCAAAGGATGCTCTGCCTATACAGGTACGTGACAACAATTCTCCTCAGGCACCATCCACTGTATTTCTGCCCAGCAGGCACTGGGTGATGGCAGTCACACATGGCCTCCCTGGCAAGGTTATGGTTAGCTTTCCCCAGCCCCCAGTCGTCGTCTCCCCCCCCCCCCACACACACACACAAATTATCTGTGCTGAGCCTCACTCCTTCTCTTCTGGTTTCAGTCACTGTACGTAGAGTCCTTGGAAGCCCTTAGCAAGCTAATGAAGACTTTGCTGGAGGAAGAACCAACCGCACACTGGTTCCAGGAAATGTTTCAAGTGAGTAGACCATTGAACCATGGTGAAGATTGTTTGTTTGTTTGTTTGTTGTGTTACTGCAGGGAAGAGTCAGAGATTTAGGGGGTCAAGCTTCAGTTGTGGAGGAATTTTCCACAATGGAGTGAATTGTCGGGGGAAAAAGCACCAAATTCTTCCTGGGATAAGCAGGCATGTGCCCTGCTGAAATCCACAGAAGCTATGCCATTTTATGCCAGGGCTGGATTGGGACCAACTTCTTACAATGTAGTTGACACTACTTGGACCGGCAAGAAAATCACCACTGCAGTAGCCAAATCCAAGAGAACCAGTTGAAACTGATCACTTCTTCAAAGAGGAATTCATTCATATTGAGTTAAGCCCTGTGTATGGAAACTCATCCAGAGGAGACTTCCTGTTCCTCAGACATGAACAGAATATCTTGAAGAGCTGAGGGGTGGGGAGTTTGATGCACCTTCAGTATAAAAATGAAGTTCTAAAAGGAGCTGGGCTTCGGGGAGGACTTCTCTGCTCTTTTTCAAATTAATAAAAAGAAATGCTCCTCTCTGTCATTTGGCCACTCAACGTGGGAGAAGTTGCCCAGGAAACAGAACACAGCAGCAGACATCAAACAGCATGCAATGTGGTAGACAGCTCCCATCAGACAGTCTACAGGAGACATCACGTACACAGGCCCAGGTTCATTTCTCATGTAACTCCTTTGTCTTCAATCACTCAGAGGTGAATCTGGTCCCTGGCACTTCCATTAGACATGTAATTCCTTCGCTCCATGGAGGTCGGGTACTTTGGAGAGGGATTTTAGTGACAATTAAACCTGTTTAAGAGGAACTTTTGGGAGGGATTTTCTGGTACTAACTCTGTCCATTCCCCTGCTCTACCAACAGCTACTAGAGACATGGCTCCATTCAGAGAAGGAGTGGGAGAGAGAAAGGGCCTTGCAGGCCACCATCCAGCTGCTGACTGCCTATCAAGAGACAGTTCATAGCACAGTGAGTATAGCCTTCCTCTTCCTTGAGCTGACTTCCCTGCTTATATCCGATCTGACACTCAACGCAAATGCATGAAAAAAGCTTCCAGGGCAGCAGCTGGGATCTCAAAGTGACCAAGATCCCTCTGCTTCCATAAGAGAGAGGTTTACACAACAATGCTGTGACCACACTCCGGGCAGACTGCAAGAAGTAGAGGGCAGACGATCCCCCAAACTGATGGCTTATTCTAGAATTACATGCACCAAGTCAACAGCAAAAGAGCTTCCAGCCTAGTTAACAAAATGCCAAACACGGTCCCCTTTTGGCATTCCAGACCTAGGCTCCCATCTAAACAGCCCAGTCTAATATAGTAAGGGGTTACTGAAAACCTGATTCACCATATGTGAGGTTCACCCATCATAAAGGACCAGATGCTTATCCCCAGGTCAAGGTGAATCTCAGGTCTTTCCCAAATAGCATACTGCCAGCCAATCCTTAATAACGAAATTGAAGATTTCTTCTTAAAAGAAAGAAGAGAGTTACAAATGGTTAAAAGATCAATATCCATACAAGTGACTGTCAATGTTCATAGTTCAGGATCACAACAGTGATGGAATAAACTGCTGGCTTGTACAAGTCTCTCTGGAATCATCCCAACAGATCTGAATCCAAAGGCAGCTTAGATGTAAAGACTGTTAGTTTTTCCATGCATTTTCCAGGTTCTTTCAAATGATGATTTGGAAGCTCTCTGTCCTATGGCTTACACTTTCCCTGTTCAAAGTTTCAGCAGACTAGAGATGACAGGATGAGGCCCGAGCCTTCTCTTTTCTAGCTATTCTAGCAGGCTGACAAGCCTACCTCAAAAATGGTTACAGCAGGACCTTCCCCCGAGAAAGACTAGGCAATGCAGATCGCCTCCTGTACTTTGCTTTGAAGCTAATCTTCTATTTCCTGTGCATACACAGTAAACTAGTTACTCATTCGCATAAGGTGATTAGCCGTTCTTCCATTATAACACAGAGAGTTAAGCTGAAGACAATGTAGAAATTATTAGTTTCCTGCAGTATCTTACATCTTTGATTTTAAGGTTAACTGAACACCTTGCACACATAATGAAGACCTGAAAGGGAATGAGCATCGACAAGCTAATTTGGTTACATTGTGAAACTTCTAACCGCGTATAGATCAACACAGACAAATAGACTTAGCATCTATTGTTCGTTTTTGAATGAGTTGAGGATTGCTAGTCTAATCCATCTCTTTGAAATTCACATGCAAGTGAACTGTCTTGATACAGTGGAAGTGCCTCTTGTTAAGTTATTATGGGTCATACACAGGTTGCCTGGTCTGCCAGTGTCACAAATGCATTCTTGGTTCTTATGCTCCCAGGGTGGTAAAGGAAAATTTCTATTTAACCAGCTAAGAACATAAAACATAAGAATGGCTAACCTGCCTCCCGCAAAAGAATGGTTCATCTGGCCCAGTATCCTGTCTTCTGACTGCATTGTGTGAAGATATGCTTCCTTTAGTTTGTTTTAAACCTGCTGCCTATTAATTTCATTGGGGGACCCCTTGGTCTTGTGTTAGGTGAAGGGCTAAATAACACTTCCTTATTGACTTTCTCTACACCAGTCATGATTTTATAGACCTCTAGCATATTCCCTCTGAGTCGTCTCTTTTCCAAGCTGAAACGTCGCTCTTTTTTTAATCTCCCTTGGGTGAGAAGTTATCCCATAGGCCTAATTTTTGTTGCTCTTCTCCGTATTTCTTCCCATTCTAACACATCTTTTTTGAGATGAGATGACCAAAACTGCACGCAGTATTCAAGGTGTGGGGGTCCTGTAGATTCCTATCGTGGCATAATGATATTTGCTGTCTTCTTATCGATCCCTTTCCTAAGGGTTCCTAACATGTTGTTAGCTTTTTTGACTGCATGTTGAGCGGATGCTTTCAGAGAACTGTACACAATGACTCTGAGGTCTCTTTCTTGAGTGATAACAGCTAATTTAGACCCCATCCATTTCTATGTACAATTGGGATTATGTTTTCCAATGTGCATTACCCAGTACAGTACAGGAATCAGGGGCACAATGTTACCAGATGTGCCTGTTACTTTGGGGTAGGCTCATTGATTAGGGTTACTCTTCTTGGGGGAGGGGGGGGTCTGTAATTCTATTAATGTGCTGCTTATGTCACTTGTGTGTTCATAGGGAGCTCTACTCCTTCCTTCTGCAAGTGCCCTCCCAGTGGAGCTACCCTGCAGGACCTCGGTTCCCCAGGGCTGGGTTCCTCCAGCCTAGAACTAGATGAACACGCTCACACGTACGCTCACACTAGCAGAGCGAGTCTGAGCGGACCAGGTCCATCAGCCCTCTCCAGCTGATCCTCTCATATGGCCCTGGACTCAATGGGCTGGGTTAAGCAGCACTTTCAGCTGCTCCCCTCTTATGTGCCCCAAGTTTAACACATCCCTATCCCACTTCCACATTACAATTGTACTGGTAGTAACCCACTTCATGAGCAAACCCCACAGTATTTTTGGGCGCTACCGGGACCTTTAGCTTAGGTAAAAGAAGTGTTGCTGCAGAGTAAATGGGGGAAGCGGAAAATACAGAGTAAAATTTGGAGAGGGAGAGAGAAGCAACCAGCTGAACCATAAAAGTTATTTATTGAATAATAGTGATAACTACACAAGGAGGGCTAAACAAACATAATGGTTACATTTGAAAGGTTAATACCTGAGGAAGAAAAGAAAACGGAGGGGCGGCGGGGGGGGAATCTCATCCACTCCATGAAGCTTGAACTGGGTGGGGTTCCCAGGTAATGGTGGTAGCTCAGGGTCCTGAGTGCTGGAGACAGGCAGAGCCCCCAGCACAATCAGTCAGGAGATGGAATCCCAGTGGAACTGATGCAGAGTTTGGGTCTATACATCAGAACCCTTCCTTGGGCATAGGTAGGGGGTTTTGTAGAGAAAATACAATGGTTCAAGGGAGAACACTAGATTTGTTTATGGGTAAACTAATGGGTTTTCAAGGGTTTTCTTTAGGCTAGACAATAGGAGCTGATCACTCTTGGCTATGGGTGGTGGTTTTTTTCCAGGGAGCTCACAAGGCAACTAGGCTGCTTCAGTATTTTAGGATAATAAAGATTTATTACTAGAATTGGTCTGATAATTGCTGAGCTAGGTGTGTGCAGGCATAGGTTCATTAGCATCTGGAGCAGGGATTCCCATGATGCAATGCGTCCCTGCTTTTCTGGTCCCAGAGTTCAGTGCGGTTCTCTGTTCCTCATTCTTCATGCTAATTCCTATCCCATCTTTCATGCAGATGAGGCTAGGGGAGTTGTCTCTGTTCTTCATTCTGTATGCAAATGGTCACCCTTCTCAGGAGGGGTGTAGGTGTGTCTCCCAACACCCTTCATTGTTCTCTGCAAGCCTTTTCTCTGATGGGTTTTGGTTCAAACAGAGACTGGTGGGGACGGGGGGTGTCTTTCATGAGTCAGACAGGCTAGATACTGTGCCCTGGTTCCCCAAAAAACACAGAGCTGACTGGTCTGAACAATAAGGATGGCAAGTGAAGTCTAGTCCAACTGGAGACCATTCATTCTTTGTTCTTTGTTCTTTTTTCATTAGACTCAGGGAACTTTTGATCAGTTTGGATCTCTGATTGGACTAATAGCACCATACAGCTGTGATTCGCTGGCCACGTCCCGTCAGTGGGTGGTTGACTGTATCAGCTGCCTTCTCTGTATACAAGGTGAGGAGACCATTAGCAGGTATAAGGAATTCTTCACCTTCTTTCACTGTTGAAATGTCCATTTGTCTGCCTATCTAGTTCTTTCTGTCCTGTCTGTTGTTGCTTAGATAACAGAATGGTGGGCATCTTGTAAATAGCTCATTAGAAGAGAAGATTCTGATGTGTAAAGAGCCTAGCACACTTTTGGGAACTGTACAACTAATAAATGGTCTGCATACAGGTAGATAAGGGCTAAATTCCTTAGGGCTTGTCTACACAGGGACAGTAAGGAAAGTTAATCCAAATGAACTAAAGGTGTACATTTCAAATGCATGAGGTAAATGGCATTAAACACATGTGTGGATGCTCTGATTCTGAATTAAAATGGGCCTTATTAATTGTAGTGAATTCCATGAATGAAACTAACCTGAATGAAGGCCACTTTAATTCTAAATAAGTGTGTCCCCACAGGTGTTGAATGAAGTTTAACTAATGCATTTTGAAAATGAATGGGGATTAGCTTTCTTGAATATCTCCATGGAGACAAGCCCTTGGTACTAAACATTTGCATTCTCTTTACCCTGCCACTGGTTGGATTGGAGGGGTTTCCTGGAATAATTCTGTAAACAAAAAGTTCTTCCAGCAGCCCTCTGTCATGAGCATTCTGAGCTACTGGAGTAAGTAGAGGCCATTTTTCCCCTTTGTGAAAGAGTAGGATATTCTTTTCACCTAATGGTTAGATGTTAAGGGATAGAGCTTGGTTATCGTTTAAGGCCATTTCCAATGAGGGTGACCAGACAGCAAATGTGAAACCTCGGGACGGGGGTGGGGGGTAAGAGGAGTCTATCTAAGAAAAAGACCCCAAAATGGGGACTGTCCCTATAAAATCGGGACCCCTGGTCATCCTATTTCCAATGATTCTTAATCAGTCCTAAAAACAGTGTTGGTGATTCAGAAACAGAATAAGGGACTCCAACCTTTGAATGTACAACATAGTAATCCCAGCATTGTTTAGAAGTGACTGATGATGAGCCTGGGTTTCTTGCCAAAGTTTTTTGTCTATCCCCGTCTCTTTTACAAGGAGAGTTTGGTGGAGGGATTCACCTCTAAACTGGACCCTCTGATCTACCTGCATGAGTTGTACTTGAATAGGAGCTTAGATGTAAATAGTGAGAGCAGAGAGACTACTGAAACCAGACACACACAGAAAGCTGCTCCAAGCTGAATACAGTGCTTGTTCAATCCTGGATCATTCACAATAACATACCACTACTGTTAACGTTCAGACATTTTAGGGTGTAATCCCGACTCCATTCCAGTCAACAGGAGTTTTGCCATTGACTTCAGTGGGGCCAAGATTTTACACTATGCTGATGACAACATAGCACATGGATCCTCCCGTATGAAGATCCATGCAGTAGGGGCTCAGTTTCCTTAATCGTTACAGTACTTTTTCTCCTTTTCTCCACTCCAGGCCAGTCCATAAACCTGGGCTCAGCAGAGGAGGAGCTGAGATGTCTCCGTGAAGCACTAACAGCTCCAGACCCCGAGGCTCTGTTTCAGGCATCTTCCAAAATGGCCAGGGTAACTGACTCAAAAAGCTTGTGCGGATGTGCGAGTGACCGGGCACCGTTCATTTGGCATTTGCTCTTTCATGATGCCTTTCCGTACTCGGAGCGAGCTGTGGGAGCGGGGCGTTGGCTGCTAGTAACCAGCAAGATGCTTTTCATAGATGTGTGCTCTGAATGCCACGTAAAAACCAGATTCCACAGAACGTTGCACGCCCATGAAAATGCGCACGCGGATGCACACGCATGTACCTATCCAGCAGGGCCGGCTCTTGCTTTCTCACTGATCCAGAGCAGTGAAGCACAAAAAATAATGAAATAAAAGAGCCCCCATGCCGCCCTAAGATTGGCCGGAACACCGCCCCTTGCAATCTGCCGCCCCAAGCACGAGCTTCCTCGGCGGGTGCCTGGAGCCGGCCCTGCCATCCAGCCATCCAGGAGAAAAACTGTGTTAGTGGAACATCAAGCTGAGAAACCACCCAGGATTCATTCCGTCACCTTGTGGGTTTGCCTTCGCCGATATTTGTGTGCACGCCTCTCTTGACTGACTTCTATATGCTGTAAAAAGATGCAGTGTATGTAAGAGACTACAAAGGGAAACTTACCTCCTGCATATCCAGTACAATGTTGTGCTAACTATGCAACAGAGTCTTTGCCTCTAACCTGATATCATTAGTGTAGAAGACAAAAATGTAGTCTATAGACTAGAGAGAGAATTGTAATCCCAAATGGCGAGCTAGACAGGAGGCTAATTCACCATTTGCTGATGCAGGTATATCTTTTTTTCCATTTTTAAAAGTGCTGGAGCCAAACATCATTGCGGTCTCTCCTGTTTTTGATTTGTTCCCAGGTTGTTAGTGAGTACTTTCCCTCCGAACAGACCACAGACTTTATTGCGGCCACATTGGGTGGTCTGCTGTCTGCTAGCCCCACCTGTGCCACGGCAGCTGGACTGTGGATGAAGATCATCCTGAAGGAGCGTGGAGATGCCATGCTGGACAAGGTAAAACTGGGAACTGGAGAGCTTTTCTGCCTAAACTCTAGGCTTTTTGATCTTTGCCCTCATGTGTAAGGAAGAAAAATCTTGCTGTTTCTCCCCCTCGGACATAGAGTTGATTCCATCTCTGTTCCTACCCTAAGATAGGCAATGGCAGAATCAATAGCAGTAGACCGAGATAATCCAAGGGAAAAGGAAGATGGTTGGTTCTTTATTGGTCTAGCTTGTTGCCACAGTATTCAGCCAAGAAAGGCTTGAGAAAACAGACTCTGGGGAAAATACAAGAAGACAGAATGACTGGCACTTGGAGGCCTCCAGGTATTAGGAGGCCTATGGCTAAGGGCTACATGGATTAAAAAGAGCACTGGGCTATTGCCACCCTCTTGCCAGGTTTCTGAGCCTGGCCTCCAGCCCGAGCAGGAACAGCTCCACTTTTAGCCCCATCATGCAAGCCCCACAGGCCTAGGTTGACCTGAGCTCTGAAACTCACTGCTGTGGGATTTTTTTGCTGTGTAGACCTACCCTTTAAGAAGAGAAGGAAGGAGGGAGAAAACTCTAGTGTCTTTGGGATCCACTATTTATATGCCTTATTCTGGAGCCCAGTACATCAGGGCTAGATGAAAGGAGCACTCCACAAATCTTCGAACAAGGCTGGTGAAAGGCCTCAGGACAGGGAACCCTCGCAGCAGAACTTCCATGTTTGCACAGTGTTTTGAAGATGTGAAGTGCTAGGAATGAATATGAGAGGTAGTCCCCTGTTCATAGTCCCAGGCATTTACACACTGTCTTTAAAGCACTTGCATATTTTGTGCTTGTGGTTGTTGATGAGCTCTGCATTCTTCGAGGCAAATGGTCAGATTTGGCTGCTTAAATCACAGCTGCAAAATCTGGGCAAGCAAAGCTGCCTTTTGTGCATGTGAACTGGTTTATGTAATGCATAGCTGGGCACCACCACATTAAATTACCTGGTATGTCTATGTGTGTGTCAGTGTTAATTTTTACAGCCGTGTGTGGGCTCAAGTTACGCAGACGTATTTGAACATTTGCTTCTTGAAGTGAGGCATTTCTAAAAAAGCAGCAAATGGCTAAATAAAGGTTTTGATTCTGTAGACTGAATGGAGAGAAAGAAAAAGGGACATTTCTTTCTGGTTTTGTTCCTTCCAGGTGCCAGATATCCTGGCTATATTATATCGCCACATGCCTACTATCCAGGAGGGCAGCTTGAGGCCGTTCCTGGTGGAGGCAGTGTCCATTCTAGCTCACCATCACCAAGAGGCAGTGATCTCCAGCCTCCTCAGCAAACGTCTGCCGATGGACAGGTATATACCGCTACCTATTGCATTCATCTTGGTAAAACATGGATCCCACAGCTTTACTAGGAGATGTAGGGCTTCATTTAAGCCGCAAACAGTTTGGGATCATTCCTAAGGGTTAATAGCCTGGCTCTTTCTGCAGGAAGGTCCAAGAACATGTTAAGGTGGGGTGCGGAGAGAAATTAAGTGTCATTCTGTTTCCATTCAGGGATAGCTGCTTTGACATCCTAAAGATCTATCTTTACTGGTATAACTGGAGTGTATTGTTGGAAACATCTACCTCTCTAGACGCCTGAACTGAGCTCACTCTGGAAATGAGCAGTGGCTGTTGGTTTCCTGGTAGCATGACAGCTTCAGGTGCAAATCCCTGGCTGATTGCAAAGACTAGGGCCAATATTATCATCAGACCTCTGCTTGGTATCAGTGAGGGTGTGGCTGCTAGAGCAGAGTTGCCATCCTTGGTACTTACAAGTGGACTGGAAGCAGATCCATCATTTCATTTCAAGATCCCTAACTGAGGTATCAGTTATCAGTGCTGGAATCTAAGACCATAAGAACAGCCATACTGGGTCAGACCAAAAGGCCATCTAGCCCAGTAGTCTGTCTTGCGACCGTGACCAGTGCCACATGCCCCAGAGGAAATGAACCCAACAGGTCATTGTCAAGTGATCCATCCCCTGTTGCCCAGTCCCAGCTTCTGGCAAACAGAGGGTAGGGACGCCATTTGTGAAGGGGACCTAGGATGGCCATGAACATTCGTTCTCATAGTTGTATGTCCATCTAGTAGGAATCTGGCTTTTCTTTCATCCACTTGCCTTCCAAACCCTAGCTCTTTGGGAGCCACATGCTCATAATTCCATATTGACTGGGAAGTGGAGAAAACAGGAAGTGAGGTTGGCGCTCTGTGTCCTGTCCTTCTGAAGTCTAGTATTAATGGTTAGGCTGCAGGAGGACTAGGTCACTTAACTTAGTTCTGTAACTGGAAACTCAATATTTAAACATGAGGAGCATTAAAGGAGGACAGGACTACTAACTCTCTCATCATAGGCAAGGAGAACATTTGGTCTTTGCTAAAATATGACACATTCAGGGTGAGCCACAAAAGTGTCCAGGGCTCACCTGTAACTTCTGTTAAACTGCAGTGACACCGCTGAGCAGTGGAGATCTCTGGGGGGAGACCCCTTGCTTGCCACTCAAGTCCTACGAGCCCTAATAGAGAAGATAAAGACTCCAACAAGAACAGAAGGCAGCATCACCTCAGAGACCGAAATTGACAGGCATTTGGCAGCTGCTGAACCTCTCTTAGTAAGTTAGATGGCAGACCCGTCTTTCAGGCTTTCCTGTGCCCTGTGATAATCCTGCTGATGGAAAGCTGGAAGTGTGGTATAATATTGCTGTGTGGGCACTTCTCTGATGGACTGTTTCCCTGAGTCCAGCTCTGCTGCCTGTGGAACAAATACGGCAGTTTTAGATACGTTACTGATTTACTTAATACTATCTGGCCATTAGAAAGTCTTTGGAGCAGGTTTCTTTGCAAATCTTCCTTTGGACTCACAGCATGCCTTGGGAGGTCATACACATTTGTACAGATGTGGGAAAGTGAGCCACGAGTTAAGCAAGTTGCTCGCTGTCATTCAAGTTACTGGCAGAAGGGAGAATTTCGTACAGCAGATATCAGACGGGGAGAGAGGGTGTGATGGTGTTGGGAAGAGATCTCCTTTTTTACCATGCTCTCCTTTCAGGCAACATGTGCCATCTTTGAGGTGGTGTCAGCCCTGCAGTCGAGCAAAGCTGTGCGGGAACTGCTCCCAGAGTTGTTTCCTCTTCTCCTGCAGCAGGTCAGCCAAACCCTCGGACAAAAGCTGCCTTTGCCAACGAGAAGCAGCCCGAGAGAAATCCGAAAAGGGCTACAACTTACTGAGGGCAACCCTTGCCGGTAATTAGAAGGAAGGGAGAGAAACCAAGAGAATTCCAGTAGAGTTGTGTGACGCTCTCCAGGAGTTCCCAGGGTTACGAGGCACCTTACCACCACGTGCCCTTCGAGTGAGGAAGTCTTGTCTGTGCCTGCTGTGGGTCAGTTCCCTGAAACTACCAGGCTCTGGCAAAACAAACACTGCCACCCAGGCCTCCTCAGACCTCAGTCTCTTTGTACAGGTTAATGACAGGCACACACCCAGCCCCGAGTCCTCTGACCATTCCGTATAGTGTCCAGCCCTTTATCCACTGAACTCCCACAGAATTGTCAGGCCTGCTGTTCCCAATGGAACAGTACACACCAGTTTATTACTTCTACTTTAGACTCTGTACTCGATACTTAGACTCTGTACTGCAAAACACACAGCACTTAGATATATTTCTAGTGAAAACAAGAAGGGAGATTATCAAAGAACAGAGATTCCAGTGACCGTCAGTAAGAATGCAAGCAAAAAATGGTTACATGTCAAATGAAATCCTAACCTGCTCCTAGAAACTAAACTTAACCAACAGGTTAACCTCCTGTCTAAAGATGTTTCTCACCCAAAGTTCTCAACCAAGCCTGATCGCGACCCCTCTTTCATGAAGCAAACTCGCGGTCCATCTACTTCCTAAGTGAAAGATGTCCCCCAAATAGACTAGAGCAAACCTTTGATGTGTACCCCAAAATTGGGTCCCCACCCCCTGTCTACTTCCTGCTACTTTTCTTTCTTTAAAGTTCTCACAGTCCTTCTCAATTGAATGTACATGAAGCATGTAGGGTTCACATGTAAACAAACAGATGGATAAACATTTCTTGCCTGAAAGAAAACCATTTTGTCACCTTTCCTGGTGACTAGTCCCGAGACACAGATCCTAAGAATGTAATTTTCAATGCATATCCATGACTCTTTACACAGCATCTGTACATGCGTTTCACAATGATCTTGGTGACATGGGCTTTTATTTGAGACTCATGGGGCAATCTTTTAGTGAACTAGAATGTACGTACCAGGCCCCTCGGGACCCACTCTGTGCCCCTCGCCAGTTAACACTAAGATTCCTGAGTCCTCAGTTGACTTCAGCTCTGGTAGCACATTAATGTACATTTCCCACCAATCTCACAACATGATTAGTTTCTCTTCTTGTTGTGTTTCTTTATTCCATGCCAACAGGGTGCTCAAATTACAGACTTCATGGTTTTATAATGTCTCTGAATTTTCCTAGGAAACCAGGATCTCAGCTCTGTTCACGGATGGGCAGCAGGTATCAAATAAACATAAGGAAGTACTACTTCACACAACACACGGTCAACCTGTGGAACTCATTGCCAAGGGATGTTGTGAAGGCCAAAAGTATAACTGGGCTTTTTTAAAAAAAAGAATTAGATAAGTTCATGGAGAACAGGTCCATCAATGGCTATTAGGCAAGATGGTCAGGGATGCAACCCCAAGCTCTGGGTGTCCCTAGGCCTCTGACCGCCAGAAACTGAGACTGGACAACAGGGATTGGATCATTTCATGATTGCCCTGTTCTGTTCATTCCTGCTGAAGAAGCTGGCATTGACCACTGTTGGAAGAGAGTGTACTGGACTAGATGGACCATTGGACTGGCCCAGTAAGGCTGATCTTAGGTAGTGGCCACAGTGGGTCAGGTTTTCAAGATGGGTGCCTCAGTTTTGTCCACAAAACTTGAATTTGTTCAGATGGATGGGTACCTAGCTATGTGATTGCAGGCGCTGCAGACACGAGTATATATTCTGCTCATGCTGTTGGCCCATGTGCAGGCCCATTTTAGGTACCTATATGTGACGGGGTGGTAGGCTGTGCCCTGGCCTCTTCCATGGACACAGACTGCTCCGAGTCCCTCCAAAGTGTTCTAGGGATGCCTGCTCCTGAGATCCTGGTGGTAAGGGCTCTGATGACTGTTTGACCCCAACGGATGATCTTAAGTCACCTTTACGCTTGACCTTTGTTTTCTTTCTCCTCCCTCTTGTCTATACTTTCGTGTCTAGGTTTCTCCAGCCCCTTTACATATATTTCCTCTTTACCTGGCCCTTCAGGTTTTATTTCCACCCTCCTGGGCCTCCATACCTGCCTTGGTGTCCCTGTTAGAAAGGGATTCCAGTCCATGCCCAGTAGAAGGCAGTGGGGCAATCCATCCACTACCGCTACATGTTTCTGCCTAAACTTCCCCTTAATATTCAGAGTCCTTAAAATTGGGCAGAATTTATCGTCCCCATGGACACTGGGCAGAATTTATTGTCCCCATGGACCTGGTATTCAGTTTTGATCCTACCTCTGGGAAGTATCCAGTGGGGTTTCACTAACTCCTGCCTGATTAGCAAACAGGATGAAGCTGTGTCCATTAGTCCCTTTGCTGGCTCCTCCCTACCCAGACCGATACGGTAGGTACTTTCTTTTTTCTTTCCTGCCTGGGAGTCTTGTCCCAACCACAAAACTGGGCAAACCCACAGTTCATTTTAGGACAGTCTCTTTTTAGATGTCCTTCACGTCCATGGCGGAAGCACACCGTAGGCCAAGCTCCCACTACAGTTCCTTGAGGCTCCTCCCTCTTCTTCTTGCTGCCCTTCCCAGCTGTAGGCACTCTGGTCCTTCTCAGATCTAGTCCCTTAAACCAGTGACTCACTCTGGGAATGTCCGCCTCTGCAAATTCCTCTCACTTTAACTGTGGGGTCCAGATGAACTGGCTGGCGCCACAGAACCCATCCTCGGATATGCTCAGGGAGACTCTGAAGAAACTTCTAGAATCATGCACTCCATGATCTCCCCCACAGTCTGAGTATCTGGCCTTACCAATGAGTGGCCCAATCTTTTAATTCCTGTCCAAATGCACAGAGGCATAATCCCTCAATCCATCTTTCAACTCTACATTTCTGGCAGTACTTTTCTGTGGACAGGCCCCACCTCGTCCAGCATGGCTGCCTTAATCATGTCATAGTCTCTTGCCTGCTCATCACTAAAAGCCCTGTATGTGCTTCCCCGGTTAAATAGGGTGTCAGTTGAAGGGCCCACATTGTTCTGTCCCTAGGAGGTCTCACTGCTGCTCCTTGAAGAGTAACCAAAAACACATCGGGGTTGTTCGCAGGTCCCATTTTACAGTCTGATCTCCTGTGCCTGGTTTCCATTTCCTGTCACAGGACTCACCAAACTTTGGAGGAGTTGTTGGCAGACCTGGGCTTGCTCCCGTATAAATTCCTGACGGCTCTTTTGCTGTTAAACCTACCAGGCAAGGAAAGGCTGTTTTTCTGCCTGGTGGGATTGTTGGAAGGTCTGTCGGGTCTTCTACACCAGTGGTCTCCAAACTGGGGTGCGCGGGATGATCCCGGGGAGTGCGTGGCAGCAGAAGCGCCGCCGGACAGCACTCCGCCGTTTTTTTCCTTCGGCGGCAGCTCTGCATGTCCACGGCTGGTGCTCCCCTCTGGCGGCCCACCTGCGGCAGGTCTTCCATCGGTGGCGCGTCTGCGGCAGGTCACTCTGCGGGTGCGTGAGCCAAAACGTTTGGAGACCACTGTTCTACACCAGCAGTTCTCAACCGGGCCGGTTTTAGGGGGTCTGCCAAGCAGGGTTGGCTTTAGACTAGCTGGGGCTTAGGGCAGAAAGCTGAAGCTTTGAGCCCAGCCGGGCTGGAGCCCTGAGGCCCAGCACCTGCACTAAAGCCCCAAGCCCCTGCACCCTGTGGGGTTAAAATCCGGAGCCAGGAGCCCCAAACGCTGATGCCTGGCAGGGCAGAGGCCTGGAACTGGGCCATGGAGTATTTCTAGCATGTTGAGGGTGGGGGGAGGCTCAGAAACAGAAAGGTTGAGAACCCCTGTTCCACACTTCTCTTTGCTGCTTCATCACCCATTTCAGTGTTCCCTCCATCACCGGACTGCCAAACCTCTACACCGGCTTCTCCAACAGGCTCTCCATTTGCATAGATAACAGGGAAATCCCTGATGAGCCCCCAGCTGTGACAGAGAGGGGTGTTGCACCCCCACATCTTCCACAAACACAGACCGCGTTGAGACTCTTTTCCTTCTAAGCACCAACATATAGTCTATTTAATCCCCCTACCAATACATAGGACCTTTATATTGTATCTCAACTTTCTAAACTCTTCTCCAAAAGTCAGGTGGGGAGTAAGGTGTTTCTACTCAGAGACCTCACTTTGTCAGGCTCTCCTAGCTTTTTGTCTTTCTGTTTCTCTTAGGGTGACCAGACAGCAAGTGTGAAAAATCAGGACGGGGGTAGGGGTGTGGGGTGGGGGGGAGGGAATAGGCACCTGTATAAGATAAAGCCCCAAATATCAGGACATCTGGTCACCCAAGTTTCTTTCTCTGTCTGTTCTCCTCAAAGGGCTCCTGCCCATGTCCTTTTACACAGTTTCCCTGTTAATGGAATGATTGGTTTCTTGACTCACTAGCCCCAATCTGACCTTGTAATCAGGTACACCTCTATCCAATTAGGCCTTCTGTGAGGAACGGAATTAGTAGGAATAGTGACCAGAGTGCTGACTCAAGTGCAAACCCTCAGCACTCTGTCACCTCATATCTGCAGATATGACCCCAAAATGTCCATTAGTGATCACCACACTCGCTGCCCCCTGTTTCTGGGTCCTGATCATGTACCTTTTCCATATCACTTTACTCTGCTAGTGCCCATAGTCCTTGCAGAAAGAGAAAAAGGACTGCAAAATTTTGTCCCTAGCAAAACTAGTCCTATGAGATGTATGAGACTGAAACTTACCTCCCAGCATCAAGTCGTTCCAGGGACACTGGTGTCCAGGACATTGCCAATGGATGAACTGCCGATTGAACAGCAGACCTGAGAAGTAACCGGGGCTTCCTGACTCACTGTTCAAGCTGCACCTTCCTCCTGATTGCTGCAGTTCTGTGCCTCTCTTTCCCCAGGCTTTCTATCAAAGCATTCGAGTCTGTGCTTTTCAAGGGTGGGAACGAGAGACTGGTGAGAGCGCTCAGGAAGCAGAGGACTTGGACTCTTGTGGAAAACCCCAAGACACACCATGAGGGAGTGTGTCTGCTGGTGAGGTAAGAGATCTAGGAGGCATCATTTTATCCTTGGGAATGAGTAGCCAATAGAGTGGCTGAGAGGGAACCTCCCGTTTATAGCTTTGTGGGCGGGGGGTGCGGGGCTGTCCTGGGTGGAAACACACAGCTCCCACTCCTAGATATCAGAGCTGTCTGCTCAGAGCAGCTGAGTTTTTTTGAAGTGTGCAATCTAGCCCATGAGCGGTTTCTTTTGTCTTCCAGGCTTCTGCTAAGATCTGGACTCATAACACCTGAGATCATACAGAGCCTCCTCCCCTGGGTGAATTCCCCCACAGAAAACCACCGAGTCACCAGCACAGCTTTCCTTGCCCAGGTAAGACACAGGGCTCTGAAGAGTAGTTTCACCATTAGACTGTTGTCTGCCTTTCTTTCGGGAGTTGTACAGTTCTGTTCGTAGGAGTAATTGTCATTTTAGACAGTAGAATAGGTCCTCCTTTATATGGAAACCTCACCAGGAACTTCACGATACCTTTCGGAGTCCTTCTCTCTCTGTGGTTTTTATTGCCGTCATTGCCTATACTAGCTACACAACCACAGGTGCTGGCTGAGAGAGATACGGACAGAGTTTGGCTGACTGGACCTCTTCTGCCAAGTCCTAGTGCTGATCCTAACCAACAGCTCCTGATTTTGGTTTCGCTCAGCAGATCTTCTGAATGAACCTAGTGTCCTAGTACTACCAACCAAGCAACCTACAACTACATTAATGTCTATCTTAGGTTCTCATTACTCTAGTATCTGAGTACCTCCAAACTCTTTAATGTCTGTATCCCCACCACACTCCTGCGAGGTAGGGAAGCACTATGTTTCCTATTTTACAGGCAGGGAACTGATGCACAGAAGGGCTAAGTGACTTGCCCAAGGTCACACAGGAAGTCTTTGAGGGAGCAGGAAATGGAACCTGGGTCTCCTAAGTCGTAGGCTAGTGTGATACCTGCCGCAGCATCCTCCCTTTCCACAGCCTTCCTCCAACATCTGCATCATATTTCCCACTTATGCTAAGCAACTATCTTCGGGGCTCATCCGCTTCTAAGAAAAACAACCTCTCTGTGCCTGTGATGGGCTGTACCTGAGCTTTGAGGCTCCTTACAAGAGGCCCCGTGGTCCTACTACACCCTGCCCCAGGAAAAGAGCCCCCAGTCTGGGTCTGTCTAGAGAGGCTTCATGAAAGCAGCCAATCCGAGCCCATGAGGCTCGGCTAAAAGGAGCTGAAGGGCCTTAGCAGGTCAGTTCCTGGCAGGAACTGGAGGGGCAAGAAAGGGCGCTGCTCTCTGGCCACAGAAATTCAGGGGACAGCCAGAGTTTGATTCTGGCAGCCTTTACTTAAGCTGGGTTTTCAGGAAGAGAGTCCCGAAGAACTTTAACCCTGAGGTGAGGGTGAAGCTAAAAGTGGCCGGTAGGAAGAAGCGACAATGAACTGAAATCAAGCAGTGCCTAGCTCCTGTTGATAGGATCCATGGTTTGGAACGCAGAGTTAGGGGCAGGCCCAGGTTCCCCTACCACCAACAGTGGCATAAGCCCCATGGAGGGGTCAATGCTAATGGAGAGCTTGAACAAAGGGCAGAATGTAAAGGACCCAGAGTTGGGGCTGGAGACCCAAGTGAGGGCAATGGGATTGTTCTGGACTACCCCAGAAGGGGTTCGTTTGGACTTTGGGACTCAGCCAGAGGCCTGAGCCACAGAAGGCTCACTGAGGACGGCTGGCAGGGTGCACCGGGGTGAGAAAAGGACTGTGATACCTTACCCAGCCACTAAGAGGCTCTCAAGAGGTGAGTGGATCCCTATTCTAGTGCCCAAAAGGAAAGCTCCATGTTTTGTAGACCTTTCTCATTTGTGTGGAATACTAAAGTTACAGTGTATTATGTGCCAAGTATCAGAGGGGTAGCCATATTTGTCTGTATCCTCAAGACTGGGGCTGTAGGAGGACTCCTTGTTGTTTTTAGCGTATGACATGTCTGCTCAAATTCTATTCCCAATCTTAATGATCCTATTGGGGCTAATGGACAGGTTGATTTTCTTTCAGCTAATGAGTGATCCCATGCTCAGGGAGAAGAAGTTCCTGAAGCCAGTCTTACGCATCTTGGAAGAAAGGTCACATGATAGGAACAGCATTGTCCGGCAGATGGCTGTAAGAGGCCTGGGAAATTTAGTCTATGGGGCACCTGAGAAGGTAAGAGAGAATCCTGACTAGAATGCAGCATAACTAGAGAAACCAAGGGAAATAGTTCTTCGGAGTTTACAGAGGCTGCACACAATGCACTAGGCCAAATTCTGCTCTCTCACATACCCGAGTAACCTCTTTGCAGTCAATACAGGGCAAGCTAGATCCTTTGCTAAGCTGGGCATAAGCAAACAATCTGTGCACTTTAATATGACCATGTGTAAATGTCTCCATCTAGGAATAAAAAATGCAGGCCTTACTTACAGGATGAGAGACTCTATCCCAAGAAGCAATGATGCTGAAAACCACTTGAGTCATGGCAGAGAATCAGTTGAACATAAGGTGTCCCAATGCGAAGTTGTGGCCAAAAGGGCTGAAATGATCCTTAGAGGCATAAAGAGAGGAATCTTGAATAAGAGTAAAGAAGTTCTTTTCCCTCTGAATATGACGCTCATGTGAGCACTGCTGGAATGCTGTGTCCAGATCAGGTCTCCACAATTCAAGAAGGATGCTGATAAATTAGAGAGGATTGAGAGGAGTCACAAGAATTCTCAAAGGATTGGAAAAGATACCTCTAGTGATAGACTCAAGGAGCTCAATCTATTTAGCCTTACAAAGAGAAGGTTAAGGAGTGACTTGAGGACAGTCTATAACTACTCACATGGGGAACACATTTTGAGAATGGGTTCTTCCCATTAGCAAACAAAGGTATAAGAAGATTCAATGGGGGAAAATGAAACTAGACTAATTCAGACTGTAATAAGGCATTGATTTTTAATGGTAATTTTAATTAACCATTGGAACAATTTACCAAGGGTTGTAGTGGATTCTCTGTCACTAGCAATTTTAAAATCAAGATTGAACGTTTTTCTAAAAGATACACTCTAGTTCCAACAGAGACTATTTCGGGGAAGTTCAGTGTTATGCAGGAGGTCAGGCCGGATAATCACAAGGGTTCCTTTTGGCCTTGGAATCTAAGTAACTAGGAATCTAATGTTAGGATGACACAGGTGTATTATGGCACCAAGTTTGGCTCATTGTAGCTCGAACCTGGTCTGAAATATAGCTATAGGTCTCCGGGGGTAGGAGGGGGAGATGAAATTCCCACAGCTTCATAACTGCTAAAGAAAATGTATTAGAAGTGTGATCAGTGATCAGTGTTCTTTAATGTCATATTTTTGTCCAGGTGAAAAAGCACAAGAAGTTTCTTATGGTCATACTGATCAGGGCCTTAAGTGACCCTTTCAGTTCTGAAGTCATTGGCGAGAGCATGAAAGCAGTGGCCAAAGTCCTGAAGGAGTTGAAAGAGAAGGACATAGGTTCTTCCTTCAGAGACCTCACCCAACAGATCCGGACCTACTTTGACAACGTATGTGACCAGAACTCTCCAGCCCCAGTTCAAGCGATCTTGATCAGACTCCATTTACTCCCTGGGCATTGCTCATGTCAGAGTGAAGAGATGTTTGGGCCCCAGGGAAGAGAGGTGTTTTACGGAGGAGGAGAACATTAGGAGGATGGGGATGACATCCCTGCTCCCACAGTCTCCCCATTCTGTTCTTCTTTCTTGCCACTGAGAACCTCAAAGAAAGTCTGAATACTAGATTAGATAGCTAGATAACCATGAAAAGGGGGTTCCAAGGTACAACAGAGGGTGTTGGGCCTGCTCTATACCATTTTTATGTGAGAGGGTTGGAATGATTCCGTTTTTGCAGAGAATTTTGAGATTTCAAATTTTGGTTTTGTTCCTATTTGTGGGACTCCCTCTCCCCAAACTTCAAAACTCTTTGTGAAACGGAATTACTATTCTCAACCGAGCTCTATTGAAAGCCTTGGGTCCGGGCAGTCTGCTCTCGGTGCTGGGAACCCAGGAAACTGTAGGAGCTAGAAGTGCCAGGGAGTTGCAAATTTGAGAGCCAGGGTCCCAGACGCTGTGGGTTTGGAAGCCCACGATCCCAGTCAGCCTGCTAGATCGGCTTCCAAGGAGCTGAATGGGTGCACTGTCAAGACAGCAGGCAGGTTTCTAAGGACCCCTGCCTGGCTTCTGGAGGAATTTCATGAAAATGGAACTGTCGCTAAAATAGTTTGATGAATCAGCAAATTCAAATCAAAAATTCGTGCATGAAAGTGTTTCCGACTAGCTGTAGTTGGAATCCCTCAACTTTAGCGTAGAAGAGATGGCTGTGCGAGGTACGTGATGTGATTGTCCCTTAGTTACTAACTTGTGGGGCTTTCTTGGCTGTAGGAGGACGATGCTCTTCGTTTATTGTCCTTTGTCCTATTTGGCATCCTGGCCCGCCTGACCAAAAGAAAATGGAAGGGCTATTTCGCCGAGCAGGTTCGACAGAGCTGGGTCACACTTCTGCTGCACCTGCAAGACCCGAACCCCAGGGTTTCAGTGGTAAGACCGAGAGTGACTTATTTACTAAGCCAAAGGAATCTTCCTCCCAATGCCAGGGGAGCTCTGCTATTCCTGCTTGCTGTGGAGGCCCAAATTCTCCCCTCAGTTCATTGCCCTCCTGCTGAGTCAGTTCCCGCCAGGTTGCTCCATGGCTGCCTCACCAGAATCCAGGATAGGTCATGGGTCTGAGCCCGACAGCTCTCTATTCCTGTCTGTCTCTGCACCCCAGGCCCCTGCCTCCCCAGAACAGAAGAGAGACCTGTGAAGCAGCTTTCATAGGTAGATCTGTTCCAAAAAGACATTGATGCTACCTCTAGGTTGCAGTGGAAGCTCTCCCCTCTATTAGTCATTCCTGCATGTTTTCTGCCAATTACATCCAGATGAATCCCTTTTTATCCTGGAATAGATGAGCAGGCAAGCAGACGAGTTCCCTTTGAATGACCATAGCACTCAGTAGGGAACAATTAAATGGTGTGACACGCTTTCTTTTTTTCAGGAATGCAGAGCTACGTTTCACCTCTGTGTCCCGTTTTTGGGACTGAAGAGGCTCCAAACTGCAGTGAATGAACACCTTGATAGCACAGCTGAGCTGAAGCCTGAGGAGCTCCAGGTGGACATTTGCAGACACCTTGTGAGTGAGCTGTTGACGTGTCTGAGATTCTTGACTGGAGTGGCGTGTGGTGGTGTAGAGGTGTGCGGGAGATGTGTGACGGGTAATGGAAATAAGGGTCAGAGTGGGATATATGACTGAGGGTGATGGAAAATGTAAATCTGCCACAGATCCCCATTTTTCCCACGTCCACCCAGTCACCTGTTCTTTCTCTGATTTACTTGTGGCTCGTAAAAGCATGTGCTGGCAGTCAAAGGGCACTTCTAGCCAGAGAGAGCTCATGTGTCCCTGATTTCCTCTAGGCCAAAGAGAATGCCGAGCTGCTGGAGAACTTGTACAAAAGCACCATCACGTACTTCTGTAGCAGCTGGGAAGAGATCCGGGCAGTTGCAGCCAGGTTAACTGGTGAGAGATGATGCCTAGTGTCCCTTTTGGTATTCCCATTGAGGGAGAGAGAAAAAAATCCCACCGTGCAGCCATTAATCTCTCTGTGCCTCAGCTTCCCATACATAAATGGGGATGTTAATATCCCTACCTCTCCAGTGTGGTGGTCGGAGGAAATCATGACTTGCTATAAAGTGCTTTGGGATTGTTGCAGGGAAAGCATGGTGCAGTCATTTAGTAGTAAAGGCTGGGACACTGTCTCGCAGGGCATGTTTACACTTGGAGCTGGGGGTCTAATTCCCAGCTTGATGAGACATACCCGCACTAGCCCTGAGTGCTAAAAATAGAGAGTAGCTGCGATGGCAGGAGCAGCAGGAAGTTTAAGCACCCCAAGTATGATCCCATCCAAACCTCAAAGTCGATTCTCAAGGTGGCTAGCTCCTCCCACTGCTCGTGATGCTTTATCTTCTTTCTAATTTTAGCATGCGAGCGCTGTCTGAGCTAGAGTGGGCCTGTCCCATTGAACTGGGAGTGATCTCCCTCGCTCAAAGTGCAGACCCACCCACTACTCAGTGTTGTGTTGCTCAGTGCTCTTCACTACTACTTCATCATTGGGAGGCATGCAGCCCACCTGCCCTCAGCGCCTGCTGTTTCAGGTTCCTGGCCACACCACCTTGTCAAGGAGGCAAAAGGTTCCTCCGCTTTGGCCCTGTGCCCTCTTCTCCCAAGCATACCCAGGTGAGACAGGCAGGCGTTGTGCCCTAAGTCTCACCTATCAGTCACCTTGTGGGATCCCTGCTTAGAACTCACTTATTCCTGGCCCCAGTCCTTTGCTCAGACCACTGGACCAAGACACTAGCTTAGTATGTCTCCAATAACTGACAGCAGTGGCAAGAGGAACACAGACTCTTTAAAGCAAATGGGTTTTGTGTAAACATTCTTAAAAAAAAAAAAGTCTTTCTCATTCTCTTCAGTGTGGACTCTAAACTGCACTAGCATCCTCTTGCCCACAGCTCACCCTTAGGCCCACAGTAGGAGAGGCCAAAGACCTGTCTAGGGGCTGCTAATATCACTTTGCACTCAACAAGGGAAGGTTTTATTGTTGTTGTTTGTTTTCCATTGTGTATTTAGGCATCATCCTGGAACACACAGACAGGCAGCGTATGAAATGGCTGGACCTGGAACATCTGCTGATGTGTAAGTAATAAGTACAGCTGAAGTTCTGCTCATCCGTGAGTTCTAAAGGAATTTAGCTGACAAGCAGCTGTAACAGATAGCACTGGTGCAAAGTGCATCAGCCATACGTCAAAGGACAAATTCACTCTTGCCCAGTAGAAAGTCAGCTTTAATTTCCCCTGAAGGAGGAAGCTGCAGAGGGTGTGATGTGAGTCCGTGCATCTCCTGGTTGTCCTGGCAAGGCCCCCTCCGCAGCCAGTGCTATCCACTCTTTGGGCTTTATTGGCTCTCTGTGGACTCCCCAGGTGAGGAGAAATTGTAGCCACTTTCTGCTCCCCCAAATTTCCCACCAGCAATTTTTCTTCCAGTAGGTGCCCTGCATCCTGCACAAAGCAGCTTGGACCTGGCCTCTGTTCAATTCCAGGGTTATTGGAGCTCAGACAGTGGCTCCTGAATAGAGATGGAAAATAAACTTAAAAGTGGAAGCCATTGAAACAATGGACCTTCTTCCATTTACAGCAGAGTGGATGACTTTCTGGTCGAGTCAGGGTCTCCCCGCTTGTTGGGAGCATGGAAGGGAGCCAATGGAGGAAGCTAAAGCTTTCTTTGTATTGGAGAGCTTCTGTAGCGTGGTATTCAGAGGTAGTAAGTCTCCAGCTATTTCCAGCACAGGTGACAATATGAAAAGTGAGGCATATTCATCTCTCATGTCTTTTCCACCCCAATAGAAGGACTGAGCCTAGTTTCACATTTTACCATGTGATCATTCTGCTCTGGTACTTCAAGATTCTGTGATCACGCTTAGCTGTGATTTGACAGTCTGTATACTAACATGTTGTCCTGTGTCATTTCAGCTCTCCAGGTCCTCAAGAAAGACCCAAGTCCCTCTGTCCAGCTGGTGGCAACGGAGGTCATAAGTGACATCTGTCCTGGCCGAGTGCTTGGGGACTGAAGCGGAACGGAGACAAACAGAAGGCGCTCCAGTAGTATAAGGGCCCTACCGTCAATCAAACGTTAACCCCACCCTTGGCCCTCGTAAGCCTTGCCCACCGGTCACTGGAAGTCCCAAGCCATGAGGTATTACTTCCAGGGTCAAGGCGGACAAATGACCGGAAGCAAGGTGTGTCATGTGACCCCTCTAAGAACTCCTCCCATTGTCCTCTACCAATCGGGATGGGTTTCGCCCTGATAGGAACGCCCCAAGAGAAGATTTGACCAATCAGGGGGAGTTCCGGGGCAGGATGACCTGTCTGGAAGTGGTTCGTGTGACCCCTCTAAGAATTCCTCCCACCACCCTCTACCAATCAGGAGGGGTTTCAGCCACTGGAAACCACCCCGAGAGGAGGTTTGACCAATCATGGGGAGTTCCGGGGTGGGGTGATCTGTCTGGGAGTGGTTTGTGTGACCCCTCTAAGAATTCCTCCCACCGCCCTCTACCAGTCAGGAGGGGTTTCAGCCACTGGAAACCACCCCGAGAGGAGGTTTGACCAATCATGGGGAGTTCCAGGGTGGGGTGATCTGTCTGGGAGTGGTTTGTGTGACCCCTCTAAGAATTCCTCCCACCGCCCTCTACCAATCAGGAGGGGTTTCAGCCACTGGGGACCACCCCGAGAGGAGATTTGACCAACTGGGTGGAGTTCCGAGGTGGGGTGACCCGTCTGGAAGTGCTTCGTGTGACCCCTCTAAGAACTCCTCCCACCACCTTCTACCAATCGCGATGGGTTTTGGCTGCAGAGGACCGCCCCGAGAAGAGATTTGACCAAAATGGGGCAGGTTCTCGGATTGGGTGAACCGTCCAGAAGAGGGTCATGTGACCCCTCTAAGAACTCCTCCCAACGCCCTCTGCCAATCAGAGTGCAGCACCATCACCCCATAAGTCCCGGCGCTGGGCAGAGGAAGCCATCTCTTACCAAGAAGACATGTTTTAGAAATTGTGGAAAGGCTGAGAGGAAACATGGACTCCTTTACCACCCCCGTGAGACCTTCAGATTTTGTTTTAGCTCCGAGGACCTTTGGAGTTGTGTGGAGAAAGCGCTACAGCAGTGACAGTTCCGAGGAGGGCCCTTTGACTCAACCGTTGATGGCTACGTCGGAACCTGACCCCAAAATCCAAACCTTTGTGAGGCACCCCAGTGAGTGTGACAGCCTCTCATTGTCCATGCCCTAAAGTTGGAAGGCGATTGTGGCTTGGGGGAGTCACAAGGTGAACGGGAAAGATGGCGCTCAGGTAAATGAATGATTAAGAAGCGACTGTCGATCATGGGGGTGTAATGGGGTTCGGAATCGACCTGGCATTGCATAAATCTAAAAACAGGCAGTGGGGTGCTTACACTGTTTTTTTCTGAAAATCTCTCAACAGCTCGACGATCCCTTTCTAGAGGCCTTTGAGAAGTTGCACATCGGTAGCCCTGTGGGAGTAAATCCATCGTGCATCAGCTGTTTTTGCTCCTGTCTGAGACCCAGATCTCAAGAGGAAAATCCAGAAAAGGACAAAAATGGAAGAATGAACCAGCTCAGACTCCCTTATGGTAGGGGTCATGGCGTCCTTTGTTTCAGGCAGCTGTAAAAGATTGTGTTAAACCAGGCGATTAATAAAACTTATTTAAATGTGTGAGAATGAACGTGTCCCCCTCCATACTTGTGTTCATAAAAGACGGTCCCAGGAAGAGTCATGTCTCCACAGACGACTCTGTTAATGAAAATCTGTTAAACCCCCAGGAAAGTTGGGGGCTTTGACGGGGTCAATCTTCTTTTTCAAGTGGCCAAAAAGCATCATAAAACTTTAAATAGAAGACAGGTAGGAGCTTGGCTTTCACACCAGGATGCTTACACTTTACACAAACCAGCTCGAATACGTTTTAAAAGAACCAAGACCGTTCTTTCAGATGTGGACACGCAATGGCAGGCAGATTTGGTCCATATGCACTGGTTCTCCAAACACAACAGCGGTTTTAAGTACTTCTTAACAGTGATAGATGTTCTATCCAAATATGCCTGGGCCTTAGGCCTAAAAGACAAGATGAGTGGTGAGGTATCCAAGGCCTTTAAAGCTATTTTTAGCCAAGGTCGCGTGCCTCAAAAATGACAAACTAATCGGTGGAAAGAATTTTGAAACAGACCTTTTAGCAGATTGTTGAAACGGCACAGCGTTAACGCTTTTTGTTACTGATAATGAAGTCAAAGCAGGGGTTGTGGAGCGATTTAACAGAACTTGAAAAAGATGCGGAGGATGTGGCGATATTTTACAGCCCATAACGCCTTTCACCACCTTGACCTGTTACCTGACTTTATGAAGAGTTACAACCAGAGCTTTTACTGAACTCTACGTACCAGACCCGCTGATGTTAACCCTTCCAATTCTCTGAAGATATGGAAACTGGTTGATAGAGATGGTTTTAAAATAAAACCGGTTGTTGCCCCTTTTAGAAAAGGCGACCACGTGAGACTCTCTAAAACCAAAGGAGCTTTTGAAGAAGGTTGTGAACAGACGTTTACCAATGAGATATTTATAGTGGATGAAGCCTTAACCAGGAGCCAGAGACCTGTATACCGATTAAAAGATTATGAGGGTGAGACAGTTACTGATCTTGTTACCCTGAAGATTTACAAAAAGTAAACCCCAAAGGAGACAGGATTTGCCGGATCGAAAAAGTTCTAGCGGAGAAAGGAAAAGGGAGAAAAAAGCAGCTACTGGTGAAATGGTTTGCCGGGGGGACGGGGACGATAAGTTTACCAGCTGGGTGGAAGCTTCTCAATTCTGACGTTTAGACATGAACAAACAAAAAGATTCCTCCTGCAAAGACTGAGGGAGAGAAAAATGAGCGACGGCAGGTGTTAAATGACTTTGCCCAGCAATGCCAGCTCTGCAGTTTTTCCTCAAAACACCAGCTCGAACTTTACAATACAGCTAATTAAGCCCTTGGGTCTCCCGGGTGCCTGGAAGGTGGGGTTAGTGGAAATACAACACCCACACAGCTGGAACACTATCCGCGAGAACACCCCTTTTGAAATCACCTTGGAAGATATGGCATAGAGTTTTATCCTACGACGAGGTTATTACTCGTCCATACCCGAATGATTGGATCATATGAACAGTACCGTGGCTCGTCCTCCCCCACCGCCTGAGGTGGTCATGAACTATGACCCTGTGGGTAGAAAAGTTAGCCTTAAATCCGCTGATTTTACTTTTATGTTTTCTACCAGCAGGGAGCTAGCTAACATTCTAGGTTTGGGCCCCAAGCGCAGCGTCCAAAAAATTCCCCTTCTGGGCAGACATCACAGGGGGGGTTAAGTCCTTGTATCTGCACACAGTTATTGTAGAACATCAGTTTGTGAGGGACTTTTCTGTTCCCCTGTTACGCTGTGTCCCTGTCTGAGGAAGGAACAATGAGTTTGTCACCATCACCTACGATAAACCTCATCACGTTCCTGTCAGAAAACTCCACATCGATACCATTACCATTGAAATAAAGAAAGATCAGAGCAGATACGTCTCATTTGTTGAACGGAGTGGATGTGAAAATTAAACTGACGCGCAGTAAAGATGCTTTCTGTTTAATGGGCAGTGCAGCCAAAGGCTTTAAATTGCGCATTGTATCAGCATCGCTTTTTGTGAAGAAAGTACGGATGGCCCTGAGCGTTAGTCTGGGGCACACGGAGTCCCTGCTTACCACAAATGCTAAATATCCCGTGGACCGTGTGGGAATGAAAGTGTTCAGCATCCCCGTGGGCAGCAGGGTCAATAACCAGGAGAACCTGTTTTTTGGGACAGTTACCCAAAATGCTTGTCCTAGGGTTTGTCCTATGCCTTGAGTGGAAGTTACACTAAAAATCCCTTTCATTTTAAACATTATGATATTAATTTTGTGGCCTTGTATGTGGATGGTGAACAGATACCAACCAAGCCTCTGCAACCAGACTTGGAGGCAGGATGCTGCGTGAGAGAATACATGAATCTGGTACAGACGCTGGTAAACACATGACAGATCGTTCTCTGTTAATCGACCGTGAGAAGTTTCCACAGGGTTATATCTTGTTTGCCTTTGACCTGTCTCCCGACCAGGAATGCGCCGATGGCTATTCCCTGATTAAAACCGGGAACCTGAGAGCAGAAATACGTTTTGGGAAGGCTTTAACCATCACCGTCAATCTGATCGTGCCTGGGGTTTTTGACAACATCATAGAGAGAAATCAGAGGAGAGACGTTCTGCTTGACTATATGTGAACATGGACACCGTGCAGCTCTCGTGTGTCTTATCAAGGTGCCTTACACAAAAAAGAATTTCTTAGATGTGTTCCCTTGTGATTTGGCTCCCTGGCGACAAGCTGTCTCAGAGACCCCTAGGTTTGTATTGCATATCCACACAACCAACCTGGTGAACACTAGCTTGCCTTGTGTCTGGCGGAGCGTAACGTGGAGAGCTTTTAGACTCATACGGGCACCCCCCGAAGAGCATGTTGTTTCCTAAAAGCATTATGAAATTTTTAAACAAAAATGCCACAGGCATTGTGTTTCACAATAGACAATTACAAGACCCCCGCTCTGTCGCCTGCGACTATCACCGAGTGTTTTTCTTACATCATCGGAGCAAGCGTTTATCTTTTGACCGGATTTTAAAATTGTATTCTAACGACTTAGTGCAAAACGACCGGATGGTGATGAATTTTGTAAAAAATACATTTAAATTCTTGGGCATGCCTAGCCTTGCTCAAAATGTGTTTCAACAAGCCCAGACATGTGTATCTTGCAATGCTTTTTATAGCCAGGTTATCCAATATTCTCAGGCATAACAGACAATGTTTTGTTTGGCATTATCCAACACATTTTTGATAAAGTAACTTTTCCCACAGTTGCTAGGCCCCACGAGAATTGCAGAAAAGGGGTGTTTCCACCTCGTATCCATTTTAAAATCCGTAGGGCAGGGTTTTAAACCCTTCTCCTAGGACCCTCTTGTTATAAATGACTTTCTGTGTTTTCTTAAGGGTTTTGGTCTCTATTTACCACTGATTTTTGTTCCTTATGATAGAGGGCTGCTGCACCTCTCTCTTTTTTGAGGTGTTTTCTCACAGGCCCGTGCAATAGTCCAGGACTAGATCTTTCAAACTGTCAAAGTTGATCTTTTGACAGTTTGCCAAGTTCAGGGTAATACCTTTGACTTTCATACAGGCCTTTCCTCCCGACAGCTTATACCCGTATGTTTTCGGGCCTGCCGACACAAACTCGTTGATGTGTTGATCTGGCGGGATCTCACTCGTGAGGGAATTTAGAAAGAGTTTAGCGATTTGGCATTTAGCGGGGTTAAACCTGATCTCGTGTTGGCACAAACGCACGCCTTCTTCCTGGTAGAAATCGTTCATGTACTTATTTTGTTTTTCTTCGTCTGTGCACCAGCTGGGGTACCCTGAAGCCTCTTGTTTCTGGTGGAGGTGTCATTTGATGAACTCTTTTCAGAGTACATCAGATTTTTCATTAAAAAGCCAGATTTCATCTATTTTTGCCACCGCGTACCCCTTCGCTATGGCCGTGTTCAATTCCACCGTGCACCAAGTCCCCAGGATGGCCCTCTCCTCGTCAGTATGGATGCACATCTCCCGCTGCTCGGTTTCCGCACAGGTTCGGCATAGCGGGAAGATAAGCTTGCCACCCACTCTGACAGGTAACAATGGGAAAAAGAAGCCTTGTGTGGGGTACACTTTAACTTTTGCAATTCCAAAATAATTTGCAAGGGGTCCAAATTTGTCATAAACTATATCAGAGTGTTCGAGAGGGTATTCTTTGGTTTTCTTTACAAAAGGGTAGAAGCTGGTAAAATCATAAGAGTGGATTTCTTCCTGGAGTTAAGTTTGTAATATAGGTGCATAGCGTTTGTCCTTCCCCCAAAAAGAGCATCCCTAGGCACGAGAGGCTAGGGCAACTGGGCTCAGTTTAAAAAACCTGCAAGCTCCCTGTCTGTTTCTTTCATGACTTCCCACTCTTGCTCCCAAAGAGTCCTCACTACAAAACCAAGTTGTTTCAGATAGTCGGTCTTGAGCTGCGTCTTGTAATAAAGAAACCCAAAAGTTGTCCCCGTCATAGGGTTTTGTGCTTTTTCACAATGACAGGTGGCACAAGCATGGAAAAGAACACCCGTTAAACTCTAAGGCTGTGTGTACCCTGTCAACACTGGCATAACCGTCTAAAGAGTAGGAGCCTACCTGTAGTTCCCCACCCTGTAAAGCATGCCCTATTTGTATAGTTTCTTTGTGAGAGGTATACAACAGCCACTGAACAGATGGGATCGAATATCTTTTTCCTGCCTGTGATCATTGTCTGGAGGGAGAAGAGCTACCGTGTTAGGCTCCAAAAACATAAACCTGTACATAGCCATGCAGACAGATGCCAGTGTTATGTACCAGAATGGATCTATACACAGTTTTATCTCGGTGAATTTACCAGGTTCTCTCTCTACTAGATCTCCCTTCTCCATCTTTTTCATAATCTCTTTTCTGTAGAGGATACAAGGCTGTCTCAAAATTTTGACATCCTGCTGACAGTAATACACGAGCTCTTTCTGCAAATCAAATGTCTCCTACCTGTGGGCCTGCTACCAGTCGAGAAACTCTGCTTTTTCCCTGGGCATCATGCTTTCTACACCATAGTGCTCCACACCGGGTATAGGCCCCACGTCATTTTGATTTTCTAAAGTGTTCAAAAAATGTGGAAAATACCCTTTGCACCCTTCAAACCCCATCACCTGCGGGAGCTTACCAAGCTTCATGGGCAAGAAGTTTAAAGAGTCTATAAAACGAATGCCCAGGACCTTACACACTTTACTTTACTGCCCTGAGTGATCAGTTCTAGACACATCTTTTCCTTCAGTAACTGTCTAATGATGAAGTATGCATCGTAACCTTTGGAATTGTGCGCCTGGAACGTGTAGACCCAGAACTCTTTGCCAATAAAGGTCTGAACAAACATAGAAAGACACTCATCACCCTTAAATTCCCAGGACTTTTCTGGCTTGAGGGACATAGCAAAAATGTAATTGGGAGTGTGCAACCCAGTCTCCTATGTGTATTCAGAATCCTAACAAATACACTTTTCTGAGGATTCGGGCTTTCTAAGGCTGTCCATAAAACCGAGGTGACCGTCTACATCACCAGCGATCAAAGCCTGACCCCGCTTATAGCGCCTCCCTTTACACCTGTGCCGCTTGTCCACGTAAGACTGACCCTTATCGCACAACGTTTTAGACAGGCATTCAACTTGTTCTGTCGACGCCCAGTCGATGTCTGTCTAAACGCTCTCTGGACTGACAATACAGTCTAAAGCGAGTAGACCTCAGCTGCACGTCCACGCTGTCTGAGCATGTTATGCTCAAGCAGAGGCAGCAGCTGGACCTGCAAGAGCGGCCGTGACTGTGCACCGTGGGGCAAAACTCACCGTAATTTTTTGCTCCAAACAACTTTTTCACAACCAGAACCCCCTAGTAATGCTCATCGTGCAACAGGATGAAATAAGTCTTGGGGTAAACTCCCCCCCCCCGTTTTAAAAAAGCCCCTTTCGCCGCATACACCACCACCTGTATGTTGACTCCTAAATGCTGTTCAGACATTGCTACATCACTGAGCATAATCTTTTTTTCATCTGACCAGCCCAGTTTCTCATGCAACTTTCTCACCCCCGCTAACGATTCCGCGTCCGTAGGTTTATGGTCGGACATGACGGCCAAGAGTCCGCGCGCAAAACACAGATGGGTACCCGTGTAAGTCAGGTCTACTAAACATTGTCTCTTTTTTATGGATGATTTGACTACTGAGGATAGAATTTAAAACTCTATGAGCGGTCCCCACCTCTGTTTTTTTACAAGTGTCACAACGAGGTGCAATGTCCCATTGACATGCAACTCTATTGCTCTGTGGCAGCTTTGAGGTCTGATTGAAGAAATCCTTAGCAGACAGCTCATCCCTAGTTCTTCAGACCAAAAACAACGGCTTAGTTAAATTACAGCTCTCTAAATGTAACTGAACATAATCATCAGGGCCTACCCTACCATTAACGTCATCGAGAACTAACTGTATCCCCCTGTGTATGGCTTCAACAACCTGCTGAGCTGAATTTATTCGCTCAAGATTGACAAAATGAAATTCCTCACAATACACCGACCCCCCAAATCTAGGTAATTCACGTTGCCAACTTCTCACTCTCTCCATACACACCTCTGCATTTTCAGGGTTACTTGGGGGTTCCTCTACGGGACCATCAGCGGCATCTTCTACATCAGATGCTATTTGAGAGTCAGTCTCCGAGGCGCCTCCGTGAGGGTCATCGGGAGAAGATGGGGACCCATCATTCTAGAGAGCCCTCTGGGGAATTTTCTAAACCAGACTCTGTGTGAGAGTCTGATTTCACCTCCCCATTTTCAGACATGCCAGTTTGAGAGCCTCCAGTCAAGGGCATCTCTTTTTGTCCCCCCTCCCCATTACCTCTTTAGCTCTTTTTAAAATTTTTACAGTGATCCTGGCCTGGAACTTTTTGGCAGCCATTTGTTTGTCCACCAAGCGCTATCCCCCCTTTTGTTTACACCTGAGCTGATGTGTATCCTTGCGGGTGCCCCTTTCCACGACTAGTCACGCCTGCGCAGAGCCAAAAATTGAAATATTTTTCAAAAAGTCACCCACCAAAGCTTTTGCTTTGTTGATGTGCTTTCCAGCCCTCCGTTCTTTTAGACCCCCTGAAGATACACCATTCACCGGTATTCTGAACGAAGCATCATATTTTCCCCAAACCTTTTTTAGAATACCGTTCTTTTAGAACCCCCGAGGATACAACGTCCCTTAGTCTTCTGAACGAAGCATCGTAGGTGGGCGTTTTCACTCACGGTTTTCTCAGGGCTTGGTGTGGAGGTGGCCGCTGAGGAACTGGCGTTGTGTTTGCGTGGTTGGTTTTCACCAGAGTTTTTTGTTTTGTCCTTGGCTTTGACATAATTGAGGTTTGGACTGCCCTGATGCTTCATCTGCACTCTTGTGCTGTTTTGAGTTGTTAAAGGTCTCAAAGCAGATTTCTGGTTCTTTGGCTGGTCTGGTGGAGGTGTCCCTGTAGCTTTGACTACAGCATTGTCAGGAGAACTGCACATACCCGATTAGGGGGGAAGGGACATATTACAAAACTTAACTTTACCATCTTTCTCACCCACACCGATGTATTTCCTTAAAATACAAAACCTCATAACCTCACAAACACAATATATTTACTGGGCTTCATCCATCCATCTGGGGAATTTTTCTTTTCAGCTGTCTCTTTTCTTTTTCTTTTAAGCTTGTTTACCCTCTGGTCTAAGGGTCTCTCATGTTTTCACCATACGGTGGAGCAGACAATATTATGATGATGATGATGATTGATTATTATTATTATAAATCACATGAAACTGTCTTGTAAAGTTAAAAATAAAATATTCATTAGGGTGTTTTTCTATTTAAAAAGTCAGAGCTTTCAAACAAAATAATCCATTTCAGGCTGCACAACAAAGAGGAGTTTTGAGTTTATTTCTACCACTTTAAAACAAAAAACAACAAACCCGCAAACATTTTTTTTAAATACACCTCATTTTGCAAAATAAAAACCAAACTGCTTTTAAAATCAACTTTTAAAATCCAGTTTAAAACACATTTTGCACAGTAAAAAAAACCCTGTTAGTTTGAAACACACCATTACTATCAGTTTGCAGCCATATACTTTAAAAAAAACACCTATGTTTTTTTTACACAGAGAGAGAGAGAGAGAGAGAGAGAGAGTTTAAAACACAAAAAGAAAAGGAGTACTTGTGGCACCTTAGCGACTAACCAATTTATTTGAGCATAAGCTTTCGTGAGCTACAGCTCACTTCATCGGATGCATACTGTGGAAAATACAGAAGATGTTTTTATACACACAAACCATGAAAAAATGAGTGTTTATCACTACAAAGGGTTTTCTCTCCCCACACCCTACTCTCCTGCTGGTAATAGCTTATCTAAAGTGATCACTCTCCTTACAATGTGTATGATAATCAAGGTGGGCCATTTCCAGCACAAATCCAGGCTTTCTCCCTCCCCCCCCAAAGAAAAACAAACCCACTCTCCTGTTGGTAATAGCTTATCTAAAGTGATCACTTACATTGTAAGGAAACCTGGATTTCTGCTGGAAATGGCCCACCTTGATTATTAATGTGTGTGGTGGGGTTTTTTGGATGGTTGTTCTGGGTTTTTTTGGTAAATATAGTATTTTAAACTTTTAATGGCTTTGAATTGCTAGAAAGAGTGACCCATAGCATTCAAACAACTCCAGGGTCATATTTAAACTGTCCAGTAGAGTTCTGACAGTTCCTGGGTCCTTTAAACTGTCCAGTAGAGTTCTGCCAACTCCAGGGATTATATTTAAACTGCCCAATAGCATCTGCGAATTCCTGAGGTTTTATTTCATTTCATATTAATCTGAACTCACCCACCCACCTCCCTTACTATGGGTGCACACCCATCAAATTTATCCCTATAGCAAGAAGGGTAAGGAATCACAGTTACCTTCACTATTCAGTGGGGGTGTGGTTAAAACCATTCAGTTCAACAGGATGAGTCAACTCTGTTGTACTCAAACACATGTCTGAACCATCCCTCTTTTGTTTTCGTGTTGTAAGCAGAGGCAGGATGAGCTCTACCCTGACATCTGGTGGTGAGTTGTGGAAAAGGACTTCAGGAGCTGATCTCGTTTGCACAGGCACACCCACCCCGCCTAGCATGAGCCCACAGGAGCCCAAACGGTCACTTTGGCGGCTGTGGGATCCCCAGTGTCTCTGTTATTGGGGCAGGAAGGATAAAGTGTCGTTATCCTGATTATGTGAATCAAGGACAGTGGAACTGTACTTGGCCTTTTATGACGGAGGGACTCACCATCAACTAAGTAGCACTCGCTAGGCAAGGGACAAGGATTCCAAAAGCCAGTGAATTGAGAGAGTTTGAGGATGGAGGTTTGTGCCTAGTGGTGTGAGCCCCCTTCTGAGGGCCCTAAACACCAATTGCACCTTCTCTCCATTATGTAATATCAGAGAGAATTTTGATTCTATTAGGAGTTTGGTTGCAGACTGCAGAGCTGAATTCACTTTGGGTTCATGGTGCCCCAGCTCTGAGCCCCACTACTATTTAACACAGTATTCAGTGATTTCAACTTGTCATAGGGGAGCTTCAGTGCCCCACTGGTGGGGGCTTGACCTGGTTTTGCATTGTGTTACTGGAATAGAACTCCTAGATACTGAACCTAGACCCTGTTGTTGCCAACTCTGATGGGCAGAAGGGTTACACACCGTAAACACATTTTTAGGATTTGTTCCCCTCCCACTTCACAGCTTGTTGCTATAAATGGATCTCTTTTACACAAAGACACAAGAGCTAGGTTCTCACAAACCATTTTTTTTTCAATTTAAAAGTCATACAGCTTCTTGAAAACAAACCCAGATCGCCATTAAAACTTTTAGCTCACTTAAGGGCCAGAGACCTTCTAACAGAAACACAGATAATCACAAAGCCCTTTTCATTCGATTTTTCAAAATGTACAGTGACCAAGTTTGATATTGCATGTTTGTCCCCTCATCATTCTCTCAATTAATCCTTTTAGATTTCTTACAAATAGTCTTTTTCTTAAGCAGAGTTCTGTCAGTTTTTGTGTGGACCAGACGGTCAATGTAACGCTGTAAGCAGGCATCTTCCGGTTTGGACATTTTCTTTAAAACAGGGTCAGGGTCTCCACTGAATTGCACAGCATTTCTCAAGGTCACCGCTTGCGCTAAATGTTCTTGGGTTAGGCACAGACGTTGCATAACATAACCTATGGCAATAATAGTGTTCAATAAGCTTTCCAAACACAGCTCAGCACACAGACCCCAGAGCTTGCAGTTTCTATCCATTGAAGTCCAAGTCACACAGGCATGGTGCCATTGGGCTGGGGCATCTATGACACAGCCCTCACCATTTTCAAAAAGCTTTTCCCTAAGACAGTGATGAAGAACAGCATAAACAGCAACGTGTACAATAGTCCGCATAACAGTTTTACGCTCGTGACGTGGCACTGGCTCAGCGAGTTCCATGCCAAGGCTCTCCTAAACTCCTCATAGCCGTCCTCCTCGGAGTTATCTTCAACAATTTCTAGCGGTGTTGAGCAAAAACAAGGCGGGCCTGGTTCACCTTCGCTGTTTGATGCAACGCCGTCCAGGGCCTCCGGGTCCTCTAGAAAGGCATCGTCAAGCTGTCGAGAGATTTTCAGACAAGAAACAAGCGTAAGTTCCCACTGCTTGTTTTTAGATTTACACAACCCCTGGTTCCTAACCCCATTACACCCAATCATCGACCGTCGCTTCTTAATCATTCATTTACCTGAGCTACGTCTTTTCCATTCACCTTGTCTGCCAGTGCCTCCCCCACGCCATGATGGCCTTCCTCCTCCAGGGTGGCGGATGACGAGAGGCCACCATGCTCATGGGAGTGTCTCATGAGCAGTTGGGCTTCAGGGTCGGATTCTGGCATATCCATCAATGGCTGGGCCAAAGGAATCCCCTTGGCTTCTCTCTCATCCTCTTCAGAACTGTCGCTGCTGTAGCGCTTTCTCCACACAACTCCAAAGGTCCTCGGGGCTAAAACAAAGTCTGAAGTCTCACAGGGGTGGTAAAGGAGTCCACGTTTCCTCTCAGCCTTTCCACAATTTCTAAAACACGTCTTCTTGGTAAGAGATGGCCTCCTCTTCCCAGCGCTGGGACTTATGAGGTGATGGTGCTGCACTCTGATTGGCAGAGGACGTTGGAAGGGGTCCTTAGAGGGGTCACACGACCCTTTTCTGGGCGGTTGACCCCGTCCCAGAACCCACCCTATTTTGGTCGAATCTCCTTTTGGGGCTGTCCTCTGTGGCCAAAACCCATCGCGATTGGTAGAGGGTGGTGGGAGGAGTTCTTAGAGGGGTCACACGAGCCACTTCCTGACGGGTCACCCCACCCCAGAATTCCCCCCAATTGGACAAATCTCCTCTCGGGGTGGTCCCCAGCGGCTGAAACCCTTCCTGATTGGTATAGGGCAGTGGGAGGAGTTCTTAGAGGGGTCACACAAACCCCGGAACTCCCCCTGATTGGTCAAATCTTCTCTCGAGTCGTTCCTGTCAGGGCAAAATCCATCCTGATCAGCAGAGGACAGTGGGAGGAGTTCTTACAGGGGTCACATGACACACCTTTCTTCCGGACATGTGTCCGCCTTGACCCTGGAAGTAATACTCCCATGAGGTGGGACTTCCAGTGACCTGTGTGCAGGGCTTACAGGGTCAAGGGGTGGGGTTAACGTTTGATTGATGGTAGGGCCTTTATACTACTCGCTCCTGCGACCCAAAATTGGAACAAGAGAGACTATAATACTGGAGAGAAAGAAAGGAATGTTTTAAATGTTTTAAATCCTTGTACTGTGCTGTAAATTCTTTTCCCCAAATTAATTCAAAACATTCATTTGTATTTTTTATTTTTCTATTTATTTTGTTGTTTTATAGCACGATACAGCAACTATAATACTGGCCAGTATTATACTTTTATAAATAGAATACAACAACCATAATACTGGCCCGTATTAGCCATTCTCCTACTGCTCAGATGCTGGAAGGGAGAGAAGGATCAGGCCCTGTAAAGTAGGCTGGGTTGATTTTTTATGACTCGAAGTGTTTTTATTACACATCAGGACATCTAGTCATTCTGATTTAATTGGGGATTGGTCCTGCTTTTGAGCAGGGGGTTGGACTAGATGACCTCCTGAGGTCCCTTCCAACCCTGATATTCTATGATTCTATGCAGCGTCTGGACAAGCTCAGTGATAAGCATGTACATTACACTGCTTGCTCAGGGGTCATTACTATAGAAACAGCCAAGTACTGGCCCAGATCCTCAAATACACCTGAGCTTTAGACTCTGGGTTGTTCTAACCTACTCTGTCTTGTAACAGCCATTGCTGTACGGGAGATTGCTGTAGCACCGGGGTCGGTAACGTTTGGCACGCAGCCCCCCAGGGTAAGCCCCCTGGTGGGCCGGGCCAGTTTCTTTACCGGCCGCGTCCGCAGGTTTGGCCGACCGCGGATCCCACTGGCCGCGGTTCCCCACTGCAGGCCAACGGGGGCTGCAGGAAGCCGTGGCCAGCACATCCCTCGCCCCGCGCTGCTTCTCGCAGTAAAACAGAAGGTTTATTAGATGACAGGAACATGGTCTAATACAGAGCTTGTAGAGGCAAAGAACTGGACCCTTCAGCTGGGGGGTCCATTTTGGGGGGCAGTGAGCCAGACAACCACGTCTGCCCTTCACTCCGTGTCCCAGCCAGCCCCAAACTGAAACTCCCTCCAGCCCCTCCTCCTCTGGGCTTTGTCCCTTTACCCGGCCAGGAGGGCACCTGATTCCTTTGTTCTCCAACCCCTTTAGCTCTCACCTTGCAGGGGGGAAGGGCCCAGGTCATCAGTTGCCAGGAAACAGGGTGTCGGCCATTCTCTGTGTCCAGACCCCTGCACACACCTGCCCTCTAGGGATCTGCAACGATCATACACCCTTACCCCACCACCTAGATACTTAAGAACTGCCTAGGGGAAACCGAGCAACCACGCACTATTCAGAGGAAACATTAAGAACAGTCCCCCTTCGTCACACTGGGTATGAGATCTTGCTGTTTGTGCAGGGAGCTGGGAGCCCCAGGGCGCCCTGTTTAACCCTGGGACTTGGTGCCTCTCCAAGAGGCCCTGCAATGAGTGTTGGACTGAAACCCAGCCAGCTTGGTTTACATCCGGCCCACAACAGCGTCAGATGGAGCAAACGGGCCAAAGTGAAAGCAGAGCCTCTCCCCAAGCCTCTGGGAAAGACCGACCTGCCTTGCGGGGCGGGTGTGCAATTCCTAGCTTCTCCCTCCCTCCCGCCTGCTGTTAACGGGAGGCAAACAGAGACTGCAATAAACCCCTCTGGTAGGAACGAGCCTGCGCCGCTGGGGAACGGAGCCACCCGGAGCAGATTAAAAGCCCTAGTCCCAGAGCCAGGGCAAGCGCTCTCCTCTGGACAGCCGTTGGGGACGTCATACAGGGCGGCTTTCGGGCCCAGGGTTCTCATCCTGGCGCTTCAGCTGCTAGTTACCTAGGGCCTCCTCTTCTGCAGCGCTGAGTCCCACAGCTGCACTGAAGTCACTGGGGCAGATCCACTGCTCGTGTCAGTGACCACGGCTCCAGGAACGGGGCTGGAGAATGTGCTGTGCCCCTGAACAGGGCTGGGGCAAACTGCCCCAGCCGAGGTCTGCCCCGGTGGGAGCTGTGGGGAGCCCAGTGTACTGGAAGCTGCTGCTGCCCTGGGGTTTGTGATGGAGAATGTGGGGTTACGGGGGGGGGGGGACAATTCAGCACAAACAGCTCCTTTCGATTTCCTCCCAGCCACCCCAGCATGCCTGGGGACTCCCCTCCCCAATCAATCAAAGCCCAAGACAGGGATCTGAAGCTCCACATGAAGTTACTCCTCCGCCAGCTGATGTAACCCACGCACCTTCTGGGTGTGGTGTTGTGTCCCATCGAGTGGCACCAAGACCATTCGAGAGAGAGATAAGATGAGTCTGCTCTGCAGCCGTCGCTACCAGCCAGGGGGCTTTTAGCTCATGCAATAGAGTCATGCACTAAGCTCCAGAGGCCCCAGGTTTGATCCCCACCCGCCGACGACCAGGGTCTGTGGGAGTGACGCTGGCGTGGCTGGCAAGGGGCAGCAGGAAGGGTTTCCACTGAGCGTTAAGGGAAAGGAACTTGCTGGCTGTGGCACGGTGCAGCCGGCTGGTTGGCACACCGGGAAAGGAAGATGGAGAAGAGCTCCAGCCCTGGCTGCGTCCCCAGCTCTTGTCTTGGCCTTGTAAAAGGCTGACAGACGTAGTGCGAGCTTTGAAAGCGAACACACCGTGTTCTGGGCCTGGAACAGCGGCTGGGAAGCGTTCCCAATCAACAACCGCCCCGGGATCCCTGTAATCCGCACCAGAGTGCAGGGGGAGGGGAGGGAGCTGGAGGGCCTTTGAAAACACAGACAGCTTGATGTCAGCCTTCTCTGGCTGCATGAAGCTATTCCTCCAGAACCATGCCACCAAGGGCCCAGTCCTGCAGCGGGACAGCCGGAGGGTTGGTGTCGCTATCCTCCTGTTCTACAGAGGGGGAAACTGAGGCACAGAGCTGGGCCACGTCAGGGCGCGGCTGGGGATGGAGCCCGTCAGATCCTCACGAGCTGCTGTGCGGCGCTAGCCCTTGTGTCTGTGCCAGGTATAAACCCAGGCCCCTTGTGCAGGCCCAGCCGTCCGTCCCCTGGCGGGCAGCAGGGCCCATGCGGGAGCCCCCACGCAGCCCCCCACCGCCCTCGGCTGCAAAGCAGCCCCAGCCCCACGGCTGGCCCAAAGGAAACACCTCCATGGTCTTTCCAGGTGCCACCCAGTCCCCCGGCGCCTGCAGGAAGGTTTGGGGTAATCACACACACGCTGGGTCTCCCAGTCACCAACGCTTTGCCCGGAGCCTGGCTCGGAGGAAAGCGCAGACCCAGTCCAGCCAGCCTTGACGTCCCTCTCCGCGGAGCTGGGAACGCGCCTGGAGCTGCCAGCCTGGTCCTGTCTACTCAGCGAACGGCTTGCTGCTGCTCTTTCCCGGGTCTCCTCCTCCCTCCCCAGCCCTGGAGCCAGACCAACACCCACACACAGGCCTACTGTGCCCATGGCTGTACAGCGGCTGCAGGGCTGCAGCCATCGCGTCCTGGACATATTCAAGGGGAGCCCGATGGGATTGGCCAGGCCAGGAGGGCATGAGCCCTGCCCAGCTAGGATGGGGCACCGTCCCCAGGCTGCTGCATCAAAGCCAGCCCTGGCTAGGAGCGATTCTGCAACCCAGGAGAGATTCTGCAACCATCCGCCTGCTGGAGAAAGACATCAAGGTGAACTTGTCCCAGCTTGGAACTCCCTGTAGCCAATGGGATACATTTGGGTTAGGAAAAAGAAAAGGAGTCCTTGTGGCACCTTAGAGACTAACCAATTTATTTGAGCATAAGCTAAAGCTCCCTTCATCGGACGCTTATACTCAAATAAATTGGTTAGTCTCTAAGGTGCCACAAGTCCTCCTTTTCTTTTGGCGAATACAGACTAACACAGCTGCTACTCTGAAACCTGTCATTATTTGGTTTAGGGTGAATATATGTCAAGAAGACAAAACCACTCCTTGAGAGGGGCATGGCAGTGAGCTAGGCCCAGCCTGAGGGCCTCAGAGACCCCCTTGTCCCGCCCTCTCTGCCTAGCTTTGGAACAGTCTAGCGGGTTCTCTGTGTATGAAATTCCTCTCACTCTGCCTTCATTACCGGGGCTGGAGGGGGGCTGGAATATTTAGCTGCATGCAGCACATTGGCTTCTTGGGGTGAAGTCCCATCACAGAGAGGTGCACACAGGGCTAGGGAATGGGCAGCTCCATCAGACAGTCATAGTAGTCCCTGAATCACACATGCAACATGAAGGGCCCATGAGAGTGCTGAGTCCTGAGAGCACCACAGCTCCAGCTGGACTGGATCTCCTAGCTCTCCCCCTTCCCCCAGAAGGTGGGGGTGAGCAGCTCTCAGATCACAATGGATGCTTTGCCAGCTTATACAAGGCTATTGGAATGCATTGTTTATTGGTGGGAGAAAAGGACCTAGAGAGGTGAGGTTTATGGGCCAACAGGCTTTGCAGTCTGCACTGGGTTGGAGTGCTGATGCACACCGTCAGTGAGACCAGGGACAGCACACGCACAGGGCTGTGGACAGCTCTGGCCCACGGGCTGGGCTGGGCTCAGAAGCATCCAGCGGAAGGAAGGCTTCGGTATTTCACCAGAAGGGGGGATAGGTCAGAGGCGAATTGCCGATTGGAGCTGGCTCGCTCGTGTTGGCAGGCCCCACCCTTTACAGACACGCGACTCCATCCTCGTGTCCATGCTCCCCGAGCCCTTTAAAACAAGGATAGCCAAAGGCAATGTTTCCTTGGCTGCCCCAAGGAGCTTGGCTGCTGGAGGTTACAGGACACAGGCAGTGATGCTCTACCTTGAACCAAGCAGCTAGGCCAGGAGCACGACATGCCAGAGACCCAAGGTCTCCACCAGCCACACCACCTACTAAAGATGATGCAGCTGGATTCTTTGCAAACTGAGCAAGGCCCTCAGGTCCTCTCACCCATCCCCTCCTGCTCCCCAGGCCTCCCCGCAGATGCTGCTGACTCTGCATTCCAGTGCTGGGGAATGGCAATGCTGGATGGAGACTCCCCTACTGGGGCTGTGCAGGAAGGTCTAGCAGTATGGGGGCATTTATCATGGGTCAGTGCTCCTGCTCTGTGGCTGATTATCAGCTTCAGTGACCAATTTCTTGCTCTAACAGCACCCAGAGAGCACAGGATTTGTTGTGCTAGCTCACTGCAGCGCCCAAAAGCCAGGTATCCTGTCTCCATAATCACAGGCTTCAAGGAAGGTACCAGAGACCCTGCAGTGTGTAATTATGGAAGAACCTTCTCTTTGGGGAATGTGCCCCCCTGTAGTCAGTGGCTGGCTCCTGCCCTGTGGAGATGGTTTTATAGTCTTGTGTCTCCTGCCCTCTCTAGCTGGTGATATTTGGATTATCCCTAGCTATGTCTCATCCTTTTTTGAATCCCACTAGACATTTGGCCCCCTCAATATCCTGTGGCAGTAAGTTCCGCTGGTGAATTATGTGTTGTTAAGAAAGCCTTTCATTGGTAAGTCCTGAAAGCCCAAGGTGCCAAGGTGGCTGTGACTGGCTCATGGCTGCTGTGTTCCCTGTTGGAGGGTCAGTGGGGCATCATTCAGGCTGCCTGCCCGCACCCCCGGGTAGAAGTATGGCCGCAGGGGCTCCAAGAAGATGCCACTGAAGGTGTAGATGTGACAGCTGCCAGTCACGTTGTAGAAGGACACCTCTCCGGCCTCAAAGTCCAGGAGGATGCCAATCTGCCTAGGCTTCGCTCTCAGCATAAGCTCGGACAGGGGGGAAGTGAGCGCTGCATACTCATCCCCATTGTGCAGCCACACCGTCCCGAAACCAGTCGCTGGTGAGGCCGTGAATAGTCCCTGCCTGCTCACACACTTCTCACAGACCCCCCGTGTCCAACATGGCTTGTCCCCCACTTCCACCTCCCAGTAGCGCATCCCGGCTGTGAACCGCTGCCGGCCCAGGATGCAGCTGCACGTGTCAAACCGCTTGGGGTTACTGGGGATGTCCCGCCTCTTGTTGTCCACCCTCACGCTCCGCTGATCCCGGGACAGGAGCAGGTAGGCATTGGCTGTGTTGGGGTCCACAGTCACACGCGCTAGGGACAGAAAGAGAATCACATGGTGCATCCCATTAGTGTCTGTTGGTTACTTATGTCCTGCCCTTTCCTAGCACCTCCCTCAGAGGTGCTGTATAGACTGGAATGAATCCAGCCCCAACCCCCAGGAGCTGGGTCGGTGTCATTATCCCCGTATGACTGAGGCACGGGGGGGTGGGGGGAATTGCCCTCAGTCACACAGGGAGTCAGCTGCAAAGCCAGGAGGAGTCCTGACTCTCCATCTCCTGATCTAAACAGTAGACAACCCTCCCTCACAGATCCAGGAATAGAACCCAGGAGTGTTGACTCCCACCCCCAGCGCCCCCACTCATACCCACTAGACCTCGAAGTGTAACTTACGAATGCAGATTTTTTTTTTGGTTACCTAACCTACTTCTTATTCTGCCAATCGCTCAGACAAACAAGTTTGTTTACACTGACGGGAGATACTGCTGCCTGCTTCTTAGTTACAATGTCACCTGAAAGTGAGAATGCATGGAACTTTTGTAGCCAGCGTTGCAAGGTATTTACATGCTAAATATGCTAAACATTCATATTCCCCTTCATGCTTCAGCCACCATTCCAGAGGACATGCTTCCATGCTGATGATGCTCATTAAAAAAATAATGCATCAATTACATTTGTGACTGGACTCCTTGGGGGGAGAATTGTATGTTTCCTACTCTGTTTTACCCACATTCTGCACATATTTCATGTTATAGCAGTCTCGGGTGATGATCCAGCACATGTTCGTTTTAAGAACATTTTCACTGCAGATTTGACAAAACGCAAAGAAGGTACCGATGTGAGATTTCTAAAAATAGCTATAGCACTCGACCCAAGGTTTAAAAATCTGAAGTGCCTTCCAAAATCTGAGAGGGACAAGGTATGGAGCATGCTTTTAGAAGCCTTAAAAGAGCAACACTCTGATATGGAAACTACAGAACCCAAACCACCAAAAAAGAAAATCAACCTCCTGGTGGCATCTGACTCAGATGATGAAAATGAACATGCGTCAGTCCACGCTGCTTTGGATTGTTATCAAAAGCAGAGCCCATCATCAGCATGTCCTCTGGAATGGTGATTGCAGCATGAAGGGACATATAAATCTTTAGCATATCTGGCACAAAAATATCTTTCAACGCCAGCGACAACAGTGCCCTGCGATCGCCTGTTCTCACTTTCGGGTGTCATTGTAAACAAGAAGCAGGCAGCATTATTTTCTGCAAATTGTAACCAACCTTGTTTGTCTGAGCGATTGGCTGACCAAGAAGTAGGACTGAGTGGACTTGTAAGCTCTAAAGTTTTACATTGTTTTATTTTTGAATGCAGTTTTTTATATATATATATATATATAATTCTACATTTGTAAGCTCAACTTTCATGGTAAAGAGACTGCACTACAGTACTTGTATGAGGTGAATTAAAAAATAATTTTTTGTTTGTTTTTTACAGTGCAATTATTTGTAATCAAATATAAATATACAGTGAGCACTGTACACTCTTTATTCTGTGTTGTAATTGAAATTAATCGATTTGAAAATGTAGTAAACATCCAAAAATATTTAAAAGAAATGGTATTCTATTGTTGTTTAACAGCACAATTAATCGCGTAATTCCTTTTGGAATCGCGCGGTTAATTTTTTGAATCGTGCAGTTAATCGCAATTAATTTTTTTAATTGCTTGACAGCCCTAATTTTAATATGGCTAATGTAAACGTATACATCCAGGAACAAAACCTGTAGGCCTTTGTTAGAGGATGGGGGACTCTATCCTGGGAAGCAGTGACTCTGAAAAAGATTTGGGGGTGGAAGTGAATAAGCAGCTGAACATGAGCTCCAAGTGTGATACAGTGATCAAAATAGCTCGAGTGATCCTGGGATGCATAAATAGGGGAATTTTGAGTAGGAGTAAAGAGGTTACTGTACCTCAATAGTGGCACCGGTGTGACCCCTACTGTGTCCAGTTGCGGTATCCACAATTCAAAAAGGATGTTAATAAATTGGAGGCTTCAGAAAAGAGCCACAAGCGTGATTAAAGGACTGGAAAACATGACTTATAGTGATACAGGCAAGGAGCTCAATCTATTTATCTTAACAAAGAGAAGGTTAAGGGGTGATTTGATTACAGTCTCCAAGTACCTACATGGGGAACAAATATTTAATAATGGGCTCTTCAATCTACCGGCGATTGGTATAACATGGAAGTTGAAGCTAAACAAATTCAGACTGCAAAAAGGTGTAAATGATTGACAGTGAGGGTAATTAACCATTGGAATAATTTACCAAGGACTGTGATGGATTCTCCATCACTGACCATTTTAAAATCCAGATTGGGTGTTTTCCTACAAGATCTGCTCTAGGGATTATTTTTGGGAAGCTCTCTGGCCTGTGCTATACAGAAGACCAGACTAGATGATCCCTTCTGTCACTGGAATCTAGGAATCTATGATTTGCCTGATTTTGAGATAAAGATAGAGCCAGTAGCCCTGGGGATGATGGAGAAAGGAAGGGAGAATTGAGGCTGTGCAGCTCAAGCCAACAATCCTAATCCGATGACTGCTTCATCTTGAGCAGATACTTTTGAATAACAAATTCCCTTCCAAACTGAGGTGGCATCCCCTCTTCTCTCCCCCAGCTGTTACACTGGAAAGGGCCCAGGATGTCTGGCTGCGACAGGCCCGAGGATCTCAGCCCTTCAACAGCTGCGCCAGGACCGGGGCTCGCAGCCCTTCAGCCTCTAGGCTGGGCCCGGGACACGCAGCCCTTCACCCTCTAGGCTGGGCCCGGGGCTCGCAACCCTTCAGCCTCTAGGCTGGGCCCAGGGCTCACAGCCCTTCAGCGTCTGCGCCAGGCCTGGGGCTCGCAGCCCTTCAGCATTTCCACCTGCCTGCAACTCACAGCCCTTCTGCTCAGCTCTTTGGGACTCAGCCCCAGCCACTGAAAAGTTGGAATTCTTTTTTAAGCAGAAAGTGGATTTGTGCCCATGACTCAAAAGTTGCAGGACAGATTCTGTCCCAGCCTGGCCCCGAGCACAGATTCCCCTGGGATTTGGCTGAGATGGGCGAGGAGGAACATCAAGGTCTGAGGGGATCTGGAGAGCAGCGCAGGACGGGGTTGAGAGAGATGCTCTCTCTCAGCTTTGCTGCCAGGACTCTGAGTTGTCTGTAGCTCATATCTGGAGGCTGGGCACTGCCTGACTGCGGGACAGGCTGATGGCACTGCTCTACTCACCCGAGACAGGCTATGTTCTTGGAGCAGGGCTCTTCCCTGCACAGGTTCAGACCCTGCCTCACAGTGTCCTTACCTTTCCTGAGTTGGCGTTTATATTCCCTAGCTCTGGGCATGTTTCACTGGCCCTCATTTTCCCTAATAAGGGAGGGGTTTGCTCCTTCCTCTCTTCCCGAAGCCCTGAGGATCCTCCAGCCCTGCTGAGCTCTCGATGGTTCCCTTGGCCTTGGCCTCACAGCCTATCACGTTTCCCACTTCTGGTTTGGAAGAAACGTGCCTGCGAACATACAGCCGGTCTGGGCTTGGCGAGATGCCGGGTGAGGCCAGTGCAGCGTCTCAGGAAGGGCCATTTTCCAGTTACATAATTTCACAGAATTTAATGGGACATTGGACCATCAAGTCTGACTTCCTGTATAACACAGGCTAGACAAAAAGAAAAGGAGTACTTGTGGCACCTTAGAGACTGTCTGCGGGGCTGTCTGTAGGCAAGGACTGGCCTGTCTCCCAAGATTTGTGAGAGTGTTGGGTCAGGGAAAGATTAAGAATGAGCTCTCAAAAATGGATACTCTCATAAAAAAACCAACCTTCCACACAAACTTCCTCGTGGCTGGATTTTACTAAAACTAGACAAGCCATTTACAACGCACACTTTGCTTCTCTACAAAAGAAAAAGGACACTAAACTTTCTAAACTACTACATGCTACAAGGGGCCACAGCAATGGTTCCCTCAACCCACCTAGCAATATTGTTAACCTATCCAACTATACTCTCAGCCCAGCAGAAGCAGCTGTTCTATCTCGGGGCCTCTCCTTCTGCCCCTCCACCCCCACGAACATGATACAGTTCTGTGGTGACCTAGAATCCTATTTTGAACGTCTCCGACTCAAGGAATATTTCCAAAATACCTCTGAACAACATACTAATCCACAGAGGTCTCCCTACCAACACTACAGAAAGAAGGATTCTAGGTGGACTCCTCCTGAAGGTCGAAACAGCAGACTGGACTTCTACATAGAGTGCTTCCGCCGACGTGCTCGGGCTGAAATTGTGGAAAAGCAGCATCACTTGCCCCATAACCTCAGCCATGCGGAACGCAATGCCATCCACAGCCTCAGAAACAACTCTGACATCATAATCAAAAAGGCTGACAAAGGAGGTGCTGTTGTCATCATGAATAGGTCGGAATATGAACAAGAGGCTGCTCGGCAGCTCTGCAACACGAGTTTCTACAAGCCATTACCCTATGATCCCACTGAGAGTTACCAAAAGCAACTACAGCATTTGCTCAAGAAACTTCCTGAAAAAGCACAAGATCAAATCCGCACAGACACACCCCTGGAACCCCGACCTGGGATATTCTATCTACTACCCAAGATCCATAAACCTGGAACTCCTGGGCGCCCCATCATTTCAGGCATTGGCACCCTGACAGCAGGATTGTCTGGCTATGTAGACTCCCTCCTCAGGCCCTACGCTACCAGCACTCCCAGCTACCTTCGAGACACCACTGACTTCCTGAGGAAACTTCAATCCATCGGTGATCTTCCTGGTAACACCATCCTGGCCACTATGGATGTAGAAGCCCTGTACACCAACATTCCACACAAAGATGGACTACAAGCCGTCAGGAACACTATCCCCGATAATGTCACGGCTAACCTGGTGGCTGAACTTTGTGACTTTGTCCTTACCCATAACTATTTCACATTTGGGGACAATGTATACCTTCAGATCAGCGGCACTGCTATGGGTACCCGCATGTCCCCACAGTATGCCAACATTTTTATGGCTGATTTAGAACAACACTTCCTCAGCTCTCGTCCCCTAAAGCCCCTACTCTACTTGCACTATATTGATGACATCTTCATCATCTGGACCCATGGAAAAGAAGCCCTTGAGGAATTCCACCATGATTTCAACAATTTCCATCCCACCACCAACCTCAGCCTGGTCCAGTCCACACAAGAGATCCACTTCCTGGACACTACAGTGCTAATAAACAATGGTCACATAAACACCACCCTATACCGGAAACCTACTGACCGCTATTCCTACCTGCATGCCTCCAGCTTTCACCCTGACCACACCACACGATCCATCGTCTACAGTCAAGCTCTGCGATACAACCGCATTTGCTCCAACCCCTCAGACAGAGACAAACACCTACAAGATCTCTGTCAAGCTTTCTTACAACTACAATACCCACCTGCGGAAGTAAAGAAACAGATTGATAGAGCCAGAAGAGTTCCCAGAAGTTACCTACTACAGGACAGGCCTAACAAAGAAAATAACAGAACGCCACTAGCCGTCACCTTCAGCCCCCAACTAAAACCCCTCCAACGCATTATTAAGGATCTACAACCTATCCTAAAGGATGACCCAACACTCTCACAAATCTTGGGAGACAGGCCAGTCCTTGCCTACAGACAGCCCCGCAACCTGAAGCAAATACTCACCAACAACCACATACCACACAACAGAACCACTAATCCAGGAACTTATCCTTGCAACAAAGCTCGTTGCCAATTGTGCCCACATATCTATTCAGGGGACACCATCACAGGGCCTAATAACATCAGCCACACTATCAGAGGCTCATTCACCTGCGCATCCACCAATGTGATTTATGCCATCATGTGCCAGCAATGCCCCTCTGCCATGTACATTGGTCAAACTGGACAGTCTCTACGTAAAAGAATAAATGGACACAAATCAGATGTCAAGAATTATAACATTCATAAACCAGTCGGAGAACACTTCAATCTCTCTGGTCACACAATCACAGACGTGAAGGTCGCTATCTTAAAACAAAAAAACTTCAAATCCAGACTCCAGCGAGAAACTGCTGAATTGGAATTCATTTGCAAATTGGATACTATTAATTTAGGCTTAAATAGAGACTGGGAGTGGCTAAGTCATTATGCAAGGTAGCCTATTTCCTCTTGTTTTTTCCTACCCCCGCCCCCCCAGATGTTCTGGTTTAACTTGGATTTAAACTTGGAGAGTGGTCAGTTTGGATGAGCTATTACCAGCAGGAGAGTGAGTTTGTGTGTGTATGGGGGTGGGTTTTTGGAGGGGGGTGAGGGAGTGAGAGAACCTGGATTTGTGCAGGAAATGGCCTAACTTGATTATCATGCACATTGTGTAAAGAGTTGTCACTTTGGAAGGGCTATCACCAGCAGGAGAGTGAATTTGTGTGGGGGGGTGGAGGGTGAGAAAACCTGCATTCCTGCTGGAAATGGCCTAACCTGATGATTACTTTAGATAAGCTATTACCAGCAGGACAGTGGGGTGGGAGGAGGTATTGTTTCATATTCTCTGTGTATATGTAAAGTCTGCTGCAGTTTCCACGGTATGCATCTGATGAAGTGAGCTGTAGCTCACGAAAGCTCATGCTCAAATAAATTGGTTAGTCTCTAAGGTGCCACAAGTACTCCTTTTCTTTTTGCGAATACAGACTAACACGGCTGTTACTCTGAAACCTATCAATACCTATATTGATTATTCACAATGTTTTTATCTTTGTTGTACTGTTCCTTTTGAGAAATAAGAAAATAGAGTCAAAGTAAAATGTACTTTTTCTCCCAAATCTATGTGCCATTCCTGATCTTGATTGAACAGGGGAGAGCGTCTTTCCTCTGGATTAAGAATCCAGCTGAGACAACTACCCCAGCCCCACACATTCTACAAGGGAATCCAAAGTCAGAGCAGTGGCGTTCAGTGAAGGGTAGCTGCTCTCTTTGAACATCCTGATAGATGAAATAAAGGACTGGGGGTCATCATTAAAAGTACCTTAAATGGGAGCTCAATCCCCAAAGCTATGATTGCCGAATCAGGAAAAAACAAGAAAGTATGTCGTCTCAGGGATTGGCATATTCAAGTTTACAAGAGAGACGATAAAGACTGGCCATGATGTAGAAAAATCAAAATTCAAGTTTGCCAGTAAGAAAAGAGCCTGAGTAATAGTCAGCTAAAGAATGGAAGGGACCAGTTTACCCAGGAAGTTACAAGAGCCTTTATTAAAATGGAGAGCTACTTTTGTCCTTCTGTCTGCTTGCTTCTGGCAAAGGTTGACTCAGGAATAGAGGGGGAATCTCTTGGGGTCCAGCAGCTCTGCTGGCTTGGGAAAGTGTGCACTGCATCACCCACTCCTCCCTGTGTGAGACAATCTCTGTGCCTCTGTTTCGACAGTTCAAAACCCTTAAAAATATCTTTCTTTACAGCTCAATACAGAAATTGCCAGAACCTAGTCCTCTACTTTTTTCTTTAAAAACAAACAATGAAATGGGGATGTTTGCACGACAATGATATGAACCGATGTCTGTATTTTTATATCTTTAGACGCCCAACAAATACATAAAAATCTGCATGAAAATAACAATTAGTAAGTTTGCAAAACTGAGCAATGGAAAGTTCGGAAATGCCAGGATTCAGGGAGTCTGAGTACTGTGCACGTGCATTTTGACACAGTCTTGAATTGCACAATGGTAGTATTTTTTTCCACAGGCCCCTCATTCAGTGACCATTGAAGTGTTGTTTGTTGTTTGCCTTCCGACACTGTGTACATACTTCTGCAACGTGAACACATCAAGTCAGGTTCCAGGTCGCAGTCCTTCTCTTCCAGGGGCTCAGTGGCCAGGGCCCAGTATATCTAAAATATCAGGTAAATCCCTGGGATTCGGGGTGTGGCTGACAGGGCCTATTTCTCAGGCACCATGAAGTGTTCTACTCTAAGGATGAGGCTTGTCTGTGCAGTAGATAGAGCTTTCTCAGGGGACAGTCTGTGACAGGAGAACAAACTCCCATGTCATTCCGAGGCTATTAGAGAGACAAGGTGGGTGAGGGATAGGGTGACCAGATAGTGAGTATGAAAAATCGTGATGGGGGTGGGGTGGGATTGATAGGCGCCTAAACCCCGAATATCTGGACTGTTCCTATAAACTTAGGACATCTGGTCACCCTAGCTGAGGTAATATCTTCTGTTGGACCAACTTCTGTTGGTGAAAGAAATAACCTTTCAAGGATCTGAAGGAGAACTCTCTGCACTCCTTTCACCAACAGAAGTTAGTCCAATAAAAGATATTACCATGGCAGATGTGCGTCATATTATTAATGTACTAGAGGAAGCTACTCAGATACTTCATTGATGAGAACAGTAGAAAAACCTAGATAGAATAAAGTGAAGGAGAAAGAGAGAGCCTCTTTCTGAGATTATCCTTTTCCTTCTCCCTAATGATCCTATTTGCTAACAAAGATATATATTCTTAGTGCTGTTGTGGCTTTGTGCAGAAGTGTGAATTGTCTCAGTAGATTCGGATGTATTTTATCTTTTAGGCAAAGATATCGAAAATAGGGAATACAAACAACACATGTTATGCAAACCCGCACCACTAGGTGGAAGCAGATATTTTGAGTTGTCATTAATTGAGAAACCGTTTCAAAAAGCGAAGTAATGTTCTTGGAATTCTGCTTTAAGCCACAAGGCACACAGCTAAGCAGAGTCATCTTTTGAGTGCTGGATCTTTAATTTTTTTTCCATACGAGAACCTGCTTAAAATCCCATTAATAAACTGTGTTCTCTTCACTCTCCTATTTGTCTGTGCTGTGACGGAAAAATATAATTGTCTGTCAATAATGGCTTTTATTTGAAGCAGAGAGTTAGAAAACATGTGTGTAAAATGCTTTGAAGAAGAAAATCTCTCTAGAAATGCAAATTATTATTATTGTTGTTATTGGGTCAAATTCTACAGTAGGTATTTAGGCTCCTAGCTTCCACTGATTTCAGACAGACAGAGACAGACACAGACCCTTTGTTTTTTCTCCCTCCTCCCAGCTTTTGAAAGTATCTTGTCCCCTCATTGGTCATTTTGGTCAAGTGCCAAGGAGGTTACCTTGAGCTTCTAAACCCTTTACAGGTGAGAGGATTTTTCCTCTGGCCAGGAGGGATTTTAAAGGGGTTTACCCTTCCCTTTATATTTATGACAAATGCATTTTCTGTATTTACCAGCTTTGTTTTCTTGCATCCTCAGTCATTTCGGGCCTTGTACATAATGTGTATAAATGGAATATTTATCATCCTCTCTGACTGTAATGTGTTTTAAGTGATGGTATATTGTCAAGCTGCATTCAGTATGGGTTAATCTGTTGATCCTCATTAGTGAGAGAAGTGTATGAATTACGAGCCCAAGCAGGATCCCGCTGCTCATTGCTGCAGCTCAACTTGCACTGCTGCAGAACACTATTTGTGTGTGTGCACAAGGCTTGTGTTGTGAAAACCTTGCCCCCTGTAAATACACTCAAAGTCAACCTCTGATCCAGCTCTTGTCAAATGCAGCCAGTTAACATCACAGTGACCACGGGTGTAAAGCTGTGGCCTCCTCCTTTTGAGGGTCTACTGTTGCCCAAGTTCTAAGTCAAGCTGTGGCAGTGTTTGGGTGATGATGTGCTAATTTATGAGCTCCTTGATGCCTGCACAGTGTTTGTCATGGTTTTGCCACACATACTCTTGTTCTGTTCTTGATCTTAATTTGTTCTGTGGCATGACATAGTTCATGGTGTTACTTGTCACATGCATGAACACTCTTCCCATCACTGGTCCATCCGTAGTGGACTTATATGTGGATGCCTTGCCCGGATGTTAACAGCTGCAATGAGCAAGCATTCTTACAATTACTTGTGCTCCTACCTGATGCTGCATTTTTGAAAGGCCCGACTTTATGGAGCCAGGTGTAGACTGTGAGGGGTGCAGAACACCAGCACAGAGACAGGCAAACTCTCTGTGCTGACCATGCCCTTAGCTTCTTGCAGAGCGGCCTGCTGTTTATGTACTAAAAATGGAGTAGGCCTCAACTGTGTGCCACTGGATACTTTCCATCTTGTGCAAATGTACGAGTCCCCAGTTTACACAATGGCATGGAACAGGGGCTGAGTCACATCAGACCCTGACTCAGGAAGAAAGTTCCCGAAATAGGTAGCACTATATTAGTTATCTGCTGGTACCTGGTCAAAGGGGGCTTTTTGCTTGCTTTATTATCCTCTTGTCTGTTTGTTGTGCTGTTAAGATGTGTTAATTAATTAATGACAGTTAAGGACCATCTTGTTCTCTGTTTGTACAGGTCCTAGCGCAATGGGATCCTGCTCTGTGACTGGGACTGTGGGGCAGTACTGCAATACAAATAATCACATGCTGATCTCCAGAAATATTTTTATAGCGTGGCCATCCCCACTAGCTTAAGAGATTAGTCACGGAAAATGGAAGTATGTGAACCTGACATCTGCAGTTTAACTCAGTCCCCTTGTCTCCTGCACTGAGTGTTCTTTCTGCTCAATACACACTCAATGGTAGGCATGCCCACAGAATAGGGTTATGAAGATGGGTCTCTGGGAGGCTTTGACTTCCTCTACCATGGGATGCTATTGCAGGAAGGAGGTTTGCTGGGAAGAGATGGGGTCCGTCTGACCAAGAAGGAGAAGAACATCTTCATGCACTGACTCACCAACCTTAGGAGAAGAGCTTAAAACTAAGTTCAGAGGGGGCAGGTGAAAAAAGCCACCAGGTAAAAAAAGGTGGCCTTAATAGAGAACTAGCTGTGTGGGGAGAAGTAGATGTGGAAAATTGCAGTAGAATTACAGGAGAAACAAGAGGGAAATCCATGGGGGCATCCGCTTAACATCTTAGATGTCTGTACAAACAAGCAAGGAGTAATAATAATGGGGAATAAACAGTAAGAACTGGGAGTTTTAGTACATGAATCTTAACTGAGCTTAACTGCATCACAGATACTTGATGGGATAAATCTCATGACTGGACTATTGGTATAGAGGGCTATAGCTTGTTGAGGAAGGACAGGCAGGAAAAAAAAGAGAGGACATATTGCATTGTAAACCTGTTCTGAGGTCCAGAAGGAGGTGAGAAGCAGACCAGTTGAAAGTCTCTGAGTAAAGATAAAAGAGGGAATAAACAGGGGTGAGGTCCTGGTAGGGGGTCTATTACAGACCACCAAATCAGGAAGAGGAGGGAGACGAGGCATTTCTAGAACAAACAACAGAAATATGCAAAACACAAATCCTGATCGTAATGGGGGACTTTACCTACCCAGACATCTGCTGAAAACGGAATATGGTAAAACCCAAAATTACCCAATAAGTTCCTGGAATGTACTGGGGACAATGCTTTGTTTCAGAAAATGGAGGAAGTAAGCGGGGGGACAGCCATTTTAGACTTGATTCTGACCAGCAGAGAGGAGCTGGTGGTGAATGTGAAGGTGGAAGGTGATTTGGGTGAAAGGGATCAGGAAGGATAGATTTCATGATTCTAAGGAAAGGAAGGAGAGAGAATGACAGGAGAAGGACTGCCAAAAGCAGACTTTAACATCCTCAGAGAATTGGTAGGTAGCGACCCATGGGGAAAAAGTCTAAGGCATAAAGGAGTTCAGGAAAGCTGGCAGTTTAACCTCCAGGAGACAATATTAAAGGCACAACTGCCAATGCAAAGGAAAGACAGGAAGAATAGTAAGAGGCCAATGGCTCCATCAGAAGTTTTGTAATGACCTGAAAATCAAAAAGAAATCCTACAAAATGGGGAAACATGGACGAATTACTAAGGAGGAGTACAAAAGAATAGCATGTCCGTGTAAGGGCAAAATCAGAAAGGGTAAGGCACCAAATCACTTATACATAGCAAAGGACACATGTCATTGGAATTCTTTTTCCATATGGTTTACTGCAAAGAGTGTCATCACTCTGAATGCTTTGAAGGCAACATCATCTCCAAAATCAAGTGTGGCCTCTACATATGGCCATACAGATGACACCACACTGTATTAAACACAACAAAAAATAATTCAGTTGATTTGTTTGGCGGGACATGGAAATGAAGAATAAATTTCAATTCATTGTAAAACAGTATAAAATCAATATTTGTAATACAGTCCAATAAGATTTCATCAAGCTTTTTAATCAACCGAATTAAAAAGCAAAGGAAACCAACCACCCACACTCAAGTGTCACTGTGCATTCCAACCAACCAACCACACTCAAGTGTCACTCTGCATTCTCCAAGGCAGTTTCTTCTCTTTCTTTGTTCGGTGCTTTTATTTTCTATCCATTCAACCAGGAGCAGATTTTCCAATAAAACCAATATTGGAAAGTGTGGCAAACTGAGAGAGGGACGGAACCAAAATTCAAAATGATTTCGAGCGAATGAGAAATTCTACACTGGAGCAAATTTAGCCACCTATTGGACTGCGTACATGGATGGGCCCAGATATTGAAATGTATTTAGGTTCCTCACATCTATTGATTTCAGTGCGAGTTAGGAGCCTAAATCCCTTTGAGGCTCTTGTCCATGTCATCACAGCACCTACCTGGTCAGCAGCAGTTTATGTGCTATGTCACAGTCACAGCGATGTCATAATAGTGCTTGCATAATCTGATCTGGCTATCCTGGACAGGACAGGACAGGACAGGACAGCCTGAGAGGCCAGCTGCCTATCAGTACTGGAGCTCTTTGGAGAAAGGACTGGAGGAAGTGTTGAGGAAAGATTAAAACATGAATAAATTTGTGAGTGAGCAGGAGGTAACCGACAGAGGTAAGGGTCAGCATTGTATTCTCTATATCCATTCTATATTCACACACACATTTAGAAAGCATAGGCATACAGATTAGCTGTAATGTTCTCCTTTTGTATGAGCAGAACCTCAGCTGCTGGAAACCAGTGTCCCTCTGTTGACTTCCTTGTAGCTGTGTTGATTTACACCAGTTGAGGAGTTGGCCTACAGCCTCTGGACCTGGAAACTTTCCTGAGAATCTGAGTTTCTAGGGAATGTTATGGGGGAGGTCTTCCTTCTTTTCTCCCCGTTGTTTTATGTTTGTTATGGGCCCTCATTTTGTGTCTTCTGCATCCATGAAGCCAACTCCATCAGAGAGAGGGGAAATTAGAACAAAAAAGGCAGAAGGACTTCTCCTCTAGCTGTCTAAATGAAGCTCTGCTCTTATCTTAAATGCAAGAGAACAAAGCATGGGGTCACATTTCTTAGCAACACGAGTGCTCCTCATCCCACACGGATGGGCAGTGTAGGTTACAGTTATGATTCCGTTTGCATCTGGGTGTTACAACTGAAGGATGCAATTTGCATAACGGATGGGCAATCACCTAACCTCAAGCAGTCTTTCCTGGGAAAGGGAAATCTTGTTAGTTCCTCCTTCATGCTTGGAATGCTGTTACAATGGAGACAGATAAATACGGCATTTCAGATTTCTTGTGAAATATTAAGTCTCCTGGAGAATTTCTGCCCAGAGCGAAGAGATACATGGGAGATCAAATCCTGATTTTTTTCATACACCAGCTATTTCATTGTTTCCTAGAGTTTAAGGCCAGAAGGGACCATTAGATCATCTAGTCTGACTTCCTGTATTTCACAGGCCACTAAATTTCACCTAGCAACCCTACCCTGAACCCCAAAACTTGTCTTGGACGAAAACATTTCAGTCTTTAGGAGACAAAACTGTTGTGTGCCATCGGCAGAGGACAGGAGAGACTGAGGTTCCACCAATGCCTGAGGCCCTTGCAATGGTCAAGAATTGATTAGGTCAGATATACTCAGATTATCCTAGCAGGTGATCAGTGCCCCATCCTCCCACACAAAGGTCCCTGCCAATCCGACCAGGGGGAAATTCCTTCCCACCCACAACTCTGGAGATCAGTTGGACCCTGAGCATGTGAGCAGGACAGCTAAGGAAACAGATTCTCTGAATCATCTTAGAGCACTGGTCCGCCCTAGCAGGTGTCCCATCTCCTGCTATGGTCAATCCCTGACGCTTCAGATGAAGGTTGGAGGGACTCACCCCACCCCACCCCACTCACAGCGTACACCTCGCCAATTGTGCAGGGGGGCGGGGCGGGGGAATTCCTTTATGACCTCTACAGGCAACTGTACAGGGGGGAGGGATAGCTCAGTGGTTTGAACATTGGCCTGCTAAACCCAGGGTTGTGAGTTCAATCCTTGAGGGGGCCATTTAGGGATCTGGGGCAAAAGTTGGGGATTGGTCCTGCTTTGAGCAGGGGGTCGGACTAGATGACCTCCTGAGGTCCCTTCCAACCCTGATATTCTATGAACTGGATGAACTCCGTTCCATGAGTCTTCTCTGCAAGTATTTAAACTACCATAAAAGAAGATTGAAGGCTTTCTTCAAAACAAGGGGCCTAAAGTTAGGCTTCTAAATTCATACTGAGCTCTCCAACAGTGGCCTGATTTTCAAGAGATACCGAGCCCCAAAAGTTCCCAGCATAGCCAATAGGTACATCTGGGTGCTCAGGATTTTTGAAAATGGGGCCCTGACTCAGCAAAACTCTTAAGCATGTGCTTAACTTTAGCTCTATTTCTTGGCTTAGAGTTAAATTATTACTCTGTATGCTATCAAAACTCATCAATTGACAGTAAAGAGGGAAAGGAAGATTATTTTACGGGGGGATCTACTTGAAAGGAGCATATTTGCTTCATTATGATTTCCCCCCAAGCACACTGGGTAGTTCAGCAAACAAACCTGGTCATGAGGAGGAAGGAAGAGGATTTCCAGGATTCCCAGGTCTACTTCTCACAGTGTTGGGGCTCCTGCAGAATCTTTACTGGATAGTGAATTCAAGAGGCCAGCACCAATTTCTGCTATCCTTTTGTCTAATTTCAGGTGTTTATAATGAGGTTGTCTCCCTCCTGGCACATATGGATGATCAAGATAAGGGCAAAATTGCCCTCAGGATTGCCTTTATAGCCGAGACCAAGCTGGCTATCGTTCTGACAGTTCTGCTCGAGAAACTGCAAAAGGATGAGGTAGGGCAGTTTCATGAAATTACATCCGCTTTCCAGGTGTCCACACCAAATTCTGCCTGACTTCATGGGGGTACAGGGGACTGCACGGGGATAATTCAGTGTAGAACTTGGCCTGGCGCACCATCAGGAGAATCAGTATTCGCCCTTCTGTCCTCAGGCGTAAACTCATCATGCAAAATGCTGTTCTTACAGATCAGGATGATATAATGCTCTATAAAGAGAGCATTGTCCTTTTACACACAGTGGAGTACATGGGCTGTAGACAGTAAAAGTACACCATCGGACTAGCAGTAATCTCTTCTAATAATATTTTGCCCTTCTTTCGCATCTTCATCCAAAAATCTCAAAGCACTTCCCAAATACTAATGAATTAAGACTCACAGCACCCTTGTGAGAATGGGAAGCATTATCCTCATGTACGGATGACTTGTGTCACAGGGAATTAAGTAACTTGCTCAACACCACTTAGCAAGTTAGTCAAAGAATGTGAATAAAACCCAAGTGAACTGACTCCCTGCTCTAAATCCTAGCCAACACTCCTTTATTATGATGACATATTATTGAGATTATAGCATTGAAGGGACCCTTATCTATATATTTTCTACGGGGGGAATTCTGCAAGAAAAAGATAAAAATGATGCGTACAATATTTTAGAAGTTCTGCAAAATTCTGCATATTTTGTTTGTCAAAATAATACAATATAATTACACCCGTTAAAATTATTTTTGGTTATTTATTTCAAAATACCTATCAGCAAGTATGTCTGTATGAATACAGACAACAAAAAGGATTCAGGAAATGTTTTTTGACAAACTGATTCCTTACTATGCCTGTTAATACAGAACTCAGAGTAATAATTCATTTAAACTCAATACAGAACCATATTTCTTGCACCCCTTAGGCGCCGTGCAAAGGCTTGGTAGAGTCAGGGGTAATGGAGGAGCTGAGGGAGAGGGAAGTAAATTGCTGGGAAGGAGCCTGGGTGTGAACTTGGAGCATTGCTGGGTATGGGTGGGAAAAGTCTGGAAGAGTTTTTTTGGGAGGGGCGGGGAGGAATTGTTAGGCAGCTCCCCCCATGCAGACCCTGTCTGACCCCTAACCTCTCCTATTCAGTAAGGCACATCTGCCCCTGTCTCCATGTGTTCCTGCACACCCATGGGTCCTGGCACGCCCTGTCCACATGTGTCCCTCCACCCCCACTCAGAAACCCACTCCCGTGTAGATCTAACGGCTGAGCTCATTGCCCCTGGGAGCGGCTGAGGACTTACTGCAGGAGTTGGGTATTTTATCTTCCACATTTACAAATTCTGCCTGGAGTGGCTAGAGCAAGGGCAAGGTGCTCATTTTTATTGTTTGTTCTGAAGAAATGAAACTAGAGAAGGGGGCAGTGAAGGGCGCGTCCTCTGGCTCTTTTCTCTCCAGGAAGATTAAACGATGTCAGTTGCTCGGCTGCTTCTGAAGCGCTGCTCAGTGCGGTGCTTGTGGAGGGCCGGGCACGTTTTACACCAATTAAGCCACCAATTAGGGCAGGGGCTTATTAGCCACATTCCTGTCTGGTCGGCAAGAAAGAGTTTTCCCAATTCTTCTCTTTTATGTTTTGTCCCCAGCAAAACAGAGTAGACATTTACTGTGTCCTGGAGAAAGTCTTACAGCAGGACACCCAGGGCCTGGAGAGAAGGCTTGCGAAGAAAATAATAACACTAGCCTCAAACCACATGAGAGAGACTCAGGTAAGTTAGTTCTCCCGAGATACCAATCAAAGGTTCCAAAGCTTTAACTCATTCAAACTCTCTTTTGGGGGGATAAACTATATACTGAAATGAAAATGTATTCTTCTGTTAGAGGCCCACACCTTCCTCCAGACCAAAGCCCAGGTCCTAGACAGCACTTGTGCACATGCATAAGATGGGACAACTCACATGCTGAAAGTTACACATGTGCTGAAGTGCTTTGCAGGATCAGGACCTGAGACACATGATCTCAGACCCAGAGACAGGCCTATGGTGTCTTAAGGAGCAAGTCTTTCCCGAAGTCTACTCAGGATTTCATTATTGAGACTGATTTTATGGGGAAGGCGCTCTGATACTGTAGCGATAAGTGGCAGTATAAAGCCCCAAGACAGACAGAATCTGAGCTATCTCCAAAAGAAGCAGCATTGGATTTAGAATATAGTTTGCCAGCAGGAAAACCCATGGAAAAATCCCTCTCTTGTTCCAAAGGAAGTCAGTCTCCTTTTGGGGGACAGTTTATTCCAGGAAAGCTCTCGGAATATCTTGAAGCTGCCCAGTCTGTGTCTCACTTACCGCCTCAGGGAAGGGCAGGGAAAATATCATGTGACTATGGTGACCAGTCACCCACCACAAGTAGCTAACAGTGAATAGGCTAACGAAGCAGCTTGCAAGCAACTCGAAGGCTGAAAACTGTTTAGCCAAGTGACTCAAGGAATATTTATGACGAATGACTCTACCCTCAGAAAGTTGGGTTGGTTCATTCACAACTTGTGCACAGAAATAAGGACTTGACTCATGTAAACAACTCTGGCTAGTGCAACCGGCTTCAGTCACCTCAGTCTCTCTCTTTTGGTTTTTGTTTTTAGGAAGCAAGAAATGAACTAAAAGTGGCAGCTAGCAACACCTTAGTGACTCTGGCACGCTGCTATTTCAGTGATGTCATGTTAGAGCTGATGTATCATCTGGAGCTGCCTGAGGAGTTTATTTTCATTACGTTGGGCAACCTGTCATCCGCCTATGGTATGGTCACTTCCCTCTTTTCTTTCAAAGTGATTGTTTTTCATTTAAGGACAGGGGATTATCTCTCTCCCTAAAAATGTTACCGCTAAACAGAGCTCTGTTTGAGTGTGTGTGTAGAAACACAAGATTAACTGCTGTTGCTAGTTCTGGCCTCCAGATCATGAGCGATCCAGCCGGAGGTGCAAGCTCTAACTTATGCCCCTGAGTGAAGTACCTGAAGGATGGGAATGAGTGGAAGATCAGGTCTAGTGGAGCTCTTCTCCACCCCACTTCCCATCCCGCCCCAGTGCTCTCTCCCCTTACTCTGGGAGTGAGTTGGGCATTGGGCACAGCTGTACACTTGTGGAGGATTCCCCTCTTCAGGGTGACTCCCCCACTGGCTTTCAATGGCTGCTTTAAAGCCATTCTGCTCTGCTTACGCAGCGCCAATGGCCTCGGAACCCAGAGCATCCTGCCCCACAGTGTTTCTACGTGTGTTGTAAGAAGGCAGAGAGCAGCTGATTGTCTGTCTTCCTTCTCTTCTGGCCTTTCTCTGCAGCACTTAAGTGTATCCCTTTTGTGGGAATGATCCTGAACGTCATGATCTCCATGTTGGAGTTAGTCGAGGACAGCAGGATGAGACAAGCATTTTGTGGTGGTAAGTGCCAGCACTTCCTGTAGGTGCCCCAAATGGATCATAGAATAGAATATCAGGGTTGGAAGGGACCCCAGAAGGTCATCTAGTCCAACCCGCTGCTCGAAGCAGGACCAATTCCCAGTTAAATCATCCCAGCCAGGATATTTAGGGGGTCTTGGTACAGATTTAAGTGACTGACCAAGTCTGCAAACAGGCCCTGAACTCTGCTCCCTTCCCTGGATTGCACCAGGTGCTGCGTTCCTTGGCTCCCGTGGCACTCAGTGAAGTTGAGAATGCTCCTTACTTTGCAGGAGGTGCTGAGCATTTGTAAGTTCAGGCTCTTTGTGACTCACGCATATCGTTTAAAATAAACAGACACAAAGGCTGAAGCTGCCCCTCTGCCAGGAGGCTTCTGCGGGAGGAGGTGAAGGGAGCAGATTTCATTACTGTACATTTAAAAATCCCCTGTTTCCCACTCCTCCACCCATTCTCTCTCCTTAGTTTCTTCATCATCATCATCATCTCCTTTCACCCTCTTTCTCTGTCTTCTCTTCTTCTCCACTTCTCTCTTCCTTTGCTTTTCAGGTGATGCTCAGTAAGGGGTTAATCCTGTGCCCTTGAGGGAAATGGGAATTTTGCCATCCACTTCATAGAGAACAGGACTGGGCCCTAATTCGTCTTAGCAAGGACACTAGATACACCTACTTTTAGGGCAAAGTGCTCCCCACTACCTTCAAATCCCACTAAAGCCAATGGCAGTTAGGGGCACTGAACATCTTTCAAACAAACTGTAACTCAAGATGAAATCATACAGTGTTCGGGTTGAATAAACAACAACTGCAGAGGACGCGAGTCTTCAAATGATGGTAATTGAAAAAAGATGGAGAGATTTACAAAGAAAAAAGCCTTTTAAGAAACAAGAAATGGAATGGGGGAAAGAGAAATAGCTCCAAATTGATATGGGATTTCAGCATCTAGTCCTGATAAGAGCTGCCATGGAATTGGAGTAAACGATAGGCCTGGGTGTCTTCTCTGAGAAAGCAACTTCTCCTCATTATTGCTATGTCCTTTTCACATTGCCTGTCTTCTCTCCTTCCGTGCAGTTCTGGAAAAATGCTCAAGGGCAGTGAATGGATATTTTATGAACTGGGAAAAGTGCTCATTCCCCAGAATGGGTGAATCACGATTCTGCAATCAAATTCTTCCCTTATATTGTCATGTGACCAGCAACTGGCTGACCTGTGAGGAGCTGGAGGTGAGAATTGCTGACTTTCTAAACCTTTAGCGGAAATTGTGATGTTACATTCTGTGTGTCTGGCACTCTTTGTGATGATGGCATTTAATGGTAGGTCCTTTTGGATGGAACAGAGTGTCATGTAAAACATCGAAAACCCATACGTTTCTAATGTCACCACATCATGGAAATTCGGTCTGTACCTAGTGTACATGGATTCTAGTTTTGTGCACCTAATGTGCAGATGAACCCGGGATAGTGGGCTAAATTAATTCCTGGTCTAAGTCCATTCAGCCCCAGTGGAGTTACAGCAGGGATGAGTTGGCCTAGAATGCATATTAATCTGGGGAAATATTTTACCTGGTCTAGTTGTGAGGTGCATTAGAATATAATCCTGACACCAACCCTACGAGTCCTGGTTCTTTACCAGGAAATATTGGGATAGGACCGTTCCGACAGTGGAACAAGGGAAATTGCACTCATTAGAAGTAGAAAAGGTGTGCCTATTGGAAGAGATTGAATGAATTCGTAGGAACATAAATTCTGTGTCTCATCTATGCAGCTCAAGCAGGCCATCATCAAAGCCCTTGGTCCCATGATGGGCATCCTACTACACAAAAAGGAGCCACCAAATCCGATATTTAAGGAGATCTCATGGCTCCTTGAGCAATATAAGGAGGAAATTGATGTTTTTCACGTCACCAAGGTGAGGTACCACTCATTAAGGTAACTGTCTCTGTGTGTGCATGTGTGAACTGCAGGAGGAATTTGCTACCAGTGGGGTTTCCTGGTCTAGATAGTGACTTGTTAGATAATAAAGATGCACACAAGTTCTGGCTTTATACACATGGTGACCCAGGCAACAAGATTTGTAGGTAACTGCCTCTGATGAAAAGCATCCTCTGTTTCCTGGGGAGGAGGAGAAGGAGATAAAAAAACAAAACACCTGCACAACAAGATACTCTCTCCTTGTGATTTCCCAAAACATCCTGTCAACTCTGTGTCTCTCTTTTAGATCATAAGCTCCTCAGAGCAGGGGCTACCATCTGTTGTCTCTGGTCGGTACCAAGTCAACTGTCAACGGTTGAAAATTAATAACAAGGAGGCTTGAGGGTCATTGCTTTGCACTGCATAACTAGACAGATATAAAATCATTGCCTGTCTGTTTCATCTACCGTTCTATGCAGTGCTGTTGTAGCCATGTTGGTCCAAGATATTGGAGCGACAAGGTGGGTGTGATAATCTAATTGAAGATATTGTCTCACTCGCCTTGTCTCTCTATTTCATCCACCCTCAGTAGCACATGAGCGAGAAGTAAGGGGCCATATTCTGTCTTCAGTGGGGCTACACAGTTGTAAATGAAGTCATGAGACAGCTCTAACTTCTTGGTAGTGATATTTACTCACCGTCTATGTTGGTTGAAGCTTTCTAGTACAGAGTATGTGGTCACTTTGGGGGTTGAAATACCCATGATTTGGAGGGAACCAGTGTATCATGGACTTGTTTGATAGCATCAGGGCACTACACAACTGTGTAAACATAGTAAAGTATGTAGATGGCATCCGAGACATTCTGGAAGCTTCAAGCAGCAACAGAGAAAAGTGTGTTAGATGCAGGAAGGAATTAGATTTTCACCATTTTTTAATCAATAACCTGGCAGAGGACATAAAATCATCATCGATAAAGTTGGCAGATGAGATAAAAATGGGGGAGTGGTAAATAATGGAGAGGACAGCTCACGGATTCAGAGTGATCTAGATCACTTAGCAAACGGGGCGCAAAGAAACAATATGCCTTTAAATATGGCTGAATGTAAATGTATGCGTCTAGGCACAAGGGATTTAGGCCAGACATACATGATGGGGGATGCTGTCCTGGGAAGCAGTGACTCTGAAAAAGATTTTGGGGGTCATGGGGCATAATCAGCTGAACATGAACTCATGCTGTGGCCAAAAAAGCTAAAGCTGGGATGCATCAAAAGGGGAATCTCAAGAAGGAGCACAGTGGTTATTTTACCTTTAAATCTGGCACTTGTCTGATGACTGTTGGAATCCTGTGTCCAGTTCTAGTGCCCACAATTCAAAAAGGGTGTCGCTAAATTGACAGACGAGCCACAGTGAGGAAAGGATTAGAACATATGCCTTACAGAGGGAGAATCAAGGAAGTCAATCTATTTAGTTTAATACACAGAAAGTAAAAGGGTGTGTGATGGGGTTTACCTACCCCGCATTGGTTCAGCAGGGGTTAATCATGCTTTGTGGGCCGAGGAGGTCATGCCCCCTCATCTCTGCTCGGCATGCTTCAGCTGGACCCAGGATACAAAAGAGAGCCGCTCAGCTCAGGCTGGGATGGCTGCCAAAGGGAGCAGAGGTGCATTGAAGGCTCCTGCAGAGAGACTGCCAGTGCTCCAGGATTCAGAGGCCAGCCGGACTGTGGCTGCAGCTGACCCCCAGCCACCCAATGCCAGAGATGGAGGAGAGACCCCAGAATCCCTGAGACTCCCAGCTGCGGAAGAACGGGTGGGAAGTAGCCTAGGTGGACGAAGCATTGATCCAGTTGAGGTAGCAGGCTTGACTCAGCATGCTTTGGAAGGATCCCCGCTGAGTTGGTGGCAGATACCCCTGCGCCCTGGGCTGGGACCCTGTGGAATAGGTAGGACCCAGTGGAGAAGGGCTCACCACTAGGCAACACTAACCTGCCGCAAAAGGTGGTTCTATCGACTCTGGCCACTAGGCCGCATTGCCCTGCAGCCAAGGGTGGGTCTACTGACTTTGGCCACTAGGCCGCACTGCCATCCCGAGAAGGGCAGCCCAAGTGACTCAGGCTGTTGGGCCGCGGTCCCTCACACAAGGGCTGCTGCACTGATCCCGACCATGAGGCGATGCTGCCCTAGGAGCCCGGACTGCTGTGGTGGCTAGGGAGACTAGGCCAGTTGGGCCGCTCCAGATCTACTTCAATTCCTCCTCAACCTGATACCACCCTGACGGGGTGGACCTATCCTGTGACAGGGTGACTTAATTACACTCTATAATATCTTACATGAGGGACTCCTATTATCTAATGGGCTCTTCCGGCTAGCAGAGAAAGGTGTCACTTGATCCAATGGCTAGAAACTGAAGCTAGACACTTTCAGACTGGAAATACGGCGTACATTTTTAATGGTGAGATAATTAACCATTAGAGCCATTTCCCAAGGGCCGAGGCGGATTCTGACGATTTTTCAATCAGGATTGGTATGTTTTTCTAAAAGCTCTGCTCTGGGAATTATTCTGGGCAAGGTCTCTGGCCTGTGTCATACCGACCGGAGGTCAGACTAGATGATGGCAAGAATCCGGTCTGGCCTTGGAATCTAGGAATCCCCTGAATCTGCTTCAGTCACTACATATGGCTCCTTTGTGTGCCCACCATCTGACTTTCGCCCTCTGTTGCAGAGTCTGAGCCAGCTCTTGGAGGTCTCTGTTGAATATAAGATCCCTCTACCTAAAGGGAAGTTTCAAGCCATCTGCAGTGCTCTGCACAACCAGGTGAGGGGTGGTTTTGCTTGGATCCCTTCAGCTTAGGCACAGCAGATCTGAAGCATATTAACACTAAAAAATCAATGGAATGATCGTGCAGAGCCTGGGGACCTCCTCATGCCTTACTGATTTCTGCAGGCTCAAGAGTAAGCAGGGAGCGGTCTCATTTTCTTAGCTACTATCCAGCTCAGTTTGTAAAGCGATTTCACCATAAGCCGATTACCAGGGGGAGTCAGAGTTGTAAAGTAAAAACTGTGGCTGTGTCTTGATTAGGTCAGCTCTGCTGCTCAAAACACTTTAGCTTCTCTTATCTAATGTATTGGTCATTGTCTTTGAGTCTTGCTGTGCATGCAGGACCATCTCCCTGGGGTTCAGACCTCTAGTTGGACAAGCAGGACGTGGAAGCTTAGAAATGAATTGAACATTTTTCTTTTCCATTGCTTCTGATTAGTTTTTCTTTCACCATTTCCCTTCTTCCCACAGATCTGTTCTCCAGCTAAGCAGCTCAGCACAGAAAACCACAAAGAGCTGTTCCATTGTGTACTTCTGCTAGGTAAGGGGAAGAGACTCTGAGTTACACAGTGGTTTCTTTGTAACTTCCTTACCTTTGTGAGGTACGGTAAGAATAAGAGTTCTGCAGACAGTGAGGATGTGATTTCTTCCCTTGCAGCCCGTTCTTCTCCTGATGATCTGCTAGCATTTCTACACAAGCAGCTGGAGATTGAGCATGAGGCCGTTCGTGTGGCGTCTTTAGATTTCCTGAGAGCTATTGTTGGTGCTGACTGTAAGTAACACAGGAGCAACTGTGCCAGCTGCCCTCTTGGCCGACATACTGAGGGTTGAGTTGAGGACATCCAGAGCTAAAAGCTTGAGCTACTAGAGATTGAGCTAAAGAACCAAGGCTTTGTAGGCACGGCAGGGCTGCAGCAGACTCATCACCTCTGCAACTGGGGCACAGAGGCTCTAGAACACACAGTCACCAGTGGTTTGGAGATCCCCTAAGGGACCAAATGCTGCCCTAAGTTACTCCCATATGGCCACACAGAAATCAACAGGTTCAACTAAGTGCTGAATGTAGCCCAAGATATTTGTCAAGGTCTTTTTCAACTTCAAATACAGAAGTTAACTTGGGGCTAATGCATGTTAACAATAATCAGATAAAAATAGAATAATACTCCTGACTCGAGAATCCTAAGTATTTTACACTCTAGACTAGATTCTGAGTTCTGTTATGCCGGTGTAAACACAGATTAACTTCAGTCACCCCAGTCTATCAAACTCCTTTATAATATTTCCATCATGGTAGTAGGATGGCACTATTTAGAGAAATGGAATTACTTTAGATTTATACTGGTGCAACTGAGACCAGAATCTGGTCCTATGTCTTCCCCACTGATTCTGTAGAGGAGAGAAGCTTGATGCTCTTCTTAACTAGGGCCCTTTGAAATCCAGGATTAATTCCAATGTGGAAAGTGAGTGTGTGTGGAACAAAGAAGCACTGTTCACCTCTCCTTATCTTTCAGTGCCTGAGACAAGAGTTAAAAAGCTTCTGATTGTGAAGGCAGTGAAATCCACTCTCAGTGATCAGAATGCTACGGTAAGATTGTGTGTGGAACAGTGAACTATTTCAACTTTTTCAGTGTTATGGGATGAATGGATATCTGGGTGGAGCTTTCATTCCGATCCAGATGAGAGACTGCAGAATAGAGAAGGCATGTCATTCTCCTGCCGGTGTTAAATGTATCCATGTTTCTAATCCAAGGAGACAAAATCAAAAGCATAAGGACTCTCATATCATATCCTAGCTCCTATTTCAGGCAGAAGGGCTAACAAGAAGTGCTGTGTGTAATCTCTACCCTTGCAGGTGAGGAAGGCAGCTCTTCATTTCATCAGGACGCTGCTCAGTTCAGGAAGTGTGGAGAATTGTGCAGCATGGGATCTGGTAGCATATGTTTTCAGCGAGTTCAGTGTGTCCTCCAGCAAACTGGTAAGGAGAGTTCTTAACACTTAGGACTCGGTCCTACCATTCTTGCATGCTGATTGCTCCCCTTGACTTCAGTGGGAGTTTTGACTCCAGGACAGCTGGACTGAATGAATAGAGCCAGAATCGGATCCGTTATATTGGTGTAAAGTCAAGGTAACTCCACTGACTTGAGTGGTGTTACTCTGGATTTATACTAGTGTAACAGAGACCAGAATCTCACACTGGGTATTTCCATCTAACAGAGTTATCTATGCTGCTCCAACCTCTGATGAGTCATTGAACATTCAGAAAACACCATTTTTCAGTGAAATGTTCCTGTACAAGGAAGCACATCTTTTTGTTTTAAATAGACTCTCCAAAAAACGGAACGATGCCCCGTTCTGTGGCTGTCAAAGCAGACCTAAACTATCAGCAAAACACTCAGGTTATGCAGGTTGCATAAAAATATCTTCAATCCGTATTTCTATCCATGGACACAGCCCCGGGCCCCAGACACTTTGTGCTCCATGACTGAATCCGTGATATGTATGAACATAAACAGTTCAACTTGACAGTAAGTTGTTGAAGATCTTAGCTCTGCCTGGCCCCTTTTCGACAACGTTGGAGCTTGTGGCAATACACACTCACACATATATCTTAAAGAAGGCTGCTTTTTCTCATCAGGCCCGTTTTGGTCCCATTGATAGAATCACACTCACTACACACAGAATGACCAAGCTGGTTGGGGCATCAGAACAAAGAGATTGGATCCCCCTGGTTCTGCAAATTTATTTCCCCTGGGCAGAAGCGGAATGGTTTTCCTCAGAGATCAAAAGATGAAACAGTTTTTCAAATTTTAAAAAATTGAACACTGTTGGGGGAACTCTTTTGTGTTCAGTGAATCCTTCCCTTCATTTTCGGGTTTTCCTAAGCCTGGGATCTGACCCACCAGTTCGGAGTTTCTATTATTCTCTTCCCTTCAGACGTTTGTGCACTTCCAGAGCAGTATAAAAGCAGGCAGAGGTCAATGCTCAAGATGGCTTTGTAAGAGAAGGACACTGGTTCTATTGCCAGTGTCTTACTACTAGCGAATAAGTTCTCTGTAGCTATCTCACAGCAGGGTACAACACTTCTCACCCAGGATGTTGAGGAAGAAAGCACGATCCAAACCCTGTGCATTGACATCCTGCAATGTCTGGACACCTCAGTCAATGGAATGACCCAAGTAAGTGACCTCTTGCTACTGCTTCTTGAAATAGGGACGTTCTTCCTTACGTTCCTTGTACCCCTCCACAAGGAAGCCTTCTGCACAGTCAGCATAATGGAGGATCAGCATGTCAAATTCATGTCAGGGATGATGTGACCCCTTCATCATGGAGTAAGCGGTTCACAGTAGAGAAAAGATATAAAGCAACTTAACTGGAAGGAATCATGTTGCAGAGATCGTCTCTTAATTCTTTCCACTGTCTGAGTGCAACTTCCCCTTAGATCCCCCATGAATACTTCTGAAATGTAGAGTTGGTGATCCTAGATTTGAAGAGATATTGGGGCTGGGACTGTGCCTTAGATAGGTCTGTCAAGTTCTGAGTAAGCTTATGTTACTATCTAAATATCTCCATAATGCTCTAATGCTGGGAAAGAGGCTTCATCTCTGGGTGAGAACCCAATTGCTCACTGTTAGGGGGCTTATTCCTTCACCCACTCACTTCCCTGGTCCTTCTCTCATGAACAGAGAGCAACAATACCCGAAGTCCAAAGGTGCAAACAATTCGATGTTTATTGGGGTGAACTTCCAGCAAGCATGATTCCAGTTTCCTTCCTTAGTATCCTCCTTCCCAGCTCTGACACCACAGAGCCTTACACCTGTGTCCCTGTTCCCATTCCTGCCCTTAGCCAAACATGATTCCAATTTCCTTACCCCCATTCCCTGTTCCCATTTCCCCCACCCCCCTACTTCCTGATTGACTGCAGACTATATAGTAAAACTTGACTTCTGCTTTGCTATACCTTAACCAATCATGTTCCTGAAATTTAACTAACCAATCCTAACATATTGTAACATGATTATGTAACCAATTATATCCCACCACCTTCATTAGTTTACAGCCAGCAAAATTAATTATACAGCAGACAGGAACAAGCACAGAACCAGACAGAGATTATACAGACAAACAATAGCAAAGTGGGAACTATAATGGGGGGAGGGATAGCTCAGTGGTTTGAGCATTGGCCTGCTAAACCCAGGGTTGTGAGTTCAATCCTTGAGGGGGCCATTTAGGGATCTGGGCCAAAAATTGGGGATTGGTCCTGCTTTGAGCAGGGGGTTGGACTAGATGACCTCCTGAGGTCTCTTCCAACCCTGATATTCTATGATAATGACAAGACAATACAGAAGTGAGGATTTCACATCCCAGTATTGATAAGTGAGTTCTTGCCACACAGGATGCTATCAAACTAAGTTTCCTTTTACATCTTCTAGGCCCTTCCCTTTCTCTGGAGGTGATAGGCACTATCAGGACAGGATTGTATTCCTAACAGCCCAATAGCACCTGATTTCAGTGTGACTAGTTTGGAATGTGAGGATGTGACTGTTCGCTTCCTAGCTTATGGCTGCCTCTGCTGCTTAGCCAAAGGCCTTAGCCTAAGAAGAGGGCCTCAGACTGTCACAGTAAGAGAAGGCTCTTACACCAGCAGACAGTGATTTTGATTCTTTCTTTTATACCTCTATAACTAGCCAAGTGATAAGAATACACCTAAATTCTTAAAGTACAGGCCTTTGCAGACAGGCCTGAATATCTATATCCTAACACTCACCAAACAAGATAGTGTCTTTAAAAGACAGAGTGAGGGGGCACCAGACAGGTAGAGTGAGCTAATGGGGAGAGAGAGATGAGGTGATAGGTTAGGGAAGGGTCCGTGAGGAATCAAAGGAGAAGCTACATGACAGGGAGGGATTCAGGCAGCAGGATACTGGAGGTGGGGGAACGGAAATAGCTCAGTACTGAACAGTCTCGCTCTTCTCTGCAGGTGTTATGGCCAAGGCTGCTGGAGTATGTGGTGCCAGCTCAGTACACGGGTACTTTGAAGCCTCTTTGCAGATGCCTGAGGGAACTGGCTGAGAAAAAGCAGCAGGAAGGAGAAGCAGCTGCTTGCCTCGACTACAGTGGACGAGGTTTATAAGAGAAACTCTTTCATTTCTTCTCTCCAGGCACTATGAAATGAACAGGTTCAGTCTGCTCCAGTTCTCTCATCTGCAATCAGGAGGCTAAAATGAATGAGGGATGGTCTTGGGATTACAACACGGCCATGGGAGGGAGCTAGAAAATGTGGGTTCTGTTCCTAGCTCGCCACCAAAATTCGGATGTGACCTTGGGGAAATCACTTGATCTTTCTCTCTCAGCTTCCCCACTTGTGAAATGAAGGAGTAATTCATGCCAACCTCACAGAGGCGCTATGAGGTGGAATTCATACATGTTTGTAGAGCATTCTGAGATGCTCAGACTGAAAGCACTATGGAAATGCAAATTATTATCAGCTGTATTCAACATTGGTGGGCATGTTGGAAATGGATAGGTGAAGAACATCAGTAGGACTCTCTGCAAAGCCTGGCATAATTAACGCTATTCTGTTTCTTTCCCTAGTGCAACTCCCTACACCCCAGGGGCTGCTGGCGCGACTCCTGGTGAGTAGACCATGAGAATAGGTTTTCTGTGGAATGGGACAGTTAACTATACAAATTGGTTTTGTAGCTAGATGCTAGACTTAGGCTGAGGAATGTGTATGACTGGGTCTCTCTCTCTCTCCGGCCTCTCCTGAGACACACTGTCCTGCATCCTCCTACTAGCTAGGATGCTTTCTTCTTCAGGAAGGCACTGCAGTAGAAGCAACAACTCTCTTGGATTGTCTCCACAATGAGAGTCTCTGAACTATTCCCTCCCTCAGGAACAAACTGGTATTGTGCTGACAAAACTTAGCCTGTTCTTTCTCTCTCATTGACAGGTAGTAGCCTCATCCCCTTATGAAAGAGAAGGACACGGATGTGCTGCCTTGCAGTTACTAAAGGCCCTGCACCAAACCGTCCATGCAGCAGTGGGTGAGATGTGGGTAGTAAAGATCCCATCTCTGCTGCAGTACATTGAAGGTAAAGTGTTAGCTAGGAGGAGTGTGGTCCATGGAGAATAGAAGGGAAGCCAGAAAATGCAGCTTCGTATTGACACGTGTTGTGCCATTCCTGTTGCAGTACGGGAATTGAAATGGGGCTTCTAGGCCCACACTTTTCCTTCCTCTGGATAACTGTGAACCACTGAGGCCAATTCAAACAGGGCAGAATTAGGCCAGGAAGGTTTCAGCTGAATGGAAATTTCACAGCACTTTCCCCCACACCTTTGCTAGGTTATTTTTTGGGAAGGTCAATACGCATGAAGCTGGAGGTTAGTGAAAGATTTTGGGGTTACATATAGAGTCTGATTTTGCAAACGGACTTTTTCTGAAAATTAAACCCCACGTTTACTTTCAAGGGGGATTCAATTAAAAAACCCATAAGAAACCTGCGCCATAAAAGCTAGGTTGGCCAAGTGGGTGCCCTAGGGAGAATCTAGGTATTGTGGGCCTAATAGTGTCTTTCACCAATTTTACAGTGGTATGACTCTATTGACCTCCATGGAGAAAACCCTTCAGTCAGCGCAGGCTGCGTCTACACGATGGCGTTATGCCAGCAGAGCTCCAGTGACGTAGCTGCGCCTGTCTAGTCTCTGTGGAGCAGGACAGACCCTAAGTGCAGCACAAGCCCGCTATGTTTCTCATGAACATCGAACCCCCCCATGGACAAGCGGGTGTGATATTCCAAAAAAGATTTTAATAAATGAGCTGTATCTTCCCTCCTGGCTGCGGCTGTACAGAGTCCCCAGCACGACACTGTGCCGACATTAAAGAAGGCTAGGTTAGAGCTGGACACTCAGAAACAGGGCCAGATTCTCAGCTGATGTAAATCAGTATAATTCCATTGACTTCAGTGAAGCTACACCGATTTACATCCAGTTCGGATCAAGTCCGGAATCTCTGATTCTGCAGGAAAAGTTTGTATTCCTACTAAACCCAGTCTTCTGATGTGCTGAAGAGTTTTGTGAGGTGCTCAGCACCCTCAGCTCCCATTCAAGTCAAGAGGAATTGGGAGTGCTCAGCATCTCACTCCTGGTGGGTTGACGGACCCTGAATAAAAATGCCAGCAGGGTACGTAACATCTGACGAAGTGAGCTGTAGCTCACGAAAGCTTACGCTCAAATAAATTTCTTAGTCTCTAAGGTGCCACAAGTCCTCCTTTTCTTTTTGCGGATACAGGCTGAGACGGCTGCTACTCTGAAACAGGACATTTTCTGTTGGTCCAACAAAGAACGTTGGCGCAGGTCCCTGTGACGGCGCAACGACTCACCCCTGCAGCGCCTCCTGCTGGCCATCTGGGAATTAGCTCTTTCCAGCACAGAGCACCCTCTGCAGGCCCGTGTCCCTCTCAGACCCCGGTGCCCTTTTTACCCAGGGTGCTGTGCCCTGGCAGTACCCCCTCCGTCTCTATGGGTCTCCCTTCTCTGGGGAACGCCCAACCCTCTAATCCCCACCTTGCCTCAGTCTGGGCTACTGCGCATCATCATTATCAAGGCCCTGCACCTTGGGGCAGATTGCAGCGTAAGAGCCAGTCACCACAGGCAAGGGGGTTTGGGTCTGCTGCCTTTCCCTGCAACCCAGTACCCCTATGGGCCTTGGACCAGGCCCGATAGCCTGGGGAGTTGCCAGCCTAGAGCTTCCCTGCTCCTCTGGCCTTTTCCCAGCCCACCCTCATTCCCAGTACCCTTTCTGCAGGCAGGCCCTACTCCCTTCAAAACTAGAGAGAAAGACCTTCTCCTACTGGCCCACGGCCCTCTTATAAGGGCCAGCTGGGCCCTGATTACCCTGGCTACAGCTGTAGCTGCTTTCCCTGTCAGCCCAGCTCTTGTTAATCCCTTTCATAGATTCATAGATATCAAGGTCAGAAGGGACCATTATAATCATCTAGTCTGACCTCCTGCACAATGCAGGCCACAGAATCTCACCCACCCACTCCTGCGAAAAACCTCTCACCTCTTTCCCTCCTACAGCCCTTGCCCAGGGCTGTTTTAAGCCCCTCAGGACAGGAGTGGGGTGACTCTCCCAGAACCCAATAGGTACAGTCCCATTTCGCCTTGAAAGCCCAGGTATGTTACAGCTTGGCAGACCAGGAGTTTTAGAAGGACTGATTGCAAAGGAGATACCTGGGATGACTCTTCTTGCTAATCTGGGTGACATTATTGTTTTGCCTCCTGCTTTATAGGAAACACAGAGAATTCCCTGGACCATGCACGGTGGGAGCACATGCTGCTTCAGGTAGAGGATGGCTTTCAGATGTATTGTCACAGTCCTCTCTTCCCCCTCCAAATATATCAGCTGGGGAAAAAATTAATGATAAATTATTCATTATAAGCAGAGCTGGTCAAACCATTTCATTTGCAACTTTTGTTCAATTAAAAATGGCCTTTTTATTTTCGTGGGACATTTTCAAATTTTTCAGGGTTTTTGTTTTTTTTTTTAAACACACACACAAAAAAACCCCAAAACAAAATAACCCCAACCCAAATAGAAAATGTTTAGTTTTTTGAAACTGAAGCTGATTTTTTTTCCAGTTGCTTTGCTGTTTGTCTCCTTCCCCCCCTCCCTCCCCCCCACCCCGCTGTTCAATCACAAAGTGGAAGAGGGGGAAAAAAGCATGGGGATGAGGGATAAAGGGAAGGAAATGGGGAAAACAAAGAATTGAATAATGGTCATTTTTGATTTTGAAAAGCAAAATATTTTTGTGTTTTCACTTTTCATTTGTATGTTGAAAAATCAAGAAAACAAAAAAATCCCACTTGTTTTGTGAAATGGCCTTACTATTGTTCAAGCAGCTCTAGTTATAAATCCCTCTGTATTACCCCTGGGAACAACACAAAACTTAACCAGAAACCCAGCATGCTAATGGTGCTAATGCATCACTGGGGGACGTCTAAAGGATTTTTTTTTCTATTTGCCACTCAAAAGAAAACTTGCTCTGAGAAACCCAAAAAGGAAAAGAGACAAGACAAGGTTTGGTGTCTGTATCTCATGGAGAAGCCTTTGTGGTCAGAAAGAGCTCTTTACAGCCTCATGTAAATCCAGACAAGGAAGATTTTTATGGCGAGGGCTGAAAATGAAAGGAAAGGACCTAGTGACAAAGAAGCCCCAGAAGGTTTGGAGTTCCATTTGGGGTTGGATTACACTCTAGAATTTCCCATTCCAGATCCAGCCTCGTTTGAAATTCTTTGGGCTCCAAAATCAACTAAGATTAGGTTCTCTTGTGAGGTTTCTGATATTTCCTGGCTGCTGTTCAAAAGTCGGGCCTGAAACAGCAAAGTGCTGAGAGTTACTAATCTCTGGCTGACTTTAATGGGAGTTGAGCGTGTGAGCCCGGGTCCTTTGGGTACCCACAGGCAGAGGCCACAGGAGTGCATAGAGTTCCCAGGATTCCCTGGATCTGATCTCTATATCATCAAAGGGTGTCATGTAAAGCCTTTCCTGGATGCCTGTGCCACACTGCATAATCCTCATAATCGTTGCACAGTGACTGGATGGATAATATCTCAGGCGTCATGGTTGTCTACTGAAATTGATGCTTTGAAGGTCTGTGCGTTGGGGCTGGTCACCAGAAGGTGATAAAGAAGTTTCTTTCAGGCAGAAGATTCTTAGCTGCTTGAATGGCTGTATGTAGACTGAGTAATTATTCACAGTGGATGCTAATCAATAGAGCAAAATTCTAATCAAGTGATTGCAAAGTCTCCAGAGGAGATTCGAGACAAGAAAAACAAACAAACAATAGGGGGTACCCTGTTTACAAGCGGACAATGGATGCTTGGAACTATATCTGGAGGTCCAGAGGTATCCTGCACCAGGTATCCTTCACCTATTGGACAAATTGCCAACTGGCTTGTCTTATGAATGGAGGATCACATTTGGTCTGGGTGTTTCCTGCTGGGAGAGAGATTTGGGGGAGCTATCCCTTGTGAGACAGGGGACTGTTTGGTTCTTTAAGTTGAAGCTCTAGAAGTGTGTTAGGATTTTATTTTTATGTAACCATTTGTTTACATTAATTTTTCTTGCTGCTTCTCAAATCTCTGATCTTGGTGAATTAAACTCTACTTCTTTTCACTGTCAATGTATTGAAGTGTGTGAAATGGAGCGGTGATGCTGAGGTGAAACTGGTAAGGTGGTGTGTAGCAAACCTCTGAATTCTGTGAGCGTCCAGTGGACACTCAATAGGGAAATAATCTTCCCAGGACACCTGAATATTGGAAAGTTTACAACAGAACAAGGAAGCAAAAACCAAACAAACAAACAAAACCCCAAACCCCACAACAGCCCCCACGTTCTTGCAATTAACCATCTGCTTTAACTCTGGTTTTACACTCAGTTCCTAAGAACATCTCTGGAGATGATAGACGACAGTGCCTGGAGCAGCCAGATATCCCTTGAGTTGAGCTGGCAGATGGCCGGCTATGCCAGCCCCTCCAAAGAGAAGGTTTGTTCTCTGTTAAGGTTTAGTTTCTAGTTACTTTCCCCTGAAATTCTGATTGGAGGGCTGCATAAGGCTTCTCTCAAGGTTTCATTATTTGATATTTTATTCTGCGTCTAAAATTTGTTTGTACTTATTCCCTGCTCTCTTGCCCCCCTGCCCTTCCAATATTTGCTTGGACAGGCTGCTTGTCTGTCCTGCATTGTTGGTTCTCTGGCTGGGCTAGACGATGGGATGTTTCTGCAGCATGGGTGCTTGGACTTGGCTGTCTTGTTCCTTCCTGAGTGTTGCTGAGCTGGGTCTGTACTGACAGGCACGTTGTGTTGCTGATATCCCAGGGCTGGTCTCTTTCTTTCAGAGTTTCCTGTATAAGGCGCTAGGAACGTCCTTAGCAGCTTGTCAGGACCTGGTCCATGTTAAATCACAGATTCATACACTTCTGACGACAGCAGATTATATGGAAGCCCCTGAGAGACAGGTGAGGCCTCTGTCCCTCTCCCCATTTTACCAAGTAATCCCTGAATGCTCCCTGTGGGGCTCAGCTCTGAGTTGGCCTGGGACAGATGCCATTTTGCTTCCTATCCTCTTGATTGCTATTTCACTCAGCGCCCGCTCCCCATGTGTCTCAGGCCTGATTGGGTGAAAGGAATGGACTCGTGGGCTCTATCAGACACCTGGTTCGATCCTAACCTGTATTTCTCTTGGGTGACAGGGAGTCGTCTCCATCCTCGCAGTCTGTGCTGCGAGCCACTTGGACCTCACCTTGAAGGCACTTCAGGAGTTTGGGGCTGCAATGAGCCAGGTTAAGATTTCTGGGTTCGTCAGCCGCCTGAAGGTAAAGGAGCCAGGGGGTTCTCTCAGACTTCCTCTCCCTCTGAAGCAGGGGCAGCAGCCCCGCGGTAGTGTCTGCTCCGCTCAGCTAGCATTGTCCCCCAATGTCTGCGTTCTACGTGATGCCGGCCGTTAAGCAGACAGGAGCACAATGTGGAGCTGGGGTTCTCTCAAATGATTTTTACCGTCTGATGACTCATGGCTTGAGCGCCCCTCCCATGCACAATGTGTGGGAACTACATCAGTTGCTTGCATGGAAAAGCATTGAAGGTATTTTTAGCTGTTTTTTATTCCAGGTTAGTAGCTGGAAATGAGGAGGTGTTGCAAGCAACATGTGGCTTACCAACCCGCTTTAGGTAGACCACCAGTGGTCTACAGATGACAATTAGGGAACCTCTGATTTAGAGCAGTGGTTCTCAACCTTTCCAGATTAGTGTCCCCCTTTCAGGAGTCTGATTTGTCTTGTGTCCCCCAAATTTCACCTCACTTAAAAACTACTTGCTTACAAAATCAGGCATAAAATTATAAAAGTGTCCTAGCACATTATTCCTGAAAAAAAGACTGCTTATTTTCCCATTTTTGCCCTAGAATTAGAAAATACATCAACTGGAATCTAAGTATTGTACCTGCATTTCAGAGGGCAGTATATAGAGTAGTCTAAAGAAGCCATTGTATGAAATTTGAGTTAGTAACTTTGCAAGTGCTTTCTTTGTCGTCTGCTGTAAAACTAGGCAAATATCTAGATGAGTTGATATACCCCCTGGAAGACCCCTGCAGACCCTCAGGGGTACAGAAGTCCCCCTGGTTGAACACCACTGATCTAGAGGATAGAGCAGGAGACTAGGCCTCTGGGCTCCCATTGCTGGCTCTGCCATTTACTCACTGTGCAGCCTTAGGCAAGACATTTAGCGCCTGATCTTGTACCCACCAGTGTCAATGACTAAGCTCCCGTGTACTCCACTGCTGTCGGTTCATCCTTTTCGGCTCTCTGGGTCAGAGTTACCCAGTGGGAATGAGGGCGACGGGGCGGCGAGTTCTATGGGCTCATGGTGCCCGGTCTCCAGCAGTATTCAAGGCTCGGGGGCCTGGCTCCACCAATGTTTGATTCATTCCAAGGCCAAATGAATCAGAAGAACTTGTCTCTAGTGATGTTTCCTATTGTCTAGGATTACCACCATGGGACAAGAGGCAAGACTCACCGCACCCTGATGCTGACATACAGCAACGTGGCTGTCCATGCTCCAAAAGAGCAGCTTCTCTCCCGAGTAGAGGCAGACATCACAGGGAACGTCCTTCACCATTACAGAACCAGTTGTCAGGTAAGAGCTTTTGCGTGACAACTGTGAGGAGCATTACCCTGAAGTTATAGCATTGCCTCTGAGTTTATAGAGAGAGGGCTTGTATTTTCTAAAACTCTCCTTTGAGCAATAATTTGTCACATGTCTCAAATTTAAAACTGTAATGGATGGAGCGTGAGCTGTCACATGTTGTATCACTTTTGTTGCTCTTCTTTGTATTTTCTCTAGTTTTTCTATATTCTTCTGAAATTCTGTCGAGCACAGCTGCACAGTAATTCAGATGCAGTCACACTCAGGCTATTCAGAATAACACTCTAACTCCCCTAATATGTATGTGTATCTAGCTCTATCTTTTGCTAGCCAAGAGAGAATGGTGCTAATTTGTATTTAGTTTCTTTGCTGTCACTCTGTTTCTTGGACTCACTACTTCCCTTCCCTCTTCTCTGTCGTCTTGTTTGTCTGTGTGCTCGTTATTTCTGTTCCCTAGGTGTCTGACTGCTGGTACTGACTCTCCTCTCAGTGCAACCTCGCCACGTCACTTTGCCATTCAATTCTGCCCTGTCTCAGTGAGAATCTCATTTAGCCTTTGTCAAAAAAGTTGATCACAGTTGAACCAAACAGATATCCTCCAGAAGTTCACAAATGCAAATATTCCATAGGATGGCCCCTGATCTTGACCTCTGCAAAACACCCCCTCTGGATACATTTCCTGCCTTTTGGAAGATTTAACAATCATGGTTTCTCTCTGCTCCATATTCACCAGCCAGGCCATTTTGAGGATGTGTGTTATATGGGACTATAGACATTGCTAATAGCTGTTTTGCATTTCGTTTTTCAGGTGCTGGGCATCACTCTTACAAACAAGGTAAATTCTAAATAATCTGCCCTCAGCTCTTGCCTTTTCTATCCACAAGTTGCTTGTTTAAATTGCACAGAGCTTGATTTCCTTGCTACATCAAGCAGGAGTCCTGGCTGCTCTGGTGTAAGTGGCCCTGGATTTCTTTCATGAACCTGGGTTTTCTCTTCTTCTGAGGTGGGTGCAGAGCCAGGGTCCTCTGCCTTCTGGGGTCTGTGGACACCTCTCTCCTCTCCTGTGGCTAGATTTAATTCCTGATCTTTATCTTCTGGACTCTGGTTCTTCTCTCCGTTTCTCATCCACATCCTCTTGTTTCTCTTTCTGGATTATGTAGGACATGCACCTAAAATTAACCCTCATCCAGAATGTCACGGAGATTAGCTGTGCCATTTTGGAGACCAGAGACTCCCAGGAGTTCGAATTCTCTTACAAACCGGAGCTCCTTGGCTACATGCTGGTGAGTGATGAGGAGCTTTGAGGACTGAAGTACAAAGGAGTTTGTTGTAATGTCATCAGACTGGGTTTCCAGGTAGATGTTGTTTTATCCATTGGCTGTGACTGTACCACTGCAGTCTCATGAGCTACCTGCACGGCACCCAGAATGCTGCTGGGTCCACTCTGAGCTTGGCAGGGATGCCGACCTATTGTGGGCTGTAAGTGGCAGGAATGGCTTGTGTCTGGGGAGTTATCTTTCTGTCCTCTGTATAGCCTGCAGATGGCCCTACGGTCCATTTCTGAGGCAGAGAGCCTGCCGAGCACGGTGTCTGTTTATTACAGGTCTGGCATATGGCCCTGTTTCAGGGTGTGAGAGGAAAGCCTCTCTGCCTTTCAAATCCATTTCCCATTTTTTTTTAATTTCCCTATTCGTGCATTTCAGGACTTCATTAAAAAGGAACCACTGGATTCCCTGGCATCTCCAGTTCGCTACAAGGCAATTCTTGCCATTAGACATCTGAGGTAGGCTATTTTCTGCCATATTTCCTGGCCCTGTGACGTCGTCTTTGTTAGTTCATGAGTGCCAGGTTGGGAGCAGTTTGATGCCTGCCGGGTTTGGCTCACATGCTGCTCACCAGCAGAACTTTAGTTCTTGAGGGTTTGAATGTGTCCATTTGGAGGTTTGTGCTTGAAAGACACAAACTTGGAGGTTGTGGGGCATGCAGTCCAATGCAGGAGAGTTCAGATGGGGAGGGAGGTGTCTGGCTTGCTGGCAGGGGGAAGGAAGCTTGTGGGTTTCTCTAAAAGGGGACTTGAAGCTTTAGCTTTACTTCTCAATGAGCCAATACTTAATAGAGGTGCAAAGAGGTGCTCAGCTGCAAAGTGAAGGGTTGTTTGCATTTGGGGTTTTAGATTGAGACAATCTCCAGTCATTGGACCCATTTCTTTTACTTGGAGGTGGTACTGAGTCTAATGCATGACTTTTCTCTCTCTCTCTCTTTCTTCTGCCAGCAAACTCAAACCATCTTTGACCTTGAAGGAAAACCGTGAGCTCCTTCATCAGTGTTTCAAAAGCTTGTTTCCCCTCCCTCCCCTGGAGAAGATGATGAAAGAGGAAGGTGAGACAGCAAAGGATGCTCTGCCTATACAGGTACGTGACAACAATTCTCCTCAGGCACCATCCACTGTATTTCTGCCCAGCAGGCACTGGGTGATGGCAGTCACACATGGCCTCCCTGGCAAGGTTATGGTTAGCTTTCCCCAGCCCCCAGTCGTCCCCTCCCCCCCCCCGCCCCACACACACACAAATTATCTGTGCTGAGCCTCACTCCTTCTCTTCTGGTTTCAGTCACTGTACGTAGAGTCCTTGGAAGCCCTTAGCAAGCTAATGAAGACTTTGCTGGAGGAAGAACCAACCGCACACTGGTTCCAGGAAATGTTTCAAGTGAGTAGACCATTGAACCATGGTGAAGATTGTTTGTTTGTTTGTTTGTTTGTTGTGTTACTGCAGGGAAGAGTCAGAGATTTAGGGGGTCAAGCTTCAGTTGTGGAGGAATTTTCCACAATGGAGTGAATTGTCGGGGGAAAAAGCACCAAATTCTTCCTGGGATAAGCAGGCATGTGCCCTGCTGAAATCCACAGAAGCTATGCCATTTTATGCCAGGGCTGGATTGGGACCAACTTCTTACAATGTAGTTGACACTACTTGGAGCGGCAAGAAAATCACCACTGCAGTAGCCAAATCCAAGAGAACCAGTTGAAACTGATCACTTCTTCAAAGAGGAATTCATTCATATTGAGTTAAGCCCTGTGTATGGAAACTCATCCAGAGGAGAATTCCTGTTCCTCAGACATGAACAGAATATCTTGAAGAGCTGAGGGGTGGGGAGTTTGATGCACCTTCAGTATAAAAATGAAGTTCTAAAAGGAGCTGGGCTTCTGGGGGGACTTCTCTGCTCTTTTTCAAATTAATAAAAAGAAATGCTCCTCTCTGTCATTTGGCCACTCAACGTGGGAGAAGTTGCCCAGGAAACAGAACACAGCAGCAGACATCAAACAGCATGCAATGTGGTAGACAGCTCCCATCAGACAGTCTACAGGAGACATCACGTACACAGGCCCAGGTTCATTTCTCATGTAACTCCTTTGTCTTCAATCACTCAGAGGTGAATCTGGTCCCTGGCACTTCCATTAGACATGTAATTCCTTCGCTCCATGGAGGTCGGGTACTTTGGAGAGGGATTTTAGTGACAATTAAACCTGTTTAAGAGGAACTTTTGGGAGGGATTTTCTGGTACTAACTCTGTCCATTCCCCTGCTCTACCAACAGCTACTAGAGACATGGCTCCATTCAGAGAAGGAGTGGGAGAGAGAAAGGGCCTTGCAGGCCACCATCCAGCTGCTGACTGCCTATCAAGAGACAGTTCATAGCACAGTGAGTATAGCCTTCCTCTTCCTTGAGCTGACTTCCCTGCTTATATCCGATCTGACACTCAACGCAAATGCATGAAAAAAGCTTCCAGGGCAGCAGCTGGGATCTCAAAGTGACTAAGATCCCTCTGCTTCCATAAGAGAGAGGTTTACACAACAATGCTGTGACCACACTCCGGGCAGACTGCAAGAAGTAGAGGGCAGACGATCCCCCAAACTGATGGCTTATTCTAGAATTACATGCACCAAGTCAACAGCAAAAGAGCTTCCAGCCTAGTTAACAAAATGCCAAACACGGTCCCCTTTTGGCATTCCAGACCTAGGCTCCCATCTAAACAGCCCAGTCTAATATAGTAAGGGGTTACTGAAAACCTGATTCACCATATGTGAGGTTCACCCATCATAAAGGACCAGATGCTTATCCCCAGGTCAAGGTGAATCTCAGGTCTTTCCCAAATAGCATACTGCCAGCCAATCCTTAATAACGAAATTGAAGATTTCTTCTTAAAAGAAAGAAGAGAGTTACAAATGGTTAAAAGATCAATATCCATACAAGTGACTGTCAATGTTCATAGTTCAGGATCACAACAGTGATGGAATAAACTGCTGGCTTGTACAAGTCTCTCTGGAATCATCCCAACAGATCTGAATCCAAAGGCAGCTTAGATGTAAAGACTGTTAGTTTTTCCATGCATTTTCCAGGTTCTTTCAAATGATGATTTGGAAGCTCTCTGTCCTATGGCTTACACTTTCCCTGTTCAAAGTTTCAGCAGACTAGAGATGACAGGATGAGGCCCGAGCCTTCTCTTTTCTAGCTATTCTAGCAGGCTGACAAGCCTACCTCAAAAATGGTTACAGCAGGACCTTCCCCCGAGAAAGACTAGGCAATGCAGATCGCCTCCTGTACTTTGCTTTGAAGCTAATCTTCTATTTCCTGTGCATACACAGTAAACTAGTTACTCATTCGCATAAGGTGATTAGCCGTTCTTCCATTATAACACAGAGAGTTAAGCTGAAGACAATGTAGAAATTATTAGTTTCCTGCAGTATCTTACATCTTTGATTTTAAGGTTAACTGAACACCTTGCACACATAATGAAGACCTGAAAGGGAATGAGCATCAACAAGCTAATTTGGTTACATTGTGAAACTTCTAACCGCGTATAGATCAACACAGACAAATAGACTTAGCATCTATTGTTCGTTTTTGAATGAGTTGAGGATTGCTAGTCTAATCCATCTCTTTGAAATTCACATGCAAGTGAACTGTCTTGATACAGTGGAAGTGCCTCTTGTTAAGTTATTATGGGTCATACACAGGTTGCCTGGTCTGCCAGTGTCACAAATGCATTCTTGGTTCTTATGCTCCCAGGGTGGTAAAGGAAAATTTCTATTTAACCAGCTAAGAACATAAAACATAAGAATGGCTAACCTGCCTCCCGCAAAAGAATGGTTCATCTGGCCCAGTATCCTGTCTTCTGACTGCATTGTGTGAAGATATGCTTCCTTTAGTTTGTTTTAAACCTGCTGCCTATTAATTTCATTGGGGGACCCCTTGGTCTTGTGTTAGGTGAAGGGCTAAATAACACTTCCTTATTGACTTTCTCTACACCAGTCATGATTTTATAGACCTCTAGCATATTCCCTCTGAGTCGTCTCTTTTCCAAGCTGAAACGTCGCTCTTTTTTTAATCTCCCTTGGGTGAGAAGTTATCCCATAGGCCTAATTTTTGTTGCTCTTCTCCGTATTTCTTCCCATTCTAACACATCTTTTTTGAGATGAGATGACCAAAACTGCACGCAGTATTCAAGGTGTGGGGGTCCTGTAGATTCCTATCGTGGCATAATGATATTTGCTGTCTTCTTATCGATCCCTTTCCTAAGGGTTCCTAACATGTTGTTAGCTTTTTTGACTGCATGTTGAGCGGATGCTTTCAGAGAACTGTACACAATGACTCTGAGGTCTCTTTCTTGAGTGATAACAGCTAATTTAGACCCCATCCATTTCTATGTACAATTGGGATTATGTTTTCCAATGTGCATTACCCAGTACAGTACAGGAATCAGGGGCACAATGTTACCAGATGTGCCTGTTACTTTGGGGTAGGCTCATTGATTAGGGTTACTCTTCTTGGGGGAGGGGGGGGTCTGTAATTCTATTAATGTGCTGCTTATGTCACTTGTGTGTTCATAGGGAGCTCTACTCCTTCCTTCTGCAAGTGCCCTCCCAGTGGAGCTACCCTGCAGGACCTCGGTTCCCCAGGGCTGGGTTCCTCCAGCCTAGAACTAGATGAACACGCTCACACGTACGCTCACACTAGCAGAGCGAGTCTGAGCGGACCAGGTCCATCAGCCCTCTCCAGCTGATCCTCTCATATGGCCCTGGACTCAATGGGCTGGGTTAAGCAGCACTTTCAGCTGCTCCCCTCTTATGTGCCCCAAGTTTAACACATCCCTATCCCACTTCCACATTACAATTGTACTGGTAGTAACCCACTTCATGAGCAAACCCCACAGTATTTTTGGGCGCTACCGGGACCTTTAGCTTAGGTAAAAGAAGGGTTGCTGCAGAGTAAATGGGGGAAGCGGAAAATACAGAGTAAAATTTGGAGAGGGAGAGAGAAGCAACCAGCTGAACCATAAAAGTTATTTATTGAATAATAGTGATAACTACACAAGGAGGGCTAAACAAACATAATGGTTACATTTGAAAGGTTAATACCTGAGGAAGAAAAGAAAACGGAGGGGCGGGGGGGGGGGGAATCTCATCCACTCCATGAAGCTTGAACTGGGTGGGGTTCCCAGGTAATGGTGGTAGCTCAGGGTCCTGAGTGCTGGAGACAGGCAGAGCCCCCAGCACAATCAGTCAGGAGATGGAATCCCAGTGGAACTGATGCAGAGTTTGGGTCTATACATCAGAACCCTTCCTTGGGCATAGGTAGGGGGTTTTGTAGAGAAAATACAATGGTTCAAGGGAGAACACTAGATTTGTTTATGGGTAAACTAATGGGTTTTCAAGGGTTTTCTTTAGGCTAGACAATAGGAGCTGATCACTCTTGGCTATGGGTGGTGGTTTTTTTCCAGGGAGCTCACAAGGCAACTAGGCTGCTTCAGTATTTTAGGATAATAAAGATTTATTACTAGAATTGGTCTGATAATTGCTGAGCTAGGTGTGTGCAGGCATAGGTTCATTAGCATCTGGAGCAGGGATTCCCATGATGCAATGCGTCCCTGCTTTTCTGGTCCCAGAGTTCAGTGCGGTTCTCTGTTCCTCATTCTTCATGCTAATTCCTATCCCATCTTTCATGCAGATGAGGCTAGGGGAGTTGTCTCTGTTCTTCATTCTGTATGCAAATGGTCACCCTTCTCAGGAGGGGTGTAGGTGTGTCTCCCAACACCCTTCATTGTTCTCTGCAAGGCTTTTCTCTGATGGGTTTTGGTTCAAACAGAGACTGGTGGGGGCGGGGGGTGTCTTTCATGAGTCAGACAGGCTAGATACTGTGCCCTGGTTCCCCAAAAAACACAGAGCTGACTGGTCTGAAGAATAAGGATGGCAAGTGAAGTCTAGTCCAACTGGAGACCATTCATTCTTTGTTCTTCGTTCTTTTTTCATTAGACTCAGGGAACTTTTGATCAGTTTGGATCTCTGATTGGACTAATAGCACCATACAGCTGTGATTCGCTGGCCACGTCCCGTCAGTGGGTGGTTGACTGTATCAGCTGCCTTCTCTGTATACAAGGTGAGGAGACCATTAGCAGGTATAAGGAATTCTTCACCTTCTTTCACTGTTGAAATGTCCATTTGTCTGCCTATCTAGTTCTTTCTGTCCTGTCTGTTGTTGCTTAGATAACAGAATGGTGGGCATCTTGTAAATAGCTCATTAGAAGAGAAGATTCTGATGTGTAAAGAGCCTAGCACACTTTTGGGAACTGTACAACTAATAAATGGTCTGCATACAGGTAGATAAGGGCTAAATTCCTTAGGGCTTGTCTACACAGGGACAGTAAGGAAAGTTAATCCAAATGAACTAAAGGTGTACATTTCAAATGCATGAGGTAAATGGCATTAAACACATGTGTGGATGCTCTGATTCTGAATTAAAATGGGCCTTATTAATTGTAGTGAATTCCATGAATGAAACTAACCTGAATGAAGGCCACTTTAATTCTAAATAAGTGTGTCCCCACAGGTGTTGAATGAAGTTTAACTAATGCATTTTGAAAATGAATGGGGATTAGCTTTCTTGAATATCTCCATGGAGACAAGCCCTTGGTACTAAACATTTTCATTCTCTTTACCCTGCCACTGGCTGGATTGGAGGGGTTTCCTGGAATAATTCTGTAAACAAAAAGTTCTTCCAGCAGCCCTCTGTCATGAGCATTCTGAGCTACTGGAGTAAGTAGAGGCCATTTTTCCCCTTTGTGAAAGAGTAGGATATTCTTTTCACCTAATGGTTAGATGTTAAGGGATAGAGCTTGGTTATCGTTTAAGGCCATTTCCAATGAGGGTGACCAGACAGCAAATGTGAAACCTCGGGACGGGGGTGGGGGGTAAGAGGAGTCTATCTAAGAAAAAGACCCCAAAATGGGGACTGTCCCTATAAAATCGGGACCCCTGGTCATCCTATTTCCAATGATTCTTAATCAGTCCTAAAAACAGTGTTGGTGATTCAGAAACAGAATAAGGGACTCCAACCTTTGAATGTACAACATAGTAATCCCAGCATTGTTTAGAAGTGACTGATGATGAGCCTGGGTTTCTTGCCAAAGTTTTTTGTCTATCCCCGTCTCTTTTACAAGGAGAGTTTGGTGGAGGGATTCACCTCTAAACTGGACCCTCTGATCTACCTGCATGAGTTGTACTTGAATAGGAGCTTAGATGTAAATAGTGAGAGCAGAGAGACGACTGAAACCAGACACACACAGAAAGCTGCTCCAAGCTGAATACAGTGCTTGTTCAATCCTGGATCATTCACAATAACATACCACTACTGTTAACGTTCAGACATTTTAGGGTGTAATCCTGACTCCATTCCAGTCAACAGGAGTTTTGCCATTGACTTCAGTGGGGCCAAGATTTTACACTATGCTGATGACAACATAGCACATGGATCCTCCCGTATGAAGATCCATGCAGTAGGGGTTCAGTTTCCTTAATCGTTACAGTACTTTTTCTCCTTTTCTCCACTCCAGGCCAGTCCATAAACCTGGGCTCAGCAGAGGAGGAGCTGAGATGTCTCCGTGAAGCACTAACAGCTCCAGACCCCGAGGCTCTGTTTCAGGCATCTTCCAAAATGGCCAGGGTAACTGACTCAAAAAGCTTGTGCGGATGTGCGAGTGACCGGGCACCGTTCATTTGACATTTGCTCTTTCATGATGCCTTTCCGTACTCGGAGCGAGCTGTGGGAGCGGGGCGTTGGCTGCTAGTAACGAGCAAGATGCTTTTCATAGATGTGTGCTCTGAATGCCACGTAAAAACCAGATTCCACAGAACGTTGCACGCCCATGAAAATGCGCACGCGGATGCACACGCATGTACCTATCCAGCAGGGCCGGCTCTTGCTTTCTCACTGATCCAGAGCAGTGAAGCACAAAAAATAATGAAATAAAAGAGCCCCCATGCCGCCCTAAGATTGGCCGGAACACCGCCCCTTGCAATCTGCCGCCCCAAGCACGAGCTTCCTCGGCGGGTGCCTGGAGCCGGCCCTGCCATCCAGCCATCCAGGAGAAAAACTGTGTTAGTGGAACATCAAGCTGAGAAACCACCCAGGATTCATCCCGTCACCTTGTGGGTTTGCCTTCGCCGATATTTGTGTGCACGCCTCTCTTGACTGACTTCTATATGCTGTAAAAAGATGCAGTGTATGTAAGAGACTACAAAGGGAAACTTACCTCCTGCATATCCAGTACAATGTTGTGCTAACTATGCAACAGAGTCTTTGCCTCTAACCTGATATCATTAGTGTAGAAGACAAAAATGTAGTCTATAGACTAGAGAGAGAATTGTAATCCCAAATGGCAAGCTAGACAGGAGGCTAATTCACCATTTGCTGATGCAGGTATATCTTTTTTTCCATTTTTAAAAGTGCTGGAGCCAAACATCATTGCGGTCTCTCCTGTTTTTGATTTGTTCCCAGGTTGTTAGTGAGTACTTTCCCTCCGAACAGGCCACAGACTTTATTGCGGCCACATTGGGTGGTCTGCTGTCTGCTAGCCCCACCTGTGCCACGGCAGCTGGACTATGGATGAAGATCATCCTGAAGGAGCGTGGAGATGCCATGCTGGACAAGGTAAAACTGGGAACTGGAGAGCTTTTCTGCCTAAACTCTAGGCTTTTTGATCTTTGCCCTCATGTGTAAGGAAGAAAAATCTTGCTGTTTCTCCCCCTCGGACATAGAGTCGATTCCATCTCTGTTCCTACCCTAAGATAGGCAATGGCAGAATCAATAGCAGTAGACCGAGATAATCCAAGGGAAAAGGAAGATGGTTGGTTCTTTATTGGTCTAGCTTGTTGCCACAGTATTCAGCCAAGAAAGGCTTGAGAAAACAGACTCTGGGGAAAAGACAAGAAGACAGAATGACTGGCACTTGGAGGCCTCCAGGTATTAGGAGGCCTATGGCTAAGGGCTACATGGATTAAAAAGAGCACTGGGCTATTGCCACCCTCTTGCCAGGTTTCTGAGCCTGGCCTCCAGCCCGAGCAGGAACAGCTCCACTTTTAGCCCCATCGTGCAAGCCCCACAGGCCCAGGTTGACCTGAGCTCTGAAACTCACTGCTGTGGGATTTTTTTGCTGTGTAGACCTACTCTTTAAGAAGAGAAGGAAGGAGGGAGAAAACTCTAGTGTCTTTGGGATCCACTATTTATATGCCTTATTCTGGAGCCCAGTCCATCAGGGCTAGATGAAAGGAGCACTCCACAAATCTTCTAACAAGGCTGGTGAAAGGCCTCAGGACAGGGAACCCTCGCAGCAGAACTGCCATGTTTGCACAGTGTTTTGAAGATGTGAAGGGCTAGGAATGAATATGAGAGGTAGTCCCCTGTTCATAGTCCCAGGCATTTACACACTGTCTTTAAAGAACTTGCATATTTTGTGCTTGTGGTTGTTGATGAGCTCTGCATTCTTTGAGGCAAATGGTCAGATTTGGCTGCTTAAATCACAGCTGCAAAATCTGGGCAAGCAAAGCTGCCTTTTGTGCATGTGAACTGGTTTATGTAATGCATAGCGGGGCACCACCACATTAAATTACCTGGTATGTCTATGTGTGTGTCAGTGTTAATTTTTACAGCCGTGTGTGGGCTCAAGTTACGCAGACGTATTTGAACATTTGCTTCTTGAAGTGAGGCATTTCTAAAAAAGCAGCAAATGGCTAAATAAAGGTTTTGATTCTGTAGACTGAATGGAGAGAAAGAAAAAGGGACATTTCTTTCTGGTTTTGTTCCTTCCAGGTGCCAGATATCCTGGCTATACTATATCGCCACATGCCTACTATCCAGGAGGGCAGCTTGAGGCAGTTCCTGGTGGAGGCAGTGTCCATTCTAGCTCACCATCACCAAGAGGCAGTGATCTCCAGCCTCCTCAGCAAACGTCTGCCGATGGACAGGTATATACCGCTACCTATTGCATTCATCTTGGTAAAACATGGATCCCACAGCTTTACTAGGAGATGTAGGGCTTCATTTAAGCCGCAAACAGTTTGGGATCATTCCTAAGGGTTAATAGCCTGGCTCTTTCTGCAGGAAGGTCCAAGAACATGTTAAGGTGGGGTGCGGAGAGAAATTAAGTGTCATTCTGTTTCCATTCAGGGATAGCTGCTTTGACATCCTAAAGATGTATCTTTACTGGTATAACTGGAGTGTATTGTTGGAAACATCTACCTCTCTAGACGCCTGAACTGAGCTCACTCTGGAAATGAGCAGTGGCTGTTGGTTTCCTGGTAGCATGACAGCTTCAGGTGCAAATCCCTGGCTGATTGCAAAGACTAGGGCCAATATTATCATCAGACCTCTGCTTGGTATCAGTGAGGGTGTGGCTGCTAGAGCAGAGTTGCCATCCTTGGTACTTACAAGTGGACTGGAAGCAGATCCATCATTTCATTTCAAGATCCCTAACTGAGGTATCAGTTATCAGTGCTGGAATCTAAGACCATAAGAACAGCCATACTGGGTCAGACCAAAAGGCCATCTAGCCCAGTAGTCTGTCTTGCGACCGTGACCAGTGCCACATGCCCCAGAGGAAATGAACCCAACAGGTCATTGTCAAGTGATCCATCCCCTGTTGCCCAGTCCCAGCTTCTGGCAAACAGAGGGTAGGGACGCCATTTGTGAAGGGGACCTAGGATGGCCATGAACATTCGTTCTCATAGTTGTATGTCCATCTAGTAGGAATCTGGCTTTTCTTTCATCCACTTGCCTTCCAAACCCTAGATCTTTGGGAGCCACATGCTCATGATTCCATATTGACTGGGAAGTGGAGAAAACAGGAAGTGAGGTTGGTGCTCTGTGTCCTGTCCTTCTGAAGTCTAGTATTAATGGTTAGGCTGCAGGAGGACTAGGTCACTTAACTTAGTTCTGTAACTGGAAACTCAATGTTTAAACATGAGGAGCATTAAAGGAGGACAGGACTCCTAACTCTCTCATCATAGGCAAGGAGAACATTTGGTCTTTGCTAAAATATGACACATTCAGGGTGAGCCACAAAAGCGTCCAGGGCTCACCTGTAACTTCTGTTAAACTGCAGTGACACCGCTGAGCAGTGGAGATCTCTGGGGGGAGATCCCTTGCTTGCCACTCAAGTCCTACGAGCCCTAATAGAGAAGATAAAGACTCCAACAAGAACAGAAGGCAGCATCACCTCAGAGACCGAAATTGACAGGCATTTGGCAGCTGCTGAACCTCTCTTAGTAAGTTAGATGGCAGACACGTCTTTCAGGCTTTCCTGTGCCCTGCGATAATCCTGCTGATGGAAAGCTGGAAGTGTGGTATAATATTGCTGTGTGGGCACTTCTCCTCTGATGGACTGTTTCCCTGAGTCCAGCTCTGCTGCCTGTGGAACAAATACGGCAGTTTTAGATACGTTACTGATTTACTTAATACTATCTGGCCATTAGAAAGTCTTGGGAGCAGGTTTCTTTGCAAATCTTCCTTTGGACTCACAGCATGCCTTGGGAGGTCATACACATTTGTACAGATGTGGGAAAGTGAGCCACGAGTTAAGCAAGTTGCTCGCTGTCATTCAAGTTACTGGCAGAAGGGAGAATTTCGTACAGCAGATATCAGACGGGGAGAGAGGGTGTGATGGTGTTGGGAAGAGATCTCCTTTTTTACCATGCTCTCCTTTCAGGCAACATGTGCCATCTCTGAGGTGGTGTCAGCCCTGCAGTCGAGCAAAGCTGTGCGGGAACTGCTCCCAGAGTTGTTTCCTCTTCTCCTGCAGCAGGTCAGCCAAACCCTCGGACAAAAGCTGCCTTTGCCAACGAGAAGCAGCCCGAGAGAAATCCGAAAAGGGCTACAACTTACTGAGGGCAACCCTTGCCGGTAATTAGAAGGAAGGGAGAGAAACCAAGAGAATTCCAGGAGAGTTGTGTGACGCTCCCGAGGAGTTCCCAGGGTTACGAGGCACCTTACCACCACGTGCCCTTCGAGTGAGGAAGTCTTGTCTGTGCCTGCTGTGGGTCAGTTCCCTGAAACTACCAGGCTCTGGCAAAACAAACACTGCCACCCAGGCCTCCTCAGACCTCAGTCTCTTTGTACAGGTTAATGACAGGCACACACCCACCCCCGAGTCTTCTGACCATTCCGTATAGTGTCCAGCCCAGTTTATTACTTCTACTTTAGACTCTGTACTCGATACTTAGACTCTGTACTGCAAAACACACAGCACTTAGATATATTTCTAGTGAAAACAAGAAGGGAGATTATCAAAGAACAGAGATTCCAGTGACCGTCAGTAAGAATGCAAGCAAAAAATGGTTACATGTCAAATGAAATCATAACCTGCTCCTAGAAACTAAACTTAACCAACAGGTTAACCTCCTGTCTAAAGATGTTTCCCACCCAAAGTTCTCAACCAAGCCTGATCACGACCCCTCTTTCATGAAGCAAACTCGCGGTCCATCTACTTCCTAAGTGAAAGATGTCCCCCAAATAGACTAGAGCAAACCTTTGATGTGTACCCCAAAATTGGGTCCCCATCCCCTGTCTACTTCCTGCTACTTTTCTTTCTTTAAAGTTCTCACAGTCCTTCTCAACTGAATGTACATGAAGCATGTAGGGTTCACATGTAAACAAACAGATGGATAAACATTTCTTGCCTGAAAGAAAACCATTTTGTCACCTTTCCTGGTGACTAGTCCCGAGACACAGATCCTAAGAATGTAATTTTCAATGCATATCCATGACTCTTTACACAGCATCTGTACATGCGTTTCACAATGATCTTGGTGACATGGGCTTTTATTTGAGACTCATGGGGCAATCTTTTAGTGAACTAGAATGTACGTACCAGGCCCCTCGGGACCCACTCTGTGCCCCTCGCCAGTTAACACTAAGATTCCTGAGTCCTCAGTTGACTTCAGCTCTGGTAGCACATTAATGTACATTTCCCACCAATCTCACAACATGATTAGTTTCTCTTCTTGTTGTGTTTCTTTATTCCATGCCAACAAGGTGCTCAAATTACAGACTTCATGGTTTTATAATGTCTCTGAATTTTCCTAGGAAACCAGGATCTCAGCTCTGTTCACGGATGGGCAGCAGGTATCAAATAAACATAAGGAAGTACTACTTCACACAACACACGGTCAACCTGTGGAACTCATTGCCAAGGGATGTTGTGAAGGCCAAAAGTATAACTGGGCTTTTTAAAAAAAAAGAATTAGATAAGTTCATGGAGAACAGGTCCATCAATGGCTATTAGGCAAGATGGTGAGGGATGCAACCCCAAGCTCTGGGTGTCCCTAGGCCTCTGACCGCCAGAAACTGAGACTGGACAACAGGGATTGGATCATTTCATGATTGCCCTGTTCTGTTCATTCCTGCTGAAGAAGCTGGCATTGACCACTGTTGGAAGAGAGTGTACTGGACTAGATGGACCATTGGACTGGCCCAGTAAGGCTGATCTTAGGTAGTGGCCACAGTGGGTCAGGTTTTCAAGATGGGTGCCTCAGTTTTGTCCACAAAACTTGAATTTGTTCAGATGGATGGGTACCTAGCTATGTGATTGCAGGCGCTGCAGACACGAGTATATATTCTGCTCATGCTGTTGGCCCATGTGCAGGCCCATTTTAGGTACCTACATGTGACAGGGTGGTAGGCTGTGCCCCGGCCTCTTCCATGGACACAGACTGCTCCAAGTCCCTCCAAAGTGTTCTAGGGATGCCTGCTCCTGAGATCCTGGTGGTAAGGGCTCTGATGACTCTTTGACCGCAATGGATGATCTTAAGTCACCTTTACGCTTGACCTTTGTTTTCTTTCTCCTCCCTCTTGTCTATACTTTCGTGTCTAGGTTTCTCCAGCCCCTTTACATATATTTCCTCTTTACCTGGCCCTTCAGGTTTTATTTCCACCCTTCTGGGCCTCCATACCTGCCTTGGTGTCCCTGTTAGAAAGGGATTCCAGTCCATGCCCAGTAGAAGGCAGTGGGGCAATCCATCCACTACCGCTACATGTTTCTGCCTAAACTTCCCCTTAATATTCAGAGTCCTTAAAATTGGGCAGAATTTATCGTCCCCATGGACACTGGGCAGAATTTATTGTCCCCATGGACCTGGTATTCAGTTTTGATCCTACCTCTGGGAAGTATCCAGTGGGGTTTCACTAACTCCTGCCTGATTAGCAAACAGGATGAAGCTGTGTCCATTAGTCCCTTTGCTGGCTCCTCCCTACCCAGACCGATACGGTAGGTACTTTCTTTTTTCTTTCCTGCCTGGGAGTCTTGTCCCAACCACAAAACTGGGCAAACCCACAGTCCATTTTAGGACAGTCTCTTTTTAGATGTCCTTCACGTCCATGGCGGAAGCACACTGTAGGCCAAGCTCCCACTACAGTTCCTTGAGGCTCCTCCCTCTTCTTCTTGCTGCCCTTCCCAGCTGTAGGCACTCTGGTCCTTCTCAGATCTAGTCCCTTAAACCACTGACTCACCCTGGGAATGTCCGCCTCTGCAAATTCCTCTCACTTTAACTGTGGGGTCCAGATGAACTGGCTGGCGCCACAGAACCCGTCCTCGGATATGCTCAGGGAGACTCTGAAGAAACTTCTAGAATCATGCACTCCATGATCTCCCCCACAGTCTGAGTATCTGGCCTTACCAATGAGTGGCCCAATCTTTTAATTCCTGTCCAAATGCACAGAGGCATAATCCCTCAATCCATCTTTCAACTCTACATTTCTGGCAGTACTTTTCTGTGGACAGGCCCCACCTCGTCCAGCATGGCTGCCTTAATCATGTCATAGTCTCTTGCCTGCTCATCACTAAAAGCCCTGTATGTGCTTCCCCGGTTAAATAGGGTGTCAGTTGAAGGGCCCACATTGTTCTGTCCCTAGGACGTCTCACTGCTGCTCCTTGAAGAGTAACCAAAAACACATCGGGGTTGTTCGCAGGTCCCATTTTACAGTCTGATCTCCTGTGCCTGGTTTCCATTTCCTGTCACAGGACTCACCAAACTTTGGAGGAGTTGTTGGCAGACCTGGGCTTGCTCCCGTATAAATTCCTGACGGCTCTTTTGCTGTTAAACCTACCAGGCAAGGAAAGGCTGTTTTTCTGCCTGGTGGGATTGTTGGAAGGTCTATCGGGTCTTCTACACCAGTGGTCTCCAAACTGGGGTGCGCGGGATGATCCCGGGGGGTGCGTGGCAGCAGAAGCGCCGCCGGACAGCACTCCGCCGTTTTTTTCCTTCGGCGGCAGCTCTGCATGTCCACAGCTGGTGCTCCCCTCTGGCGGCCCACCTGCGGCAGGTCTTCCATCGGTGGCGCGTCTGCGGCAGCTCACTCTGGGGGTGCGTGAGCCAAAACGTTTGGAGACCACTGTTCTACACCAGCAGTTCTCAACCGGGCCGGTTTTAGGGGGTCTGCCAAGCAGGGTTGGCTTTAGACTAGCTGGGGCTTAGGGCAGAAAGCTGAAGCTTTGAGCCCAGCCGGGCTGGAGCCCTGAGGCCCAGCACCTGCACTAAAGCCCCGAGCCCCTGCACCCTGTGGGGTTAAAATCCGGAGCCAGGAGCCCCAAACTCTGATGCCTGGCAGGGCAGAGGCCTGGAACTGGGCCATGGAGTATTTCTAGCATGTTGAGGGTGGGGGGAGGCTCAGAAACAGAAAGGTTGAGAACCCCTGTTCCACACTTCTCTTTGCTGCTTCATCACCCGTTTCAGTGTTCCCTCCATCACCGGACTGCCAAACCTCTACACCGGCTTCTCCAACAGGCTCTCCATTTGCATAGATAACAGGGAAATCCCTGATGAGCCCCCAGCTGTGACAGAGAGGGGTGTTGCACCCCCACATCTTCCACAAACACAGTCCGCGTTGAGACTTTTTTCCTTCTAAGCACCAACATATAGTCTATTTAATCCCCCTACCAATACATAGCACCTTTATATTGTATCTCAACTTTCTAAACTCTTCTCCAAAAGTCGGGTGGGGGGTAAGGTGTTTCCACTCAGAGACCTCACTTTGTCAGGCTCTTCTAGCTTTTTGTCTTTCTGTTTCTCTTAGGGTGACCAGACAGCAAGTGTGAAAAATCAGGACGGGGGTAGGGGTGTGGGGCGGGGGGGAGGGAATAGGCACCTGTATAAGATAAAGCCCCAAATATCAGGACATCTGGTCACCCAAGTTTCTTTCTCTGTCTGTTCCCCTCAAAGGGCTCCTGCCCATGTCCTTTTACACAGTTTCCCTGTTAATGGAATGATTGGTTCCTTGACTCACTAGCCCCAATCTGACCTTGTAATCAGGTACACCTCTCTCCAATTAGGCCTTCTGTGAGGAACGGAATTAGTAGGAATAGTGACCAGAGTGCTGACTCAAGTGCAAACCCTCAGCACTCTGTCACCTCATATCTGGAGATATGACCCCAGAATGTCCATTAGTGATCACCACACTCGCTGCCCCCTGTTTCTGGGTCCTGATCATGTACCTTTTCCATATCACTTTACTCTGCTAGTGCCCATAGTCCTTGCAGAAAGAGAAAAAGGACTGCAAAATTTTGTCCCTAGCAAAACTAGTCCTATGAGATGTATGAGACTGAAACTTACCTCCCAGCATCAAGTCGTTCCAGGGACACTGGTGTCCAGGACATTGCCAATGGATGAACTGCCGATTGAACAGCAGACCTGAGAAGTAACCGGGGCTTCCTGACTCTCTGTTCAAGCTGCACCTTCCTCCTGATTGCTGCAGTTCTGTGCCTCTCTTTCCCCAGGCTTTCTATCAAAGCATTCGAGTCTGTGCTTTTCAAGGGTGGGAACGAGAGACTGGTGAGAGCGCTCAGGAAGCAGAGGACTTGGACTCTTGTGGAAAACCCCAAGACACACCATGAGGGAGTGTGTCTGCTGGTGAGGTAAGAGATCTAGGAGGCATCATTTTATCCTTGGGAATGAGTAGCCAATAGAGTGGCTGAGAGGGAACCTCCCGTTTATAGCTTTGTGGGCGGGGGGTGCGGGGGTGTCCTGGGTGGAAACACACAGCTCCCACTCCTAGATATCAGAGCTGTCTGCTCAGAGCAGCTGAGTTTTTTTGAAGTGTGCAATCTAGCCCATGAGCGGTTTCTTTTGTCTTCCAGGCTTCTGCTAAGATCTGGACTCATAACACCTGAGATCATACAGAGCCTCCTCCCCTGGGTGAATTCCCCCACAGAAAACCACCGAGTCACCAGCACAGCTTTCCTTGCCCAGGTAAGACACAGGGCTCTGAAGAGTAGTTTCACCATTAGACTGTTGTCTGCCTTTCTTTCGGGAGTTGTACAGTTCTGTTCGTAGGAGTAATTGTCATTTTAGACAGTAGAATAGGTCCTCCTTTATATGGAAACCTCACCAGGAACTTCACGATACCTTTCGGAGTCCTTCTCTCTCTGTGGTTTTTATTGCCGTCATTGCCTATACTAGCTACACAACCACAGGTGCTGGCTGAGAGAGATACGGACAGAGTTTGGCTGACTGGACCTCTTCTGCCAAGTCCTAGTGCTGATCCTAACCAACAGCTCCTGATTTTGGTTTCGCTCAGCAGATCTTCTGAATGAACCTAGTGTCCTAGTACTACCAACCAAGCAACCTACAACTACATTAATGTCTATCTTAGGTTCTCATTACTCTAGTATCTGAGTACCTCCAAACTCTTTAATGTCTGTATCCCCACCACACTCCTGCGAGGTAGGGAAGCACTATGTTTCCTATTTTACAGGCAGGGAACTGATGCACAGAAGGGCTAAGTGACTTGCCCAAGGTCACACAGGAAGTCTTTGAGGGAGCAGGAAATGGAACCTGGGTCTCCTAAGTCCTAGGCTAGTGTGATACCTGCCGCAGCATCCTCCCTTTCCACAGCCTTCCTCTAACATCTGCATCATATTTCCCACTTATGCTAAGCAACTATCTTCGGGGCTCATCCGCTTCTAAGAAAAACAACCTCTCTGTGCCTGTGATGGGCTGTACCTGAGCTTTGAGGCTCCTTACAAGAGGCCCCGTGGTCCTACTACACCCTGCCCCAGGAAAAGAGCCCCCAGTCTGGGTCTGTCTAGAGAGGCTTCATGAAAGCAGCCAATCCGAGCCCATGAGGCTCGGCTAAAAGGAGCTGAAGGGCCTTAGCAGGTCAGTTCCTGGCAGGAACTGGAGGGGCAAGAAAGGGCGCTGCTCTCTGGCCACAGAAATTCAGGGGACAGCCAGAGTTTGATTCTGGCAGCCTTTACTTAAGCTGGGTTTTCAGGAAGAGAGTCCCGAAGAACTTTAACCCTGAGGTGAGGGTGAAGCTAAAAGTGGCCGGTAGGAAGAAGCGACAATGAACTGAAATCAAGCAGTGCCTAGCTCCTGTTGATAGGATCCATGGTTTGGAACCCAGAGTTAGGGGCAGGCCCAGGTTCCCCTACCACCAACAGTGGCATAAGCCCCATGGAGGGGTCAATGCTAATGGAGAGCTTGAACAAAGGGCAGAATGTAAAGGACCCAGAGTTGGGGCTGGAGACCCAAGTGAGGGCAATGGGATTGTTCTGGACTACCCCAGAAGGGGTTCGTTTGGACTTTGGGACTCAGCCAGAGGCCTGAGCCACAGAAGGCTCACTGAGGACAGCCGGCAGGGTGCACCAGGGGTGAGAAAAGGACTGTGATACCATACCCAGCCACTAAGAGGCTCTCAAGAGGTGAGTGGATCCCTATTCTAGTGCCCAAAAGGAAAGCTCCATGTTTTGTAGACCTTTCTCATTTGTGTGGAATACTAAAGTTACAGTGTATTATGTGCCAAGTATCAGAGGGGTAGCCATATTTGTCTGTATCCTCAAGACTGGGGCTGTAGGAGGACTCCTTGTTGTTTTTAGCGTATGACATGTCTGCTCAAATTCTATTCCCAATCTTAATGATCCTATTGGGGCTAATGGACAGGTTGATTTTCTTTCAGCTAATGAGTGATCCCATGCTCAGGGAGAAGAAGTTCCTGAAGTCAGTCTTACGCATCTTGGAAGAAAGGTCACATGATAGGAACAGCATTGTCCGGCAGATGGCTGTAAGAGGCCTGGGAAATTTAGTCTATGGGGCACCTGAGAAGGTAAGAGAGAATCCTGACTAGAATGCAGCATAACTAGAGAAACCAAGGGAAATAGTTCTTCGGAGTTTACAGAGGCTGCACACAATGCACTAGGCCAAATTCTGCTCTCTCACATACCCGAGTAACCTCTTTGCAGTCAATACAGGGCAAGCTAGATCCTTTGCTAAGCTGGGCATAAGCAAACAATCTGTGCACTTTAATATGACCATGTGTAAATGTCTCCATCTAGGAATAAAAAATGCAGGCCTTACTTACAGGATGAGAGACTCTATCCCAAGAAGCAACGATGCTGAAAACCACTTGAGTCATGGCAGAGAATCAGTTGAACATAAGGTGTCCCAATGCAAAGTTGTGGCCAAAAGGGCTGAAATGATCCTTAGAGGCATAAAGAGAGGAATCTTGAATAAGAGTAAAGAAGTTCTTTTCCCTCTGAATATGACGCTCATGTGAGCACTGCTGGAATGCTGTGTCCAGATCAGGTCTCCACAATTCAAGAAGGATGCTGATAAATTAGAGAGGATTGAGAGGAGTCACAAGAATTCTCAAAGGATTGGAAAAGATACCTCTAGTGATAGACTCAAGGAGCTCAATCTATTTAGCCTTACAAAGAGAAGGTTAAGGAGTGACTTGAGGACAGTCTATAACTACTCACATGGGGAACACATTTTGAGAATGGGTTCTTCCCATTAGCAAACAAAGGTATAAGAAGATTCAATGGGGGAAAATGAAACTAGACTAATTCAGACTGGTAATAAGGCATTGATTTTTAATGGTAATTTTAATTAACCATTGGAAGAATTTACCAAGGGTTGTAGTGGATTCTCTGTCACTAGCAATTTTAAAATCAAGATTGAACGTTTTTCTAAAAGATACACTCTAGTTCCAACAGAGACTATTTCGGGGAAGTTCAGTGTTATGCAGGAGGTCAGGCCGGATAATCACAAGGGTTCCTTTTGGCCTTGGAATCTAAGTAACTAGGAATCTAATGTTAGGATGACACAGGTGTATTATGGCACCAAGTTTGGCTCATTGTAGCTCGAACCTGGTCTGAAATATAGCTATAGGTCTCCGGGGGTAGGAGGGGGAGATGAAATTCCCACAGCTTCATAACTGCTAAAGAAAATGTATTAGAAGTGTGATCAGTGATCAGTGTTCTTTAATGTCATATTTTTGTCCAGGTGAAAAAGCACAAGAAGTTTCTTATGGTCATACTGATCAGGGCCTTAAGTGACCCTTTCAGTTCTGAAGTCATTGGTGAGAGCATGAAAGCAGTGGCCAAAGTCCTGAAGGAGTTGAAAGAGAAGGACATAGGTTCTTCCTTCAGAGACCTCACCCAACAGATCCGGACCTACTTTGACAACGTATGTGACCAGAACTCTCCAGCCCCAGTTCAAGCGATCTTGATTAGACTCCATTTACTCCCTGGGCATTGCTCATGTCAGAGTGAAGAGATGTTTGGGCCCCAGGGAAGAGAGGTGTTTGACGGAGGAGGAGAACATTAGGAGGATGGGGATGACATCCCTGCTCCCACAGTCTCCCCGTTCTGTTCTTCTTTCTTGCCACTGAGAACCTCAAAGAAAGTCTGAATACTAGATTAGATAGCTAGATAACCATGAAAAGGGGGTTCCAAGGTACAACAGAGGGTGTTGGGCCTGCTCTATACCATTTTTATGTGAGAGGGTTGGAATGATTCCGTTTTTGCAGAGAATTTTGAGATTTCAAATTTTGGTTTTGTTCCTATTTGTGGGACTCCCTCTCCCCAAACTTCAAAACTCTTTGTGAAACGGAATTACTATTCTCAACCGAGCTCTATTGAAAGCCTTGGGTCCGGGCAGTCTGCTCTCGGTGCTGGGAACCCAGGAAACTGTGGGAGCTAGAAGTGCCAGGGAGTTGCAAATTTGAGAGCCAGGGTCCCAGACGCTGTGGGTTTGGAAGCCCACGATCCCAGTCAGCCTGCTAGATCGGCTTCCAAGGAGCTGAATGGGTGCACTGTCAAGACAGCAGGCAGGTTTCTAAGGACCCCTGCCTGGCTTCTGGAGGAATTTCATGAAAATGGAACTGTCGCTAAAATAGTTTGATGAATCAGCAAATTCAAATCAAAAATTCGTGCATGAAAGTGTTTCCGACTAGCTGTAGTTGGAATCCCTCAACTTTAGCGTAGAAGAGATGGCTGTGCGAGGTACGTGATGTGATTGTCCCTTAGTTACTAACTTGTGGGGCTTTCTTGGCTGTAGGAGGACGATGCTCTTCGTTTATTGTCCTTTGTCCTATTTGGCATCCTGGCCCGCCTGACCAAAAGAAAATGGAAGGGCTATTTCGCCGAGCAGGTTCGACAGAGCTGGGTCACACTTCTGCTGCACCTGCAAGACCCGAACCCCAGGGTTTCAGTGGTAAGACCGAGAGTGACTTATTTACTAAGCCAAAGGAATCTTCCTCCCAATGCCAGGGGAGCTCTGCTATTCCTGCCTGCTGTGGAGGCCCAAATTCTCCCCTCAGTTCATTGCCCTCCTGCTGAGTCAGTTCCCGCCAGGTTGCTCCATGGCTGCCTCACCAGAATCCAGGATAGGTCATGGGTCTGAGCCCGACAGCTCTCTCTTCCTGTCTGTCTCTGCACCCCAGGCCCCTGCCTCCCCAGAACAGAAGAGAGACCTGTGAAGCAGCTTTCATAGGTAGATCTGTTCCAAAAAGACATTGATGCTACCTCTAGGTTGCAGTGGAAGCTCTCCCCTCTATTAGTCATTCCTGCATGTTTTCTGCCAATTACATCCAGATGAATCCCTTTTTATCCTGGAATAGATGAGCAGGCAAGCAGACGAGTTCCCTTTGAATGACCATAGCACTCAGTAGGGAACAATTAAATGGTGTGACACGCTTTCTTTTTTTCAGGAATGCAGAGCTACGTTTCACCTCTGTGTCCCGTTTTTGGGACTGAAGAGGCTCCAAACTGCAGTGAATGAACACCTTGATAGCACAGCTGAGCTGAAGCCTGAGGAGCTCCAGGTGGACGTTTGCAGACACCTTGTGAGTGAGCTGTTGACGTGTCTGAGATTCTTGACTGGAGTGGCGTGTGGTGGTGTAGAGGTGTGCGGGAGATGTGTGACGGGTAATGGAAATAAGGGTCAGAGTGGGATATATGACTGAGGGTGATGGAAAATGTAAATCTGCCACAGATCCCCATTTTTCCCACGTCCACCCAGTCACCTGTTCTTTCTCTGATTTACTTGTGGCTCGTAAAAGCATGTGCTGGCAGTCAAAGGGCACTTCTAGCCAGAGAGAGCTCATGTGTCCCTGATTTCCTCTAGGCCAAAGAGAATGCCGAGCTGCTGGAGAACTTGTACAAAAGCACCATCACGTACTTCTGTAGCAGCTGGGAAGAGATCCGGGCAGTTGCAGCCAAGTTAGCTGGTGAGAGATGATGCCTAGTGTCCCTTTTGGTATTCCCATTGAGGGAGAGAGAAAAAAATCCCACCGTGCAGCCATTAATCTCTCTGTGCCTCAGCTTCCCATACATAAATGGGGATGTTAATATCCCTACCTCTCCAGTGTGGTGGTCGGAGGAAATCATGACTTGCTATAAAGTGCTTTGGGATTGTTGCAGGGAAAGCATGGTGCAGTCATTTAGTAGTAAAGGCTGGGACACTGTCTCGTAGGGCATGTTTACACTTGGAGCTGGGGGTCTAATTCCCAGCTTGATGAGACATACCCGCACTAGCCCTGAGTGCTAAAAATAGAGAGTAGCTGCGATGGCAGGAGCAGCAGGAAGTTTAAGCACCCCAAGTATGATCCCATCCAAACCTCAAAGTCGATTCTCAAGGTGGCTAGCTCCTCCCACTGCTCGTGCTGCTTTACCTTCTTTCTAATTTTAGCATGCGAGCGCTGTCTGAGCTAGAGTGGGCCTGTCCCATTGAACTGGGAGTGATCTCCCTCGCTCAAAGTGCAGATCCACCCACAGTGTTGCTCAGTGCTCTTCACTACTACTTCATCATTGGGAGGCATGCAGCCCACCTGCCCTCAGCGCCTGCTGTTTCAGGTTCCTGGCCACACCACCTTGTCAAGGAGGCAAAAGGTTCCTCCGCTTTGGCCCTGTGCCCTCTTCTCCCAAGCATACCCAGGTGAGACAGGCAGGTGTTGTGCCCTAAGTCTCACCTATCAGTCACCTTGTGGGATCCCTGCTTAGAACTCACTTATTCCTAGCCCCAGTCCTTTGCTCAGACCACTGGACCAAGACACTAGCTTAGTATGTCTCCAATAACTGACAGCAGTGGCAAGAGGAACACAGACTCTTTAAAGCAAATGGGTTTTGTGTAAACATTCTTAAAAAAAAAAAGTCTCTCATTCTCTTCAGTGTGGACTCTAAACTGCACTAGCATCCTCTTGCCCACAGCTCACCCTTAGGCCCACAGTAGGAGAGACCAAAGACCTGTCTAGGGGCTGCTAATATCACTTTGCACTCAACAAGGGAAGGTTTTATTGTTGTTGTTTGTTTTCCATTGTGTATTTAGGCATCATCCTGGAACACACAGACAGGCAGCGTATGAAATGGCTGGACCTGGAACATCTGCTGATGTGTAAGTAATAAGTACAGCTGAAGTTCTGCTCATCCGTGAGTTCTAAAGGAATTTAGCTGACAAGCAGCTGTAACAGATAGCACTGGTGCAAAGTGCATCAGCCATACGTCAAAGGACAAATTCACTCTTGCCCAGTAGAAAGTCAGCTTTAATTTCCCCTGAAGGAGGAAGCTGCAGAGGGTGTGATGTGAGTCCGTGCATCTCCTGGTTGTCCTGGCAAGGCCCCCTCCGCAGCCAGTGCTATCCACTCTTTGGGCTTTATTGGCTCTCTGTGGACTCCCCAGGTGAGGAGAAATTGTAGCCACTTTCTGCTCCCCCAAATTTCCCACCAGCAATTTTTCTTCCAGTAGGTGCCCTGCATCCTGCACAAAGCAGCTTGGACCTGGCCTCTGTTCAATTCCAGGGTTATTGGAGCTCAGACAGTGGCTCCTGAATAGAGATGGAAAATAAACTTAAAAGTGGAAGCTATTGAAACAATGGACCTTCTTCCATTTACAGCAGAGTGGATGACTTTCTGGTCGAGTCAGGGTCTCCCCACTTGTTGGGAGCATGGAAGGGAGCCAATGGAGGAAGCTAAAGCTTTCTTTGTATTGGAGAGCTTCTGTAGCGTGGTATTCAGAGGTAGTAAGTCTCCAGCTATTTCCAGCACAGGTGACAATATGAAAAGTGAGGCATATTCATCTCTCATGTCTTTTCCACCCCAATAGAAGGACTGAGCCTAGTTTCACATTTTACCATGTGATCATTCTACTCTGGTACTTCAAGATTCTGTGATCACGCTTAGTTGTGATTTGACAGTCTGTATACTAACATGTTGTCCTGTGTCATTTCAGCTCTCCAGGTCCTCAAGAAAGACCCAAGTCCCTCTGTCCAGCTGGTGGCAACGGAGGTCATAAGTGACATCTGTCCTGGCCGAGTGCTTGGGGACTGAAGCGGAACGGAGACAAACAGAAGGCGCTCCAGTAGTATAAGGGCCCTACCGTCAATCAAACGTTAACCCCACCCTTGGCCCTCGTAAGCCTTGCCCACCGGTCACTGGAAGTCCCAAGCCATGAGGTATTACTTCCAGGGTCAAGGCGGACAAATGACCGGAAGCAAGGTGTGTCATGTGACCCCTCTAAGAACTCCTCCCATTGTCCTCTACCAATCGGGATGGGTTTCGCCCTGATAAGAACGCCCCAAGAGAAGATTTGACCAATCAGGGGGAGTTCCGGGGCAGGATGACCTGTCTGGAAGTGGTTCGTGTGACCCCTCTAAGAATTCCTCCCACCACCCTCTACCAATCAGGAGGGGTTTCAGCCACTGGAAACCACCCCGAGAGGAGGTTTGACCAATCATGGGGAGTTCCGGGGTGAGGTGATCTGTCTGGAAGTGGTTTGTGTGACCCCTCTAAGAATTCCTCCCACCGCCCTCTACCAGTCAGGAGGGGTTTCAGCCACTGGAAACCACCCCGAGAGGAGGTTTGACCAATCATGGGGAGTTCCGGGGTGGGGCGATCTGTCTGGGAGTGGTTTGTGTGACCCCTCTAAGAATTCCTCCCACCGCCCTCTACCAATCAGGAGGGGTTTCAGCCACTGGGGACCACCCCGAGAGGAGATTTGACCAACTGGGGGGAGTTCCGAGGTGGGGTGACCCGTCTGGAAGTGCTTCGTGTGACCCCTCTAAGAACTCCTCCCACCACCTTCTACCAATCGCGATGGGTTTTGGCTGCAGAGGACCGCCCTGAGAAGAGATTTGACCAAAATGGGGCAGGTTCTTGGATTGGGTGAACCGTCCAGAAGAGGGTCATGTGACCCCTCTAAGAACTCCTCCCAACGCCCTCTGCCAATCAGAGTGCAGCACCATCACCCCATAAGTCCCAGCGCTGGGCAGAGGAAGCCATCTCTTACCAAGAAGACATGTTTTAGAAATTGTGGAAAGGCTGAGAGGAAACATGGACTCCTTTACCACCCCCGTGAGACCTTCAGATTTTGTTTTAGCTCCGAGGACCTTTGGAGTTGTGTGGAGAAAGCGCTACAGCAGTGACAGTTCCGAGGAGGGCCCTTTGACTCAACCGTTGATGGCTACGTCGGAACCTGACCCCAAAATCCAAACCTTTGTGAGGCACCCCAGTGAGTGTGACAGCCTCTCATTGTCCATGCCCTAAAGTTGGAAGGCGATTGTGGCTTGGGGGAGTCACAAGGTGAACGGGAAAGATGGCGCTCAGGTAAATGAATGATTAAGAAGCGACTGTCGATCATGGGGGTGTAATGGGGTTCGGAATCGACCTGGCATTGCATAAATCTAAAAACAGGCAGTGGGGTGCTTACACTGTTTTTTTCTGAAAATCTCTCAACAGCTCGACGATCCCTTTCTAGAGGCCTTTGAGAAGTTGCACATCGGTAGCCCTGTGGGAGTAAATCCATCGTGCATCAGCTGTTTTTGCTCCTGTCTGAGACCCAGATCTCAAGAGGAAAATCCAGAAAAGGACAAAAATGGAAGAATGAACCAGCTCAGACTCCCTTATGGTAGGGGTCATGGCGTCCTTTGTTTCAGGCGGCTGTAAAAGATTGTGTTAAACCAGGCGATTAATAAAACTTATTTAAATGTGTGAGAATGAACGTGTCCCCCTCCATACTTGTGTTCATAAAAGACGGTCCCAGGAAGAGTCATGTCTCCACAGACGGCTCTGTTAAAGAAAATCTGTTAAACCCCCAGGAAAGTTGGGGGCTTTGACGGGGTCAATCTTCTTTTTCAAGTGGCCAAAAAGCATCATAAAACTTTAAATAGAAGACAGGTAGGAGCTTGGCTTTCACACCAGGATGCTTACACTTTACACAAACCAGCTCAAATACGTTTTAAAAGAACCAAGACCGTTCTTTCAGATGTGAACGCGCACTGGCAGGCAGATTTGGTCCATATGCACTGGTTCTCCAAACACAACAGCGGTTTTAAGTACTTCTTAACAGTGATAGATGTTCTATCCAAATATGCCTGGGCCTTAGGCCTAAAAGACAAGATGAGTGGTGAGGTATCCAAGGCCTTTCAAGCTATTTTTAGCCAAGGTCGCGTGCCTCAAAAATGACAAACTAATTGGTGGAAAGAATTTTGAAACAGACCTTTTAGCAGATTGTTGAAACGGCACAGCGTTAACGCTTTTTGTTACTGATAATGAAGTCAAAGCAGGGGTTGTGGAGCGATTTAACAGAACTTGAAAAAGATGCGGAGGATGTGGCGATATTTTACAGCCCATAACGCCTTTCGCCACCTTGACCTGTTACCTGACTTTATGAAGAGTTACAACCAGAGCTTTTACTGAACTCTACGTACCAGACCCGCTGATGTTAACCCTTCCAATTCTCTGAAGATATGGAAACTGGTTGATAGAGATGGTTTTAAAATAAAACCGGTTGTTGCCCCTTTTAGAAAAGGCGACCACGTGAGACTCTCTAAAACCAAAGGAGCTTTTGAAGAAGGTTGTGAACAGACGTTTACCAATGAGATATTTATAGTGGATGAAGCCTTAACCAGGAGCCAGAGACCTGTATACCGATTAAAAGATTACGAGGGTGAGACAGTTACTGGATCTTTTTACCCTGAAGATTTACAAAAAGTAAACCCCAAAGGAGACAGGATTTGCCGGATCGAAAAAGTTCTAGCGGAGAAAGGAAAAGGGAGAAAAAAGCAGCTACTGGTGAAATGGTTTGCCGGGGGGACGGGGACGATAAGTTTACCAGCTGGGTGGAAGCTTCTCAATTCTGACGTTTAGACATGAACAAACAAAAAGATTCCTCCTGCAAAGACTGAGGGAGAGAAAAATGAGCGACGGCAGGTGTTACATGACTTTGCCCAGCAATGCCAGCTCTGCAGTTTTTCCTCAAAACACCAGCTCGAACTTTACAATACAGCTAATTAAGCCCTTGGGTCTCCCGGGTGCCTGGAAGGTGGGGTTAGTGGAAATACAACACCCACACAGCTGGAACACTATCCGCGAGGACACCCCTTTTGAAATCACCTTGGAAGATATGGCATAGAGTTTTATCCTACGACGAGGTTATTACTCGTCCATACCCGAATGATTGGATCATATGAACAGTACCGTGGCTCGTCCTCCCCCACCGCCTGAGGTGGTCATGAACTATGACCCTGTGGGTAGAAAAGTTAGCCTTAAATCCGCTGATTTTACTTTTATGTTTTCTACCAGCAGGGAGCTAGCTAACATTCTAGGTTTGGGCCCCAAGCGCAGCGTCCAAAAAATTCCCCTTCTGGGCAGACATCACAGGGGGGGTTAAGTCCTTGTATCTGCACACAGTTATTGTAGAACACCAGTTTGTGAGGGACTTTTCTGTTCCCCTGTTACGCTGTGTCCCTGTCTGAGGAAGGAACAATGAGTTTGTCACCATCACCTACGATAAACCTCATCACGTTCCTGTCAGAAAACTCCACATCGATACCATTACCATTGAAATAAAGACAGATCAGAGCAGATACGTCTCATTTGTTGAACGGAGTGGATGTGAAAATTAAACTGACGCGCAGTAAAGATGCTTTCTGTTTAATGGGCAGTGCAGCCAAAGGCTTTAAATTGCGCATTGTATCAGCATCGCTTTTTGTGAAGAAAGTACGGATGGCCCTGAGCGTTCGTCTGGGGCACACGGAGTCCCTGCTTACCACAAATGCTAAATATCCCGTGGACCGTGTGGGAATGAAAGTGTTCAGCATCCCCGTGGGCAGCAGGGTCAATAACCAGGAGAACCTGTTTTTTGGGACAGTTACCCAAAATGCTTGTCCCAGGATTTGTCCTATGCCTTGAGTGGAAGTTACACTAAAAATCCCTTTCATTTTAAACATTATGGTATTAATTTTGTGGCCTTGTATGTGGATGGTGAACAGATACCAACCAAGCCTCTGCAACCAGACTTGGAGGCAGGATGCTGCGTGAGAGAATACATGAATCTGGTACAGACGCTGGTAAACACATGACAGATCGTTCTCTGTTAATCGACCGTGAGAAGTTTCCACAGGGTTATATCTTGTTTGCCTTTGACCTGTCTCCCGACCAGGAATGCGCCGATGGCTATTCCCTGATTAAAACCGGGAACCTGAGAGCAGAAATACGTTTTGGGAAGGCTTTAACCATCACCGTCAATCTGATCGTGCCTGGGGTTTTTGACAACATCATAGAGAGAAATCAGAGGAGAGACGTTCTGCTTGACTATATGTGAACATGGACACCGTGCAGCTCTCGTGTGTCTTATCAAGGTGCCTTACACAAAAAAGAATTTCTTAGATGTGTTCCCTTGTGATTTGGCTCCCTGGCGACAAGCTGTCTCAGAGACCCCTAGGTTTGTATTGCATATCCACACAACCAACCTGGTGAACACTAGCTTGCCTTGTGTCTGGCGGAGCGTAACGTGGAGAGCTTTTAGACTCATACGGGCACCCCCCGAAGAGCATGTTGTTTCCTAAAAGCATTATGAAATTTTTAAACAAAAATGCCACAGGCATTGTGTTTCACAATAGACAATTACAAGACCCCCGCTCTGTCGCCTGCGACTATCACCGAGTGTTTTTCTTACATCATCGGAGCAAGTGTTTATCTTTTGACCGGATTTTAAAATTGTATTCTAACGACTTAGTGCAAAACGACCGGATGGTGATGAATTTTGTAAAAAATACAATTAAATTCTTGGGCATGCCTAGCCTTGCTCAAAATGTGTTTCAACAAGCCCAGACATGTGTATCTTGCAATGCTTTTTATAGCCAGGTTATCCAATATTCTCAGGCATAACAGACAATGTTTTGTTTGGCATTATCCAACACATTTTTGATAAAGTAACTTTTCCCACAGTTGCTAGGCCCCACGAGAATTGCAGAAAAGGGGTGTTTCCACCTCGTATCCATTTTAAAATCCGTAGGGCAGGGTTTTAAACCCTTCTCCTAGGACCCTCTTGTTATAAATGACTTTCTGTGTTTTCTTAAGGGTTTTGGTCTCTATTTACCACTGATTTTTGTTCCTTATGATAGAGGGCTGCTGCACCTCTCTCTTTTTTGAGGTGTTTTCTCGCAGGCCCGTGCAATAGTCCAGGACTAGATCTTTCAAACTGTCAAAGTTGATCTTTTGACAGTTTGCCAAGTTCAGGGTAATACCTTTGACTTTCATACAGGCCTTTCCTCCCGACAGCTTATACCCGTATGTTTTCGGGCCTGCCGACACAAACTCGGTGATGTGTTGATCTGGCGGGATCTCACTCGTGAGGGAATTTAGAAAGAGTTTAGCGATTTGGCATTTAGCGGGGTTAAACCTGATCTCGTGTTGGCACAAACGCACGCCTTCTTCCTGGTAGAAATCGTTCATGTCCTTATTTTGTTTTTCTTCGTCTGTGCACCAGCTGGGGTACCCTGAAGCCTCTTGTTTCTGGTGGAGGTGTCATTTGATGAAGTCTTTTCAGAGTACATCAGATTTTTCATTAGAAAGCCAGATTTCATATATTTTTGCCACCGCGTACCCCTTCGGTATGGCCGTGTTCAATTCCACCGTGCACCAAGTCCCCAGGATGGCCCTCTCCTCGTCAGTATGGATGCACATCTCCCGCTGCTCGGTTTCCGCACAGGTTCGGCATAGCGGGAACATAAGCTTGCCACCCACTCTGACAGGTAACAATGGGAAAAAGAAGCCTTGTGTGGGGTACACTTTAACTTTTGCAATTCCAAAATAATTTGCAAGGGGTCCAAATTTGTCATAAACTATATCAGAGTGTTCGAGAGGGTATTCTTTGGTTTTCTTTACAAAAGGGTAGAAGCTGGTAAAATCATAAGAGTGGATTTCTTCCTGGAGTTAAGTTTGTAATATAGGTGCATAGCGTTTGTCCTTCCCCCAAAAAGAGCATCCCTAGGCATGAGAGGCTTGGGCAACTGGGCTCAGTTTAAAAAACCTGCAAGCTCCCTGTCTGTTTCTTTCATCACTTCCCACTCTTGCTCCCAAAGAGTCCTCACTACAAAACCAAGTTGTTTCAGATAGTCGGTCTTGAGCTGCGTCTTGTAATAAAGAAACCCAAAAGTTGTCCCCGTCATAGGGTTTTGTGCTTTTTCACAATGACAGGTGGCACAAGCGTGGAAAAGAACACCCGTTAAACTCTAAGGCTGTGTGTACCCTGTCAACACTGGCATAACCGTCTAAAGAGTAGGAGCCTACCTGTAGTTCCCCACCCTGTAAAGCATGCCCTATTTGTATAGTTTCTTTGTGAGAGGTATACAACAGCCACTGAACAGATGGGATCGAATATCTTTTTCCTGCCTGTGATCATTGTCTGGAGGGAGAAGAGCTACCGTGTTAGGCTCCAAAAACATAAACCTGTACATAGCCATGCAGACAGATGCCAGTGTTATGTACCAGAATGGATCTATACACAGTTTTATCTCGGTGAATTTACCAGGTTCTCTCTCTACTAGATCTCCCTTCTCCATCTTTTTCATAATCTCTTTTCTGTAGAGGATACAAGGCTGTCTCAAAATTTTGACATCCTGCTGACAGTAATACACGAGCTCTTTCTGCAAATCAAACGTCTCCTACCTGTGGGCCTGCTACCAGTCGAGAAACTCTGCTTTTTCCCTGGGCATCATGCTTTCTACACCATAGTGCTCCACACCGGGTATAGGCCCCACGTCATTTTGATTTTCTAAAGTGTTCAAAAAATGTGGAAAATACCCTTTGCACCCTTCAAACCCCATCACCTGCGGGAGCTTACCAAGCTTCATGGGCAAGAAGTTTAGAGAGTCTATAAAACGAATGCCCAGGACCTTACACACTTTACTTTACTGCCCTGAGTGATCAGTTCTAGGCACATCTTTTCCTTCAGTAACTGTCTAATGATGAAGTATGCATCGTAACCTTTGGAATTGTGCGCCTGGAACGTGTAGACCCAGAACTCTTTGCCAATAAAGGTCTGAACAAACATAGAAAGACACTCATCACCCTTAAATTCCCAGGACTTTTCCGGCTTGAGGGACATAGCAAAAATGTAATTGGGAGTGTGCAACCCAGTCTCCTGTGTGTATTCAGAATCCTAACAAATACACTTTTCTGAGGATTCGGGCTTTCTAAGGCTGTCCATAAAACCGAGGTGACCGTCTACATCACCAGCGATCAAAGCCTGACCCCGCTTATAGCGCCTCCCTTTACACCTGTGCCGCTTGTCCACGTAAGACTGACCCTTATCGCACAACGTTTTAGACAGGCATTCAACTTGTTCTGTCGACGCCCAGTCGATGTCTGTCTAAACGCTCTCTGGACTGACAATACAGTCTAAAGCGAGTAGACCTCAGCTGCACGTCCACGCTGTCTGAGCATGTTATGCTCAAGCAGAGGCAGCAGCTGGACCTGCAAGAGCGGCCGTGACTGTGCACCGTGGGGCAAAACTCACCGTAATTTTTTGCTCCAAACAACTTTTTCACAACCAGAACCCCCTAGTAATGCTCATCGTGCAACAGGATGAAATAAGTCTTGGGGTAAACTCCCCCCCCCCCGTTTTAAAAAAGCCCCTTTCGCCGCATACACCACCACCTGTATGTTGACTCCTAAATGCTGTTCAGACATTGCTACATCGCTGAGCATAATCTTTTTTTCATCTGACCAGCCCAGTTTCTCATGCAACTTTCTCGCCCCCGCTAACGATTCCGCGTCCGTAGGTTTATGGTCGGACATGATAGCCAAGAGTCCACGCGCAAAACGCAGATGGGTACCCGTGTAAGTCAGGTCTACTAAACATTGTCTCTTTTTTATGGATGATTTGACTACTGAGGATAGAATTTAAAACTCTATGAGCGGTCCCCACCTCTGTTTTTTTACAAGTGTCACAACGAGGTGCAATGTCCCATTGACATGCAACTCTATTGCTCTGTGGCAGCTTTGAGGTCTGATTGAAGAAATCCTCAGCAGACAGCTCATCCCTAGTTCTTCAGACCAAAAACAACGGCTTAGTTAAATTACAGCTCTCTAAATGTAACTGAACATAATCATCAGGGCCTACCCTACCATTAACGTCATCGAGAACTAACTGTATCCCCCTGTGTATGGCTTCAACAACCTGCTGAGCTGAATTTATTCGCTCAAGATTGACAAAATGAAATTCCTCACAATACACCGACCCCCCAAATCTAGGTAATTCACGTTGCCAACTTCTCACTCTCTCCATACACACCTCTGCATTTTCAGGGTTACTTGGGGGTTCCTCTACGGGACCATCAGCGGCATCTTCTACATCAGATGCTATTTGAGAGTCAGACTCCGAGGCGCCTCCGTGAGGGTCATCGGGAGAAGATGGGGACCCATCATTCTAGAGAGCCCTCTGGGGAATTTTCTAAACCAGACTCTGTGTGAGAGTCTGATTTCACCTCCCCATTTTCAGACATGCCAGTTTGAGAGCCTCCAGTCGAGGGCATCTCTTTTTGTCCCCCCTCCCCATTACCTCTTTAGCTCTTTTTAAAATTTTTACAGTGATCCTGGCCTGGAACTTTTTGGCAGCCATTTGTTTGTCCACCAAGTGCTATCCCCCCTTTTGTTTACACCTGAGCTGATGTGTATCCTTGCGGGTGCCCCTTTCCACGACTAGTCACGCCTGCGCAGAGCCAAAAATTGAAATATTTTTCAAAAAGTCACCCACCAAAGCTTTTGCTTTGTTGATGTGCTTTCCAGCCCTCTGTTCTTTTAGACCCCCTGAAGATACACCATTCACCGGTATTCTGAACGAAGCATCATATTTTCCCCAAACCTTTTTTAGAATACCGTTCTTTTAGAACCCCCGAGGATACAACGTCCCTCAGTCTTCTGAACGAAGCATCGTAGGTGGGTGTTTTCACTCACGGTTTTCTCAGGGCTTGGTGTGGAGGTGGCCGCTGAGGAACTGGCGTTGTGTTTGCGTGGTTGGTTTTCACCAGAGTTTTTTGTTTTGTCCTTGGCTTTGACATAATTGAGGTTTGGACTGCCCTGATGCTTCATCTGCACTCTTGTGCTGTTTTGAGTTGTTAAAGGTCTCAAAGCAGATTTCTGGTTCTTTGGCTGGTCTGGTGGAGCTGTCCCTGTAGCTTTGACTACAGCATTGTCAGGAGAACTGCACATACCCGATTAGGGGGGAAGGGACATATTACAAAACTTAACTTTACCATCTTTCTCACCCACACCGATGTATTTACTTAAAATACAAAACCTCATAACCTCACAAACACAATATATTTACTGGGCTTCATCCATCCATCTGGGGAATTTTTCTTTTCAGCTGTCTCTTTTCTTTTTCTTTTAAGCTTGTTTACCCTCTGGTCTAAGGGTCTCTCATGTTTTCACCGTACGGTGGAGCAGACAATATGATGATGATGATGATGATTATAAATCACATGAAACTGTCTTGTAAAGTTAAAAATAAAATATTCATTAGGGTGTTTTTCTATTTAAAAAGTCAGAGCTTTCAAACAAAATAATCCATTTCAGGCTGCACAACAAACAGGAGTTTTGAGTTTATTTCTACCACTTTAAAACAAAAAACAACAAACCCGCAAACATTTTTTTTAAATACACCTCATTTTGCAAAATAAAAACCAAACTGCTTTTAAAATCAACTTTTAAAATCCAGTTTAAAACACATTTTGCACAGTAAAAAAACACCCTGTTAGTTTGAAACACACCATTACTATCAGTTTGCAGCCATATACTTTAAAAAAAACACCTATGTTTTTTTTACACAGAGAGAGAGAGAGAGAGAGAGAGTTTAAAACACAAAAAGAAAAGGAGTACTTGTGGCACCTTAGCGACTAACCAATTTATTTGAGCATAAGCTTTCGTGAGCTACAGCTCACTTCATCGGATGCATACTGTGGAAAATACAGAAGATGTTTTTATACACACAAACCATGAAAAAATGAGTGTTTATCACTACAAAGGGTTTTCTCTCCCCACACCCTACTCTCCTGCTGGTAATAGCTTATCTAAAGTGATCACTCTCCTTACAATGTGTATGATAATCAAGGTGGGCCATTTCCAGCACAAATCCAGGCTTTCTCCCTCCCCCCCCAAAGAAAAACAAACCCACTCTCCTGTTGGTAATAGCTTATCTAAAGTGATCACTTACATGGTAAGGAAACCTGGATTTGTGCTGGAAATGGCCCACCTTGATTATTAATGTGTGTGGTGGGGTTTTTTGGTTGGTTGTTTTGGGTTTTTTTGGTAAATATAGTATTTTAAACTTTTAATGGCTTTGAATTGCTAGAAAGAGTGACCCATAGCATTCAAAACCACTCCTGGGTCATATTTAAACTGTCCAGTAGAGTTCTGACAGTTCCTGGGTCCTTTAAACTGTCCAGTAGAGTTCTGCCAACTCCAGGGATTATATTTAAACTGCCCAATAGCATCTGCGAATTCCTGAGGTTTTATTTCATTTCATATTAATCCGAACTCACCCACCCACCTCCCTTACTATGGGTGCACACCCATCAAATTTATCCCTATAGCAACAAGGGTAAGGAATCACAGTTACCTTCACTATTTAGTGGGGGTGTGGTTAAAACCATTCAGTTCAACAGGATGAGTCAACTCTGTTGTACTCAAACACATGTCTGAACCATCCCTGTTTTGTTTTCGTGTTGTAAGCAGAGGCAGGATGAGCTCTACCCTGACATCTGGTGGTGAGTTGTGGAAAAGGACTTCAGGAGCTGATCTCGTTTGCACGGGCACACCCACCCCGCCTAGCATGAGCCCACAGGAGCCCAAACGGTCACTTTGGCGGCTGTGGGATCCCCAGTGTCTCTGTTATTGGGGCAGGAAGAATAAAGTGTCGTTATCCTGATTATGTGAATCAAGGACAGTGGAACTGTACTTGGCCTTTTATGACGGAGGGACTCGCCATCAACTAAGTAGCACTCGCTGGGCAAGGGACAAGGATTCCAAAAGCCAGTGAATTGAGAGAGTTTGAGGATGGAGGTTTGTGCCTAGTGGTGTGAGTCCCCTTCTGAGGGCCCTAAACACCAATTGCACCTTCTCTCCATTATGTAATATCAGAGAGAATTTTGATTCTATTAGGAGTTTGGTTGCAGACTGCAGAGCTGAATTCACTTTGGGTTCATGGTGCCCCAGCTCTGAGCCCCACTACTATTTAACACAGTATTCAGTGATTTCAACTTGTCATAGGGGAGCTTCAGTGCCCCACTGGTGGGGGCTTGACCTGGTTTTGCATTGTGTTACTGGAATGGAACTCCTAGATACTGAACCTAGACCCTGTTGTTGCCAACTCTGATGGGCAGAAGGGTTACACACCGTAAACACATTTTTAGGATTTGTTCCCCTCCCACTTCACAGCTTGTTGCTATAAATGGAGCTCTTTTACACAAAGACACAAGAGCTAGGTTCTCACAAACCATTTTTTTTCAATTTAAAAGTCATACAGCTTCTTGAAAACAAACCCAGATCGCCATTAAAACTTTTAGCTCACTTAAGGGCCAGAGACCTTCTAACAGAAACACAGATAATTACAAAGCCCTTTTCATTCGATTTTTTAAAATGTACAGTGACCAAGTTTGATATTGCATGTTTGTCCCCTCATCATTCTCTCAATTAATCCTTTTAGATTTCTTACAAATAGTCTTTTTCTTAAGCAGAGTTCTGTCAGTTTTTGTGTGGACCAGACGGTCAATGTAACGCTGTAAGCAGGCATCTTCCGGTTTGGACATTTTCTTTAAAACAGGGTCAGGGTCTCCACTGAATTGCACAGCATTTCTCAAGGTCACCGCTTGCGCTAAATGTTCTTGGGTTAGGCACAGACGTTGCATAACATAACCTATGGCAATAATAGTGTTCAATAAGCTTTCCAAACACAGCTCAGCACACAGGCCCCAGAGCTTGCAGTTTCTATCCATTGAAGTCCAAGTCACACAGGCATGGTGCCATTGGGCTGGGGCATCTATGACACAGCCCTCACCATTTTCAAAAAGCTTTTCCCTAAGACAGTGATGAAGAACAGCATAAACAGCAACGTGTACAATAGTCCGCATAACAGTTTTACGCTCGTGACGTGGCACTGGCTCAGCGAGTTCCATGCCAAGCCTCCTCCTAAACTCCTCATAGCCGTCCTCCTCGGAGTCATCTTCAACAATTTCTAGCGGTGTTGAGCAAAAACAAGGCGGGCCTGGTTCACCTTCGCTGTTTGATGCAACGCCGTCCAGGGCCTCCGGGTCCTCTAGAAAGGCATCGTCAAGCTGTCGAGAGATTTTCAGACAAGAAACAAGCGTAAGTTCCCACTGCTTGTTTTTAGATTTACACAACCCCTGGTTCCTAACCCCATTACACCCAATCATCGACCGTCGCTTCTTAATCATTCATTTACCTGAGCTACGTCTTTTCCATTCACCTTGTCTGCCAGTGCCTCCCGCACGCCATGATGGCCTTCCTCCTCCAGGGTGGCGGATGACGAGAGGCCACCATGCTCATGGGGGTGTCTCATGAGCAGTTGGGCTTCAGGGTCGGATTCTGGCATATCCATCAATGGCTGGGCCAAAGGAATCCCCTTGGCTTCTCTCTCATCCTCTTCAGAACTGTCGCTGCTGTAGCGCTTTCTCCACACAACTCCAAAGGTCCTCGGGGCTAAAACAAAGTCTGAAGGTCTCACAGGGGTGGTAAAGGAGTCCACGTTTCCTCTCAGCCTTTCCACAATTTCTAAAACACGTCTTCTTGGTAAGAGATGGCCTCCTCTTCCCAGCGCTGGGACTTATGAGGTGATGGTGCTGCACTCTGATTGGCAGAGGACGTTGGAAGGGGTCCTTAGAGGGGTCACACGACCCTCTTCTGGGCGGTTGACCCCGTCCCAGAACCCACCCTATTTTGGTCGAATCTCCTTTTGGGGCTGTCCTCTGTGGCCAAAACCCATCGCGATTGGTAGAGGGTGGTGGGAGGAGTTCTTAGAGGGGTCACATGAGCCACTTCCTGACGGGTCACCCCACCCCAGAATTCCCCCCAATTGGACAAATCTCCTCTCGGGGTGGTCCCCAGCGGCTGAAACCTTTCCTGATTGGTAGAGGGCAGTGGGAGGAGTTCTTAGAGGGGTCACACAAACCCCGGAACTCCCCCTGATTGGTCATATCTTCTCTCGAGTCGTTCCTGTCAGGGCAAAATGCATCCTGATCAGCAGAGGACAGTGGGAGGAGTTCTTACAGGGGTCACATGACACACCTTGTGTCCGCCTTGACCCTGGAAGTAATACTCCCATGAGGTGGGACTTCCAGTGACCTGTGTGCAGGGCTTACAGGGTCAAGGGGTGGGGTTAACATTTGATTGATGGTAGGGCCTTTACACTACTCGCTCCTGCGACCCAAAATTGGAACAAGAGAGACTATAATACTGGAGAGAAAGAAAGGAATGTTTTGAATGTTTTAAATCCTTGTACTGTGCTGTAAATTCTTTTCCCCAAATTCATTCAAAACATTCATTTGTATTTTTTATTTTTCTATTTATTTTGTTGTTTTATAGCACGATACAGCAACTATAATACTGGCCAATATTATACTTTTATAAATAGAATACAACAACCATAATACTGGCCCGTATTAGCCATTCTCCTACTGCTCAGATGCTGGAAGGGAGAGAAGGATCAGGCCCTGTAAAGTAGGCTGGGTTGATTTTTTATGACTCGAAGTGTTTTTATTACACATCAGGACATCTAGTCATTCTGATTTAATTGGGGTTTGGTCCTGCTTTTGAGCAGGGGGTTGGACTAGATGACCTCCTGAGGTCCCTTCCAACCCTGATATTCTATGATTCTATGCAGCCTCTGGACAAGCTCAGTGATAAGCATGTACATTACACTGCTTGCTCAGGGGTCATTACTACAGAAACAGCCAAGTACTGGCCCAGATCCTCAAATACACCTGAGCTTTAGACTCTGGGTTGTTCTAACCTACTCTGTCTTGTAACAGCCATTGCTGTACGGGAAATTGCTGTAGCACCGGGGTCGGTAACATTTGGCACGCAGCCCCCCAGGGTAAGCCCCCTGGTGGGCCGGGCCAGTTTCTTTACCGGCCGCGTCCGCAGGTTTGGCCGACCGCGGATCCCACTGGCCGCGGTTCCCCACTGCAGGCCAACGGGGGCTGCAGGAAGCCGTGGCCAGCACATCCCTCGCCCCGCGCTGCTTCTCGCAGTAAAACAGAAGGTTTATTAGATGACAGGTACATGGTCTAATACAGAGCTTGTAGAGGCAAAGAACTGGACCCGTCAGCTGGGGGGTCCATTTTGGGGGGCAGTGAGCCAGACAACCACGTCTGCCCTTCACTCCGTGTCCCAGCCAGCCCCAAACTGAAACTCCCTCCAGCCCCTCCTCCTCTGGGCTTTGTCCCTTTACCCGGCCAGGAGGGCACCTGATTCCTTTGTTCTCCAACCCCTTTAGCTCTCACCTTGCAGGGGGGAAGGGCCCAGGTCATCAGTTGCCAGGAAACAGGGTGTCGGCCATTCTCTGTGTCCAGACCCCTGCACACACCTGCCCTCTAGGGATCTGCAACGATCATACACCCTTACCCCACCACCTAGATACTTAAGAACTGCCTAGGGGAAACCGAGCAACCACGCACTATTCAGAGGAAACATTAAGAACAGTCCCCCTTCGTCACACTGGGTATGAGATCTTGCTGTTTGTGCAGGGAGCTGGGAGCCCCAGGGCGCCCTGTTTAACCCTGGGACTTGGTGCCTCTCCAAGAGGCCCTGCAATGAGTGTTGGACTGAAACCCAGCCAGCTTGGTTTACATCCGGCCCACAACAGCGTCAGATGGAGCAAACGGGCCAAAGTGAAAGCAGAGCCTCTCCCCAAGCCTCTGGGAAAGACCGACCTGCCTTGCGGGGCAGGTGTGCAATTCCTAGCTTCTCCCTCCCTCCCGCCTGCTGTTAACGGGAGGCAAACAGAGACTGCAATAAACCCCTCTGGTAGGAACGAGCCTGCGCAGCTGGGGAACGGAGCCACCCGGAGCAGATTAAAAGCCCTAGTCCCAGAGCCAGGGCAAGCGCTCTCCTCTGGACAGCGGTTGGGGACGTCATACAGGGCGGCTTTCGGGCCCAGGGTTCTCATCCTGGCGCTTCAGCTGCTAGTTACCTAGGGCCTCCTCTTCTGCAGCGCTGAGTCCCACAGCTGCACTGAAGTCACTGGGGCAGATCCACTGCTCGTGTCAGTGACCACGGCTCCAGGAACGGGGCTGGAGAATGTGCTGTGCCCCTGAACAGGGCTGGGACAAACTGCCCCAGCCGAGGTCTGCCCCGGTGGGAGCTGTGGGGAGCCCAGTGTACTGGAAGCTGCTGCTGCCCCGCGGTTTGTGATGGAGAATGTGGGGTTACGGGGGGGGGGGGGGACAATTCAGCACAAACAGCTCCTTTCGATTTCCTCCCAGCCACCCCAGCATGCCTGGGGACTCCCCTCCCCAATCAATCAAAGCCCAAGACGGGGATCTGAAGCTCGACATGAAGTTACTCCTCCGCCAGCTGATGTAACCCACGCACCTTCTGGGTGTGGTGTTGTGTCCCATCGAGTGGCACCAAGACCATTCGAGAGAGAGATAAGATGAGTCTGCTCTGCAGCCGTCGCTACCAGCCAGGGGGCTTTTAGCTCATGCAATAGAGTCATGCACTAAGCTCCAGAGGCCCCAGGTTTGATCCCCACCCGCCGACGACCAGGGTCTGTGGGAGTGACGCTGGCGTGGCTGGCAAGGGGCAGCAGGAAGGGTTTCCACTGAGCGTTAAGGGAAAGGAACTTGCTGGCTGTGGCACGGTGCAGCCGGCTGGTTGGCACACCGGGAAAGGAAGATGGAGAAGAGCTCCAGCCCTGGCTGCGTCCCCAGCTCTTGTCTTGGCCTTGTAAAAGGCTGACAGACGTAGTGCGAGCTTTGAAAGCGAACACACCGTGTTCTGGGCCTGGAGCAGCGGCTGGGAAGCGTTCCCAATCAACAACCGCGCCGGGATCCCTGTAATCCGCACCAGAGTGCAGGGGGAGGGGAGGGAGCTGGAGGGCCTTTGAAAACACAGACAGCTTGATGTCAGCCTTCTCTGGCTGCATGAAGCTATTCCTCCAGAACCATGCCACCAAGGGCCCAGTCCTGCAGCGGGACAGCCGGAGGGTTGGTGTCGCTATCCTCCTGTTCTACAGAGGGGGAAACTGAGGCACAGAGCTGGGCCACGTCAGGGCACGGCTGGGGATGGAGCCCGTCAGATCCTCACGAGCTGCTGTGCGGCGCTAGCCCTTGTGTCTGTGCCAGGTATAAACCCAGGCCCCTTGTGCAGGCCCAGCCGTCCGTCCCCTGGCGGGCAGCAGGGCCCATGCGGGAGCCCCCACGCAGCCCCCCGCCGCCCTCGGCTGCAAAGCAGCCCCAGCCCCACACAAATGGACACAAATCAGATGTCAAGAATTATAACATTCATAAACCAGTCGGAGAACACTTCAATCTCTCTGGTCACGCAATCACAGACGTGAAGGTCGCTATCTTAAAACAAAAAAACTTCAAATCCAGACTCCAGCGAGAAACTGCTGAATTGGAATTCATTTGCAAATTGGATACTATTAATTTAGGCTTAAATAGAGACTGGGAGTGGCTAAGTCATTATGCAAGGTAGCCTATTTCCTCTTGTTTTTTCCTACCCCCCGCCCCCCCAGATGTTCTGGTTTAACTTGGATTTAAACTTGGAGAGTGGTCAGTTTGGATGAGCTATTACCAGCAGGAGAGTGAGTTTGTGTGTGTATGGGGGTGGGTTTTTGGAGGGGGGTGAGGGAGTGAGAGAACCTGGATTTGTGCAGGAAATGGCCTAACTTGATTATCATGCACATTGTGTAAAGAGTTGTCACTTTGGAAGGGCTATCACCAGCAGGAGAGTGAATTTGTGTGGGGGGGTGGAGGGTGAGAAAACCTGGATTTGTGCTGGAAATGGCCTAACCTGATGATTACTTTAGATAAGCTATTACCAGCAGGACAGTGGGGTGGGAGGAGGTATTGTTTCATATTCTCTGTGTATATATAAAGTCTGCTGCAGTTTCCACGGTATGCATCTGATGAAGTGAGCTGTAGCTCACGAAAGCTCATGCTCAAATAAATTGGTTAGTCTCTAAGGTGCCACAAGTACTCCTTTTCTTTTTGCGAATACAGACTAACACGGCTGTTACTCTGAAACCTATCAATACCTATATTGATTATTCACAATGTTTTTATCTTTGTTGTACTGTTCCTTTTGAGAAATAAGAAAATAGAGTCAAAGTAAAATGTACTTTTTCTCCCAAATCTATGTGCCATTCCTGATCTTGATTGAACAGGGGAGAGCGTCTTTCCTCTGGATTAAGAATCCAGCTGAGACAACTACCCCAGCCCCACACATTCTACAAGGGAATCCAAAGTCAGAGCAGTGGCGTTCAGTCAAGGGTAGCTGCTCTCTTTGAACATCCTGATAGATGAAATAAAGGACTGGGGGTCATCATTAAAAGTACCTTTCAATCCCCAAAGCTATGATTGCCGAATCAGGAAAAAACAAGAAAGTATGTCGTCTCAGGGATTGGCATATTCAAGTTTACAAGAGAGACGATAAAGACTGGCCATGACGTAGAAAAATCAAAATTCAAGTTTGCCAGTAAGAAAAGAGCCTGAGTAATAGTCAGCTAAAGAATGGAAGGGACCAGTTTACCCAGGAAGTTACAAGAGCCTTTATTAAAATGGAGAGCTACTTTTGTCCTTCTGTCTGCTTGCTTCTGACAAAGGTTGACTCAGGAATAGAGGGGGAATCTCTTGGGGTCCAGCAGCTCTGCTGGCTTGGGAAAGTGTGCACTGCATCACCCACTCCTCCCTGTGTGAGACAATCTCTGTGCCTCTCTTTCGACAGTTCAAAACCCTTAAAATATCTTTCTTAACAGCTCAATACAGAAATTGCCAGAACCTAGTCCTCTACTTTTTTCTTTAAAAACAAACAATAAAATGGGGATGTTTGCACGACAATGATATGAACCGATGTCTGTATTTTTATATCTTTAGACGCCCAACAAATACATAAAAATCTGCATGAAAATAACAATTAGTAAGTTTGCAAAACTGAGCAATGGAAAGTTCGGAAATGCCAGGATTCAGGGAGTCTGAGTACTGTGCACGTGCATTTTGACACAGTCTTGAATTGCACAATGGTAGTATTTTTTTCCACAGGCCCCTCATTCAGTGACCATTGAAGTGTTGTTTGTTGTTTGCCTTCCGACACTGTGTACATACTTCTGCAACGTGAACACATCAAGTCAGGTTCCAGGTCGCAGTCCTTCTCTTCCAGCGGCTCAGTGGCCAGGGCCCAGTATATCTAAAATATCAGGTAAATCCCTGGGATTAGGGTTGTGGCTGACAGGGCCTATTTCTCAGGCACCATGAAGTGTTCTACTATAAGGATGAGGCTTGTCTGTGCAGTAGATAGAGCTTTCTCAGGGGACAGTCTGTGACAGGAGAACAAACTCCCATGTCATTCCGAGGCTATTAGAGAGACAAGGTGGGTGATGGATAGGGTGACCAGATAGTGAGTATGAAAAATCGTGATGGGGGTGGGGTGGGATTGATAGGCGCCTAAACCCCGAATATCTGGACTGTCCCTATAAACTTAGGACATCTGGTCACCCTAGCTGAGGTAATATCTTCTGTTGGACCAACTTCTGTTGGTGAAAGAAATAACCTTTCAAGGACCTGAAGGAGAACTCTGTGCACTCCTTTCACCAACAGAAGTTAGTCCAATAAAAGATATTACCATGACAGATGTGAGTCATATTATTAATGTACTAGAGGAAGCTACTCAGATACTTCATTGATGAGAACAGTAGAAAAACCTAGATAGAATAAAGTGAAGGAGAAAGAGAGAGCCTCTTTCTGAGATTATCCTTTTCCTTCTCCCTAATGATCCTATTTGCTAACAAAGATATATATTCTTAGTGCTGTTGTGGCTTTGTGCAGAAGTGTGAATTGTCTCAGTAGATTCGGATGTATTTTATCTTTTAGGCAAAGATATCGAAAACAGGGAATACAAACAACACATGTTATGCAAACCCGCACCACTAGGTGGAAGCAGATATTTTGAGTTGTCATTAATTGAGAAACCATTTCAAAAAGCGAAGTAATGTTCTTGGAATTCTGCTTTAAGCCACAAGGCACACAGCTAAGCAGAGTCATCTTTTGAGTGCTGGATCTTTAATTTTTTTTCCATACGAGAACCTGCTTAAAATCCCATTAATAAACTGTGTTCTCTTCACTCTCCTATTTGTCTGTGCTGTGACGGAAAAATATAATTGTCTGTCAATAATGGCTTTTATTTGAAGCAGAGAGTTAGAAAACATGTGTGTAAAATGCTTTGAAGAAGAAAATCTCTCTAGAAATGCAAATTATTATTATTGTTGTTATTGGGTCAAATTCTACAGTAGGTATTTAGGCTCCTAGCTTCCACTGATTTCAGACAGACAGAGACAGACACAGACCCTTTGTTTTTTCTCCCTCCTCCCAGCTTTTGAAAGTATCTTGTCCCCTCATTGGTCATTTTGGTCAAGTGCCAAGGAGGTTACCTTGAGCTTCTAAACCCTTTACAGGTGAGAGGATTTTTCCTCTGGCCAGGAGGGATTTTAAAGGGGTTTACCCTTCCCTTTATATTTATGACAAATGCATTTTCTGTATTTACCAGCTTTGTTTTCTTGCATCCTCAGTCATTTTGGGCCTTGTACATAATGTGTATAAATGGAATATTTATCATCCTCTCTGACTGTAATGTGTTTTAAGTGATGGTATATTGTCAAGCTGCATTCAGTATGGGTTAATCTGTTGATCCTCATTAGTGAGAGAAGTGTATGAATTACGAGCCCAAGCAGGATCCCGCTGCTCATTGCTGCAGCTCAACTTGCACTGCTGCAGAACACTATTTGTGTGTGTGCACAAGGCTTGTGTTGTGAAAACCTTGCCCCCTGTAAATACACTCAAAGTCAACCTCTGATCCAGCTCTTGTCAAATGCAGCCAGTTAACATCACAGTGACCACGGGTGTAAAGCTGTGGCCTCCTCCTTTTGAGGGTCTACTGTTGCCCAAGTTCTAAGTCAAGCTGTGGCAGTGTTTGGGTGATGATGTGCTAATTTATGAGCTCCTTGATGCCTGCACAGTGTTTGTCATGGTTTTGCCACACATACTCTTGTTCTGTT